>NW_027361697.1:0-608125 GCF_039654945.1 Dendrobates tinctorius
GCGGTGTATGAGCAGCACTATCCTTCTGTCACCCGCTGAAGGATGGTTCACAAGTCCTGGCACACTTTTGATCATGAAACATTACAGACTCCATTGTCGGCGTGATATTCTTTTGCATCAGACAGTAGGTTGTAAAAGGCATACCAGATGAAGTGATCGCGGAGGCCTTGTAAATAACAACGAATATGGAGACTGAAGCGCTGATAAAAGATAAATAGAAAAAGTGAGGCCAACTATATTAATGGACTGAGTCACGCGGAGATACTTAAGAGGTTATGTGCTCGCACTTAAATGCAATATGGAGGGAGGCGCAGCACTTAACCACTTGGCTGCCGAGGACGCGCGCTTTCAATTCATGACCGGGGATCAAAGAGGGAACGAGCGACTCATTGTGAGAGAATAATGTGCTCTGTTTCTGCCGGCTCTTGTAATTTTCCTGAAATGTGAGCACAAATGCTCGAGTGAGGTCGAGAATGTAATTACGTGATATAATGATATGATGTCATAGCCGTGGGTGAAGACCTGCCTCTTACAAGCCAAAGGCATGGGCACCAAAATGAAAACACTTCCAGGCGTTTAAGCAAATGCCATGACAAATTATTTGCAGAGCGGGCCACAGGGGGCATCCTTTTATTTCTTGCCGCTTTATATTTACTGTGCGGAAATCTCTTAAGAGGTGAAACCTCAGGAACCGACAATTACTTCTGACACAAGTAAAACGACTGTCAAATCAGGGTGGATTTCTAAAGAAACTAAAATAAATGCCCCGATTAGAACTGAGCAAGAGAGCAAAGCGATGACTACGTGGAGGGTAGAAGAAATTCAGATGGAAAAGGGCTGCCATAATCTACTCTGAGCAGCATACATATACGATGTTGCCCACTTGGCTCCTAGCTTGCGCGCTACTATGCTGTTTTTTCTGCCAGACCTTTTTCTGTATTCTGATGCGACTTCGCTTCTACACTTTCAAACATTTTTGGATGCCTGATCACAACACCACCATGGATATGAAATTACTGGTATTGAAAAGTAACTTCACATCTCAGAGAGACAGGAGGGTCTGGGAGTATAAATTTATGACGACCTTTGACACTCTCAGTGCTGGAATGAATGTGTCGCATGGATTTATGTCTTTTTACATCAATTAAGGAATTTTCTCTTAAGACCTTGTAGGGGCATCACAACACATTAGGAAACCCCAATCAGAGGACAATAAAACATCCAGACTCCTTATCTGTGAACTAGTCCAATATTTATGTTTCTCCCTATCCCATAATGGAATAATGGAATTCAAATTCTTCATGGAAAACACAGGGACTGATGCTGTAGTGAAACTTATAAGATTCATCCTCACTCACAATTACTTTGAATTTGACAACAAGATCTATCTACAGGAGACTGGCACAGCTATGGGAAGTAAAATGGCTCCACAGTATGCAAATATTTTCATGGCCAAGCTTGAAAGCGACTTTTTGTCCTCATGCCCCATCAGGCCCCTGGCCTACTACCGTTTCATTGATGATATTTTAATAATCTGAATGGAGTCTGAACAACAGCTAAAGACGTTCCACGAACAGTTTAATCAATTTCATCCCACCATCAACTTAACACTCAACTACTCCAGCAATGAAATTAACTTTTTGGACACCATCATTAAGCTAAAAAACAACGAAATAGAGACATCCCTCTATCAGAAGCCAATCGACCGTCCAACATACCTTAAATGGGACAGTTTCCATCCAAAACACATAAAGAACTCTATTATCTATAGCCAAGCCATCAGATACAATCGTATATGTTCCAACCCCATGGATAGAGACAAACACCTTGGTCGCCTCAAAAAGACCTTTTTGAATCAGGGCTACCATCCACGAACAATTGAAACCCAAATTACAAGAGCCACCAGAATGTCAAGGAATCACCTGCTACATTACAAAGCTAAAGAAGAAAATAACCGGGTGCCTCTAGAAGTCACCTACAACCCAAATCTGGAAGTGCTAAGAGGAGCTGCACGGAAATTACAACCTTTACTACAAAAAGATGCCTGATTACAATCCATTTTTACAGACCCCCCACTACTGTGCTTTAGGCAGCCCCCAAATCTAAGAAGCATCATTGTCAGAAGCTCCCTGTCCTCTCCAACAGCTGCAGGAACCTTTCCTTGCAACCAGAAAAAATGTAAAACCTGTCCATTTATAATGACCACTGACACTATAAAGATCCCCAATTCACATCAGGACTACAAGATCCCAGATACTTTCAGCTGCATTACATCTAATGTGGTGTACTTAATTATTTGTACTAAATGTCCAACTGGGGTCTGTATGTGGGGGAGACAGGGCAAAAGCTTAGAAAAAGGATTAATGCTCATCGTCACACAATAAGAGAAAAAAGAATGGATCTACCTGTGGCAAAACATTTTTGTATGCCTGATCACAACAACACCATGGATATGAAATTACTGGTATTGAAAAGTAACTTCACATCTCAGAGAGACAGGAGGGTCTGGGAGTATAAATTTATGACGACCTTTGACACTCAGTGCTGGAATGAATGTGTCGCATGGATTTATGTCTTTTTACATCAATTAAGGAATTTGCTCCTAAGACCTTGTGGGGGCATCACAACACATTAGGAGACCCCAATCAGAGGACAATAAAACATCCGGACTCCTTATCTATGAACTAGTCCAATATTTATGTTTCTCCCTATCCCACAATGATAATTCTGCTTCACGTCACTTGTCTTATCTATTGCATTTTTTCTATGCTGTGTTGTGCATATATATGTGATTCTTCAGATGTTGTATTAGTCTATATGCCTGATGAAGAGACCTGAGTAGTCTCGAAAGCTTGCAATGTGTTACCATCTTTACAGTTAGCCATTAAAAGGTATCAACCACTGAGGACTCTCAATTCTGAATATTTTTCTACACTTTCAACAAAAAATTCCAAAACGTCTAAATATACCATTTTTGCTTTTCATCTGCCTGGGAAATGATACAATGATGGCCGTCCAAACGTCAATTTGTCCAAAACGGTTCTCCAGGCAGATATGGTAAAGTGATATGAACCTAGAAATGATGAATCAAAGACGTAAAAATAAATCAGTCTGCAGGGGAATCTACAAGCTTGGGAGACCACCTTTTAGAAGAACGTCTTAAGATCAGGCGATCTTGCAGGGCTTCTCAAGCAAAAAACAGTTCAGGAAACTGGTGCTGTTTTATTGGTCTTTTCTTGAGCATTTTTCTGACAGTTTGTGTTGCCAGAGTTTTTTTTTTTTTTAGATGGTTTTGATGACTGTCTTTTTTTACATCATTGAATTATGAAGGCACTCTAAGTAAAAATGGTGGCAAAACTCTCGAAACAATGTCCAGTATTGATGAGTGAACGTGCTCGGAAAAGGTGTTATCTGAGCATGCTCTTCTGCTAAGACCATCCCCCTCCCCACATGGGCTACATTGCATTTGACCACGCATAAGATACCGGGCTGCTGCCACTGCAGGGTCCTCCTAAACCCGATGAATTTTTTTATTTCTGTTCCCCTGATGAATCCCCTTTATTAGGGAAGAAACACATTGGGAAGAAAATCTTGGTCTGGTGGGATATCAATAGCAGATCATACTTGGGTATTGTCCTTGTGAGGACGGGAGCTACACAGCGACACGACAGGGAGTGATAGAAACCCCCCTCCATTCTTTCTATACATGTGTGAAAGGCTCCTGCCATTCGTGATCTGACTACTATAAAATACCATAGATGGGTGAGATCAAACCATTTTTAATGAGCACTGGTTGAGCACGTTATTCACGTTGTGTATGTTTTTGTCCAGAGTTATAATATTTTATTATGAAAAGATTAAAGGTTAGATTTTAGACACATATAGGGAGACCCTCCTAGCTAATCTCCAAATAACCTTGAGGGCATAAATAGTGCTTAAAGGAATATTAGCACTTTAGCTGTATCTCCATGCTCTTGTGCTAACCGAGTGTCTTTGGGGTGCTCAAAAAACATGATTGCGTCCCCACAGCTGCACGTCTCGAGGCTGTTCGACAGCCGCAACCTATGCAGGGATTAGCTGTTTGTTAAGCAATCCCTGCATGTGTTGTGACTGTCGATCAGCCGCGAGACATGCAGCTGCTGGGACTTCAACATATTATTAAAGCACTCCGAACACACTCTGTCAGCACAAGAGCATGCTCAGATAACACCTTATCCAAGCACAAACATGCAGTTGTCTTTTGTGCTTCTTCTGAGCAGAAAATGTCAGCTCACCCACGGATAGATGGATCCCTGTTGCATGGACAATGCTGAAATAATGCAAGGCTCCACCGTAGAGAAAAAAAAAAAAAAGAAATCCAGTAAAGGATCCAATAAAAAAATTCTTTATTTAAAGTTAATTAAAACCCACTCCTATTAATAGATACAGTAAATGCAGACGCATTGGAATGGGTTAAAACTTAAAAAGGTTTTTGAAGGCTTCCGATAGTGATGACCTATTTAATATCAGACTGGGAAGGGGGGACACCCGCACCGGTCAGCCGTTTTAAGCATGTAAACATGTAAATGGGTGAACAGGGCCAGAGAAAAAAACAAAACAAAAGAAAAGAAACTGAGCTGCAGTACCAAAGAACAGTCAGTACACAATGAAAATAGCTGAGCTGTTCAACTATTTAAGGTTCACATGTGGCCGCCGGAGCGTAACGGTTGATTAGTGGGGAGGGGGGGCTGGGTGTTGTAACTATATCGATGACATTTCCCTTTAAATAATTTTTTTCCCACTATAGCAAGTGTAGTAAGTTGGATGTGCCATCACTTACTAATCGTGTGAGTCCAACTGCTGGAACTTCCGATCCTTATCGTCACTGCCCCTGCACACCGCGGGTGACCACAGCTACTACCCAGCCCCATTCATTTAAATGGAGTGAAGTTTTGCTTGGCAGAAAATAAATCGGCTGGACCTCAGCCCCTTTGTGGGCATGATTAGCGGGCGTTCCAGCGATTAGGCGTAGACATGTCACAATGTTCTGACATGCCTTAGTAATCTTATAAGATGTAAAATTTCTTTTAATTAGAAAAAAAAAAATTGTCACTTGAAATCAAAGCCGGAGAAACTGAGGTCTATTGTCTCCCCGGCAAGATCATCTATCAATGTATTTTCCTTTCAGCAGAAATGGATGAAACCACTGCGATTCTGAGACCTCCTTCAATACTGAGCATCAACATGCTGAAGAAGAGGCAAAGACTTTCATTCTCACCTGCTCATTTCTGTATCAGACTATAGCAATCATGAAGGAACAAATGGTACAAGGCACGGTGGCTCAGTGGTTAGCACTGTTGCTTTGCAGCGCTGGGGTCCTGGGTTTAAATCCCACCAAGGACATCTGCAAGGGTTTTGTATGTTCTCCCCGTGTTTGCGCGAGTTTCCTCCGGTTTCCTCCCACATTCCAAAGACATACTGATAGGGAATGTAGATTGTGAGCCCCAATGGGGACAGGGATAACGCGCTGTGGAATATGATGGTGCTATATAAGAAAAGCATAAGAAAGACTACTTGTGTCAGCCTTGCTGATTGTGACATCTTAATTAATGAGGCGGTTATTAAGTACAGATACATGACTACAACTCTGTGACTGCCCCAAACATGCACATTTAGTACAGCTGAGAGTCCATGCATTTTTAACTGGGAAAGGGGAGAAATCTGCCTCAAACCACAAGACAATCAGATGGTTTTTAATCAAACTACATGACCCCTGTGTCTCCTGATTTCATCTATTGGGGGAAGTTGGGAGGGCACCTACTGACATTAAATGGTCTGTGGTCCCACAGAAAACGGTGGGTTTGAAAGACCTTCAAGGGAACCTATCAGCAGGTTTTTGCCATGTAACCAGAGAGCCTGATTCCAGCAATGTGTCACATATTAGCTGTGGCTAATGGCTGTGTTTTGCCATTTCAATATAATCAGTGTTTTATCAGCAGGTGATTATCATTGCCGGACTCGTGTCTCCTGCTGTGCATAACCATGCCCCCACCACTGATTAGCAACTTTCTGTCAATATACAATGTACACAGAAAGCTGCCAGTGGTATGGGTGGGATTATACAGAGCTCAGCATTCAGAGCACTGCTAGATCTGCAGCAGAGAAAACCGATATTTTCAAAATGACATCAAGCAGTCCAGCAAGTGACATAGCTGGAAACGGTCTCTCTGGTCCCTGCATCATGCTGCTCTCAAATTACATAGCAAACACCTGCTGACAGATTCCTTTAAAAAGGTATATCAGGGCCTAACATGCTCTGTACAATGTGGCAAACAAAGCCATATACTTCTGATGTGGTTGTGATGTATTGCAGGAGTTTGAAGCCCTACAAGATCCAGGATGCCGAGCTCGTCACAGGCAAGAACGGGAGACAAGCCACAAGGTCTGGATTCACTCTGCACGCAGAAAATTAATTTCTCAAGCAAAAGGTATCACAACCACCGTGGCATTTACTTTTGTCTTATTTGATGACCTTACGATGAAAGACTCTGTGCATTTTATCCCTCATTTAGCATTTTCCATGCAGACCGCCAGCATGAAGAGAAAGCGGTTTGTTCTAAAAACAAGAGTCACCTCTGTGTTCTTGTAATTCATAGTCCTATACAAACGCCGTATTAATCCCGCACTCGGCCAGAAGAGTGAACATGGTTATATTATCTGAAGTCGGGCTGAAATTGCCTTGTGTGCTTTACATTCCAAAGAACATGGATTTCATTTCCTTAAAATGTTGAGTTTGACAGTTTATTTTACGGCAATCTCCTAGCTGAAGATGCCGGTGTAAAATGGCATTATACGGATCCGCGGAGACATTTATTGAATCAACACTTCAGCTTTTCATTACAATGACATGAAAGGAAAGACTTGTATGATCTCCTGAATAGAATGATACCTCTCCATATAGAGAGAAACTGTTAAAAGGGACATTTTCTTGACAGCTTACGAAAAAAAAAAAATGATAAAATGTATTTGCCTCCAAGAAAATGGAACACAGCATGGTGCCAACAGTAAATGAACTAGATGAATCCGTGACCAGATAATTCGTAGTGATGGGCGAACGTGTTCAGATAAGGTGTTATCTGAGCATGCTCCAAAAATGCGCTCAAGTTCCCGCACCTGCGGAACACCCCGAAGACACTTGGTTAGCACCCGAGCATGATCAGATAGCACCTCATCCGAGCCAATGTTCTGACTAAGGCCTGTTTCACACTTCAGTTTTTTTGTGTCAGTTAAAATCCGCCAAGCGGATCCGTTGCTAACTGATGTGAACGGATCTCACCGGACTGTTTTTTTTTTTTTTGACGGATCCGATGAATTTCCGGCTGACTTAATTCCTCCGGGCATGCGCACTATAAAATGCGGATCCTGCAGCAAAAAAAACGTTGCATGGTCAGCGGACGCAAAAAAAATTGACGGATCCGCAAAAAACCGGATCTAACGGATGGCCATCTGTCAAGATCCGCCGGTAATGCAAATCAATGGTGAAAAAAACGGATCCGCCAAAAAAATGGCGGATCCGTTTTTTTGCAAAAGGGCGGATTTTGACTGATGGTCAAAAACGGAAGTGTGAAACAGGCCTAAGAGTCCTCCATTTTTCATACTCCAACTTTCATAAATGGCCAATAAATTAGTAATACATTTACTGTAATAAAAACAGTAAAACCATCACTGCTCTTTAGAGAAATTATGCATTTATATAGCGCCATTTATTCCATGGCGCTTTACATGTGAAAAGGGGAAATATAGACAAGTATAATAGGGCCTCAGGTCACCAATAAGCATATTTTAGATCCTAATATTTTTAAATTCCTATGAAAATTAATGAATAATTTAACCAACATCAATAAGGTATATTTTTATTTAAGCTTGAGTTGGAATATTTTTACAGACTCCGCCCCAAATCTAGCTTGGTCTCGGCATCCATAGAGGTGCTCCTGGGACGACCTGGGATTTTCAGGTGTCATGGCACACAGGCCCCTGTGTGCAACTTACGCCTATGACTGCATCGTTACCAGGCTATTTCCATTTACTATAGGTAGATTACATGCAGGTATGTTTATAATACCTCCAATACTGGTCAGCTGAAAACTATCGGTCAACCATTCCATTCGCGCCCCTCCCTATACACATGCATGCTCGACAATGCATGTTTCCAAAATGGAGAAAGGAATAAGCTGCTAGAAGAAACCTCTTGCGATGGCTTATCTCTATGCTAAAAATGTATATATACACACTACCGTTCCAAATTTTGGGGTCACCCAGACAATTTTGTGTTTTTCCATGAACTCATACTTTTATTAATCAAATGAGTTGCCAAATGAATTTAAAATCTAGTCCAGACATTGACAAGGTTCGAAAACAGATTTTTATTTGAAATAATTTTCTCCTTCAAACTTTGCTTTCGTCACAGAATGCTCCTTTGCAGCAATTCCAGCATTGCACACCTTTGGCATTCTAGCAGTTAATTTGCAGAGGTAATCTGGAGAAATTTCACCCCATGCTTCCAGAAGCCCCTCCCACAAGTTGGTTTGGCTTGATGGGCACTTTTTGCGGACCATATGGTCAAGCTGCTCCCACAACAGCTCAATGGTGTTGAGATCTGGTGACTGCGCTGGCCACTCCATTACAGATAGAATCCCAGCTGCCTGCTTCTTCCCTAAATAGTTCTTGCATAATTTGGAGGTGTGCTTTGGGTCATTGTCCTGTTGTAGGATGAAATTGGCTCCAATCAAGCGCTGTCCACAAGGGATGGCGTTGAAAAATGGAGTGATAGCCTTCCTTATTCAAAATCCCTTTTACCGTGTACAAATCTCCCAATTTACCAGCACCAAAGCAACTGCAGGCCATCACATTACCTCCACCATGCTTGACAGATGGCGTCAGGCACTCTTCCAGCATCTTTTCAGTTATTATGCGTCTCACTAATGTTCTTTTGTGTGATCCAAACACCTCAAACTTGGATTCCCCTGTCCATAGCACTTTTTACCAATCTTCCTCTGTCCAATGTCTGTGTTCTTTTGCCCATATTAATCTTTTCCTTTTATTAGGCAGTCTCAGATATGGCTTTTTCTTTGCCACTCTGCCCTGAAGGCCAGCATTCAGGAGTCACCTTTTCACTGTAGACGTTGACACTGGCGTTTTGCATGTATTATTTAATGAAGCTGCCAGTTGAGGACCTGTGAGGCGTCGATTTCTCAAACTCCAGACTCTAATGTACTTGTCTTGTTGCTCAGTTGTGCAGTGGGGCCTCCCACTTCTCTTTCTACTCTGGTTAGAGCCTGTTTGTGCTCTGCTCTGAAGGGAGTAGTACACACTGTTGTAGGAAATCTTCAGTTTCTTGGCAATTTCTTGCATGGAACAGTCTTCATTTCTAAGAACAAGAATAGACTGTCGAGTTTCACATGAAAGTTCTTTTTTCCTGGCCATTTTGGGAGTTAATGGAACCAACAAATGTAATGATCCATATTCTCAACTAGCTCAAAGGAAGCTCATCAAGAGAATGCCAAGTGTGCAAAGCAGTAATCAAAGCAAAAGGTGGCTACTTTGAAGAACCTAGAATATAAGACATATTTTCAGTTTCACACCTTTTTGTTAATTATATAATTCCACATGTGTTAATTCATAGTTTTGATGCCTTCAGAGTGAATCTACAATTTTCATAGTCGTGAAAATAAAGAAAACTCTTTGAATAAGAAGGTGTGTCCAACTTTTGGTCTGTACTCAGTGCATACCCAAGCACCAAGGTAAACTCTTAACGAGCACTCGTGCTCATCATTACTATCGATATGAAAATATATTCTTAAAAAGCAAAAAAAAAAAAAAAAAAAAAGCAAAAAGCTTAAAGGGCTTGTCCACTAGGAAGACAACCCTTTCTTAAACTGAATGTCCGGCCCCGATAAAATTACAAAACCTATACTCCCCCCTCCTGTGCCTTTCCCGGGGTGTTGGCACTCGCTCTCCCAGGGCTGTGATACGGTGTTGTGACACAGGCGCCCAATCATCGCTGGCGTCACCGTCTCCGCATTTGTAGGAACTGAACATGAAGAAGCCAAGGCTGCAGCCCGGACTTCCTCTTCATGTTCAGTTTATCCAAAGGTGGAGACCGTGACGCCAGCGATGATTGGGTGCCGGGCATCACGTGTTATTCCACTGCATCGCAGTCCTAGGATCGCGAGTACAGACACCGCTGGAACAGAGTTGGCACGGGAGGAGAGTATAAGCTTTATTATTTTATCGGGGGTCGAACATTTAGTTTAATAAGGGGTTGTCCTAGTAGTGGATAACACCTTTAAATCACTCCCCCCATCCGCTAATTAAAAAATAAAATAAATTTGGTATTGTGTATATAAAAGTCCAAAGCTAACAAAAAAAAAATTAAATATTTAAACCATACGTTAAACGTACAAAAAAAAAACAAAACAAAAAACAGCAAAATGACAGAATTGCTAAATTTTTTGTTTGCAGTATTTCCCTAAAAAAAACCTAAACAATAAAAATCTAAATATTTTATGTACCGACAAAAAGAATTAATAAAATTATCAGCCTGTTAGGCAAAAAAAACACAAGCAGTGGCACAAATCTAGGCATGGATGATTAAAGAAAAGTTACAGGTCATAAAAAAAATGTGGTTCGCATCGCCATATTCTATTTTCTTTTATTATTAAGTTCTAAATTTATTTAACCATTTAAATAAATAAAAAATGAAACCTGCAACAGCGGTGACCTGGAGAATCTTATCGCTGGGTCATTTTAAATGTACAATGAATTTTAGTAAAAATGCAACCCCAAAAATACGATTACAGAATAGCTTTTTTTATTTTTTTTTTTTTATAATTTTATCCCACTTTGAATCCTCCCCCAACCCCTATTTTTCAGTAGGAAGAAAGGGTGTCATTCAGAACGACAACTAATGCAGCAATAAACAGGTCCTCGCAAGGCTGTGTCGACAGAAATATGTAAAAGTGTTACGGCTCTTGGAAAAAGGGAAGAAAAAAGTGAAAACGCAAAAAAAAAAAAAAAAATTAAAAAAAAAATTTTTTTTTTGCCTGTTCTGAACGGGTTAAAAGAAACCACACGTCTCCATGCTCAGTAACTATACAGTATGGTGGAGAAACTGAATGGTGGGGTAGAAAACTAAGGGGTAGGCAGGCAGCATGGCACCAGCCGTATTGCCGCCTGCATACTAAGTCAATTGCACTGTAGTCATTTTTCGACAATATGCAGCTCGGACAGAAACCTGCAATTTGCTGCTTTCTGTGCGAAAAAAAAAGGGAAAGAAAGAAAAGAAACACAATTGCAGCTGTGATCAGTTAAATGGAGATTTGTGAGTTACACATTTTATACTCACTCACGGCCAAAAGCTGTTAATGGACTTGAAACCCGTCTTTCATCAACCACTTGTTTACCCTCGGCCGAATTCTCTGCAAGCGTGTGAATCGTTACCGGTGACCCTGCCTGCAGCGTCTTCCGCGATTCTGGTACTGACACGCTGCCAAGTCACTGAGCTGGGGGGCAGCGGAGCCGTCCTGCCAGCTCGCTCACCTGCAGCCGTCATGCCTGGATCAGGCAGACGCACCTCGAGTGCGCGCGGCGGTACAACATTTCTTTTCTTCTGCGATCTCCCACATGCAGCTCCGCAGCCCAATTCCACCCTGAAAGCCTGAAAATTAAACATGCCCGAGGCAGGACCCATTATTACTCCAACTATCGCAGCATGAGCCGCCCTGAAGCTACAGCAGCCTCGCTCCACAGAAAGCAGACTTTTGATCATTCAAGACTCGGGGGTTCTTTACATCATACACTCCGGAAAATGAATTCTATTATGTGTCAATATGGCAAATCTAAATAACACATTTCCATCTAGTGCAAAAAAAAAATAAATTTAAAATTAAAATAGCGACAACCAATAAGGTCAGCAAAACGTAATAGTCACACAATTATTATCAGGGAACATATGTAAATGCCCTGGGGATTGGGACATGTATACAATGTTTAACAGGATTTCGACAGCACCATTCTCCATCTCCGGATAAGCTGGAAAGTCCTGACAGAAGGCCCTTCTGGGTAAGGAGGCGTAACACGGAACGACCTTTCCATTTCTCATTACACACTGGTTGCTTTCCTGGACAGTTTGGCAGGCGCTACCTAGAGGAACGAGGCTGGCTTTAACCACTGTGCTTCCAGATCAGACCTTCTCTCATGCTGCACATGTAGTATAGTGGAGATTTTATTTTTCTTTTTGGGTGTAACAAAGCACAATGTGTTTGTTTTCCCTTTTTTCATCATGTCAACATTTGCTTGAAAGAGGCCTCAATTCCAGCTCAGTCTTCATCCATAATGCAGACTGCTCGGATCAAAGGGCTGTAACAGTGATGAGTTCAATTCAAGCGCCTAAGGCCATGCTGAAGGGCAGAGACGTCTGACCATGATCTATGGTTCTTACTGCCTAAAAATCGAAAGGGATTGTCCAGTACTTTTATATGGAAGGCCTTCCCTTAGGATAGGTCATCAATATCAGATTGGTGGAAGTGCAATACCCGGCACCCCCGCCGATCAGCCATTCCCTTTGGCGATATCAGCCGGATGTGCTCAACTGAGGAGAGAGGAACAGCACAGCGATGTCAGCTGCTTGGTGGCCGCAGCCAGGTACTGCACATCCACCACTATTCAAACGGATGGCAGCGGGTCTGCATTTCCTTCCCGCTGTAGACACGATACAGTTGACTGAGCTGTGCTGTTTTGCGCCACAACTGATCACACCCATCCGCCACCAGCTGATCAGGGATGAAGCACCGGAATATCTTTACTTGTGCTTTTTCGATCTGAAAGAACAGGGATGCCATTAAAAGGCTTATCTGATGCTGTCCAGGGCAAATCCAAAGTGAAGAGTGCCGACGACGTTACAACCCCACACACCTGTTGAGCCGCATGCACACGTCTCAGTAAATGTGGAGGGTGGTAACGTCATTAGCACCATTCACTTTCGATAAGGAAGTGAGCAGCTCTGGATGGTACAGGCCCGAATAGCTCAATGACAAATGCAGCTCTGCTACTTTTTTGCACCTTTCCGCACAGGCAGTGTTAAAGCCACCAATCTGACAATAGAAAATGCTGGACCAGAAATATCTTGCACCAGCTGTGTGTGTAATGGCTTTTTCCTTCTCTGCTTGTACAGCTCGCCACTAAGGAAGCAAAAATCCGAACAGATTTTTTTTTTTACCTCTTTAAATCTAAAACGCGTTTTAAGTGGAAATATTTGTGCAGAGAAGGCAACCTGGAGGGAGATCCACCTTTCAGCTTAGGAAGCTTTAGACATAGGAGCAATCTATATAGTAATTACACTCCAGAAACTGCAGGAAATCTCAGAAATCTAATGTAAGGGACAAGGCTGTATTTGTAATAGAGTTTCCTACTAAAACTTTTCTCTAGGAGTTCAAATGTCTCAACTTCTACTTTTGAAAAGATTCTCAACATAAATGGGTGAAGTTACGATGTGATGGATCAAATGTAAATTAGGTAAAATCCACCGGATTCGAGAAGGATCTGATCAGTCAACAATATGGAATGTTATGGCTATAATCAATCATGCAAAGTGGAATTGCATTGGGAAACTTCATGGCTAAGATGAGTGGGGTTTCATTTAGCACTGGAGACGTTCCGGATCCATGTGTATGGATTCACGGAGAGATCTGTAATGATATTACAGTTTGCGGTGTTCTCTGATAATTACATTCTGCTCTTACGCTGGCTGCCTTCACTTTGCATACAGATGACATACTGTAATAACCGCGACACACCGGATGTTACAGCTCTTCACAGCAATCAGTGAAGAGCGGCTGTCAGATAGGACAAGTGCAGGAAAAGCCGTAGAGCCGCAGACGACTTTTGGAGGAAGCAGGAAGAACGCTAACAAGTTACTCCCCCCGTCACTCAATTTATTGCTTCGAATGTTTTATCTCTGCAGTCTTCTGTGACATACAGAAGCTACAATGATGCTTTTAGGTCGCCATGCATCTTTCCCAAAATATACAATAAATAAAAAAAAAAAAGTGTTTAAAAATATCCCGGACTGAGGTCTAAGGGGTAAGGTTTCTCCTTGTGGAGAGTGACATACCAGCTCTGGCTTGTCAAGGTAAGGAGGCTTATTCGTCGTGCAATGCTCCTCTGGGAACCTTTATATGCAAATTGCCTCTTCAGAAAGAAAGAGGACTTTTACTCTACAGCGCCACCTGTTGGTAGTAGCGATCCTACAAGTCAACCCTTTAACGAGTCTTGTAATATGACTTGGGCGGTTATCCTAAGTCATATTACAAGACTCGTTAAAGGGTTGATTGTGACTTGTAGGATCAATACTACCAACAGGTGGCGCTGTAGAGTAAAAGTTCTTTCTGAAGAGGCAATTTGCATATAAAAATAACCCTCGTTTTATATGTCCCCCCAATAAAAAATAACTTGTCTGTAGAGATTCGATGTGCCACTTATGATAAATCTAGCACGGAAGTGCACTGGGGGCGTCAGTGCATTTGAAAACAGCAGTTTATGTGCACAGACACGCCTCAGTGCACTTCCAGGCTTATTTGCACATTACTTTCATGACAGATTTTTCATAACTGGCACATCTGGTCTGTAAAGAAGAAGAGAGAGTAATGCTTTAGTACCTATAGGACTAAAAGGGGATGATAGTGAGCAGCTTGAGGAGTATGGAGAGACAGCTGATCACCACAGCTGATCACCACATCAGAGCTGTTATACCATTTAAAAAGGTCCCTTATTCTTTTTCAGTAGGCTCCACAATCATGGGGAAGACTGCTGACTTGACAGATGTCGAGAAGGCAGTCACTGACACACTCCACAAGGAGGGTAAGCCACAAAAGGTCATTGCTAAAGAAGCCGGCTGTTCACAGAGTGCTGTATCCAAGCATATTAATGAAAAGTGGAGTGGAAGGAAAAGTGTGATAGGAAAAGGTGCACAAGCAACTGGGATAACCGCAGCCTTGAAAGGATTGATAAGAAAAGGCCATTGAGAAATTTGGGTGAGATTCACAAGGAGTGGACAGCTGCTGGAGTCATTGCTTCAAGCGCCACCACACACAGACGTATCCAGGACATGGGCTACAAGTGTCACATTCCTTGTGTCAGCCACTCATGACCAAGAGACAACGCCAGAAGCGTCTTACCTGGGCCAAGGAGAAAGAACTGGACTGTTGTCAGTGGTCCAAGGTGTTGTTTTCAGATGAAAGTAAATTTTGCATTTCATTTGGAAATCAAGGTCCCAGAGTCTGGAGGAAGAGTGGAGAGGCCACAATCCAAGCTGCTGGAAGTCTAGTGTGAAGTATCCACAATCAGTGATGGTTTGGGGAGCCATGTCATCTGCTGGTCTAGATCCACTGTGTTTTATCAAGACCAAAGTCAGCGCAGCCGTCTACCAGGAAATTTTAGAGCACTTCATTCTTCCCTCTGCCGACAAGCTTTATGTAGATGGAAATGTCATTCTCCAGCAGGACTTGGCCCCTGTCCACACTGCCAAAAGTACCAATACCTGGTTTACACACAACAGTATCATCACTGTGCTCAATTGGCAGCAAACTCGCCTGACCTTAACTCCATAGAGAATCTACGGGGTATTGTCAAGATGAAGTTGAGACCCCAGACCAAACAATGCAGACGAGCTGAAGACTGCTATCAAAGCAACCTGGGCTTCCATAACACCCAGTGCCATAGGCTGATCGCCTCTGTGCCACGCCGCATTGATGCAGAAATTGATGCAAAAAGAGCCCTGACCAAGTAGTGAGTGCATTTACTGAACATACATGTCAGTAGGCCAACATTTCGGATTTAAATTCATTTTTCAAGCTGGTGTTATAAAGTATTCTAATTTACTGAGATAATGACTTTTGGGTTTTCATTGGCTGTAAGCCATAATCATCAACATTAACAGAAATAAACACGTGAAATAGATCACTCTGTAATGACTATATAATATATGGGTTTCACTTTTTGCATTAAACTGAAATAAAGTAACTTTTTGATAATATTCTAATTTTGTGAGAAGCACCTGTTTATACATATACACACACACGTTCTTGTACTACATGTCCCTAGAGTGCTAAATGGGTTAAACTAGATAATGCATCTTTTGCAACACAAGCTCTGCAGTCCTATGTAAACCATATTCTGAAAATAGCCGAGTTGCCGTGCAGAAACTTAGAAACTCAGTGCTGTACCAAACTTTGGTATATTGTACATGCGTGTCTGAAGGGTACAGCATAAACGTCTTCAGTAACAGCTATAGATACAATTGTCCTCTGCTTCCACTCGCATCCAAGTCAGTGTGCGCGCTGCCCAGCAGGGCGGATTAAGAAAGGACACAAAACCACTGCTCACTGTCAATTGGCCTGGAGTTCCTTTTCTTTTAATAAAACAATACTTGCTGAGGCTTTGTCAAGTAAGGCGCTGTTTACTTGGTGCTTTGTTAGTGGAGATTTTCAGCTTTCACAGTGTTATCTGGATTCCAGGTCATCATGTTCCTAGTGGAGCGTAGCAGGGAGCACAGCAAACACATGGAGAAAAGGACAATCACTTATGCTCCACGGGACGGATCCAAACAACTTGTGACGCAAAACGTTTCCTGAAACGGCTGGTACCATCACAGGACAAAGGGCATAAATCCAAGAAAAGGCAATGAATTACATGCACCTGTGAAGCTCCTATTGAGATGCGACCCTACATAAATCAGACTCTTCAATTACTTAAGGAGCTTGTAAACCACTACTAGACATTTATGCAGCTAATGAAATGTAGGCCTGGTGATTGCTCATCAACTAGAGTTCTTCAACTCCTTATTACAATTGTTATACTATTCCACCGTATTTATATTGTTAAAAAGTTTTTCCAACAATCACATTTCTCCACAAAGCACAGTATCGGCATAACTATTGTTCCTTTACAGACTAGAGCCTTATTCGGACATCTGTGTACGTACTGTTACATGGACTTCTGAATGAGGCTTAAACCCATTAGGTTCCTTACTTGTACTTTTTTCATCTTTTAGCCTCTGTGTGTATCTAGCCTCGCAAAGCTTAATAGCCAGACCTTCTCTTACAGTTAAAATAACACTTCCCAGCAGCTCCCTGCTTCTCCTCAGTGCTGCAGGCCCCTCGCTTCGCTCTCCTGCGTGCTTCTGAGTTGCCGCACCAGTCTCTACTGTACACTAAGTAAATACATTCTGTCAGCAGCAAACGAAGACAGGACTAAATATTTTAGGCAGAAGCTGTTACAGCAGAAAATACATTTTTAATATAGAAAGATGACCAATTTACATTGGATTCAAGTCTCATAAGACAGAAGTACTGAAAACAATGCAGGGCAGGGCTCTGAGCCCAGAGTGATCACTGCAGTTAAACAGAGCACAGTGCCAACTATAGTTGAGCAATATTGGCAACTGGTTCACAGGTCAGTATAAGGAGTCGTGCAAGCAAGGCTTCAGGGATGGGATCTGGAGAGCCGAGTCAGCACAGATTAGCTGAGCTGTGCTGACATGACAGGTCACTCCTAAAGGGCCCGTTACACATAGCGATATCGCTAGCAATATTGCTGTAACGTCACAGATTGTGACGCAGCAGCGATATTGCTACATGTGATACTTACCTCCGACCGGCTCCCCCGCTGATTATCGCTGATCGCGCGAGAACGTCCAGGACCATTTTTCGTCGGGCGCTTCCTGCTGGGCTTCCTGTGGCGCCAACGAGCGACGCGTGGACGCGGGCGGGAGGACGTCAGGATCGCCGCGTCTGACAGGTAAGTAGCGACCCCCGACCCCTGCGATGTCGCTGGTGAGATCTGCCTGTGTGGCAGCTCCCTAGCGACCACTTAGCGATGGCACCAGCGATCCATATCGTTGTCAGGATCGCTGGTGCATCGCTAAGTGTAACGGTACCCTAAGTCATTGTGCCAGCGCAGCCTCATGGAGATGAAAGAATCTGGGAAAACAAAAGAGCGCAGTAAAGTCTTATCTGAGGATACCAGTAGAATAAGCACGGAAATGCACTCAGCTGGTGGGGTTGCACTGAAGCAACTTAAGATAGGCATGTAATAACAGCTGCTGCAAGACACCGGTCATGGAGAGACCAAGAGACCTAACATGGTTAGGTTTTGTCCTGATGAAGAGGCCAGGTGTGGCCTTGAAAAGCGTTGACACCGTAAACCTGTACAATAAACTCAAGTTTTATTCTTCTTCTGTAATGCTGTAGATAAGCCCCCGGTCTGACCTGAAAGAGAAAAACAAGTTTGATTATACTTACCCGGGGCGGTGCGGTACGATGGGTGTCACAGGTCCCGGGACCAGCGCCTACCATCTTCATACAATGTTGTCATCCTGCTTGCTTCATGCATCGCTCCTGCGCAGGTGTACTGATTTGCCCTGTTGAGGGCAGAGCAAAGTACTACAGTGCGCGGGCGCTGGGCCTCTCTGACCTTTCCTGGCACCTGTGCACTGCAGTACTTTGCTCTACCCCCAAAAGGGCAGATCAGTACGCCTGGCGGCGCCAAGCAACCAGGATGATGACATCGCAAGAAGATGGGAGGTGCTGGACCCAGGACCTGCGACACCCATCGGACCGGACCGCCCCCGGGTGAATATAATAAAACTTGTTTTTCTTATCTTTCAGGTCAGACTGGGGGCTTATCTACAGCATTATAGAATGCTGTAGATAAACCCCAAAAGGCAGTGGCCGTATCTTATAGCGACAAAACGAGGCGATAGGTTCCATTTAAGGCAGTGCTTAAGAATAATGGTGGCCACCCAAAATATTGACACTTTGGGCACAATTGGCCATCTTCACTTAGGGGTGTACTCACTTTTGTTGACAGTGGTTTAGACATTAATGGCTGTGTGTTGAGTAGTATACCCGCACCAAATTTACACTATTATACAAGTACACTTTACATCGTATCATAGTGCCAGATCTTTAATGTGGTCCCTTGAAAAGATATAATAAAATATTTACATATATGTAAAGGGTGTACTCACTTTTGGGATATACTGTACATATGAGTTTAAAAACGGCTGCCTCCATGGCTAGTACACTAAATGAACATCACACCATTAATCAAAAAGCTGTCTGCTCAATTATGCTGGGGGCGCTGAACAGAAGTCATTCACCACTGGCTAATCGCTTCCTCTATTCAAGGGTATAGCCGTAATTCCAATAAAGCAAGTTGTTAATGCCGCTTGTGGTTATTAACTTTTAATAATGTATATTCTATTCAATCACAGCCCGACCGCAGACGTCCATTTGTTTCTCTAGAGCGGTGGTGTGTGGCTTTCTGGCTCTTAGCGCATCACACGTCAATGATTTTTCACGTGGGCAAAAAATGTTCTGAATTCCATTAGTATTTTTTTTATATGATTTTTTTTTTCACTGTTTGGTCAGCTTTTTTCATCAGAGATTCTTATGGAAGTTTCTGAAAGCTTCTCCTGTCAAAGAGTCTGAAAAACGGACAGCACAAATGGCATTTGAGTGCTGTCCAAATATGTCATGTGCACTAGTGAGTTTTTTTCCGTGACTCTGGATCAAAAGAGAACTGGTTTCTGTGATTTTGTGAGGACCGCCAGGACTGCAAAAATGTGTGGACATGTCAACAGCCCCACGAACTAGAATAGGTACGAGTTAGATCTGTGAAAAAACACAGATCGATCTCGTATGTGGAAAAATTGGCGTCTGAATGAGCCCTAAAGAAGGTGTCAGAGAAGCCATCAGGATGGTAAGAAATAAAATATATTTACATACAGTAACCAAAACTTGTATTAGCTCTGTATTCTTATTGAGGTGGCGATATAACGGGGATGGTGGTTACCATGGATGATATGGTCGGCGAAATAATGGAAAAGTGATCCCCTGCGGTGTGAAAAAGCTGAAATCCCTCAAGGACAAAGAAAACCATGTAAAACTACAGATTTGTATAACTTGATAACCGCCTTCCTGCATAGTACTAATCGTTTTTCATCTTCGACATACTTAACGCAAATCAAATTTCTCAGTTTGATTATGGATGAGTGACTGGAGGTAAGAGAACAAGAAAAAAAAAAAAGTGAAAGTAGGATAGAGATAATAAAAGAAAATAATTTGTACAGACTGGATTCCTTAACTCTTAAAAGAACCCAGAACTTTTACTATTTTTTTTTACCCTTGTTTATTCCTTGTTTTAAGAGTTTTTTTTGCCAAGTTCAAAAGCAAAGTCCGATTTTCAGTAGTTGATGTTCAGTAAATTGAAAATTACTGCGTATATTTTATCGCCATGTTACATTCACCCGATTTGTGATGCACAATCTAGTATCAATGAAGTCCGAGTGTGGAGAATGTGAGGACGAACATCGAAATCCAAGGTGTACCATGTACGGAGATCTCCTTCTGACACCCCTCCACGTGCGTGCAAAGACCCCTAGCTACTATTAACAGACCGGAGGGGGGGGAAATCGCACCCATACATCCCGCCAGTATCTTCCAACTGCATCTTGCCCTATGCTCTACGTTTTGGTTTTTTTTCACATCGCTTCTAAAACGTCTCATTTTTGGCTACGTAAAAAAACAACCAAACCACCGCAGTGCTGCCGTAATACAAAAGTATAGAAATGCGCCTGTGGATCGCCAACGGTACAGGCTCACTTCTGCTGGGTGTAAAACACAGCTCACAGAACACACAACAGTTGAATAAAAAGTAGAAAAATGAAGAAAACCCCCCCCCCTGAAATCAGTCATTAGTAACGCGCCATTAGGTACAACACATTATGCGTCGTTTAGTTCTTGTTGGCGCATTGATCTGTGCTGCTCTCAAACTACAGAAATGTATCAGCGAAGAGGGTGTCTGGAGAGGAACGACCCGGCTCTGCGTGCTCTACAGAACCGGACAGAGATCTCCAGGACGTTACTGTAGGAAGCCTCGTACCGCGGGCAGACACTGCATCTGCACACGAGGAGTCACTCAGCTTCCACAAATTGCTCTACCACGTATCATATGTGTGGTTGCAAGACATTAACACCTAGCCCACGTGGAATTGCCTGCTGCCTCCTGCCCTGGGGAAATTCATTCCGGTTACTCCTGCATCCAACATGGCTACTGCAGTAGCAAGGCGAGTGCCGTGTACGTCAGACCTACACCTTCCCCAAGTGGCAGACTGAGATGGAAGAGGGCCCCTGTGCAAAAACAGTATATGGGTACTGCTTTGTACCTGCGACAGGACCGGCTTGCCGATTTGAATGTAGTAGTGGGCTCCTTTACTTCTGAAAATATTGCATCAATGATATGTCCACCCCGGCCTATCCTGTGGAGACGCGATTCAGATTTACCGATGCCCCCTACGCCACTGCGGAGGCCAACTTGCATGCAAGACGGTTGGAAAGCCCATCTAAGCAAAATAGGCAAAGGAAGGTCACCAGGTGGGGTGACCATACCTGACAAATGTACAGTATATCCCCATTTCATTGTCTGAGTGTAGAGTCACTTCCTAATAACTTAATTTGTATATAAGTTGATGCCAAATCCAACTTCACCAGTGGACCGCTGTTTGTGATGGATGAGCAAGTGCAACACTCCTTCATCCATTTTCTATGGGGGTAGTCAGAGATAGCCAAGTGCTTAACTTGGCTACAGCCTAATCCAACACAAATTTCGTGATCCTGTTCCTGGGACTGGTGGAGAACCCAGCGGTGGACTGTAGATAAGTAACAACTTGGTAAGTTGTGTCACTGTGATTGAAGCTTCCACAGGAGAAGTCCATTGCATCGACAGAAGAAAACAGATGCCTAGCCTGTTCCTAAGTCCAACATCGGCAGTAACGGGTCTGAAGCACGTGTAAAGAATCGGTACAGCACCATCAAATATCTAGGCTTACGGCAACTCCTATGATGAGCAGTATATTATATTTATTTACTGCCTAAGTGAACTTGAAAGGACCTCTACATTTTACACTGCTCCTCACACCGGTTATTAGGAATTATTATGGCGATTCATTAAGGTTGCTTCAGTCACACACGCTTCCCCATCCATTCTGAACGGCATGAAGGTGCTTGGAAGAGCTCTTTATCCACCTTAATGTTGCTTATTCTGCCAAAGAACATCCTTAATAACACATCCCCGTTGACTCGGATGCTCTATATGTGATATAAAAGCTTTCTGTGCTGCCAACGCATTTTATCTTCTCCCGCTCTAATGCCAAGACAAGCCTTAAAGTTGTACATTGCTTTGTCCCACATCACTTAGCAATATATATCTGTTCAGACCAGGATGTCAAGTTCTGACCATGCCCTGCTCAGCCACCTTCATGCCAAAGCACATATTTAACATTGTGTCTCCGTGGCTTCTCCTGTTGTCTTGTGTAACTCTGATAAATAAATTATGGCGAGCTCTTGGAGACGCCGTAACTCACACTCTCCAGGTGCCAGCCATAAAAAAGATGGACAACGGCACTTCAGCAACCTTCAATAACCGTCAAGAGAGGGAGAGAGCGTGAAAAAAGGCTGCGTTAACCACTTCCCATTGCTGGAGTCAGGAGAACGTAATGCAATTACCAATATGCTGCCTTACACTAATGTGCCCCAATAACGTAAAATGAAGGACTCGGACGAGGGGCCAAACTAAATAAAGGACAGGTAAATTATATATGCCATTAGATAATTATAAATGTTCCTATCTAGGGAAAAGCAGAGACGGACCGAAAACCCGAGAACAGCTATTACAGGCTGTCAAGGCTCATGTCTGGCTCCTCGCTACTTCCAAAGAAATGATGAGCTAAATGCTGATCATTATGGCTTATAAGGAGAGATGTAAAGCAGAGGAAGACTGGAAATTGTACTTAACTAAATGGATAGCATTAGCTGCTATAAAATAACCAAATATTATAGATGAAGAGCGAACCCTGTACAAAAATATGCATTTCATCCAACAGGAGCCATTATGGCATGTTCAGACTATCGGTGCATTACAAATCATCCTAAAAAGGCATTGATATGGACACCATCAGCAAGCCCAAATTCATGTGGATGCCACCAACTAAACGCTTTCCATTATTTGCTCTATGAAATCTTCTTGCTGTTCATATGTCCAAGGGTTCTTCTGCTGGGGGTTTTTGCAAATTATTCAATAAGTGTCATAACACTTCTTACTGTCTGCAGAATTCACAGAAGAACACAAGACCCGGTCAGTCTTGAAATGTTGCAGTGGATTTCGCTGCAAAATCCACTTTGTGAACATACCAGGATAGTCGGCAGTCACGTAGCACCAAACCACTCTGATCGTTTCCTGATCATTGAGGGACCTTTTTACAGTTTGCAGCTGCACAGTTCTTCCTCCTAATATACAGCAGGATGATACGCACATGGAAAGAACTAAAAATGATCTCTTGCTGCACAGTTTCGCCGCTCCCTGTCCAACAAGAATCTGTATGATCAAATCTGTATGATCAATGTGGAGCAGGGAGGGAAACTAATTGAGGTGTGCACATCGTGTCCAGCTTCCCGATGGTACATGTCTCTGGAGGCAAGTAAACCACCAGCCCGAGATGTCGTCAGTTTTTGAACTGTGTTTTCTATGAACATTTTGTATGCATCTCCGAATATGGTGTCAGTAATATCCAAAGTAACTAGGCCCAAGGGTTGAAACACACTTCTTCCTCATGGGCATTCTGTGTCCTCTGTGTCACTGTTCAAAAGCAAGTTAGCCAACTGACCCAATGAATATGAATATGAATATGTTAATGAATGTGGTCCTCTTTTGTTTGATTTAAGATCATACAGTTACAGGTCTCGATAAAACCACATATGGCTGTCTAGACCCATTTTACTTTCTGGAGGATCAAAACTTCCCCCCTAAACCTTAAATGTTCAACTGAGCATCTCCTCAAACGTGATTTTGCTTCTTCTCAAACCAAATTACAGAATAGCCTCACTTCTGCACTAGGTCACCATGAAATGGTACATGTTTCATGTTCAGATCGTACGAAGGCAAAGATAGTGACGCCAGCGCTGATTAGACGCCGGCATCACGTGTCCCAACAACGCATCAAAGTCCCAAGGAGAGCGAGTGCCAACACCGCATCAACTGCGCTGGCACGGAAGAGAATAGTCTATTATTTTAATTGGGGTTGACAATTTACTTTAAGAAGGGGTTGTCCTAGTAATTGACAATCCCTTTAATCCCTGTAATACTTATTATACCCCACTAGACCCTCATCTATAACCCCCCCCCCCCGCCCCCAATTAACACTAGGCCACCAGAAATAAATATCTTGCCTAGAATGCCTACCTATACCCTAGACCACCAAAATCTGTATAAAGATTTTGGTATGTAAGTGTATGGACTAGACCAAGGGTCCCCAACCAGTAGCTCAGGAGCCACATGTGGCTCACAGTCCCCATGAATTGTGGCTCGCTGCTGTCTTCCAGCTTGGTGAATTACCTCCAGGTCTAGCAAACAGGTATGAAGAGCACATCTCAAAATGGTGAATTTTGTGTGCAGCCGTGCAAAGAAGAGCAAAAATGGATGCACATATACTGACCTTAGGGGTTTTGAGATAATTTAAGTTTGGTACTGTAACGGGGTCTACCAAGCTGGGGTACCTCTTTCAGTACCATCCCATGTTTTCGGAGGTCCGCTCTGCGTTGGCTGGAGTCTGAATGAATGACGCTGGCTGGAATCCCTGGGTTACATGGACGCATATAAAAGATCACTGCTTCTACATGTATTTCCAGTCCTACAACACTTTACTCACAGGACACAGATTATATCACACAAATACAGAGGGCAGGCCAGACATGCATTACAAAAGCCGCAGGTGGCCAGAGCCTGCCATGTTTACTGTGGAAATTACAAAGGTGGGGGGAGGGCGGACAAAAGGGGAATGCTGATACATGCATCTCTCATAGAACCTATTATACATCCATATAACTGCACAACATATTCTGGGTGCTAAGTATTTCTGTAACACGTAACAGGTACCCTGGAGACAGGATGATACTACCTGTCGGAGGAGGTGCCTGAAGCTGGATGTGACAGTGTGTTGGGAGTGTGGGATGGGAGAATACTGAATGAGGGTATTGTGGGGATTGCTGGATCTTGTTATACTGCTTCGGGGCGATTTCTGTGGGAAAGCTTTGGTTATCATTATACCCGTAATGGGGGCTCTGGTTGCCCCTACTATCAGGTGGGCTGGAGATAGATGTGGCTCATGACTCTCTCTCATAGCTGAATGTGGCTCTCTAGGTCAGAAAGGTTGGGGACCACTGGACTAGACTACATCACCAGGGTGTCGACCCAACATGTGCGGGTAATAAAGATGAATTTTGATATACCATGATGTCTGGACATTGTGTTTTTCACCTTTGTAGTTGTGTCAGTGTATAGGAATATATTTTTGGTATATCCAATGTTATAAAGCCGCTTTGGATTTTCGGATATCTAGTTAAAAGATGGGTCCAGAAATAACCTAAGTAATAACTGCAATGAGAAAATCAAAATCTGAGATTTAACTTTCAGATGTTTAATGTCCTTTACCCTTCACTTACTGTGCAAATATTTTAGGCAGGTGTGGGGGGGAAAAAAAAAAAAAAAAAAAAAAAAAAAAAAAGGCATAGTAAGAATGCCTTCAGAAATAATAATAAAAAAAAAGTGTTAATAGTATATATATTCAATTAAAATGTAAAGTGACAGGATAAGAGTAAAATGTAAATCAGCGGTGCCCAGAAACATAGGACTCGGGGGACAGAAATATGGCAGCAGGTGATCTGGACTGATAAGCCAAAGTCTGAAATGTTAGCATGTAACTGAAGGCACTTTGCTCAAAATTCATTGCTTTTGCATTTGTTCTTTTCTATTTGTGCCTTTTTTGTTAGCACCAATTCATTATTTTATTTGCACCTTTTTCCAAGTCTATTTTATTTGTTCTCGCCAGTTTTTTTTTTTTCACTTTGTCTAGTCATTTCAGATGCATTAGTCTAATTCATCAACTGAGACTTATTAAAGTTGAAAAAAGGATTTTCGGAAGAGACATCCACAGAAGATCTGTGGTTACTTCTCCAAGATGTTTGGAACATTCTCCTGGCTGAGGTCTTTCAAAAACTTTGCATAACTTAGAAGAAGTGATGCAGTTTTAAAGACAAAGGGCGGTGACGTCAAGTATTGATACGACTCAGATTTCATTATTGTCCATTCCCCTTTGCATTTTATAAAATAAACTATTAACAATTCTAAATTTTGAAGCATTTTTCCCACTAATGAATGTTCGTTTTCTGTTGGATACAATAATTTCAAGGGAAACCTGATTAACCCATTAGGACATCAGTGAATCCTAATCCTTCACCTTTTCTTAATCAATACATAAATTTATTTTGTCTGGCATTTTCAACTCCTTTCTAATGCACAAGTGGTCAGCTTCTTTCCTGGCCAAGACTAATATGCCACCAACGGGTTTGGTCAATGCATCTGTCTACTTAGTCACCCAGCATCATCTTCAGAAGAAAATCTTGTTTTCTGGCACAGAAACCCCGTTTCTACACAAAAAAGGACATTTGTAGTTAAAAGAAGAGTCATCATTTACAAGCTAGGACAGATAGCTTCTACAATAGTTTTCAATTGTTGCGCTGTAATGCTTTATATCCCCTGCGGAGGCAGTGCAGGGAAAAGAAACACCTACTGCCAGGTTGTGCCACAGGCTATAGCTGATTGGTTCTAAACCAATCTGCGGAGTCCCAGATGAAGTAGTGAGCTGAAAAACAAGACTTTTCTCAGGACTTATAACTGCAGATTATTTTCGCTCTCATTTTCGGAGAAATTGCTCTCAGACACATCGTGCAATGTGTCCTGGTTTCTTGAAGTGAGCACTTTCTGGCCAAACTAGAAGCTCGTGCCCGTCGTCACACCGGGATATTCAACTACCTTGCAGCTACAGAACATTTGCTGAAAACAGATGTGATGATCTTTTCTTAATAGCCCCAATTGCAATTACCGGCTTAATGTTCTGGGCTGCATGAAAAACCAGCAGCCTAGCAATTATCAGCACACGCCACTCGTATGGATTTTTCTACATGTATAAAATAGGTATGATGTGAGCGCAGCGGGATTTTGATCTTTGTGTAATGAACCATGGTATAGGAATGATTTATAATATTTACATGTATAGAAGGGACTGCAGAGTTGAGTCTGAGAAAGTAAAATGGAAACTAGTAAAAACAATCAAGAGGAAATTTGTTGCCGTAAAAGCTTTTCTATGAAAATGTCATGCAATTACTGGCTTTCAAATATTGGTTTAGAAAGAGCTCACACTTCATTTCAGACGCGTCAATAAACTAAAAAGGAAAACGATTGGTCAGGAATATGTCCAGACGGGAATTTAAAAAGGACCCGTCGCTTGCCATAAATATCGGGATTTTTTATTTTTAACCTGGTGTAAATGTCACAGTTTTTCTGAATCCGGCGTTCTTTTCCTTCTGGTCCGGCTCCTCTCCATTTCTGAAATATGTCCCCCCCCCTCTTCCTCGCATATAAACATAGTTTTGCTAGTCAACTAGGCATGATCTGTAAGACCCCTCCCATATATTTTATGACCACACCCGCTTGGCTAGCAAGATCAAATGCAGCTACGGGACAGAAGGGGCCATACCTCAGGAACGGTGAGGCGCTAGAACTAAAGAAAACCAATGTCTGATTCAGGAAAAAAAAAAAAAAAAAACAGTGGCTAGATCCCGTTCACACCAAAAAGTTGAGAGTAGTGCAAAGTTTTGGGGGCTTAATCCAGTTCCTTCAAACAAACCACAGTATGCTCCACCTACGACATATTGAGGTTCTTACAGACAGTGCTGTCATCAGGTCCACCACAAGCACAAAACAAGTAGCTCTGGCAATATTTCCATCACAGCACAGCCAACCGAGCAAATACAAGATATTTAAAGAAATGTTGCGCACCGGTTTACACTTGCCATACAAATCACTAAGTCAGAAAAAGTCTGTGCCAAACTTATTTTTTTCTGCCCTTTTTTCAGTAACATTATTGTTATACAATTGATATAAGTCACTGTGTCCTTGGGTGTCGGGAGCGGCGCTGATCATTAGTATGTCAGTGTGCTACATGCATCACATTCATCAGCACCAGGATGACTTGTTTACTGGCAGATTCACCTACTCACATTCAAGGAGGCACAGAGAACTTGTGCCGGTCCTGCCTTCCTTGCGGAGTATCGCAGATATATTCATAGGGGCAAAACAAATAATTAGACTTGGGAGAATTTCTGCTGCGTACCAATGTAATATTAAAAAGGGAGGCGGAAATCTGCATGCAGTTTAGGGTCAGCTCAGCAATTTCTGAATATCTGTAATTGTCCAGCAGCCATTCGTGCTAGCTGGACTTGTGTGTGGTTTAAAACACTGGGCCTGATGGTGCATGTAAGGCCTTATTCACACGACCATGCTGCAGATGTACTGACCAACCATGGATCTCCAGACCAAAAGTAGATGCTTATGAGGCTACTGGTTCAGGACAAGATACTAGTGGTCGAGCTGGGAATAGCAGCCGCTACAAACGCTGCAAAATGAATAAGTAGTGATAAGCGAGGTTGCTCGTCACTCCTCCAAAGGCTTGATGTGCTTTAAAATGCATCTCTGTTGCTTTCTTGATGTTCCGTCTACAGCACATAACCGCTGCAATCAATCACTGAGCTCAGCGGTCATGTCCAGGTAGACTGCCGTGTCTAATGAATGGCTGCAGTGGTCATGTGTTGTACATGAAGTCACTTTTCCAGCCATGTCCACAAACGCCAACATTTTTGCCATTTTACCCCAGACCAAGTCTTTAGAAAACAGACAGCCCATTTAAAGGGGTAATCCCACCTCAGCCAGAGAAAAGATCTATATAAATAGAAAAGAGAGAATTGATATGAAAATTATATTATTTCAGCACATAACTTTTCCGCCAGTGGAAAAAAAACAAACAAAATCTGTTGGGGTCATACAACGACTTCTAATAGGTCGGTCTCGTAATTATGACATTCACATAAACAGCTCCTCTTCACCTAGATGGAAGGTAACATTATACAGTGTGAGATCCCGATACCTGCATGTGACGGGGTTATAGAAGCTCTGCCAGAGCAGAAACACAAGTCTGCAGACTCTGTTCTTCTGTAAATGTCAGCCGCTAGTCGGCTGTATACGCAGATATCCCTGCTGGGTACCACAACGCTGATTACTAATAAATCACCTCTTATTTCCCCCGTTGCCTGTTTTGCTATAAATTAACTTTAAAAGGGGCTTTCAAGCGCTTTCCAAACCCAGCCGCCTAAGATAGCATTTCCAGCAGACGTGCTGCGCGTTACTGTGTGCTCTCTTAGATCGGAGTGTATTTTGCCTTTTTCTTCCTTTACGGAATGAAGGGATGGAAGGGGGGAGAAAGGTGAAAAGTTTAGCCAGTGAAGACGAAGAAGAATGATGGAAGTGTGACCCCGCTCTCACCGGATTACTCGGAAGATCACTCTAATTAATCAAGAGTTTCTATGAAATATGGAGCATATAAAGCGCATAACTCATCTCCTTATATGCAAGGAGACCCATAAAGCCAAACTCAAAAGGAGACACTCAAATGGATTATTTTAGTCCTCATTTTTCATGGAGAAGTTTTTCAACATAGGCTACCCATTAAAGCTACCCAAACACCCATTCAGCTGTCAACTATTCCCCCTGACCCTTTTTCCCCATAAACATTTGGGCTAGTAAGCATGTGTTCTCAATAGGGAGAGGAAATAATCTGTTGCCCCACAACTGATGACTTATTGCCCTTAAAGTGTATTGTCACGTTATTAGATTGCTTTAGTTAGACGGCATAAAAATAAGCACATTTGCGACTTTTTTTTTTTTAACCTGCTATCAGTCATTCTCCTGCATTGAGAGCTTTTCTCTTACATAGTGTACAGTTAGTTTCCAAAGAGCTCGGCCACAAGAGCCTAGCAGAGTGTGCATACATTCCGCGCAAGGAGTTAGCTCCTAACATCCCAGCTTCCTGTCTCCAGCCCATTGATTTCCATATAGCAGTTAGCTGCTCACCTCCCCCAATCTCAGTTTTGAGAGCAGTTCTAATCAAGGCTTTCACTTTCCAGAGGCGTGTGATTGTTCAAAGTCACTGTTACCTCCAAATGCAAATTAGTGCTTACTATGTAGATTCAGAACCAAACACTGACAGATCATTAAAATGTTGTAGAAGTAGGGAGAACCTGAACAGAACTGTCACTTAAGGAGGAGTGACCGCTTCCCAAGCAACCAGATCTAACATATACTCTAAGGGACAGAAGCGATGAGCGTTGTGTCTTCCTGTCCTTTTCAAGGCTGCAGAAAGAAGTTCCGACGGCCAAAGGGAACATGCAGGCAAATGGCTTTGGCTATTAGGCTTAGATACAAAGTCAAAAAATGCCTTCAACTGTAAACCACAAGGGAACCTCTTGCTGAATTTAGAAATTCCCTTTCACACACATATAAAACATACGTCCGCACCTGAGCGTCTCATTTTTCCCCCATAACCACTTTTTCTACATGCTAAAATGGTCCCAATTCCTTAAATTATGCCTATACACGATCCCTCTCCCTCCACTTTCCCAGCCCACAGTGACATTAGCCTTTACCTAAAGCCAATTTTCTGCTTGCGCTTTCCTTATCTGGATCTCCTGGCTGATTGCAGCTCAGATATTACTTCTTTCCTACTTGTTGTAGTTGCATTGCACCCTCCCTTCCCTCTTCTTCCTCCCCATCTCAATTGCCTCATCTGCAGTAATGAACTCTCTTTTCAGACAAAGAGCCGGCAATTTGCTGGGCTTCATCCTAACGAGTACGAAGGCCGGAGAAGAAATTAATATGCAGAGTCACATTCGCTTCTGTGCACGAACACCTTTTTGCATTGCTTTAAGAAAAGCCTTTGGAAGCATCGGAGCCAGAGAAAAAAAAAAAAAACACAACAATCATACAAAGCAAGAACTGGTGAGCTGCTCTCTGCAACCATTACCCAAAACTGATCTACATTCTACACAGCGGCGGGAACGGCGTTCGCACGTTTCACCATTCTCATCGCATTTGTTTAACACAGCTCTTTGAACTCTTCTATTGATACAAGACTTTGCGGTAAGAATATACCCAAGGTCAAGGAAGAACATGACGGCAAAATAATATCTTTTTCTAGACACAATGGAATCAGTTATGCATTTACTGAGGTTCAGCGGCGAGGTGGTCTAGGACGAGCAGAATTCTGCTTTCAGCAGAGGAACTTGGAGGTACAGAAATACTGATGGATTTTCAAAGAACTCATGAAAGATTCTCATTGATTGTACAAGAACCTTATTCAGCAGCTTTAAATCTGAGCAAGTCTTTCCCCAGAGAGCCTCCTGCCTGCTATATATTGCTTTCAGAGGCATTTATTATGCGATTCGGTCTTGATTTTTTTGTGGGGTGCAACATAATGACTAGAAGACTGCGCCTGCGACATGGATCTGCCACCATATATCCCAAAGCTGAAGACGTATTGTTATTCCACCTCCAGGTGTACTATCATACCACATCATTGCAGCTTTTCTGAACACATTCTTAGAGCCATAAGTGTGCCAAAACAAATAAATAAGGCCCTTTAGCAATTAACGGGGGTATTCCCATCACAAAGTGTCGGCTATCGCAAGAATATGCCACCACTTTATGATCAGCAGTGCATGACTGTTGGGCGATTCTGAAAATGAATTGCTGCAACTTTTCCCGTTTTGCTCACAGCTGCCTGATTGTGCAAGAAAACACAGTCGGCTTTATGCACCTGAATAAAGCGGTGCTGCATCCTCTCTTACAGGGGCACCGCCGTGCATGGAGACTCAGAAGGGGGCCACAGCTCAGAATCGGCACCAAATTCCTGTGAATCTCTCAATCGATTGGGGTCTTAAGGCCCCATCACACTAAGCGATCTCGGTAGCGAGAACGCTGCTGAGTCACAACTTTTGTGACGTACCAGCGAGATCGCTGTGTGTGACAGCGATCAGCGAGCGGCCCCCCTGCCGGTATCGCTGATCGCTGGAAGAAACCTCTGGACATTTCTTTGGTCTCTGGTCTCCCGCTGGCCAGCACGCATCGCTGTGTGTGACAGGTGGGAGACCAGCGATCAGGTGTAAAAAATAATAAAAAAAAATAAAAAATATAGTTATTCTCACCTTCCGACGTCCCGTTCAGCCATCCTGCCTCTCTCCACGCTCCGGTCCCAGTGATCCTTTGCACGAATGACCGTGAGACTTTGTTATCCCTCGAGACCGTGACATCTCGCGGTCATTCTCGCAAAGGATCACTGGGACCGGAGCGTGGAGAGAGGCAGGATGGCTGAACGGGACGTCGGAAGGTGAGAATAACTATATTTTTTATTTTGATTCTATTTTTTACAGGGATGGCCAGCGATGCCGGGCGCTCGGCATCGCTGTGCTGATCGCTGGTGAAGCTGTCTGTGTGACAGCTCACCAGCGATCACATAGCGACTTACTAGCGATCCTAACACCTTGATATCGGTGTCGGGATCGCTGGTAAGTCGCTTAGTGTGACGGGGCCATTAAAGGTGAAATACCCACATATTACATAGCGATCCCCGATCACTGTGTTCCATGGCTGATGGATGGGAGGCCCTGCGAACAGACGCCTTTCTCTCGGCATCCCAAACTCCTCTTTTGATTAGCAGGCTTGGCATGAGGTTATAATGCATATAATGCACCCAAGATGTCGGGCCTGGCTGGCTAATCAAAAGAAGAGCTGGGGAGACTGTTTGCGGGGTTCCCGACCAGCGATGCTTACTTTCTCTGTATCGTGGTGCTCTTGGCTACCTGGATCGTCAGCCTGGACCATTCACTAGAGAGACCATAAAAGGGGCAGGACATCAATAGCAGGGAAGAATGGGTATTATAATCCTGCACTGCACAGATGAAGGAATCCATTAAATAGATGAAGTCAGAGACTGATGCAGGTGAGGTGCGGGTTTATTTGTCAACGCGTTTCGAAGTTTCACACTTCTTCAGGACAAACAGTTCTGTGGTTTGTCCTGAAATAAGAAGTGTGAAACTTTGAAACACCTTGACAAAAAAAACCCCGCACCTCACCTGCATCAGTCTCTGACTTCACCGATTTTTAACGGATCCCTTCATCTGTGCGGCGCAGGATTAACCCATCCTTCTCCACTATTGGTATGTGGTTGTATTTGTCTCACCTAGTCAGGTGAGAAACTCTCCATATCTCTTGCTATTTTTTACCCTGATTAGACCCTACTGCGTTATTGTCTTTCTCCATTGCATAGAAGGGGCAGGCCACAGCGCTATAGCCCATTCATTCTCAGGAACAGTGAGGTCTGAGCATATAAAGTGACGGCATACACTAGTGATCACGTTATGAGATGGGAATACTACTTAAAGTAGTAAAAAATACTTTTTTTTATATATTAGACAGAGTTCTGGAATTACAACCATATTCAGAAGTCTTACCCCATCGGGAAGAGCCCTCCAACACACGGCGCTCACAAACTCATTGGTGTCATCTTCTTTCCGATCTTTGTCCAAGACACTCTTGACAGTGTCAAACTTGAAAGTGAGAAGGGTTTTGGAGAGACCCTTATAATACAGGTAGAGGGAATTGTTTTCACTTCCTGTAACAGAATAATGTACAGATATATGGTCAGTCTTGGGCTACTTTCAGACTTGTGTTAGGAGGCGCAGCACAGGGCCACCGCTAAGCTCCGCCCACGGCCACGCCTCCTCCGGTCAGCTCCTCCTATGGGCGCATGACGCTGCATGCGACCGGCGTACCGTATATTTAGCGTTGGGTACGCTGGCCGTGCGCTGGTCTGATTTTGCTGGCGCATGCGCTGACGTGCGTCAAACACAACGTGTTGCACTTTTGTGCGCTCGGCGTAGCGCCAAAAGGTCACATGCGCCAGCAAAAGCAGACCAGCGCACGGCCAGTGTACCCAATGCTAAATATAAGGTACGTCGGTCGCATGCAGTGTCATGCGCCCATAGGAGGAGCTGAACGGAGGAGGCGCGGCCGGGGGTGGAGCATAGCAGCGGCCCTGCGCCTCATAAGGCAAGTTTGAAAGTAGCCTTAAACATTTGTACACAGCAAAAAAAACTAAACCCATCAAAATGAGACATTGGATAAGGAAGAACATATTTACTAAAATGTTACATGCAAAAGAGGCCTTCCATCCCACGTAATACTCTAGTTGCTGCCTTTGACCAGATTCTAACTTTCAAATAAATCTTTTTAAAATGTGGGCCCAAAACTGGATCCCATATTCTAGATGAATGATCTATAGAGGGGTAATAATACGTTGGTATCACAAGGTTTTCTCTCTTTTTAAAAATCTTAAAATCTTCTTTGCTTTTGCAGCTGCTGGCTGACATTGAGTACTGCTGCCCAGCTTACTTGTCACCAGAATACCCAAGTCCTTCTCCCTGTTCAGTAGTCCCGAGTATACTTACATTTAATGTATATGCAGAAATGGGATAACTCTGGCCACGGTGCATTAGTGTACATTTATTAACAATAAACCTCATTTGCCATGTCTATAAAAAATTGCTACCCCATCTTCACCCCCCGGGTGAACCTCACTGACATGGCTGCCCTCACAGATTGAGAAGCAATGCTATAGGCAATGAATGGAGCAATAGCGCACAAGCAGGACCATAACTCCAGACTCCAGAGACCTGTTCTCAAGATTGGTGGGGGTCAAAAAAGTGGGAGCCAAAGTAATCAGCAACTTATCACTTATCCTGTAGAGAGGTTATCACTTGTTATGGTGGCCAAAACCAGTTTAAGAGTAATAGAGAAGTTGCTGCATAAATTACACGTTTAGGTGTGTGTACATGTGCTGCCATAAATGTAGGGGCACCAAGGTTATCTAAAACCGCTTCTAAGAATACCTGCATCCTGAGTTAGAGGGAACCTGTCATGTTGAAAATGTTATCCGATAGGCAGGTAGGATGTTATAGAGCAGGAGGAGCTGATCAGATCGATATACAACTTAGTGGGAAAAGTTTCAGTAAAACTTGTACTTTATTCGTTTTACATCCCTGGGGTTTGGACAAGAGTCCAGTGGGCGGTGCTGTTCAGTGATTGACAGACTTCGCTGTTTGCTAGGTAGGAAAAAGAAAAAAGGGTCTTCTTTCGAATCCTTACCAGCAGCACAGAAGATTCAATAGGATATTATAAGTAGAAACATGGTTTTATTTTCAACTCGTTTTGAAGTAATGCAACTTCTTCATCAGGATAAAAAAAGGATGTTGTGGTTTTTCCTGATGAAAAAGTTGGATTACTTCGAAACGACTTGAAAAGAAAACCAAATTGCTACTTATAATGTCCTATTAAATCTTCTTTTGGATCCTTCCCAGTAGCATAGAACACCCCTTTTTTTCCCCAAGTGCATATTGGTTTCTTAAAAAGGGAACCTGTCAGCAGTTTTGGCCGTTATAAGATTCTATAATGCTGTAGATAAGCCCCCGATCTGACCTGAAAGATAAGAAAAGTCGTAGTTACTCACTGGTTACCGGTATTTTTCGGAGTCCATGACAGCACCACCTGAGAGAGGGGATCCGCCCTTCAGGAACAGGAAATCCTACAGATACATAAGGGCGGCACCTACCCCACGCATCAGTTGGTTTACAGAGCACAAAGAGGACCACCAAGGTTAATAGCATAATTTATGTACAATACTCTACACAAATATTTATTACCAGTGCACATAGAGGAAGACGTGCACACCCAAAATTTAAACTAAAAGGGAGGGAATATACGGATGCTGTCATGGACTCCGAAAAATACTTTTAACCGGTGAGTAACTACGACTTTATTCGGTCGTCCATGACAGCACCACCTGATAGAATTACAGAGAGTAATAATTACTTTAGGGAGGGACTACAGCCTGCAGAACCCTGACACCAAAGGAGAGGTATGAGGAAGCACCCAGGTCTAGTCTATAATGGTTGTAAAAGGTGCTCGGAGAGGACCAAGTAGCTGCCTTACATATCTGGTCGATCGAGACTTCCGATCTCTCTGCCCACAAGGTTGCCATGGCCCTGGTGGAATGCGCCCTCAGCTAGCCAGGAGCCGATCTGCCCTTTGAAGTGTATGCTAACGAAATGGCCTCCCTAATCCACCTCGCTAGTGAGCTTTTTGAAGCCCTAAGGCCCTTCCTAGTGCCCTGATAGGAGATAAACAAGGCATTATCTTTTTTCCAGGGGTCGGTAACTGCCAGGTACTCTAGGAGACATCTCCTAACGTCTAGAGTGTGTAGTTTCCTTTCCTTTCGTGGGATTAGGGAGGAAGGATGGAAGGACTATCTCCTGTGTTCTATGGAAACTGGAGGCTACTTTAGGCAGGTATGCTGGATCGGGTGTAATAATTACCCTGTCGTCCCCGAATTGTATGTAAGGAGGAAGTCTAGAATAGATAACGCTTGGATGTCACTTACTCTATGGGCTGATGTCAACGCTACCAGAAGAGCCACTTTAAGAGATTTTTTGCAGAGGCTGATGAGAAAGGTTCAAACGCGGCCTCTGTCATGACTGTGAGGACTAGGTTCAGATCCCATGGCATAAATGTATTTCTTACCACCGGTCTGGACCTGCCTGTTGCCTTAATAAATCTATTGATCCAATAGTTACTGGCGATGTTGCAGTTAAAAAGGGCCCCTAAGGCTGACACCTGTACTTTAAGGGTGCTGATGGAAAGCCCCATGTCCAGACCTCTTTGCAAGAATTCTAGGATCTGCGCTATCGGCACAGACTGCCCAGCCACTACCCCTGAAACTTGAAGGAAGCTTTTCCAGATCCTAACGTAGATTTTGGTTGTAATTGGTTTTCTGCTCTTAAGCAGGGTGTTAATTAGGGCTGGGGAGAAACCTTTCTCCTGTAGTAGTGACCGTTCAAAATCCACGCCGTCAGATGTAGGCCAGCCACCTGAGGATGGTAAACTGGGCCCTGGGATAGGAGATCTGGGATGTCTGGTAGGACCCATGGGTCGGACACCGACATGGTCCTGAGGCATGAGAACTATGCCCTCCTGGGCCAAAACGGGGTGATCACTATAATCCTCGCCTTGTCCTTCCTGACTTTCCTCATCAACAAGTGTAGAAGGGACAGGGGAGGGAAGGCACATGCTAGCCTGAAGTCCCATTTGATCAGAAGAGCATCTACTGCCAGCGGCCTTTCTCTGGGATTTAGAGAGCAAAACTGAGGCACCTTCCTGTTCTCAGTGGTGGCGAAGAGGTCCACTTCTGGCTGCCCCCATTTTTGTACGACCAGGTCGAAGATGGAGGTTTTTAAGGACCATTCCCCTTGTCTTAGAAGGTTGCGGCTTAGGAAGTCCGCCGTGGTGTTTTCTCTTCCTTATATGTGCAGAGCTGTTAAAGACAGAAGGTGTTGCTCTGCCAATTGGAACAGCCGCTCTGCTACCTTCATCAGGGGTCTGGAACGAGTCCCACCTTGGTGGTTGATGTAAGCCACGGTGACCTGATTGTCGGAGAATATTCGAACATGGAAACCCTGTAGATACACAAGAAGGTTTTTAACTGCCTGCTCTACGGCTGATAGCTCTTTTAGGTTGGAGGACATTTCCAACTGATGGTAATGCCATAGGTCCTGAATTAAGACCTCCCCCATGTGGGCCCCCCAACCAGTAGGGCTTGCGTCTGTGGTGACTACCCGGGTTAGGTTATATTCCCAGGGCACCCCTCTGGCTAGATAATTTTCCTCTAGCCACCAATCAAGGGATTTTATAGTATGTTGGGACAAAGTCAACTGGCCTTCTAGGTAACCCCCCAGGATTTTTTGATGAAGTAAAACCTCGCCCTGTAGCACCCTTGTATGGAACTGGGCCCACCGGACCGCGGGGATGCAGGACGAGAGAGAACCTAAGAGGGACATTGCCTTCCTAAGAGACATGGTGGGGTTACTGGAGGCGTTCAAGACCTGATGACGTAGGCGAACTAATTTTTCGGGTGGAAGACGACACTCCTGATTCTGCGAATCAAGGATTGGGCCCAAGAACTGCTGAACTTTCATGGGCTGTAGATGGGACTTCTTAATGTTTAGTAGCCACCCTAACCGTTCCAGAACGGATTTTGCTTTTTGCAATTGATCCCGCCAATGGTCTGCTGTTCTGCCTACAATAAGAAAGTCATTCAGGTAGGGGATTACCAGGATATCTGCTTCTCGTAGATGGGCCATAACCTCCGCTATAACTTTAGTGAACACCCGGGGGGCGACTGCAATACCAAAGGGAAGGGCGACATATTGGAAATGCTGTACCGACTCCTCTAAATGAACCGCCACTCTGAGGAAACGGTGATGAGACGCATGGATGGGTGTATGGTAGTAGGCGTCTTTTAAATCCAACACCACCATAAAGCAGCTTTCAAACAGTAACTTTATTGTGGAATTAATCGTTTCTATTTTAAATGGCCGAAAGATCAGGTATCTATTGAGTGCCTTCAGGTTGATTATGGTCCTGTAAGAGCTATCCAGCTTACAGACCAAAAATAGAGGGGAGTAGAAGCCTTCGCCTTTCTCTGCCTCTGGTACCTTTATCAGTACCTTTTTATGGCATAAGTCACGGATTTCGGTCTCTAGGGCAGCCTGTTCCGACAGGGAAGACCTGAGCGGGGTGACCTTAAAACTGTTTCGGGGGGGGGGCACAGGAAAATTCTAGCCTTAGCCTGAGGCTACCAACCCCAGGATCCAGTTACTGTATGAGATCAGTGACCAGGCTTTGTAGAAGGCCGATGGTCTACCTCCCACCGGAGCAGCTAGTCACTGGGAGGTTTCTTGGTCTCATGCGATGCTTTCTGGCGTCCCCCTCCAAACATAAACCCGGTACCTTTTGTCTTTTTATCTTCCCATCTGCCCCGGTCTCTGGATGATCTTCTACGGAAAAATCTCTTCCTAGCGAAGGGACGTCTATAGGAAGGGGTTGTCAGGGAAGGGAATTTCTTTTTATCGTCGCCGGCTTTCTCCAGAAGTTCATCTAGGACTGGACCGAATAGATATTCTCCCTCACATGGGATGGAGCAAAGCCGGGATCCGGCCTGGATATCTCCGGGCCAGCACTTCAGCATTGATAGACCTGCGGCTTTGGCCGCCATTCTTGCAGAATCTGGCGAAGCATCGGCTAAAAAAGCTGCAGCATTCTGGATGGTAGGTAGAGTCTTCAAGATAGATTCTCTCGAGGCTCTGTCCTCTGATTCCAGCTGGCCAAGCCAGACCATCATAGATGGTGCAGGTAGCCGCTACTGCCGGCCTCAGGGTGCCAGCTGACATTTCCCATGTCCCTTTCAGGTAGGAGTCTGCCTTTTTATCCAACGGATCTTTCAAGGAAGCCATGTCGTCAAAGGGAATAGCAGATTTTTTGGACGTTTTAGCCACTGCTGCGTCCAATTTCGGGGCTTTATCCCATTTGTTCACCAAGGGGTCCTCAAAGGGATATCGTCGCTTAAAAGCCGGTGGTAGGGAGCCTTTTCTTTCTGGTTTCTTCCATTCCCTATTGATCAGGTTTTGGACCTTGTCGTTTAACGGGAACGATTTACGTTTCCTGGGGTCTAAACCGCCGAACATTAGGTCCTGCGCTGACCGTTCTGGTTTTGCGTCTGTTACCCCCATGGTGGCCCTAACTGCTTTGACCAACTTATCCACTTGTTCTAGACTCAAGCAGAAATGACTGGCGTCTTCCTCTGAAGAGGACGCAGAGGAGGAGGTCGAGGTCAAGGGCTCTGAGGAATCTTCATTACCTCTAGGGCCAGCTGAGGAGTCCAACCCTGAGAAACTTGCTCTCTTTCTTTTCTTAGATGATTCCCCTTGGGATACGGACTTTAGAGCTTTAACTTCCGTCCTGATAATTTCCCTTAGACTCGTAGCGAAGTCAGGGGTTTCTTCCTCCACCTGTAGGAGTGGGGAAAGGGTAAGGAAGTATGTATGGTAATTTTTTGTGACTACTCCCTTTTTTTTTTCCCTACCGTCTGCCATATACATGGCTGACAGTTTTTTAGGGTAGGCGTCTGGCAAGGGCAATTGCAAAGGGCGCACTCCCTGTTTTTCGCTTTACCAGCGCACTTCTTCCCCTATAGGAGAAAAAAAAAATATAAGGGGAACACTGCATCAGGGCACATTCACGAAGATCTCTTACCCTGAGCAGAAGGCGTAGGTCAAGGGGGGGGGGGGGGATGGATCCTTCGGCCTGGAGGAACTTCTGTGGCCTGATTGTCCAGTCCAATTCCTCTTTTGCTGGGAGCTTGTCTGGGACCTCTCTGAGGTACGTTCCTGCTCTCGGTCCAGCTGGGCCACGGGAGCTTCTGGCTCATCCATTGCTGCACATGGGCAAAAGCAGCGCTGCAGCAATTAGTCCCCCCGTTCCCCTCCCGAGACGTCCATGGACTCCACCCCGTGCCTCGCCCCCCCCCGCGCGCTATGCCGGCGCCCGCACATAGGAGAAAAGCCGGCATCGACCTTCCGGTCCGGCGCCCCCCGCGTCACTTACGGCCTCCGTGAACGCACGGGGGCGCATAGGCCGCTAGCGACCAGGCGCCGCCCGACCCGGCACTGCGCTCCCTGCCCGCAACCAAGCCACAGCAGCCAGCCCCAGACCGCGACCCGGACCGCGGGGTGACCGTACCAGGGGGGCCAGGAATCGGGGTCCGGGGGGGGAAACTCTACGTACCTGCCGGCCCTGGAGACGGTCATCCTCTGGACCCTGCTCCCACCTGCTCCGCACACCGTCGAGGAGCCCTGCCCGGGCCCACCGTGGCGCCTCCAGGGGACCCTGCACTGCCCGAGGTAGGAGACCGCCCGCTACCCGAGTCGGACAGCCGGCCTGGGGATTCCTCGTCCATGATAGTAAGATCTGTAGGGAATCCTGTCCTCCAGGAACAGGAAACCAACTGATGCGTGGGAGAGGTGCCGCGCTTATGTACCTGTAGGATTTCCTGCTTCTGAAGGGCGGATCCCCTCTCTCAGGTGGTGCTGTCATGGATGACCGAATAAAATAAGTTTCATTATATTCACCTGGGAGTGATGAAGCAAGCAGGAGGGCGGCATCACAAGATGGGAGGCGACACCCATCGGACCGGAAAGCCGCCCCCTTGCTTGCTTCATCGCTCCCGGCATCGAGCTCCAGGGCAGGCGTACTTCTCTGCCCTGTTGAGGGCAGAACAAATTCCTGCAGTGCGCAGGGTCTCTCAGACCTTCCCCGGCGCTTGCGCACTGCAGTATCTTTGGTCTGCCCTGGAGCGCGATGCCGGGAGTGTGGAAGCAAGCAGGAGGGCGGAACTGCAAGACGGAAGGCGTCGGACCTGAACCCGAGACACCCATAGGACCGAACCGCATCGGACCGCCCCCCCCCCGGGTGAGTATAATAAAACTTATTTTTCTTAGCTTTCAGGTTACATCGGGGGTTTATCTACAGCATTACAAAATGTTGTAGATAAGCCCTGAAAGGCAGCGGCCGCATCTTATAGTGGCCAAAACAGGTGACATGTTCCCTTTAACCCGTGGTGCTGCAGCAGTTGGTACCAGGGCTGTGGAGTCGGTAAGCCAAACCTGCGACTCTGACTCCTCAATTTCCCTTACACCGACTCCACGACTCCGACTCCCACACATATTGCTTATATTTAAGTGAAAAATTTATTGTAGTACAATGTGAACCTCAGACATTTAATCATTTTTATGATCCAATAATCAAGATATTTAGATAGAAGAGAATATATATTGGTGTACTACCCGGTTTTCATTCTTTTTGGTACAGATACGATATGGATAGACAGATATGGATAAATGGATAGATAGAGCAGATTTCTAATCTGCTTTTGCTATTGAAAACATTGTCTATGAGCTCAAAAACCTTTCAGGTGATGCAGTTTTTTAAAAAGATGATCAGCTTTTGCAGCTGAAAAACGTATCCTCAAAAAACACAGGAAAAACGCTGTGTGTGAATGTAGCCTTAGATCAGGAATAGAACAGTCATTTATAGGACATTTCATAACTTTCCCAAACTCCTATGAAAAAATATTCAGCACATCCTGCATTGAATTACTGTACCCAATTTATTATATATTTTAGGAGTCGGTCCATTTTATACCGACTCCAACTCCACCAAAATGAGCTCCGACTCCGACTCCACAGCCCTGGTTGGTACTTGTTTTTTAAACAAAAAACCCTATTGGACTTTCCAGTTCCCTTGTCACTCAGTCTTCCCTATATGACTGTGCATGCAGAGATAGCTGTCAATCACTGGTAGGACCGCCCCCTGGACTCATACATACAAACACCAGGGATGTCAACAAATAAAATCTAAGTTATACCGAATCTTTTCAAACAAACCTACGGTATATCATTCTGTTTCTCTTCGCCTCCTTTATACCCTATTGTCCACAGAAAACACTGCAAGTAGAACGGGAAATGTTCTCTTTAAACCCGTGGGAAAAGAAAACACAACTTAAAAAAGGCAAGGTATAAGGAATACTACTGTTTGGGGAAAGATAAAACATTTACTAAAAAATATATACGATAACTACATCAAATCTGCACTGTGTAAATTAGATCCTTCATAACACAATCCGCTATTAATGAGATGGAAATAGATGCAACCATACTGACCACAGGCGATATAGTCTCCATTAGACGCCAAACCAACAAAATTCTTCTCATTGATGTGACCCTTGAAGGAGCGGAGGCAATGTGGTCTCGTCACGTTCCACAACTTCAGTTGGCTATCTGTTGACCTAAGGAATATACAGGAGACTGAGCAGGGAATGTCCTGAAAGTGTATGTAGATCAACAAAGACAAAAGGTTGACAATCTAATCATGAGTCTCTACGAAAATGCAGGGAATATGGGGGATGGATGTTCTACAAGGGTCTAGAAAACAAATGTTCACGTACTAATAATGTTTCCTAAAGTAGTGTGTCCACAAAATGGCAGCTACATGGAGTGCCCATCTTTCTGGAGGACTCTGCCAGTCCTCCGATTTCTATGTGCACCAGCACAATCTATAGCACTGACGCAGACTAATAAAACTTCATTCTTACACAGAACAAAATCACACGAGACTAAAATCAGATTGGACAACAAATTTTACTAAACAAGATACATACATTAATGGATCTCTGAGATCGGTTGAAACTTGTGCTGTACACTGCATTTTAAAAGGTTACACTTATTCTCCATGCACCTAGACTGAATGCTAGCTCCTCAGTGTGCCTCCTCCCTGCTGAGATCTCACCCTGCTCAGCACAATCCACAGCTGTCAGTCAGGCTGAGTTTTCAGAGACTGAATACACTAGACCTCATAAAATACTCATCTTAATATCAGGATTTGATAACTGTTCTAACGTGGGTTTTCAAAGCAATTACATCGGCCTCATCAGGTCTAAGGAGTTTATTAGTGTATGCAGTTTCAACAGCAAAATTTGGTGGTAGAGCCGCTTTACATTCCTACATTCAGCATGTCTAGAGAGATGGTATCCTCAGATAAACCATTTTTTGACAGTGTTGAAGGTGATGTCTAACAGAATACACCCAAATAACGGTAGTTTTTGTGTTTAAGCACCGGAATAAACCGAATACGTGGCCTGGGGACAAGGGATAACATCTCCTGAGACATCAGGACTACAGAAGTTCTGCAGATAATTAGGAGCAACTGGACTGCCGCTTCCTGCAGCAAGGTAATCAGCGGATACACTTCAGTGTTAAGTACAAAAAACACTCGGCAGGTCTCCATGGAGATCTACATCGCTCGGAAGGCCACTCAAAAGGCATTATTCCCATTAGTGTGCATTGACACAAAGCACTGCGGCACCCAGGTCGGGCGTTTTCGGAAAATATGTCGGATGCTGCCCAAGGGACGCGATAAAAATTCGGAGACTATTTTGGGGCACTTCTCAAGTCTTGCTCCGTGACGCAGAGAGCGGTACTTACGCGGAGACTATCTCCTCCCCATTGACAAATTTGGCATATGAGACAGCTTTGCGATGTCCTTTAAACACCATGATGGGCTGCTTAGTGTTCCGGAGGTCGTAATAGTGGACACAGTGATCTAGGGGATATGGAGAGAAATAAAAGGGGTTAAAACCAGAGTGCATTAAACAGCAGGGCGCTACCAGATTGGTTTTCACCACCTTCATGTTAATACCACTACATTTCCATTGATTCTTAGTGTACATCCATTTTTTATGTGGCACTTTGTAAATTGTAACAACAAATCAAAATTAGCACATGTTGGGAACTTAAGTGAATGGGTAATTTGTTACTCAGGCGCCGGCTATTTAGTGGTGATTGATTGTGGTAACGGTAAGAGAGAGGGGTCAGTTTACTTAGAACCCAATTCCTTGGCTGCCGTACCATGAACTCCAAAGACTGGGATTCCCAGACCGGCGCTCATAGCAATGCGGGGAAGGCAATAAGTACAACAGCATGAACTGGACTTGTCTGCTCTAGTATCCATCAGTTCAGGAGTCCCCCTTAAAAGGGATCTGTTAGCAGGTTTTTGCTATTTAATCTGAGAGCAGCATAATAGGGCGAGTGAGCCTGATTGCAGGGATGTGTCACTTACTAGGCTGTGTGCTGATGTTTCAATAAAATCAGTGTTTTATCAGCAAGAGATTATCACATGTACAGCAGTCAGGTTAATCTGAATAACCCTGCCCACACCACTGATTGGCAGTTTGTGGATAATGTACACAAGAAGCTGCCAATCAGGGGTGTGGGCGGGGTTATACACAGCACAGCATTCTGACCAATGCTACACTTACAGCACATAAAACTGGTATTCTACATCAAGCAGTCCAGTAAGTGATACATCCCTGCAATCAGGCTCTCTTGCCCTACATTATGTTGCTCTCAGGTTACACAAATACCTGATGACAGATTCCTTGTAAATGGAAAAAAAAAACAAAAAACAAAAAAACACCAGTATATGCAAGTCACTGATTAATTACTACAGCAACACAAACCTATTTGACATGGAAATATTTATAAAAAAAAAAAAAAAAAAAAGTAGTATGTCTAAAACTTCAGCAAGAGGGGTATAAAGAAATGAAGGTCTGAAAAGTACGTCTCCCAGACTGCGAACGCATCAACATGGCCACAATGCAGCACGATTTGGCTCCCTACTAAAGAGGTTGTCTTGGCTAATGACGCCGATGATGTTTCTCAAGTATATGATATCAATATGAAATCTGTGGGGGTCTGCCAACCCACACCTCCACCGATCAGCAGTCATCAACTTTATCGATGGCCGGATGTAAAAAGTGAACAGAGCCAGGACAGGACCACTGCGTCACACTGTGTAGCGGCTGTTCAAGAGGAATCAGGTTCAGCCCCTATTCTCTTATATTGGGCTCGACAACCCCATGACGGGTGTAAAACCTGGACCTCCTGCAGGTTCAACTAAGCCAGACCTAAGGCCCACATAAACATTACATAAAAGTCAGCTTAGTCCATCAATTTTGGCAGGAATCAGCTGACCATTTACTGCTTATAGAAGCCTCCAGATAATGCCCGATCCTTTGGGTTAGTGGGGGTATAAAGATTCTGGTAGCGGCTCCCTCATAGGGAACACAGGAACTCATGGCCGAGCCATATACACCTATGTTTGGGGGGTGGAGGACAGCTGAAAGCCATACACATTAGACCCCATACAGGCTTCATCATTCTTTGTCATTTGAAGGGAAGCTGTAAGGCTGCATTCACACATCAGGATTGCTGCAACTGAGTACATGCACCCTACCAGGAAGGTCGTGAAGGGGGTCAATGGTGGTCAACTTCTGCACAAAGTAACTTTACCGTCAGCCTATGAATAATGCTTTTTTTTCCCCCTCAAGACAAAGCTGCTTTATTTAATTACAGTAGCCCAGCTCCGGGCTGCTATATTGTAATTAATAAGGTTTGCCACTGAAGGAAGAGGAGGCATGGTGTCATTACTTAGCTCTGAAGAAGAAAGGGAGGACAGTATGTCAACAGCCATACATCACGTATAGAGGCCGGGGGTCCTCTGAAAGACAACGGGTGATCGCACAGGATGATGGAGGTCTGCCACGGCCAGAGCTCTGCAGCCGCCTTCCGAAAATACAGGCAATTCTATGCAGAAAGTATGATGTTAGGTGAAACCTCTGGATTTCACTAAAGTCAAGGTCATGTACTGATTCCTGAGACATTTTAATCTTTTTATATATTCCGAACAGCAAATGATGCAAGTTAATCCCCATGATTATTTTGTCCCGATTTGGGTCAGAGCCTGAACCGATTTTAGCCTGTGAGTCTTGCTTATCAGTCTTTACAATGTGATTGACAGCTCACGCTGTACACTACCTCATACAGGGAGAGCCGCCACTCAGTCTGTGTGGGATACTGGAGGTGAAGCAGGGCTCGCCGGCTCCCGCTGGCCGCAGAGGGGAAGCAGGGCTCGCCGGCTCCCGCTGGCCGCAGAGGGGAAGCAGGGCTCGCCGGCTCCCGCTGGCCGCAGAGGGGAAGCAGGGCTCGCCGGCTCCCGCTGGCCGCAGAGGGGAAGCAGGGCTCGCCGGCTCCCGCTGGCCGCAGAGGGGAAGCAGGGCTCGCCGGCTCCCGCTGGCCGCAGAGGGGAAGCAGGGCTCGCCGGCTCCCGCTGGCCGCAGAGGGGAAGCAGGGCTCGCCGGCTCCCGCTGGCCGCAGAGGGGAAGCAGGGCTCACGGGCTCCCGCTGGCCACAGCGGGGAAGCAGGGCTCGCCGGCTCCCGCTGGCCGCAGAGGGGAAGCAGGGCTCGCCGGCTCCCGCTGGCCGCAGAGGGGAAGCAGGGCTCGCCGGCTCCCGCTGGCCGCAGAGGGGAAGCAGGGCTCGCCGGCTCCCGCTGGCCGCAGAGGGGAAGCAGGGCTCGCCGGCTCCCGCTGGCCGCAGAGGGGAAGCAGGGCTCGCCGGCTCCCGCTGGCCGCAGAGGGGAAGCAGGGCTCGCCGGCTCACTGTTTGCAGGGGGAAGCAGAATTTACAAGCTCTGTATATGTTTGAAGCAGGAGCCACAGATTTTGCCAATTTTTGTGCAGTGGAAGCAGGATGATAAAATAAACTATGTCTGGGCAGGGGAAGCAGGACTCTCAGGCTTTGTCTGTGTGAGGAAGACACAGAACTCAGACATTCCCTATGTTTGAGCAGGGATAGTGGGACTCACTCAAACATAGAAAAATGTTGCCCTGGTTCATCAACAGCAGCAATTTTCACTCTTGTCTTGATGAGGGAGCGTGTTGGAGTCAGACACTCCTGATTCACTAAGAGGTGCACGTCTCTTAATGAATCATGAGCGACTGACGAGTGGCGTGAGCCTTGCCACAAATCTTACTCCAGTCAGGGACTGGAGTTGAATTTCTCACATAAAGAATGACACAGCCCGTCATGAATTACAGGAGCTGAGACGCCATTCCCTCGCCGAGCTCCCATCCTGCTCGTTTTGGCAGAGCTGGAAGAAACTACGAGTTGCACAAATTTTTTTTCGACTTTACGCCAGAATTCTAGTGTAACCAGTTTAATGAATTAGGATCAGAGCCCCTTAACTTCGAAGTTCCCTCACTATTCTATGTTGATCACATACAGGTGTTGTGTTAGGAATCGAGCAGTTCAAGGAAAAAGAAATCTATTCCGTAATACCATGCATTTTTGCTAGAATGTGCAATATTACTTTCCAATCGATTAATTGACCTAAAGGGGTCAAAGGCGTATATATTTCGTCTTATCATCAAATTAATGTTTACACTGCAGATGAGATGATTAAAAACAGATGTTGCATTTGCAAAATACAGCAGACCCTTTGCTCTCGTCGTCCTTTTGCTCACAGATGTCGTGTTGCACGTACCTCCCATTTACCTTGGTTTGATGCAAAGCTGCTTATTTCTTTTTCCCTTCTTTTAAACGGTGACCAAACCTCGCTCTGATGTCAATTTCATCAGATAAAAAGCACATTCAAGTGACAAGATGAGCTTTTCCCAAAGCAAAACGACAAAGTGGGACTGCTGATGAGTAACCGTAGCCGTTGCGCTGAAGTGCGGTGCTTCTAAGATCGCCCTAAACCGTCCGCGTCGTGACCTGCCAAAAGGCTCACTATTCTGCACCGCAAATACATATCGATCCCTTCACAATCAGCGCACCAGAAGGACTGCAATGAAATGGGAAGATTAAAGCCGGCAGCGGAGTCTTTCGAGAGGGGAATGAGGTCTAACCTCTTACACCGACTTAGCCATTAGTAGAGATGAGAAGAATACGGGGAAGTTTAAAAGGTGCGCTCCTATAATGTGCGCTCTACAGAAAGCTTTAAAATAAGACGCGGACATGAAGAACATTACAAACACTGTAAAGAGAAAAAAAAACATTTTACAGGCTACATGCCATACTCAATCCACCGCAAATAGCGCCAAATGACCCCTTCTCCTTGTATCCTTCATACCCCCTATGGATACGTGTATGCAAAGGAAGCAAACCTCTGCCTCCTGGCACCCGGCCTGGACATGGCGCGCCTACACGTGCTTGCAGGGCAATCGTTCTCCATCCCTTTCGGCATCGTTCCTTGGCTAGCTAAAATTAGTTGCTTAATTATTAATTGATTGCTGTGACACCCGGTGTTCCGTGAATGAGTTTGGCTTCCTCGCCCCCTCTTTTCCCTACATGCACATCAATTCAAGCGATCTTTATGCTACATTTATTTCCCCCACCTCCCTTAAAACTACAAAAAAAAAAAAAATCCTGGAACGGTGTTGTAAGCATTAATGGGAAATGCTACAGAACAGCTGGCCAAGCTTTAAGGAGACAGCGCCGCTTCTACGCCATATGGGCCGTCAGACAAGAAGATTAAAGAAAAGGGAGAAAAATACCATCTGCGTTGAAAACAAAGTAGAAACAAACAAAATATATATATATTGGACTAAAAAAAAAAAAAAAGTAAAATATTAGTACGTGAAATTAGGCGCGTTTCAATAACAGCGCATATCAAAGCGCAACTTATGGAAAATGTGAGATAAGAACATGGATGGTAAATGGTAACCACGACTGAGAATCGCTGTGCGACTTATCAAAGGAAACGGGGGGAGGAGGCCGCCGCTGTGAAGAGCGGCCAACCGCGGATTGTGTGACTCGCTGAACGTGCTTCGCTTGAAGTTTGACAATAGCACAGAACTAGGTGATGCCGACTTCATCAAAATACAAAAAACATCCGATTGGAAAATTGGAGCAAAATAATGAGTCTGCAACACATAATGAGTTATTCCCATCTCATAGAGCAGATGCACGTAGCTCGGATTTGCCAGCACTTTGCATTGCTGACAGATTGCTTTTAAACATTTTATTAGGAAATTGCCAAAAGTCAGACCCCCACTGCAAAGACCAACTTACGTACATGACCCAGTCTCTTAACGAGTCAGCAGTTTGATTTTTTTTGCTGTAATCTGACAGCAGCATGATGTAGGGACAGAGACCTTGACAACAGCGATGTATCACTTAGTTTACTGGGTGCAGCACTTGGGAGTGATTCTTTTTCTCTGCTGCAGATCTGGCAGAGCTTGGACTGCTGAGCCCTGTATAACCCCGCCCACACCACTGATTGGCTGTTTTCTTTGTACTCTGTAAAAAGCAGCCAATCAGTGGTGGGGGGGCGTGGCTGGACCAGGAGGCATGAGACACCTAGTCCTGTAGTGACAATCTCCTGCTGATAAAACATTAAATTGTATCGAAACAGCCCAGTAAGTGACTTCACTACACAGCAAAAAACTGCCGAGAGGTTCCCCTTGTTTTTTTTCATGCCTTTTTGTCAATAACAATTAAAACTAATAAAATATATAAAGAAACCTCCTCTGACTCAGGAGCTCAGCCATGTTCCCTCATCTCCTCACTGTTCTGTATCGGGCTATAAATAAAATAGCTGCAGCAGGAGCCTCCCCCCTCTGCCCTAGATCGCTAGAATGGACCCCGCATAACTAAAGCAGGCCCCGCAGTCATTCCACACCTGAAAGTGTAACAGACCAGCAGGAAATTAACCCCTACTTTCAGCAAAACGCTTTCAGGAACCAAGAGAAAATTCTGCAGACAGACAAGGAGTAGGCACAATATTCTTTGGTGCTTTTACTTTTTACAGTTTAGGATTTCTTAAAAAAAAAAAAAAAAAAAGGTTTCCACAATGGATCACATTATAAGTAAAGTTTAAATAGGAATGTTTATCAAGCACTTGGAGACTCGGAAGATGAGCTCAGGATGAAGCCCAACATGAACCAAATCAATGGAAAGTCTCCAGGGCAGCGAGAATCTTGGTGGAGTCACACAATACCTAAGGAAATGCAGACAAGTTATCGGATCCAAGATATCTAATGGACGAAAGTTTACTTGGAGTTATATGGAGGAGAACAGCTGTCGTACCAGAGAGGTTTCCAGAGCTCGCCTACTACATGGTCCGTGCCTGCAGTTTGGCTTGAGAACCCAGACTATTGTCCAGTTGGGCCAAACCCAAAGTTGGCTAGATGGTCCACTGCCACTTCCAGCTTCACAGTAGTCACAGGCCAGGAGAGCCATCTGCGGCCATTATAACATCAGGGAGCAAAGCTTCAATCAGGGAATACAGGAGAAGAGCTCTTCTGAGGACAATATGTTCTGCGGTACCAAAAGCACAGGAGCTCAAATCTGAAGATCAGCTCAAAAACTGCTTGCTCTAATTAAGGGTGAACTTTTTAATGGTGTCACAAACTTTACTCTGTTTTACTGCACATCTAAGGTCAAAGGAACATTAAGTCCCCATTATATAGGTTGATTTTTGCTCATAAGGGCTCGTGTAGATGACCATATTTTCGGACCAAATATCAGATCGCACTTGCACCAACGTTATTCTATGGGGCCGTGCACATGTATTTTATTAGATGGAGTCTGGCTAAGGAAAAAAAAAAAAAAAAAAAAACATTTGCAGCATTTACAATTTGCATCAGATATCCAGATCTCACTTAGACATGCAAGTCAATGAGCCAATGGGAAAATAGTGGACTGCACTTGGATGACACCCGACTGCGGTTAGATTTTCACGGACTGACAGAATGGAGAAATTTTTATTTCCATCGTCTCCACATCTGAGAAACATGGATAAGTATAGATCGGACCAATTTTTGAATTTTCTCAGATGAGCGAAAACACGGTGGTGTGACCCTATAACCCAAGAGTGATCATTACTGTATGAACACGGCAGCGATCAGCCGAATAGCGTTCAAAACAATAACGTTAGATTGTATTGTGTAGCCTAAAAAAAAAAAAAAAAAAAATTAATTTTAGGCAGCCCCTCTCTAGTGCACAATGGATGTTCTTTCAAATTACAACAGATCTCTTGGAAGCCCATAACGTCGACATTGTGCTATGAACTTTAAAAAGTGGGCTGTCCGCCTTTGGGGGCCTTTTTTTTTCTTACATAAATGCATGCAATTGGGGCTAAAAATTATATTTTTGCAATTGCGTTTCATTACAAATTTTGCACCATTTGCCTCTTTTATGGTTGCATTACACTGACCACCGCTGGCTGCAAAATGAGTTACCAGGGTCGGCCATATTATCGTTATTAGATGTGTTGGGTACTATATAGGTATGACCAGTTCTCCTCCGGCTCTTGTGATTTCCACAGAGCATGCACCAGTCTTCAGCCCACACAATGGCTGCTCGTGGAGCTGTCCATGAGTCTAGATAAGGGGCAGACACCACTTTAATTGGCTTCAGAATTCAGGATACTAGAAGAGGGAGTCATCGGAGAAACTTCTGACAATACATCTGATGACATGCTCTTGTAGTCATCTGGCCCGTAACTGGCTGCAGCGGTGCTGTGATTTCTATCCCGGCACGCACCGGTTTCGCAGCCACCGGAGACCTCTGGGGTGACCCAGTGATGGATCCGCAAAGGTGCTTATGCCTCTGATTATTTTTAATCGATATAGGACCAAAAAATACATAATGTTTTACTGTTAGATAACCCCTTTAAAACCAAAGATCTTGTTTTCTAGTTTCGGCATCGTGGTAACACGCGGAGAAAGTCATAAACGTGGACATTAGAGAAATGGACCAAAAGCTTAAATAGATAAGGGTCTCTGTATAATTCAGCTCTTCAGTCTCCCGAATCGTACTGCACATTAGGAGCCGTTAAGTGCCCTGATACAAAGCCTTAAGAGATGCTCAATCCACAGAAAAAAAAAAAAAAGTGCCTTATTTTGTGGCTGAACAATGCAATATGTGATATTACATGGCTGCGTGCACTCAGCAATTGGAATTAATGCTAGCCTAAGTAGTAATTTGCTCTAAGGGTATTTAGAAGACACTGAGGGTCAGATGCAAAGCTTAGAAATAAAAGAGGAAAAAAAAAAAAAAAAAGAAGAGGAGTAATTACGCTACGGCAGTACCAAGGCGGTCATTTAATGTCCTGTAAATTCACACTCATGAGGTTGGATGTCCGGGCCCATTAGAGTCTTCGGAGCAGGGGCCTCGGTTTGCACACGGATTCTTGTAAGGGTGCGGACTGTGAGCTACCCAGGAGCGATGATCCCATGGATATGCTGCCCTCTTCTTTACAACCTTCTATTCTGACAGGCCCCAGCAGTGGCTGGAGGTTATAGATGACATTCAGACAGCTCTGGATAATGGGCTTGACATGGAGTGCGGTGGGCAGGGGGAGGGGTACATGCGCCCTTTCCCTTTTAATTGTATTGTCAAAAGCTTTTGACACAGCAGGCGATAAAGATGTCAATGAAAGAGGAAAACGTGCACGGAGGCGAAGAGGAGCTTAAAACTCGGATCACAGGGAAGGCAGAGGCATTCGTGAGCAGCCATGATTCTGCTCACCTCATTCTATTTCTGCATTTTACATTGTTCATTCATTTCTAATTATTCCTGGCTCACTGTGCAACACCCATGACACCATCACCAGTGGCTATGACCTCCTAAGCCAAAAGCGAGAAAGAGGAGACGCTCTCGCACCATTTAATAGGGTTGCATCGACAATGTTTGCCAACCGTTAGGCCGTGTTCCCACTTCGCGCTTTTTTCCACTGCATATTTTTGTGCAGAAAATCTGCTGCATTTAACAGATTTAATGAAAACTCCTGCCCAATGTGCGTTTAGAGACGCTGCTGCACCGTCCGGCTTCCCCCTTCCATAAGCTCCTATGGGGAGAAATGCGGTGAAAAAAAGTAAATAAAAAGCGAGTGCAAAATCCCAGCATTTTTTGCATTATAAAATGCATATTTTTAAAGAAGGATAAGTGCATAAAAAAGCTGCAAAAAAGGTACTAAAAAAAAAAAAAACACAACAACCACGCTTCAGTATGAAAATGTGGCCCTAATGAACCATTTCAATAGCCAACAGTGTTCATAAGAATTCTCCTTCCCAATCATTGGCCAACGATCAGTCGACAAACGAGCATAAACCTAATTCATCGGTTGGATCTCTTTTGCGAGCCATTCAACATGGGGAACGAATATTGGCATTAATACGAGATGTGAATACTTTCGATCACTTGCTGGTTGATGGTCTCAGCTGAAAGAAATCTGAAGAGAAAGTTGTAGGCACGTGATTGTAAATAGGCAAACTGCTGCCGGCAAGTAAAAGAATGGGATCCTAACAGTGTGTGTGTTACACACTCAGATGGTTTGGACAACCCCTTTAACATTTTGCCCCTATAGTCTATATACGCCTCGTGTGATGGAGCCGTACAAGAGTGCCGATCAAAATTCTATACAGTAGACACGCAATGGTTTATGGGGAGGCATGTAAATGTCTAAATGTACATTATGGACACGGTCACAAAAAAGGTCAAAACAAATTAATGAAAAAAAAAAGCGAAGAAAGACTTGAACAATCAAGTTCTGCATTATTTACCCATTTTTGCTTTTGAATGACAAATACTGCTAATGGACAGAAGAGAGGGGTCCGACTTCTTGCTTGAGCCACTTTCAGCAATAAACACCAGGGGGTTTTGGTGCTGCTAAACTTGGAAGTGCATAAAGGGGGCTGGCCAAATTCAATATTAAAGGAATTTTCTTGGACTTTGTTGATAGTGGTAACTAGTGATGAGCGAACGTCCTTGGATAAGTTGTTATCTGAGCATGCTCCGATGCTAACAGTGTCTTCGGCGTGCTCGAATACTATGCTCGAGTCCCCGCGGCTGCATGTCTCACGGCTATTCGACAACACATGCAGGTATTGTCTGTCTGTTAGGCAATCCCTGCATGTGTTGCTGCTGTCGAACAGCCGTGAGACATTCTGCCGCAGGACCTCTAAGAGAGTATCTTCAGCGTGCTCGAATACTATTAGCACACGAGCAAGCTCGGGTAACACCTTATCCCAGCTCGTCTGCTCATCACTAGTGACGACCTATTCTTAGTATAGGTCGTCAGTGTCTGATCAGTAGGAGGGTGGGCATCGATGAGCTGATTGAAGGGGACCCAGAGCACAAGGACTAGTATAACACTGAAGCTCAAATAAAGGGGGAGAACGCAGACTGGTTCAAACACAGAAATATGAGACAGAGTGAGGACAAAGAGGAGAAGCAGATCATACTAAACACCGTCAGTACTTTTTAGTTATCTGTTAAAGAGATGAAAAGTCAAAAAAGTTTCAAAAGGGAAATCTGTGCAAAAAAATCATCCCAATTTATCGTCATCAAATTTGCAAAAAGAGCACTTTAACAGTAATTTTTAAGCGGGATTTACAGTGCAGGCACCCGCTTGTCTTCGCAGTGATTACAACATTTCAGAATTTCGCGATTACTGCCTTGAGAAGCAATGATTCACATGAACGGCTAAAGATGGAGCGCTGCTGCTTCTGGGAGCAGAGGTTTGCTGGATACATATAATGGCATGAGGAAGGAAACCTTCTTTGTTTGCATGAGAAGAGATTCATCACCGCACTACCCTCAGTTGTATATTGCAAGTGTCACAGTGCAAAGGAAAGTAGATTTGGTGGATGCCAGTCCTGATGAATACTCCTCACCTTGGGCTCCTTTGTTTTGCAGTAGAAGCTCTAGACACAAGGTGCCTCGGCCATATCTAGGAATAACATACTCTTTTTACAAAACAGATGCAATTAAAAGTGTGGACCCTACAGTTTTCGTTTCGCACATTGAGGATTACAAAAAAAAAAAAAAAAAAAAAAAAAAAAAGGGTGAAAAAAAAAAAACATTAAAAAAGACGAGGAGAGGAGTAAAGACCTCCGCATAGATGAGCACCAGCCTCGCGCACCTGGAGGCTGGCACAGATGCTCCAGCAGCTGGCAGGTGGAGATCAGAGGTAAAGGCTCTTGTGCCGTCTGTAGGAAGCGATCAGCACATCTCAGGCCTCAGTGATGAGTGAATAACCTTTTACCATCCTCTATTTTTGGTTGTTTTACCAGTAATTATTTTTACGGAGTTCAAGCGACTAAAGCAAATGCAAAAGAAATGAGCCGGAGTGTAAGATGGAACGGACGCAAAGTATATAAGAGACTTACCTGCACAGCCGAACGCCAGGTGGTACCGCGAAGAGGGGCTGAATTTCACACAGCACACATTTGCTTTGGCTTCGATACTAGCGACAGAGTTATCCAGGTTGGTCGACCACAGCTTTACTAAAGGATAGGGAAAAAAAGCAAATGGAAAGAGCCGATAAATATTACACCTGATGAGATAAAGAAGTGTTCTCCGATTGATCTGGGACAAATCTGCAGAAAAAAAAATGCTCTGAAATCCTTACTGAAACATGTAATGACTAGAATAAAAACAGTTTTGGAAAATCTCTGCCTCCCACGTGTAATATTTAATTTTTTAAACAAATCTGAGCTTTACTCACCCTCCCCAGGTCCAGCACAGAGTCTCCACTGCTCCTGTCTGTTATAGGCTAAACCCACCGCTGACGTCACATCAGCCAGCCAATCAGTGAGCTCTGCCTGAGCTGATGACACAAGCCTGATTGGCTTCCATGTTAATGACATGATGACATCAGCAGACACCTGTGCGGACTCAGCGCTGGACCCAGGTAGGGAGAGTACATGATTTATTTATTTTTTTTAACCAAATTGCAGCTTGTGGCACACAAGGGTTTTCTGAAACCAATAAACCCTTTTAATGTATATATTGGGAGCTTTCAGAAGGAAGGAAGGAAAAAAAAAAATGCAATATGATGTGTCCTACTTGTTGGTTTCTTTTTAATATATGCAATCCCGAAAAAAAAACATTGCTGTTACCTGGCGACCAGAAACAAGCAGGTCAACACTGATTACCAAAATGTCATACGTGGTATTGTTTAGGATGTTTAACAGATTAGATTTTCAGGATCTTCTCAGTATTGCCGGTAGAGATGATGCAATTATGACCCGGGCAATACTAAGGAAATCCTGAAAACATGACCTGATGGTGGCTCTTGAGGACTGGAGTTGGAGGAACACTGATGTACGGGCGATTTTTCATTCATGGATGAAGAATGGGATCTAAACATCCTCCAAGAGCAACTTCTCCCAACCATCCAGGAACAATCTGATGACGAGAAATGCTTTTTTCCCCCAGCATGATGGAGACCATGTCACAAGGCAAAAGTGATAACTAAAGCTGGTCATACATACAAGACGACTATCGATCTATGAAAGATAATTTGTCATTTGCATGACCGCACCATGCACGTGTCCAATTACACTGTACAAATATCTTTTAGATGAAGCCATACATGTCAGATGAATAGCAAAAACATTTGATAATTTAATCAGTGGGATGGAACAGATGAAAAAAAAAAGTTTTCTGAAAGATCAGAACATAGACATTATGCCATGCCCTATGGTCATACGAAGACTTTAGACATTCCTGATTGATCCATTGGACAACTACGATCAACTGTTGCCCAAAGGTTGTTCGCTTGCCACCTTAAAACACTGTGCAATTTGGTCAAAATCGTCTATTTAGTACAACTTTGGTCTACTGTGTATGGTGGGGCCCATTGTGGCTCAGTGAACAAACCATTAAAATGTTGGTTCCTTGGCCAGATCTCAATCCCATTGAAAACCTGGGTTCAATCCTCAAGAAGCAGGTGGAGAAGAACACACAAATTGTAAAAACTTCAAGCCCTGATTAGGCAAGTCAACAGTTGGAATTTGTCCCAGAAGCCGATATCCAGCTGCCAAACAAAGGGCAGAAATCTTGAAAAATAAGAGTCAACGCTGAAAACAATGAGCCTTTGGATAAACGTGATATCATGGGCTATAAATGATTAAAAACCTATGAAATTCTCATTTTACTTCAGCAACCAAAAGAAACATCTGACTTAAGATCTATAAACAATGAAGCCGCAAACTTTGTGAAAATCAAAATTTGCGTCAGCCACAAAACTTTAGGCCACGACTGTGTACATGCTGACGTGTCAGTAACCAAACGGCCACCAAAAACCTGAGGTCCTGTCTAGGGACCAGGAAAGACAACTTTCACAAAAATTATATTTTTTAATGGACAGCTTAACAAAACATCACGGACAGTTGATATTTTTTACGGTCATGTTGTAAAACCTTAATAAATCGATGTGATTATAAGGGTAATTCTGACATGAAGACATCAGCTGCGTCCACTGTAAAATAATAATTACAGTGAAAAAAATCTGTAGAAGTTTATTCAGCCTCAAAAAAAAAAAAAAAAAAAAAAAAAAAAAATCACAGACGTCTCAATTTTTTTATGGTTTTCGGAGCGTGCTATGGACGCTCTGTATTGATTGTTAGTGGACCAGTGTAAATTCAATTGTTCATGCCTGGAAGTGTGTCCGTCTAATGATTCCCGTCTCTTATTTGACAGCCTCGTGAAAGATCCTGCTTCCGAAGCATTTCTGTTTCTTCAGAGAGGCCGGGGAGAATTGACTTTCTATAACCTCATTGCTGTCTACATATTTGCTTCATCATCACCATCGGTTCGCGATCACCAACTTATCACCAGCCTCCGAGTTGAAGTCATGCAGAAACACCAGTGGAAATGACACGGCGATACAATAACACTAAAGGAAGCGCAGACGTCGGGTCACTCAGCAGTCGATATCTCCAAATGTCAGGTCAGGACGGAAGTGATGAGCGAAAGTGCTTGTTATTAGAGTTTGCCTAGGGTGCTTGAGTATCGCGGGAGTTCCAGGGACATGTTGGAATCCATGTGGTCTCATATTTCACCGCTATTAGACAACCACAAAACATATGGCGACTGCCTGACGAAGGCTACTTTCACGCTTGCGGTTTTTTTGCGCTGCACACCGTGCGCAGTGCAAACGCACATAAAAAATGCATCATGCATTTGTGTGCTTTTTTTGCGGGTTTAGGCGCTTTTTTTGCGCATACATGCGCATTACCATGCGCACGTCAGCGCACCCATAGACTATAATGGGTGTTTGGGTGAAAAAAACGCATTGCGTGCGCATGCGGTTTTTTTGGGACAAGTCGGACGCACAAAAAAATGCAACAAGATGCATTTTGTGCGCCCGAGCGCACACTACAAAAAAACGCATGTGCATATAAACGCGTACAACGCATGTGTATGCGCACCCATGTAAAATATAGGGAAAAAAGCGCAAGCTTTTTTTGCGCAAAAATAAAACGCAAGTGTGAAACCAGCCAAAGGCGGGCAATGCCTGCATGTTTTGTGGTTGTCCAACAACCACAAAATATTTGGCCACGTGGATTCGAACATGTCACTCGAGCACCCGCGATACTCGGTGCATACCTGAATAACAAGCATTTGCGCTCATCTCTACAGAACGGTGCTCAACATTCAGGCGGGCAGCTGCCATGTAAGTATTTATTGGGTGCATGCAGATATGCAAGACTTTTTTTTTTTTTTTTATTATTTTTCATTGAAAATATGCTGAAACCAAAGAATTAATGGGACATAGCGCCTAGGTATTTCCATAATATGGAGGCACCATACAGAACAGAGAGTCTACAGCTATAATATCGAACTGGAAGACCACCATATAGAATTATGCCTTACTTTTATAAGATTTCTACCCATGTTTAGTGACTTTAGCTGTAACGTCACAGTCATTGGCAGACAATTACCCTTCGTGATAGGGGAACTGCGTTTAAAACTATTTTTGTACATAATACATTTTTTTTTTTTTTTAAATGCTGTTTCTTAAATTTTAAAAAAGTTTTAGTTTCACATTAAAAATATATTAAAGTATACAGAGGGGAAAAAAAACAAAAAACAGCTACACAGTTGCCATCCAGACGGGCAATGACAACACCTTTTGGTCTGCACACATGTGGATACTATGAATGCTACCGTCCTGAGCACCAACGTATGATGATGATTATTATTATGCTTTGCTTACATAGCGCCATACTTTATTGATTGTACTCGTTCCCTTATTCCGACTCTTATGTGGATATAGATATATTGGAGATATTGGATCTTTGCAGTGGACATTGCCTCGGACATCAACACTTATGACGGGAGCCGCCCATGCAGATCTGCTCCAAAATCCACCTGAAGAAAAAAAAAAATCGCTATCAAAAAGCCAAAAAGAAGGGACATAAGCAGGTTCAATGTTTCAAAGTTTTCAAAGCCAGGCAGTTAAAATAAGTAACCCGACCATTCTTCAGATGGCTTCTGCTCTGAAGACTATCTATACTTTTCAATAAAAGTTAAGAGAAAGGCTCAGAAGACACCCAGGCGTCATTTTGAAGGTTTTGGCAGGTTCTTTGCTTTTAAAAACTGCTTGCAGTTTCTTCATTGTTGAATGGTGTTAAAAGAAAACATCCGATAAGGTAACTACAAAAAAAAAAAAAAAAAAAAAAAGAGGTCCAAAACCTGCTGGAAAAAAAACCCTTAAAAGAACCCAGCTGGCTGAAAAACACAGAAAAAGCGCTCAAGAAATGACCAAAAAGTGCCCCCTTCCCCCCCAAAAACAGTCAATTCAGGTTTACAAAACACCAGACAAAAAGGTGCTTTCCCCGGCGTCTCCCACATGAAAAAGACGCTGTCTGTACATACTAGAAGGGTGCATTTCTATGGGACTTCATCGAAATTAACATTAGGTAAATGCCCTCCAGCAGGGTTTGCAAAAAAAAAAAAAAGTTGCAAGTTTCTTGCCAATTTCATCCTTTAGATTGTAAAAGGCAAAACGCGCTGTGCTATCCGCAGAGTAGATGGGCCCAGCTGGGGTCTGAAAAAATTTGCAAACCCGATTAATTTACACAGAGGATTTGAAGCACCGAAATCAGTAGTGGAAATACCCACTCCAAATCCAGGTGAAAAACAAAAAACAAAAACTGTGTGTGAGTATACCATTTGGCAGTTGTCTAGGAGCGCCATTGGTATGACCTGCATGTCCCCTATATACAGGCGTAACATGACCATATTTAACAACCTCGGTTTTCACACAAGAAAACTAATTCAGAATTTATAGTTCTGCTGAGAGACGAGATCTGCAGTTTAAGGCGTTGAATTCTCACAAAGCTTTCAGATGTGCCCAGGAAGCCGAGGCAGAGAATTCCTCAGAGGCAAAAGCAGAGCGCTGGTTTCTTCAGTAACTTACATATTGCTTTGTCCGCGGTTAGATACAGGGAAGGAGCCGGCTGCCGGGTAGCAATTACAGTGCCCGAAAAATTACACAAAATTCAGGAACTGTGCACTCCAGTCCTCCACAGGGACTCTTTAATAGAAGTACTGTATGGCTTACAGTCAAAATATGGGCACAGGTCATCAAGGAGCACTGCCGCAAGGAAATGCTCAGCGCTGGACTCGGGGGAGGGTGAGTAAAGCACACTTTGTTTTTATAACAAACTGAATCCGGGGACCGAGATTATCTGAAAGGGGACGGCCCCTTTAATGCATAATGAACTTTTGCCTTAAAGGGAATCAGTCACCGGGTTTTTGCCATCTAATCGGAGAGCAGCACAATGTAGAGACAGAGACACAGATTCAAGGGATATGTCACTTACTGGGGCTGCTTTGCTGAAGTATTGATAAACTGTGATTGTATCACGAGAGGACTAGTAAACCTGCTGCCATTTAGTGCAACCAAACTCCCACCACGGATTGGCTGCTTTCTGTGTACACTGTGAATAGTCAAAGCTGCCAGTGGTGTGGGCGGGGTTATACAGAGCTCAGTATTCAGAGAACTGCTAGAGATAAAACAGTAATTTAATCAAAACTGCAGCCCAGTAACTGGCACATTGCTGGGATCTGGATCTTTGCCCCCTACATCATGCTGCTCTCAGATGGAGTAGCAAACCTCCGGTGACAGATTCCCTTTACGGGAAATAGGGCAGAAGACTTAGGACAGCGGGGGAATATGGCCAAGCTCTTGAGACACATAGCAAAGTGCCAGCGGTCCCTCGCAGTTCACTGGGCTGCCCGCAATGAGCTGCCTGTGGAAACCGCAACTTCGGTGACTGGTTGTAACCTCTATGACGTTACTGCTCGTCACTGAAGCTATGCTCTCAGCAGCTTACGGTCTCTTGGATTTCAGCCCAAAAAGTCGCATCATGCCACCGCTCAGCTTGAAATCCATTTGCAGCAGAGATGGATTATCTTCTCGTCGGACAGGTGAGGAATATGGTTGTTTATTATTTTTGGTCTTTCACAGGGGATATGGGAATCAATAGATTATAGGCGTAAAGGTGAGTGTATAACTGTTATTTTGAATAAATGTGTAAAAAAGGATTTTATTCTTGCTGTGTGTTTATTTCAAAACTTACTATGGGGTTAGTCATGGGGGCATCTTATAGACACCCCTCTATTACTAACCCCTGGGATTGATGTTAACTGACAATACAAAGCTGACATAAACCCCCATACATTACCCCACTTTCCACCACCGCAGGTCAAGTGGGAAGAGTAAAGATAAGAGCCAGATTTGGCACATCTTTTGGATGAGTCATTCCTCGGGCGGCTGAGGGCTGATGTTGGTAGCCTGGAAGGGGGCAATATCTGTGGCCCCTTGCCTAGCTATTAATATCAAGCCGCAGCTGTCTGTTTAGCCTTTGCTGGTTTGATTTTATATAGGGACCCCCAAGGTATTTTTTTCTGGGGTTCCCCGTAAACTCACCAGTAAAGGCTAAGCGAACAGCTGTGCACGGTGATTAATCACCTGGGAACCTTTTGGGATATTGTCCCTTTTGCCAGATTACTAATATCAGCCCCCAGCCGTGGGCTTTCCCTCTACTGGTTATAAAAATTATGTGGAAGTCCACACCATTGTTTTTGACTTCTTTAACTTAATTTTTAATTTTACGCAGGAGGTACACAGCGGGTTGTGAACACAACTCTCATCATTGTAGCCTGGTCATGCTGATCTCAGGGAGACCAGGCGACAACGATCAGAGCTGTCTTCAGCAGCCGGCACCTGCGATCACGGCGAACAGTACTGCTTTACCCAGGCGTAGGTGCGTGTCACACGGACAGCAAACTGATACACAGATGTCACATATGGATTACACACGGACATGGACCAAGGATCTCACCAGTACTGTTTTTCCCTGTGCAGGCATCACCAGGATGTGTGGAAGCCTTACAATGGATTTAATGTGCAGAACATAGTTTAGACCTAGCACAACACATTGCTCGGTCTATGCAGCAGTATTAAGTGAGCAGAAACAGGTAAGTGACATTGCTGGCCTCTGCCTATCTTGTCCATAGAGGATATAGTCATCCATTTACTAAAAGGTGTAAATTGGGGATTATTTTATCCTGCTAGCCATGTGGCAATAGTCTGAAGTTATGGCGACATCTGTTAGCATGATGTTAACCGTTCCTTTATCGATTCCAATTTTGACACTGGCATTTTATGAAAACCTACCTCTGACAGTGACACGGCACTCTACTCAGTGACTTATACGGGCATGACAAAAACGCCTGTTTAGGGAAAGTTGGCCTCTTTTTGTCATCATTTCTCATAACAAGATCTGCTCTGGGTGCAAAGGCCAGTCTAATATGTACATGAACTGTCCCAAATCTCAGTCCATTTTTTTTTCTATTTTTATGTTGGAGGTCCTCTTAATCAGCATTCTGCCAGCACTATAGGTGCTGGAACATCCATTTCCCTCAACTCACAGCATACACTATACCTGATATTGGCCAATGTCTTGTCTACGCTAAACTGATATAAACAGTTTAACAGACAGGAGGGTAGAAACAGATAGGAAGTAGAGGCGGGTAATTGTCTATAATCCATATCGGCATCTCTGTTGCTAGATATGGATTATATTAGACAACATCAAGTACCAATTTACTTGGTAGCAAGTAACACTTAAAAGAGACGACTAATGGCTGGCACTTAGAAGTAAGGTAGCGTTTGATGGTCACTGTACCGTTACAAATTTGGCGCTGTAATACCTTTACCTAACAACAGGTGGCACTACAGAGGTACTTTCCTTACAGTTTAGAACCATTTTAATGAATATCTCAAGCCCCATGGGAATATGGGACTGGAAGTTAATCCTTGCTTAGATGATGGACCATGAACGTGTATATCCCTTGCTTTAGTTAGAAGTCTGTACTCTTCGAAGCGCTGTACATCAACTTGTATTTGACATGTTCACTTTCCTATTAAAAAGTCATGAATGCAAAATGCAGCACGCCGCGCCGATGTATTATGTGAAAAAGCCGGAAATATTTCAACTACAACAAAAAAGTCATTATCGCTTACTTGTCGGCAATAAAAATTGGTCACGACGACCCGGAGCTGCGGATTTCATTATATCTCCGACAATCAGATGGACTCGTTTTATAATATTTATGCGCTGCGTGAAGAGTGGGACATTGCGATTATGAAGCACGTGTAATTATTGCTCCGAGAGCATACTTTTTCCCCACGTGTGCGTTTGTTAAAAATAAATAAATGAGAATAATAAATGTGAATGGACGTGATTTACACATTTCGAGACATCCGGGTGTATCTTCGGGGCTGGAGGTGGGACACTGAGATGAGACCGCGACGAAAGACGTTTTACTACACCGTCCATTATTAGGAAGCATAATAAAACAATAAATAAATTAGAAAAAAAAAAATCCTATATTTGCGCAATTATTCTTTGGATTAAAGACTAAGAGCGATAATTAATCAGCAAATTATTTTCAGCAGGATTACATCCAAGATTTCGGAGGCTAAATTAGCCGGAATGGCTGGGCAACCGGTTTCATTGCTGCTTGTAAATGTGATTCAGTACATGGCATTAATTCGCTTCTCCCACCTAGATGTCATGGAATATCTCAGAAAGATAACTGTGCCGTACGGTCGTAACTCCTGCCGCCATGCTGGATCTGCAATGCGGTCATCACTACTCTCTTCCATAATGGGGTTGGATGATAGCAGGTAAGTGGTCATGGAAAAAATTGATCTCTGAATACACTTTCCACAACCTGATCATCTCTAAAGACAGATCACCAGATTTCAAAACATACAAATTATGCACGTTATTGAATAGATCTCTTCGACTTGATGAGGCCGCTGTACTTACTATAATAAATAAATTTATGTCATAGTGGCTGTCAAATCCTGATATTAAAATGAACATTTTGAGATTGCAGCTATTGAATGAAATAGCTGAGGGGTCCAAGTGTATTCAGTGTCTCTGCCCACCCAGCCTGATTGAAAGCTGCAGTTTGTACTGAGCAGTGTGAGATCTCAGCAGGGAAGAGGGTCACTGAAGTGTTGTCAATCAAGCTAGGTGGGCGCAGACTGAGCCAATTTCTCAAAGGATTATTCAGCCATCGGGAAATGGATCTCCAAAGGAAATACAGCATCCTTATCAGGTCTAAGAGCTTGATTTAATAAAGCATGCAGACAGATTCTATTGTGAAATCTGACTTAAGAAGGGAGTATCACTCTAAAATAGAGTTTATTCATAAACCTTCCTTCAATAAGGTTACACTTATGCAGCGTCCCCATCATCCAATAAATCAGCCTTGTTAGGACGTCTGTAACATACATTAAATTGCCTCTAGCCGCCCACTTCCCCATTAGGATATTGGTGGACAGGGAGTCCCTCATGTTCAGATGCTCTGTATTGCTGCACAAGTCCAAAATATTGTCCACCATGATGCCTAAATTTCGCATCATTTGATTTCAAAATCGTACGGCTGTAGGGCATCATAGCGGGTGGCGTTTCAGACGCATACAGCAATACGTAATATCTGCCAATCACCCCGAGGCTCGCTAAAGAGAACAACTCACCTCCTTGCCATGTTTCCAACTAGTCACGAGATTTATCATCAGGAGCACACTGCTCCCCCAAGGAACAAGTCTTCCTGCTTTTCCGGGAGCAGTTTGCTCCTGAAGATTGAGAGTTCACAGCACTATCAGCTAAAGCCTCTGCATAATCGCTGTATGCTCTATACCAGCGGGTACATGCTCTTGCATGATGGTGACGCAGGCGTAGAACGCGCAAAAGGAGACGAAAAGCCTGAATGGCAACGACATTTTTTTGCACTTGACACGTTCCGAAAAATACCTGGGATGAGTCTTCTATGGCAGGGGTGGGGAATCTTTTTTCTGCCAAGGGCCATTTGGATATTTATACCATCCTTCGGGGGCCGTAGAAACTCCGCCCACAAAGTACATCCTGACTATGGCACTGGTGTCAGGACGTAATCTTTCATTGCATGCCCTTCAGTGTTCAGTAGTGAACACTGCATGTGTGTGCTCACTGAGGAAGAAGAAATGAGCTGGTGGCAATCAAAATATAACTCCCTGCCAAAGTACTGTGGTCCCTGAGAATCTGACCGGGGGCCGGATTAAAGGTCATCGAGGGCCGTAAATGGCCCTGGGGCCTGAGGTTCCCCACCCCTGTTCTAGGGGAAAGAGGATACCATCATGAATTTGGCTCCAGTTTATAAGAAGTAGAGAAATTATATAATAACTTTTATAGCCTCTCCTGATCAAATGTGATGAATAACCCGTTATCTGCTTAATGTTTTATAGTGTCGCTTAACCCTCACATCTAGTATTTTGGCATGTGAAGGATGAGACCGTGTGTGGCCCCGGGAGGTAGGTGACACTTCACATACTCGTTTGTTTTGCACTGCCGAAATGATGCACTATTCTAAGCTGAAGTCCAGAGATACACAACTACTGTATATTTATAGCTACTCATTCTACCAGCTTAGCTTTATGATGATAACCTACGAAAGCTTCATATAATAACCCCATAAAGCAGAGTATGTGCACTATCACTGGGAGATCTGGAAACACAACTTGGCAGATTCCTTTTTCTCCACACCATTGGTGGGCTTAATGTAGAGTATCATTAATCACCTGCAAATGGGTCCTTGTTCTCAAGGGAGATTCAAAACAATAAAGGATCCAGAGTGACTGAACATCCATCGTGCATCTTAGCAATAGGTCATTACTGTTTAAAGGGGCTTCAGGTTTTTTTTTCAGGTATATAATGGAGTGATAAAAGAAACGGGAAGGCATGCTAAACACAGGCATCTGGAAATCATGGTGATCTGGAAACAAAAGGGTTAAACCTGTGCTGTCAAAGGATGATGAGAAGGCAGGAATCCAAAATATGCGTTTTATTAACCGGGCCACCCAGTCGCCTGGCCCTCCACCCCGGGCCACCCAGTCGCCTGGCCCTCCACCCCGGGCCACCCAGTCGCCTGGCCCTCCACCCCGGGCCACCCAGTCGCCTGGCCCTCCACCCCGGGCCACCCAGTCGCCTGGCCCTCCACCCCGGGCCACCCAGTCGCCTGGCCCTCCACCCCGGGCCACCCAGTCGCCTGGCCCTCCACCCCGGGCCACCCAGTCGCCTGGCCCTCCACCCCGGGCCACCCAGTCGCCTGGCCCTCCACCCCGGGCCACCCAGTCGCCTGGCCCTCCACCCCGGGCCACCCAGTCGCCTGGCCCTCCACCCCGGGCCACCCAGTCGCCTGGCCCTCCACCCCGGGCCATCCAGTCGCCTGGCCCTCCACCCCGGGCCATCCAGTCGCCTGGCCCTCCACCCCGGCGTCATCCAGTCGCCTGGCCCTCCACCCCGGCGTCATCCAGTCGCCTGGCCCTCCACCCCGGCGTCATCCAGTCAATCAGTGGCCTCAGCCTTCAAGTCACTGGTCGATTCAACACCATCTCTTCCGGTGGAGCAGACCAGAGTGCCAGCATTGGAGACGAAGTCAGATTAAGAGTAAATATGCCTTGAGTGTTATAACCGCTTCCCTTCCCACTGCTGACTATTAAAAAAGATTGGAAATTTTTTTTTTTTTTAATAATGATCCCCACAACAGAATCTGGCGAGAGCCAGGTACTCACGTAGTCGTTGTATATTCAGAAAACTTTATCCCATTTGATGATGTTACAGATGGATAATCTGCTAAGCCATACAAAATTGTGTTATCTTAGCTAGTGGCAGGAATTTTGGAGGGATTTTATTATTTTTTTTCCTTCCGTATAATTTGCTGAACCCTGCCTGCTGTCAGTCTCTAACCGCTGAAATCCCGAGATATATTACAGAGGTGGGCACAGGTGTTTTTTTTCCATCTGTGAATCTCCATTAGAGATATAACACAGGCGGCCTTAAATCTAAGGCAGGTAAGTGAGGGGAAAAGAAGTTCCAGAACCTATAATGCTGAAAAGAAGTCACCAACTCAGAAGATTGCCAGTTACAAAGCAGGAGAACCAGAACAGTTCCTGGACTTGAGACAGTTGGGTGAGCGCAACAAGACTGATTTTATTCTAGCATTCACACAAACGCATTAAAAAAAGAAAAATTAAAAAGAAACGAATAAAGTTACCTTACAGAAGTTTGAAGGGGAGATATTACCACAATAAAATGTTCTGCACACACTCTTAAGTTTGTGTTACAGAGCAGTATACAATATCTAGACATTGCTGCAGGGAAGTAAGGAAAGAAAGAGCGCAGAGCTGGGTATTATACACCATGTACAGAAAGCAGATAGAAGAAAACAGGAGGCCGGGAAATGAGGGGAGAACTCGGCGGGCTGCCAGCCGCTCACCGCTGGGTCTCCAGGTCCAGTGCGCAGATAGTTTACCCCCTGCAGGAATGATATATAAATATAGATTGCTATAAAAATCAGGATGCGCCTACATAACGCCACTATCGGGACGCTCCTTCTAATAACTGCAGGAATAAGCTGTAAAAACAATAAAACATGATGATAATCATAATAAAAGATAATAAAATTATTGATACAAATAATAAAGATGATATAATATATAATAATAAATCTGAATAATTGTCAAATTGTTCTTTTGCACTATAAGGGCAGGTGCAGATGACCAAATTTTTGGTCTCAGTGTGATCCGACAATACATCGGATTGCACACGAACCAATGTTATGCTATGGGGCTGCGCACGTGTCCAATTCTCTCCTCGGTCGGCATGCACCATTTGCATCCGATATACGGATCGGCCATGCCAGTCAATGAGTCAGTGGGAAAAAAATTAGACCGCACCTGGATGAGGTCAGAGAGTGGTTTGATTTTCATGGACAGACTGGAGAAGATGAAGAAATTATTTTTTTCTATCTTCTCCACATCTGAGAACAACGTACCACACTGATCAGAGCGTGATCAGCATAGTCGGCCCCATGGTCTCCAATGTGAGAATACACGGTTGTGTGACCCCGGCCTAAGAGTATCTAATACAGACATCATGTCATGAGACTTGACGGGGTTCTTCTGGATCTCAGGACACTTGTAATAATGGAGGTCCCCCATATGGCTCCATCTTTGATCAGTCAAGAAAGGGAGACCTAAAATCAGTGCCCTGCACAGGAGGGCATATTCGGGCATTATGCGGAAAGCTACGCACTTTCATTGATTCAAACCAGAACTCGCCTAATCCTGGTTCCAAGAGAAGCTTAACTTATTGTTGGTGACCAAGACTAACAAAGAGGGTTGTTTAATTTAGACATCCCCCTTTAAATGTCTGACGCTCATCCTACATTGATTCGCACTGGTTATTAGCAGCTCCGATATTTTTCATTTTGGCGTCCATATTAATAAGCAGGTAACTTGTTAGCGGTCCTGACGATCCGACCTCAAGTGATTTCTTACAGCGGTCGTCAGCTCTTTCCAAAACACTTCACAAAACATGTCAACCAGAGCCGGAGAAGAAGGTCTGTCAGGGCAGCGAGAGCTGATGTTGATGTAAGAGGAAAGGCTGCCATGGAGATGTAATTGCGACCAATACAGTTGTGTCTCGCCAATCAAACCCGATTAGGCAGACGCGGCGGGCTGGCAGATGCGGGCAGGAGAGGTGCCCCTCACCGAGAGCGGTAACAGCTGTAATATGCACCACCGGCTCTAATGACTTCTCACTCCTCATGCATATAGAACAGTGGGGCGAAAAATTAAGTCCACTAGACGGATCAGGTCAGAGAGTCGCCGGCTCAGCAAACGGGGAAGGTTTATTATTTAAACCAGTAGACAAAAGCATTTTGCTCCGTGAAAGGCCTGAGAGAAGCAATTAAAAAGAAGCTACTTTCTGGGACAAGCAAACACTGCGCAAATGGACCAGAACAAAAAGGAGGCTCATTTTCTTTTATTCTCTTTTTTTTTTGTAATTTAACAGAAAACTTTCTGTCTTGTATGCACTTCAGAAATTTAGAAGTAAAAATCTGCATTTTGATCTTTTTTTGGTAAATCAAATGCATGCATAACACATGCGTCTCAAATGAGAGATAAAATCAGTCTAGATCTCGGCACTACAAGACTGGTTTTGATGCGATACATGCTCACGGACTGATCAGCTCTGCACTGATCCATACTGGCCAGTAATCGCGAGACTGATCCCCAGCACAAATCTGGTGGTGCAAAAAAAAAAGTAAAATCTGAAATGCAATTTAAGGGTGAAATCTGAAGATCCACAGCATGTCGCCATGTGCTGCAATCTGCAGCGGAAAATCGGTGCATTAGTCCGGTACTGACAAACAGCAATACTTGGCAGCCGCCACCAAATGCGGGAGACGCGGTGTTCTGCTCCGTACATTGCTGACAACGAGACGTTCCCGGAGCAAATATCAGTGGATCAGAAGAGGCGCGGGGGGCTGGTTTGACATTACTCTTTTATTGATGGATAAGTCATCAATACCAAAGTTTCAAACAACTCCTTAAAAAGGGTTTTCCTAAAATAGACAAGGATACAGAGTGCCCCCATTTCCTCCTCCCAGATGAGGTGGAGTTCAAATGAAGCAGCGGCAAAGCACGCGACCCTGCGGCTCTACTCATTCTCTATGGGTCCAACGAGGGCAGGAGAGCATTGTCCTCGGCTTTCTCAATCAGTCCCAAAGACTTTTTATGGAGCAGCACCAGACATTTGGACAACCACTTCACTTAATTCTTCACCCCGTGATAGTGCGGTGAGGTGGTTTGGTGGGGGGAGACCTCAAAAATCAGAATTCATCACTTACCTTGTGATGATACATATCTAATAAGTGAAAGGAGTTGGTGTACTTGTAATAATGTCAAAGTTATCTGTCCGCAGCAACTTTAAAAAGTGTAAAAGGATATTGTCAAATTCTCTCTTATTCAAGGACTGAGGGGGGGGGGTAACTTACTGACTGCTGGGGTCCCCCAGGAATACTTACATTCGGAGCACAATGGCGCGGCGCGTGACCATGTGCTCTACCACTTTATTGATTCTCATGGGAGTGCAGCGTTTTAGCTCCAGCAATCCCATAGAGAACGGAGCAGAGGTATGGATAATCAATCACCGCTCCATTCACATGGGGCTCCTCAGAGCACTGGTTCTCAAGATCAATGGGGGCCCAGAAGTCAGACCCAAAGTGCTCAGAAAGGTATGTCATCCCCTGAAGAAGTAGTGATTTTCCACTTTGAAACGCGTTGGGAATAAAGAGTTAAAAAGTTAAAAAGTTTTTCATGTGGTGACTTTTTCCTGGTCTCAGAAGCGCACAGTAAGCCTAAATATTTTATCCAAAAGGATCCTTATCTGTGGTCACGAACGTGAACCTCGGGCGTGCAGCAGGCTGACATTGACTTACATGCTTTAATCTATCTTGGAAAAGGTGAGTAGATTCCTTTGAATTTATTTAATCTGTTACCCAGATAAGACCCTATTGCGCTCTTTCTTTCCTCAGTTTTATCTTATCCCATGGATAAGCGAGAGTTTCTAGATTTGAGAAAAACCAATTTAAAACAACCCATCCGTACGATCAAAGTACTATAGGTATTTATGGGCCATAGAAGAACCTCCCCCTGACTGTTAAGGTCTCAATCTGCTATATACACACACTATATATACACTCACTGGCCACTTTATTAGGTACACCTGTCCAACTGTGTGTTAAGACTTAATTTCTAATCAGCCAATCACATGGCGGCAACTCAGTGCATTTAGGCATGTAGACATGGTCAAGACAATCTCCTGCAGTTCAAACCGAGCATCAGTATGGGGAAGAAAGGTGATTTGAGTGCCTTTGAACGTGGCATGATTGTTGGTGCCAGAAGGGCTGGTCTGAGAATTTCAGAAACTGCTGATCTACTGGGATTTTCACGCACAACCATCTCTAGGGTTTACAGAGAATGGTCCGAAAAAGAAAAAAAATCCAGTGAGCGGCAGTTCTGTGGCCGGAAATGCCATGTTGATGCCAGAGGTCAGAGGAGAATGGGCAGACTGGTTCGAGCTGATAGAAAGGCAACAGTGACTCAAATTGCCACCCGTTACAACCAAGGTAGGCAGAAGAGCATCTCTGAACGCACAGTGCGTCGAACTTTGAGGCAGATGGGCTACAGCAGCAGAAGACCACACTGGGTACCACTCCTCTCAGCTAAGAACAGGAAACTGAGGCTACAATTTGCACAAGCTCATCGAAATTGGACAGTAGAAGATTGGAAAAACGTTGCCTGGTCTGATGAGTCTCGATTTCTGCTGCGACATTCGGATGGTAGGGTCAGAATTTGGCGTAAACAACATGAAAGCATGGATCCATCCTGCCTTGTATCAACGGTTCAGGCTGGTGGTGGTGGTGTCATGGTGTGGGGAATTTTTTCTGGGCACTCTTTGGGCCCCTTGGTACCAATTGAGCATCGTTGCAACGCCACAGCCTACCTGAGTATTGTTGCTGACCATGTCCATCCCTTTATGACCACAATGTACCCAACATCTGATGGCTACTTTCAGCAGGATAATGCGCCATGTCATAAAGCTCGAATCATCTCAGATTGGTTTCTTGAACATGACAATGAGTTTACTGTACTCAAATGGCCTCCTCAGTCACCAGATCTCAATCCAATAGAGCATCTTTGGGATGTGGTGGAACGGGAGATTCGCATCAGGGATGTGCAGCCGACAAATCTGCGCCAACTGTGTGATGCCATCATGTCAATATGGTCCAAAATCTCTGAGGAATGCTTCCAGCACCTTGTTGAATCTCTGCCACGAAGAATTGAGGCAGTTCTGAAGGCAAAAGGGGGTCCAACCCCTTACTAGCATGGTGTACCTAATAAAGTGGCCAGTGAGTGTATATATATATATATATATATATATATATATACACACACACACATATACATATATCGACATACATAAAATTGCGCAATTCTCCAAATACGATCCTCATAAGTGAACCCCCATTTTAACTCTTCGTAACCCCTAGGGATCGGCCTTTGTTTGTTGCTGTCTGCATCATTAACTGCAGGCTTGTTAACCTTTACCAGGGGACGCTTCCCCCATTGATGACGAAGCCAACAGACCGCTGGTCCATCAGTATTGGAAATAAAGATTTTGTAAGTACTGCCACATTAATACATGCCAAGCTGCAGATTAAATAGACCGTCCATTAAATAAAAAAAAAAATTCCACTTATCTGCCTCTATGATGGCAGGCAGCAAATGACCCTATTGATGCAATTGGCATTTCTGTATCGAATGCAGCATGAAAAATTATCCAGTTTATCACAGTCATATTATGCAGAAATGCTAATGTTCGCAGTCCTTTAGATTTTCCCTTAACTCAGCACATATTACTGGGGGTGTGATGACACACTGTGCTAAAATTTAGGATTTTTATGTTTTTCTTTAAGAAGTGGGCAACATTTTTTATCGATTTGCTGAATGCCTAAAATTTATGCCAAAAATTTGAGTAAATTAGGAGCAAATATGGATCCACATAACAGGTGTAAATGTTATTTTCCAGTGCAAAAAACGGTAATGGTTTCCCTGGAATGTACCAGGAAGCGGCGGCCTCTTATTAAGATTTTACTCCAGCGTCCTGTGGTATAAAACGGCTGGAAGAAAGGACCGTTTTGTACATTTTCCAGCTGTGCAGATTGTTAATATAAATCCTAAAATTAGAGGAAAAAAAAAAAATCACCAATTTATACCCAAATTATCATGTAGCCTAGAACTACGGCTGTATATAAAATCTAATGGATAAAAAGAGCATTGGAATAGAGAATTACGGAATCCGTCCAGTCGTGGGCAACATCCTCATGTGTGCGGTTACGTCAGATTAAAAGGAACATGCAATCACATGAGCTACTGCTTAAAACAGGGGTTTTTGCTAAATGTATATTTTATATATACATAAACTATTTTACATTATTTCATATCACTATATTAAAAATTAAATAAATAAAAAAAGTCGCACGCTTGTCACTGGCCACTAGACCTCATTTACGAATCCTACTTCCTCTTGGGACGCATGGACATTAGAAGTGATCATTATGTATTGTGTATGATGGATCCTGTATTATCTACTGTATATAGAGGTGTTATCAGTCATTGTACAGGTGGGGGGAGGAGGTGAGCTGTGACATCACCTATTGTGAATGGTGGATCCATGTTATCTACTGTATATCAGTCATTGTACAGGAGGACCAGGAGGGGAGCTGTGACATTGCATATTGTGGATGGTGGCTCCGAAGTTATATACTGTATATAGAGGTTTTAGTCATTGTAATAAAGTCTGTGATAATAATAGGAATGCTAAAATATCATCTGTACAGAGCAAAAAGTGGAAAGCCTAGTGGTCAATGTAAAAACTGAAAAATTTTAGATTGTTTTTTTCAATAATGATATAGAAGATTGAAAAAATAAAACAAACAAAAATGTTTTAAAAATCCATTCACTATAAAACCTGATAACCATGTAATATTTGGAACCATGTATAACTAGGTATGGGATATATTCTCCGACCTCTAATGTTTAATAGCAAAAGCTGTGACTCACCTTTGGCATCATCGGATCCGGACGCTAGAAGTTTGGGGTCCATGAGGTTGAAATCCACACTCCAACACCTCTTTTCATGTTCCTATTTTTTTTTTTTCAAGAAGGGACACAGAAGCAAAGTTTTAAAAGATGCAGAACAATGAGCAAAACACAGAAAGCGTCTATGAGGGAAGATACTGGGAGACGGTAATGTATATATTGTGAATCGTTTCGAGGGGCTTTCATAACAAACCAGTGAAGGTCGAGGAGGCCGAAGCCATGTTTAAGCTCTGGGGACACATGTATGGAAATATTCTGTAGACACAGAAAAGCTTATAAGCCTGATATAACAGGCTGGATCATGTATTCCCAAATTTATCAAGCACCTACTCCATTTGCAAATGCACTTGACCCCCGTGACCCCCTTCTTCGTATATCAGTACAAGACACAAAGTTCACCATAAATGAACCCAGACTCGGACTGGCTCAAAGAAGAATAGTGGAATCCTCCGGTAGGCCGCCCCTTTGAAGACGTGCAAACAAGTGGTGCTATTACACTTGATTGATAATTTACAGAAAATGGTATAACCTAATCAGTCATTAAACAAGCTAGCCAAGTTCATATCACATAGAAGCAAAAGTAAACTTGTGTACTAGGGTCCGGTTAATTTTGCACAAAGCTGAACAGTGGGCCCCAAGAATCAACATTACTGGTGGGCCTTTTGCCCACCCGGTCCGACACAGGGACCCATCCGCATGGTGTCTGGAAACCAAACACATTTTATTTAAGCAAAATAGGGCGCACTAACTGTGCCAATAATAAAGAATTATATGAGGAAAGGTGCCGCAACAGTGGAATAAACTATAGAAAAAGAAAGAAAAGGACCCATCCGCATGGTGTCTGGAAACCAAACACCAACTGGTCGTGGATTCTTAGGAGGCTGGGACGCTACGTGTATTATGGACGGTCACAGTTTAGGATTTGTTTTCGCCCAGTACTTTCCTCGTACATCTGTACGGTAATATATCTAACACGCGGCAGAAGGACGGACGTCCATCACATGAAACGGTCATTTATTAGTGAATGAGACGGCTGAGCAGAAGTCAACATTCGGCAATTATGTTCTTTAGCTCGCAGACGTTTTGTAATTTCCTGCTGACATCGGCGAGTACAGTCACATTGGTCGTCGGTTTTTATATTATTTTCTTGGGGGAAAAAAAAAAGATGGCAAAACTAACACTTTGCTATTGATCATCTGTTTCTGAGAAATCAACATTAATGTTTTCTGATTGAAAAATGCATTTCGCAAACTTTTCTTTTAACCCTAGAATTTGGTTCGCCTTATGTGCACAAAACATACCCGAAAAATGCAACCAATCACAGTGCCACATTTCATGTCTTGAAGGGTCAAGGAGCAATTGAAAGCTCCTCTGTGATTGGTTGCTGTAAGCAATAAAGCTAGTTTTTCCTCCCACCTGACTTTGACCAAATCACCACCTCGGCTCTGCTAGACCTGCTTATATAACTGGCTGCACACAGCGGCATCTTCGGTCTATGTAAGGTCCGTCTATTTTGTAGAATTAAATCCCATTAGAGGGAAGTTCTGCAGGCGCAGAGTTCTTTACCACCGGCGGTTCTGACTTTGCATTTCTTTTATATTAGGATACAAAGAAAAATAAGAGCGCAAATACTCAGGTTATCACAAAACAACAAAAAAACAAATAGCACAGCATGCATTTTAGCACAGATAGGTTTTCTCCCCCGGGGTCTAAATAACAGAATAAAGAGGCAGCGGTTTGGTTGCGTCGTGACAATTTCCTAGTGTAAGCGGAGCAGACGCTGCCACCACTACAGAGGAAAGCAGCCACTGACATCTGTCGACAGCCGGCATATTAAACGTTACCTGGTATACTTTGGATCTTTGCCCTGTAAAGCCATCCCAGAGAATCACCGTCCCCTCGTAGTCGCTGCTGGCCAGTAGGTTTTTGTGATAACTGCTCCAGCTTATACAGCTGCAAAAGATAAAAAAATATATTAAAGCAAAAGAATGAGCGAAAGGCGAGGACTGAGCTGGCGCAGCAGTGTCATGTCCGCTGGGTGCCTGCGGACTCCACTTCTGACTCATTCAACGCACCCTGGGCCCTTTCAGCATGGAACCGCGCCAAACGCCAGAGCTGTATGAGATTTCTAAGCTGGAGAGTATCATGGAGGTTTCATTTATCGGAAAATAATTGGTTTCTTAAGAGGATAATGGGGGAGGAGGGGGTCTGCCACTGTCCCTACTGACTGGTGTCTGCTTGTAAGCCTGGATCCATCATTAGACAATGCATTTCACCCTTTGGCATGAAGAATATTAATACGTAAAAATCTTAAGGATTATTCTATCAGCCGCATCACACACTTGATTAAAGGACGAGATACAGATCTAGGCAATGCAAATGATCTCTACATCTAGGGAAAAAAGCACCTCTAATAGGAAATTAATAGACGGTTTGCCGGAATAACATTTCTGGGACCCCCACTGATACAGAAAAAAAGGACTCCAGAATGTCCTGTGTGGACGGAGCTGTGGTGCATGAATAACCACATGAATAACCACTGCCTTATTCAACTGTATGGATAAGCTGTTTATAAAGTGGATGGAGTGGCGGTCACAAGTGCTCACCACTACTCCATTCTTTTGTATGGAGAAGCTGTTTATAGAAGTGGATGGAGTGGCGGTCACACATGCTCACCAGTGCTCCATTCAAATGTATGGAGAAGCTGTTTATAGAAGTGGATGGACTGGCAGTCACACATGCTCACCACTGCTCCATTCTTTTGTATGGAGAAGCTGTTTATAGAAGTGGATGGAGTGGTGGTCTCACTTGCTCACCACTGCTCCATTCTTTTGTATGGAGAAACAGCTTATAGAAGTGGATGGAGTGGCGGCCTCACATGCTCACCACTGCTCCATTCTTTTGTATGGAGAAACAGCTTATAGAAGTGGATGGAGTGGCGGCCTCACATGCTCACCACTGCTCCATTCTTTTGTATGGAGAAGCTGTTTATAGAAGTGGATGGAGTGGTGGTCTCACTTGCTCACCACTGCTCCATTCTTTTGTATGGAGAAACAGCTTATAGAAGTGGATGGAGTGACGGTCTCACATGCTCACCACTGCTCCATTCTTTTGAATGGCGAAGCTGTTTATAGAAGTGGAAGTAGTGGCGGTGTCACATGCTCACCACTGCTCCATTCTTTGTATGGAAAAACAGCTTATAGAAGTGGATGGAGTGGCAGTCACACATGCTAACCACAGTTCCACTTACATGAGAAACATTTTGAACCACTAGAGTTGAGGGGAAAAAAAAGATCAGGACCCTAGTGCAGCAGCCATGTTAGTAGTCTATAGTCTCCAAACCAGAGCACTGCGCATCTCCTATCCCTGGCCAGCATCACCAACACCTCTTCTGATTAGTGGGCTTGGGTACAATGTCATCATTGAAGCATGACGCACATCATTGTGCCGAGCCTACAAAGCAGAAGAAATCCTGGGAGTACTGACAGGAAGGAGGGCTCTGGTGCAGCGGCCATGGACCACCAATGTGGCTTCTGGACCAGGGCCCTGTGAAAAGTTTTTATCAAATCTAGGGATGACCATCCAAATCAGTGAAGAGCCCAGAATTCAGACCACCATCGATCATTCACTGAGAAACGATTGCTTGAAGTTATAGACCCAAAGCCGGCTCATCCAGGTAGTATCAGGCACTAAAGAACATTATCATCAATAAGAGGAATTATAACATCAAGTTGTCAACTAATGCATTCAATTCCAGGAGTAACAGAGGAATAGCGACAGTTTTAAGCAAGGAAAACCTAGAAAAGCTGCTGAATGCACGTTACCTTATGAGCTTGGGTCATCTCACCTAAAATCTTATACGGGATCCCAAGAAAAGTCAAAGACAGAACCCACTCACATAATCAGACGTGAAGCAGCGTTTCCTTTATTCCAACAGCTATAAAACACGAAGGAGGCTTATATCAAGTGGAAACGTCAAGTGTTGGACTAAAGGATATGCTGCATACAATTTCTCATGGTGTGGTTCTGACGCCAACCTTCCTTGGAATCCAACAAAATTTAGAAGCGAGAACTGTTAGGTTTTAAGAAAAAAAAAAAAATGTCAGCAAATCTGAAAGTACATCTGGATACTAGAGAAAGTCTGAATTACATACTGCTCAATCTATAAGTCTGAAACCAAGAGGCTGGTATCACATGCTGCGTGACACGCAGGATTTGGCTCCTGGTCTTGCAGCACGTTATCTGTGCTTTCATATGGCGAGTCCTCAATGTGCCAATGTAGCAATCCGCGCTCAAGAATGTTTTTTTAATGTTTCTTATTTAAATGCATTGCATAGCCAAAATGCCGGTGACGTTTCAGCCTTGCCGTTAGACCTTCATCAGACCTTTGGTTTGCAATACAAGATAATGCATGGAGAGATCAGAGAAAACTGCTGTGCAGCAGTAAATACCAATACTTGGAAGCGAAGACTCCTCCTAAATAGCGGTGACGTCTGCACTGCAGCAGTGCCCTCTCTATACATAGGAGAAGGGGGCTGGCTTAGCGATTGAAGATAGCTGTAAGCCTGCACTCTTCACTCACGTAAACTGTTGGGAAGCTGATGAGTTGAGCACAGGACCAGAAATGAGTTGGCCAGTACCCAAAAGGCAGTAGACGGGGGACACCTGGGATAATAGGATTATATTACTATGTTATACAACTTATCATGTAAGGTTCATTTAGCCACATTTTGTATCTGCTGAAAACCCTCCTGAAATGTTTTCTTAGATTAAATAAAAGGTAAAAAAAAAAAATTTATAAAGTGCTTGTAAAAACCTAAAACTAATTAACTCCTGATTAAAAATTCTCTTAATTTTCAAGAACAGGGATTTTTAGTTTTATAGGGTAGAGCTCATTGCTCAGGTGACCAGCCACCTTATAATACCTAGGTAAGGAGCATGCGTCGCACCCAGACTCTAAGCGTTACAGCCGGCTTGTGGCGCTCTGAAGCTGGCGGGATCCAGCCATTCCGGCTGCCCACATTAGGTGAAATCGTGATGACACGTCCTGTTTAAAAGAACTGTCGGCAGAGAATGAATGTTCAAAACATGTATAGGCACTTGGTGCTGCTACCGCTTGTTTTTTCCCACATATCTCCACCATTCTCTGGCTCTATGAAACCAGAGCCGTCAAAGCGGGGAGGTAGAGGGGAAAATAAGTAGGTGTGGAAGTGTACGTAATTGTTTGACCACACCGCAGACGCAGACACGCTCCCTTAAAAATTCCTCAAATGTTGTGGGCAATAGAGATTTCTTCTTGCTTCTGTTAAGTAGGCCACAGAATAAAGATTATTACGACCTCTAGCAACTAGCTGCAGTGTATCATTGGTCATAACCATGGATACCTATTGTCCTGCAATGCCCTGCACATGAGGAAAGAGACATAGCGAATCAGAAGAACTATACTACATTTCTAATATTATTACACCTACTACATATCGGGGGATGGGTTCTTGGGAGAAGGGAACACCCCTTTAAATACGTATGTATAAACCCTTAAAAATAATTCAGCAATACATTACAAAAAAAAAAGTAAAAAAATAAAAAATAAAAAAATAAAAATGTAAGAAAAAAAAGTGCTTTTAAAAAAAAAAGGTTAAAATAAAGGAATCCAGCTTCACATAACGCACATCCTCCTCCTTACTCTCAGGGGGACAAAAAAAAGCCTTTGTTTTCAGAAAACAGCAGCAATTTACCAAATCCCAAAACATTCCATTAAGAGTGAAAAATTAAGAGACATCACTGGAGGCGAAGCGCGCGACGTGCGGGAAGACAAAACCGGTTTTGATTAAAAGTAGCGGGATTAATGTTTTATGGCTGGGATCAGTAATAATGATGGCGGTGCTATGATTCAATGCCATCCGACGACCCTTGATATGTGGTCTAACGTCTTTGAAAGTCAGAAATCTCGACACAAAGTACTCCGACGTCTCACTCCAGGCGCTGCTTTATAACCAGCCAAGTACAAAGTCAAGGAAACTGCCACTGTGGAAAGGAACATTTCCGAATCTCCGTTTCTAAACCAGACAAATGAGTTATCAGTGGCTCGCATTGTGTACAGTTTTACGCTTCCACACATCAATCCTCCCCATCTTTTGTCAGCGAGAGGCACCCAGCTGAATGCTGCACGCTCTCTGTGCCCAAGATGAGATACATTAAAAAAAAAAAAGGAGATTTGTAGGAAAATAAGAAAAGATTCTTCTGTGAAATGTTTGCGAGAGGACAAACTTTTAATGTAAAAGTAGCATTGGCTCTGGGTGAGCGGAGGTTTTCTCTTTTCGGAATTTACGGTAAAAGTTGGAATGAGCCGCTTACACCGAACAAACGCATGTTGGAATCGAAGCCAAAAAAACCCTCACAGGGACATCACCCGATTCCAGAAGGAAGTGCACAAGCTGGAATCAAGCTCCTGCCCTAATTGCAGGCAGTCACCGGAGAGCGGGTGCTGATGAAATGGCGCCAACCATTACCTGCAAGGAGATCTAACAGCACTCCTTTATCTCAATGCCTCATGTCACCCAGAAGAGTAACTCCACAAAGGTTTTTCCAGGACTCCACTTTCAATGAGCGATTCATTGGATAGGTCATCAAAATAAGGCCGTATTCAGACAACTGATTTTCACATACAAGTGTTAAGCCGGTATCACATTTGCGCTTTATAGCGCACGGCCGCCGCTAAGCCCCGCCCCCTCCCGGCTCCCTGCCCGCCCCATCCGGTCAACGCCGCCTACTAGCGCACGTGGACGCTTGCGATCTGCGCACCCTACCTTTAGCATAGGGTGCGCAGATCGCAAGCGTCCATGTGCGCTAGTAGGCGGCGATGACCGGATGGGGCGGGCAGGGAGCCGGGAGGGGGCGGGGCTTAGCGGCGGCCGTGCGCAGGCCGTCGCTGCGCTATAAAGCGCAAATGTGAAACTGGCCATAGGACTGTTTCACATTTCAGTTGTTTGATGTCAGTTGAAATCCCCCAAAGTACGAAAAAACGGATCCGTTTCCATTATGTAACAAACGGATGCACCGGATCCGTTTTGTGGACGGATCCGCATGAAATTTAAAGGAACAGAACTCTGGTAAAAAGGAGAGAGAGAGAGGAGGAGACAGAGAGGAGGAGACAGAGAGGAGGAGACAGAGAGGAGGAGACAGAGAGGAGGAGACAGAGAGGAGGAGACAGAGACACAGATTTTTCGTCGCTTCTAGAACGCCGTTTAGGGTTAAAATGCATGAAAGGAAAAATCTTCCGGGCATGCACAGTTTAAAATAGCGGTTCGCCGCTGGAAAAAAAATGCTCCTTTGTTCGTCTACTCCAGCCGGCGGATGCTAAAATTCAAATGGATCCGTCAAAAAACGGATGTAACGGACGACCATCAGTCATAATCCGTCGCTAATGCATGTCTATGGGGGAAAAAACGGATCCGCCAAAAAAAATAGCGGATCCGCTTTTTTATAAAAACGGCGGATTTTGACGGACGTCAAATAACTGAAGTGTGGAAGATATATAAAAAATTACTTGGCACTCAAAATCGGAGAAGCAATTTTTTCTTTATTGCGCATCCAGACAATAATTGACAATAATTGCGCAATAAAGAAAAAAATTGCTTCTCCGATTTTGAGTGCCAAGTAATTTCGTATGTGTCGAAGGGTTTGAAACATTACATGAGCACCAATTCTCCTCTGTTTTTCTCTGGAGTGCCGTGTTTTTTTGTATACTGAAGTGTGGAAGAGGCCTTATCCGCCGTGTTTTCCGCTGATCACACTCGTACTTGTGATAGTCTACAGAGACAGTCTGATGTCAGTGCTTATTCTCAGACGGATCGGTTGGTGAAAAAAAAAAAAAGTTGCAGACATGTCAAATTTGTATCCGAGGGTCAGCTCAAAAATTGGCAATACAAGTCAACGGCTCTGTGAGAAAAAAATTGGACCGCATTCAGAAGACCTCAAAGTTTGGTCCTATTTTCACAGACTGAGAATGTAGATTTTTTTTTTTTTTTTAATATCTCCACAAATGGGAAAAACAGATGACCCGTGAAAGCAACCTCCCGAACAACATAATCTGCTCATCTTTTTCATACGTAGAAAAATGTTAAGTGTGAATGAGCCCGTAAGGCTGGTGGGGTCCAACTCTTAACGCACCAATACCGATCTGTTGATTGAAGGAGCAGCGACGTACGAGGGAAGGTAAAGCTACAAATATTGAGCAGAGGCTATGAATGGTACAGCAGGCGCCCTACCATACATGGTGTACAAAATCTGTCACTTCTGATGCACTGCAGCCCATTCAAAATGTACATGGCGGTCTGAGAATTTAAAAAAAAGCATCATGCAATACCAGATCTCGCCTATAGTGGTCAGTGCAGGGAATGTAAACTATGGGCATCTGTTGCTGATCATCAGGACCTACAGCAATCATCAATGATTTATGATTTAAAAAATAGGTTTCCAGATCACACAATTGCTTCCACGATGGGTCCAATGTAACAAGGTGAAAATGTGTAGGTCTTGCACAGTCCACATGTGCTCGAGAGAGATATTCCTTGTTTAGGTTCCCAGGTGGAGTCATAACACACTGCTCAGGTCCTAATGGACCCAATGGAATCAAGCAAGCACAACAAAGAGCGGAGCATTTTCTGCTTTAGTCACTTTAATAAATATATTACGAAAAAAAAAAAACTGAAAAATCATACGGATCGAAAAATAGTGAAGAAAGCAAGTGATGTCAGAAAAGTGCTCAAACATGTGCGGTCAAGAGCGTAATTATGATTGGGGGAAAAAAAAATAAATAAAAGAACAGAGCAAAATATCTGAGAGGGCAGACGAGGGGATAACTGCATCCCTCGAGTGTTTGTCCACCTACACGAATTCCCATAATTACACCTGTGTGCAGAGAGGCACCGGCAGAAGAAGAAAATCATTGACGAGAGTCAGAGGGAACAGTAATATCTACAAGCTAATGTTCTGCTATTAGCGCATCCTTACAGAGGAAAAAAAAATTAATATCTCCAGTTTACTTAATTTCATTAAAAGATGAATATATTGTCAAACTGTATTCGAATCGATCACCTCCCGGGAAAGTTTGTGGTAATGAGGTTAAAATGTAATCCCTCTCAAATATTTATAATTAGGAAAAGTAAAACATTGCCTTACAAATCGGCATGCGACCACATGTATTGAAATCACACAGTTGCGGACACATTCCCGGCGCCGGCACAGGAGAACCCTCACAGCGTGCATCGAGTGACTGCAGACTTGTAGCCTAAGGCCAGACCACCCCTTTAAAGAGGACCTGTCACTTGCCATAAACATGTAATTCTTTGAACCTGGTGTAAAATGCTGCTGTTCTCCTGGATTTGGCGATGTTTTTGTTTCTGCTCCTCTCCATTCTTGTGATATGTCCCCCTTTATTCTAAATGTATATTTAGTCTTATTTAGCCAACTAGGCGTGGTCCTCATGAAGCCGCCCACTGAATAGTTAAAGACCACACCCATGTGGCTTAAAAGAAAATAGATTTATTTACAGGGAAGAGGAGGCCATATCTCAGGAACGGAGAGGAGCAGGAATAATAGAAAAACATCGACAGATTCAGGAGAACAGTGGCATTTACGCCAGGTTAAAAAAAAAAAAAAAAGCATATTTATGGCAAGTGACAGATTCTCTTTAAGTGAATTTGGAGGTCTCCAGATGCGGCTCACTGTTGTCTTATGACCGGTTGGCAGATCTCTCTCTAACTGCGTTAACATATTGCATCTCTTAACCTTGTCTGATATAATTGGAGGTCAGCGCGTAGGTGTCCACTGTGAATATTGAGAGAGGATCTCCATTATTCTTCCAGTTCATCAAATCCATCAGTTCACTTGGAGACAGGGCAGATGCTGCTGATTCCTTATTAAAATGCTGGAAAGTGACCAACAAATGTGCTGTGCAAACTCCGAGAGGTCGTTCATTGACAGTGTTATCCCAGCGGTGGCCTCACAGCAGCCACCTTCTCATCTTTCTGCGTCTAGGTATAATCTCTATTTCTACAAAATGAACCAAAACCGGACAACCCCTTTAAGGCTGTTTCAAGTACATGCAGCAGATCTCAAGCACAAATCTGTTGTCGATCTTAGCTTCCCGCGCCTCTGTATATGGTGCAGCCCAGCCCATATATTTTATATATATATATATATTTTCCAGTATTAGCATTCATATTTACATTAGTAGAAAATCTCTGCAAAGCTGCTCTTACTTTCGAGACTGAACGGTCAGTGACAGTAACAACAGCAAAAACAAACTGTAGAAAACTCTGCAGCATGCACATTCTTGTAGAAAAAAAGCCATTGATTTCACCATTTGCAAAGCACACGTATGCAAATAGTGGTGCAGACTGGCTGCGAAACCCACAGAAAAAAATAGTCACATCAGGGCCAATCCTCAACTGCGACTATGAACTTTCCTTTGACCTAGTGATGGAAATGAAATCACCTACAACTTTGGTGACAAGTTTATACCCTCCATGCCAAAAGGAACCTTTATTTTTATGAAAATAAACTCTGAAGACGAAGCAGAGAACAAGAGGTCCCATGATATGCAGGTGAAGCGCTCCGCTGTTTCCAGCTGTCCCATTCATTGCGATTGATAACAGGGTTTCACCCAGCAGAGGGGCGAGTTAAGAGAACAGGCTGCCATTAACAATTTGGTAACATGTCTGATTTATTTTCACACGTTTATGCTATATGAAAAGGGTTCTCAAGGATAGAAATTATTTTAGCCAGTGCCGCTGATTTTAGTGATTGGCCTCAGCAGTCAAGTGCGCTGCAGCCTGTCAACAAAAACTGTGACTTCAGAGGAGAGGTTAACTCTGGACCTGGCAGAGGAGTAATAAGAGAGGAACAGCACAAGCGGAGTTATGAGAAAAGATGCTCCACAAATGATATACAAGTAATAACTAAGACGGCAGGAGCGCTCGCTGACAGCCCCTCCGAGCAGTGCTATGAGCCCTATTGCTACAATTGCCCACCATATACATATTTTTTCTAGGTCAGCTTGTGTAAGACATGAAGAAGTTCCACTACATTGCAGACTATATTGCAGTCAATTTACAGGTCTTGATTGGAGTACGGCTTTTACAGGGGCTGCACATACGTACGGACGTGCTGCTTTATATGAAATGTCTCTATGCTTTGGTGGTTACAGCGGGGGGAGGTGGAGGAATGCCACACAAAATGAGAATGAAGTGTATTTCCCCGGGGATCTTGCTGTGAATAAGAGATTGGAAAAAGAGACAGGGGATGAATTTGTTCAGGAAGCAGGTGAAGAGAATGGGTGATCCAGCTGGTCTGTGGCTCTGCTCCAAGTACATCGCTGGTACACAGGAGGCAGTCAGGGCTCGGGGGGGGGGGGGGGGGGACGGCTGGCACACCGCAGATTAGTGACGGGAGCAGATCTGTATCACACGCCAATATAAGTAGATGGGGTGAACGGTGATAGGAGCTCGCTCTCATTGCACAATTCCAGCAGGCAGGAGATACCGGTACCAACCGTCAGCTCTGCTGATGAAAGATGGACGATTGCTACCTTCTTCAGGTCAGCAATGGGACTTGCACGGAAGAACACGACATTGATAGTCACCGGATGTCTGACCTCTGTGAGGCCCACCTATGGGACGCCAAACGGTCACTAGAACACTGGCCTTCTCAAGATTGGATGGAGAAGCATGGCCGCACCTGCAAACCACCGCTCTCCTCTGTCACAGTCAGACCCACAGATGAGGCAGATTACAGGGGTAGTTCAGGCATATAATACTGAGAACCAATTCTTAGAGGAAAGGTCATCAAACCCTGTCTTATGAGGAAAGGTTGCAGGATTTGGGAATGTTTAGCTTGCAAAAGAGAAGACTGAGAGGAGACTTAAAAGCGGTCTACAAATATCCCAAGGGCTGTCACATTGTAGAAGGATCAACTTTATTTTTATTTGCACAAGGAAAGACTAGAAGAAATGGGATGAAACTGAATGGGAGGAGACACAGATTAGATGTTAGAAAAACACTTTTTGACAGTTAGAGTGATCAATGAGTGGAACAAGCTGCCACGAGAGGTGGTGAGTTCTCCTTCAATAGAAGTCTTCAAACAGAGGCTGGACACACATTTGTCTGGGATGATTTAGCGAATCCTGCTTTGAGCAGGGGATTGGACCAGATGGCCCAGGAGGTCCCTTCCAACTCTACGATTCTATGATTTAATTTCAGATGAAACGATGATCAGCTGGTATCGGCTCCAGTCATGGCCGTTGTAAGCACCACCACTATTCCCTTGAATAAAAGCAGATTAAATGGAGCTGTGCTGTATAGCGCGGATAAGTCAGTGCTTACGTCAGCCACCGAGGGAGGCAATATCAGCTGGTTGGTGGGAGAGCTGGGAATTGGACCAGACCAATCTGATGTTAACCCCCTTTCTGACATGACATACTGATGGGTCGTGACCTGGTGTATGGAGCTGACTACAGGGCTGAGCTCACATGATACCCGGTAGGTGCCAGCTGTGCTGTACACCCGACATCCTACTGTAACAGCAGTGCACAGAGAGAACTTCCATGGCTACTGCTACTGACAAGTCGCACTTGCGTAGCAAAATCAGTAGCGAGTGCACCAACTCCAATGGACTCCCCGCAATGCAGTTACGGGAGTCCGATGGGATGTCATGGCGGCATCGGGGCCCTGCTAAAGAGCTCTATGGCTATCATCTTTGTCCTAGACTGGTTGTGGGCTTCATAGGGGAACTTCATTTTGACTATAAAATGCAATAGTTGTATTGTAGTTTAAGGGGACGGAAAAATGGATTAAAACAAATAAAACCAACAAATATTTGGTATAAAATTAACCCTAATAGCAAACATTGTAAACTTTAGAGAAAAAAAAATACAATCCCCACCTCGACAAGAGTCAAAATTGTGCTTTTTATCTCTGCACCTCACTAAAAATAAGTTCAACTTTGAATGTTCCCCAAAATGGTATCAATAAAATAATCCACTCTCCACACACAAAACAAGCCCTCACATGGCTCCACTAACAGGAAAATAAAGTTACGGGTCTCAATATTTTTTTTTTTTTTTAAACAAATTTTTGAATTTTTTTTATGTGTACAAAAAAATTAAAAACAAGGCAAAAAACTGAAGCGAAAAAAAAAAAAAAAAAAAATAATGAAAAATCACCCTGTTGGGAGGAAGATAATGACCTTTCCTAACAATAGGTCATTTAAGACCATATGCCCAGTTATCCCTCCTAATAAAAGTCGCTTAAAAGAGAAACTACTGAACTGTAATTAGTTTCCAAAAACAATTTTTCTATTCTATATTTTCACATCTCCTTCTTTGAATCTGATGCCAGCATGCGTGCACGACCATAGCAAACACAGTGATAAGAAAAAGGAGATCAAAACCCACATTTAGGGATCTCTGGGGGTCCTAGTGATCAGACATTTATCATGACCTATTCTGTGATTAGGTGTTAGATGTCATAAGACCCCATCTCACCCAGAAACAGGCAGGACACGTGGAGTCACCCTCAGAGAGCATAATATAAGGAAAGGACTTGCCTGATTTTAGAATTACAGGTCATTTCGTTCTCAGGGTAATGGATGTCCACAGCATCCTGGATGACTGTGCCATACTCATACACCTTGATCTTCTTGGTCACACCGGCAATGGCAAAGTAGTCACAGTCTCTGTCAAACTCTATGCTGCAAAAAACAAGAAAAAATGCATATTAAAAACATAAATCAAGGCTCAAAAAAAAAAATGTAAAAATTAAGAATAACATGTTTCCACAAAGGTGCAATATTGCAATAGACCGGTGATACATTAGTGACACCTAGAAAATGTTGCCCTAATTAAAATGGTTCTCTCACAAAGACTAGCTAATTCCATAGTTTCGAGAGAAGACTCTAAAAAGCACAAAATGCCGCTCAATGCAAAGGCAGCCATAAAATGTGACATGCCGCTCAATGCAAAGGCAGCCATAAAATGTGACATTTGGCTGCTCCAAAGGAAATAAAAGGTCGCCTTCTACGTACCCCAGTGACAAAATGAGGGGTTTCAGATCAGTTACTGGTCAAAATTAAAATGGTTGTCTTGGACCGTGACTTGTCCACACTATCCTTGGGTCTTCTGACCCAACCACGACTTGTCCTGACCCAACCGTGACTTGTCCACACTATCCTTGGTCCTGCTGACCCAACCGTGACTTGCCCACACTATCCTCAGGCCTCCTGACCCAACAATGACTTGTCCACACTATCCTCAGGCCTCCTGACCCAACCATGACTTGTCCACACTATCCTCATGTCTCCAGACTCAACCATGACTTGTCCACACTATCCTCGGGTCTCCTGACCCAACAATGACTTGTCCGCACTATCCTAAGGCCTCCTGACCCAACAATGACTTGTCCGCACTATCCTAAGGCCTCCTGACCCAACCATGACTTGTCCACACTATCCTCAGGTCTCCAGACTCAACCATGACTTGTCCACACTATCCTCGGGTCTCCTGACTCAACCGCGACTTGTCTACACTATCCTTGGGACTCCTAACCCAACCCTGACTTGCACACACTATCCTCAGGTCTCCTAACCCAAACGTAACAGCCTCATATGTGTCCTTGAAGCTGTCAAGTTAAGATCAGGACAGAGCGATCAATACTTGGGACTTTTAAAACTAGCCTTAACGAGAGGGATTTCTTACAAAGGCAGATCTGTAGCACTGAATATTGAGTGTCCTAATTTTCATAAGTCCCTGATACTCCTTTGAAGTTAACAAAAATAGGATTTTTTTTTGTTTTCTTTTTTTAAAGTCAAGCAAATGGGTAGGACTGCTAGTCGAGTGAAAGGGTGAAATCGCTAGTTACACTACATCGCTAGTGTTATTCACGGTACGGACAGCCTCTACCCAATACATCGTTAATTCTTAGGCTGGTTTCACATTAGCGTTGAAACAACGCTGCGCACTGCGTCGGTAAGCCCCGCCCCGATTGGCTCCCTGCCCGCCCCATCCGGGATCACCGCCTACTATCGCATTTGCACTCATGCGATCGGCGCACCCTATCTTTAGCATAGAGTGCGCAGATCATGCGCTGCCAGTGTGAAAGTAGCGCATGATCTGCCTTACACTTACTGCCCCCCATACATATAGATCCATGGAAACTGCATTCTGCCCACACACATTGACCTCTTCACGCTTGTTACTTTGTTGACCAAACTTCTTAATATAAAGTTAATTGCTGCTAAATGATGACTGTAATTAGATTTACAGCACCTTGACTCGTAACGATATCGTAGACTAACGCTAGTTATGTGCTGAAGATGGAAAACCGGCGAGCATCTGGAGATTGACAGGAACCTAGAGAAAGACCTTGATCCGGGTCCATGGCCGGAATTCCCACACTTCTAAATTGCAGCAGTGGTAATTGCAGATTTGTGCATGAAGCCAACTCAATCTCAGCTCTGACAGTCTTTGGTTACATCCCTGAAGGTCAGTGCTACACAATATAATTGTCTGTTCGCCATCTTACGCACTCTTTATTTTTATGTAACACGTCCCCTCCTCCAGTGCCCTGGCTGCAATGCTCCATTAGCTTCCCATGACACATCATTGCAGCCAGGCTGATTTAGTGACGGCTCAGGGTGTGAGGAAGAATAATGACAATACCGGAGGGAGCGGAGGACTGGACAGGCTTAAAAGGATCTCCAATTCCATCTGAAGGCAGCCTGCCTGGCCGGTGAGGGAGGCACAGTAATTCTTCCCCCTTGTCCACAGCAATTCCTTCCTAGCAGGGTGGTAGGGCCATCAGTTACAGTGATGGAGGGAGAGCAGACGGCCGGTTGGCAACTAATGGGGCCGCAGTGTGGAAGGCGTACTGATCATAACGCGAGTCAATGTGAGGTATTACTGCGGAGGACCTGGGTGTGGAGCGAAGATTTGGTGAAATGCCAATCGCGTAATAAAATATATACAATATATTATCCATCTCATGATGTAATGTAATATTGCACCGATCTAATTTAACGATACCGCTAACATATGCACAATGACCACAATTAACTGATCTTTGGTCTGCGTCTGTGTTCATCACGACAACCCCCTGAATAAGCTGATTGCCACAAAGAAATTTATAAAAAAAAAAGATCAAATCAGATTTGTATAACGTTAGGACACTGATGTACCGTATTTTTCGGACGATAAGACACACTTTCTCCCCCCAAAATTTGGGGGGGGAAATGGGGGTGCGTCTTCTAGTCGGAATAAACTTACAAGTAGTGTGGCGGCAGCAGGAGTTCTGTGGTGGTCAGACGCTGCAGGGCGATGATCACACTCCCTTCCCAGGCTGGTGCAGTAATATTCGGCGATGCGCAGTGGTGCAAGGCTCCGTCAACATTTTCTGAAAGCCTGAAGCCCCACACTTGCATTGCGGTGATGGGTGGCCTCCGGGAAAATGGCTGCCGGAAGCGGCGCATGCGCAGATTGAGATCTCGGAAACTAGATCTCATCCCGATATCTCAAGCTGCACATGCACTGACCAGGGGGCCATTTTCCCGGAGGCCACAGCATCGTAGCAGTGGGGATGTGTGGGGCTCCGGGTTTTCACAAAATGTCGGCGGAGCCCACGCACCACTGAGCACCGACAAACCTGCCGCACCAGCCTGGGATGGGATTTCCTGTAGGCCATTGCCTCACAGCAATGGATGTGTGGGGGCTCCAGGCTTTCACAAAATGTCGGCGGAGCCCCCACACCACGAGCACCGCACAACCTGCCGCACTAGTCTGGGATAGGAGTCATATCATCGCCGGACCACCGAACACCCCCTGTGATCACGCTCTACCAGTGCTACTGATTTCCCCCAGTAAGCTGAATTCGGACTGTAAGACGGACCCCCATTTGACGCATTAATTTTCTTTCCCTATTTTCCTCCTGAAAATTTGGAGTGCGTCTTATAGTCCAAAAAATACTGGTTTCGGCTTCACAAAATGAAATGACCTCAATGCGTTGACCCACTTGCAAATGGACAAACGAGCCACAAATTATGCATTTGGACAGACAACACATTGTTTAAGGGAAAAGAAAATTATTTGCTTTGGTAATTACAACAACTGATCACTGAGAACTGCCCTGCTTAGAGTAACTACAGGCTTTGAAGAGTAGCGGTGCGCTCTCCTGCCAGGATAGTTTCAGTGCACTCTTCATCAAGGCTCCTCCTGAAAATAAGTCATTTCACAGTAGTCTGTAAAAATTCTGCTCGTCAATAAGGTGCGTGTTACTCTACGGTGTGACCCAGTCTATTCGGTGAGGGCAGTGCCAGACCACGGACACTAATGACAGCGAAAAGGGACAAACTACTATTCTACCTGTGAGGAGTTATAAATGGTGATGTAATGCCAGGATTGCACGGCTTATTAAATGACCGCCTATCTGCGATATACAAACAGATGGGTGGTTGTTAACGGGGGAGAAAAAAAAAAATCTATGGGCACTGAATGATCATTAATACCTGCTTAGATGAACATTGTACGTTTCCCCAGTAATCAGTGCCAAGTGGTTCAGTGGACAGGTACAGACCAGTCTCAGGAATTGCTGTGAACCCATTCACCCAGCCCAATCAAAGACTGAGAGGGCTGGTTTAGTACTCATCCATCAGAGCACTCAGCTCTGACCATTATATAGCAATGTATATAGCTACATAGCTCATTTCTGCGGGGAGCAGCGCTGTAAGGAATCAAATCATTAGGATCCTAAGAAACCAGTGCAGAAGGTGATGGAGGCAGCTCAGATCCAGTAAACCTGGTGACAGGTTCCCTTTAAAACTGTTATTCCCTCAATAAAAGTCAAGTTATCCCATAGTTATAGGATAAGGTTAACTTGCTGATTTCAGGGGGTTCTACAGTGACTCCCAGCAATGCAGAGATGTGGGTTATAGAACCCTGACAACGAGGCACTCAGAAATGAAGCAGAGGAGTACATGTGTGAGAGAGCTGCTCCATCTATCGTCTATGGTACTGCTGAATAATGCACTTGGTTATTTTTGCAGTCTCAATCGATTAACGGAGGAGGCGCATGCGCACCTCTTCACTATTCCTGACGTACTGCAGAGCCCCAATGGAGAGAGGATAAGTTGGATTTTTTGGGAGGGATTAACCCTTTAACTCACAGGATCAGCAGGGGGTCCAGAGATCACATGGAAGTATCAGCAAAATCTAGCAATATGCCATCACTATGTGAATTATAGCATTAAACTGGAGTTAACTCATTAGGTGACAATACTTTGCCAATATTTCCGCAACTTAGAGGCAAAATAAAGAAAAACAGTTGTATGCCGCTCTGCAGTAATTATTACATCGTGTGTCCAGTTCAACATGAAAAATTTGGTAAAAAGTCCTGTTCAAGTCAAGATAGCCATTGTCCTTCACATGTTCCTTCACTTATGGGACCTACCCTAAGAGTATATACAGTGGATTTTCCATCTATTAATTTCAGAATATTTCAAGTGCGAACTGGCAGTGAGATTTCCAAAACTCTCATTTCACACAATGTGTGAAAATCTGCAGCATAAATGAAAATGTCAATTTACACTGCAGATGGGATGCAAAGGCTGAAATGGGGGCTACGACCCCTAGTGACATGACCCAAGAGCCCCTATACCGCAGCCTTCCCTGATTACTAGCTTTGCAATAACCATGCGCAGCGCCTCTATAGCACCTGATGTATACGTCACATACGGCTCAATAATATATGAGTATTCATATAGGACAACGTGACTATTTGACCTAAGGATCTCTACAATGTATTCATGAATTCTTTTTGTGTGCCGCTATTCACACCAGACTTGAAAAACTTGATGCATAGATCATTGCTCGTCTTAGGAAGACAGCCAGAAGATGTAAAGGACGCGAGAAGGAATTTACTACACCTCTCTAAATCATTCATGCACTTTAAAGATTCTCTCATATGTTGCCGCACCTCGGTCTCACGAAACCATTATCCAACAAGCATTGATGGAAAAGCAGAACGCGCAGCAACATTCTCAGAGACAAGGAGGCAATTTACATCCAGAAAGTAGAGGCAAAGGGCGACTATAAATCCACTCATCAAAGAAGATACATCACCTACCAAACATTGGTCCTGGTGGCACGTCCAGTAACCTAGCCCAAATCACCAGCACCACATGGACATTACCTGGTGGGAATTTGTCTTGCCTACAGAGCACCTGTCATTTTACGCAAAACCAGGGTAGAAGCTTTGCTGCCCTCATCAACCATCAGTTAAAACCGCTATTAATGTATATAACAGTCTAATATCTCCAGGAACTGCCTAGATTCTCATGCTCCGTGACTTGCCATCCATTCTTTCATAATGGGCAGGTCTTTGTCATTCTGGCAGCACTATAAGAGCTGCACCTTGCCTTTCTTCACATCCCAACAAGCATTGCTCCTGGCTTGCCTGCCCTGTACTGTAAAGCCTGACATTCGGTTGAGCCTCTGTGCACCTTGACAGGCAGGGGAACAGACACAAAAGACCGGACCCCACTTCCTGGAGTGATAAAAAACCCATCCCCATTTTCTGAGGAGACACCTGCTCCTACTTCCTGTACAGAGTCAAAGACCTACTCCCAACTACCTGTAGAGACAAAGATCAGCCCCCACTTCCTGCAGGGAGATAAAGACCTGCCCCTTGTCTTGTAGAGAAGCAAAGACCCACCCCCTTCTGGCAGAGCTAAAAACCTGCCCCCACTTTGTGTAGAGACAGCGACCCGCCCCACATCTCTTCTGTTAGAGATGGATTGCACTTTACAGCAGGCAGAAGGGAGACACCTAGGACAGCACTTAGGCTGGGTTCACACGTAGCGGAACTCTCGCGGAAATTACAGCGAGAATTCCGGAATTCCATTCCACGGGGGAAAAAAACAAAAAAAAAAAAACAAAAAAAAACCCCTTATTTTAAATTCCCGAGATTTTCCCGCGGAAAAACTAGCAGTTTGCAAGCGTAATTAGCTTGCAGAATTGCTAGCGTTTTCCAAGCGATCTGTAGCATCGCTTGGAGAACTGATTCACAGGTTGGTCACACTCGTCAAACAGTGTTTGACGAGTGTGACCAACTTTTTAAACTTTTTATTATTGAGGCCGCCTATGCGGCATCAATAGTAAAAGATAGAATGTAAAAAAATAATAATAAAAAAAAAAATTGTTATTCTCACCTTCCGACATCCCGCGCAGCCTTCCCGCCTCTCTCCACGCTCCCGGTCCCAGTAATCCTTTGCGACAATTACCGCGATGACATCTGTTCTCGCGGGATCGCAACGTCTCACGGTCATTCGCGATGACGTCGCGCGAATGACCGCGAGACTTCACGATCCCGCGAGAACGGACGTCATCGCTCGCAAAGGCTTACTGGGACCGGGAGCGTCCCTTTCCTATTTACCGTAGCTGTCAGAATCGCCTTTCTTCCATCCGTAATGAATGCCCTTATCCTTGGAAGGAATAAGTCATGTGCCAGTCCTCTATACTGACCACACATACACTTATACATGTAAATGAGATCTCTCAGATGTCTTTTCTTCTAAGCTAAACAAGCCCAACTTTTCTAACCTTTCATCATATGAGAGGCCTTCCATCCCTTATAATAATCTAGTTGTTGCCTTTGAACTGACTCAAATTTCTGAATATCCTTATTTAAATGTGGAGCCCAAAACTGCATCCCATATTCTAGATGTGGCCTCACCAGTGAATTATAAAGGGGTAACAAACCGCTGGGATCGTGGGATATTCTCTCTTTTTATACACCCTAAAATCCCCCATCCTTCTCCTGTTCTGTAGTCCCGAGTACACTCCCATTTAATGTATATGCATAGAATCATAGACTTGGAAGGGACCTCCTGGGCCATCTGGTCCAACCCCCTGCTCAAAGCAGGATTCGCTAAATCATCCCAGTCAGATGTCTGTCCAGCCTCTGTTTGAAGACTTCCATTGAAGGAGAACTCACCACTTCTCTTGGCAGCCTGTTCCACTCATTGATCACTCTGTCAAAAAGTTTTTTCTAATATCTAATCTGTGTCTCCTCCCATTCAGTTTCATCCCATTGCTTCTAGTCTTTCCTTGTGCAAATGAGAATAACGATGATCCTTCTACAATGTGACAGCCCTTTAGATATTTGTAGACAGCTATTAAGTCTCCTCTCAGTCTTCTCTTTTGCAAACTAAACATTCCCAAATCCTGCAACCTTTCCTCATAAGACAGGGTTTGCAGACCGGTCACCATTCTGGTCGCTCTTTTCTGAACTTGCTCCAGTTTGTTGATGTCTTTTTTAAAATGTGGTGCCCAAAACTGGACACAATATTCCAGATGAGGTCTGACCAAAGAGGAGTAGAGGGCAATAATGACTTCACGTGATCTAGACTGTATGCTTCTGTTAATACATCCTAGAATTGCATTTGCCTTTTTTGCTGCTGCATCACACTGTTGACTCATATTCAGTCTGTGATCTATTAGTATACCCAAGTCTTTTTCACATGTGCTGTTGCTTAGCCCTATTCCTCCCATTCTGTATATGCTTTTTTCATTTCTATTGCCCAGATGTAGTACTTTGCATTTTTCCCTGTTAAAAACCATTCTGTTAGTTGCTGCCCACTGCTCCAGTTTATTTATATCTTTTTTAATCCTCTCTCTCTTCTCTAGTATTAGCTATCCCACCTAGCTTTGTGTCATCAGCAAATTTAATCAGTTTACCCTCAATTCCTTCATCTAAATCGTTGATAAAGATGTTGAATAATACAGGGCCCAGGACAGAGCCCTGTGGTACCCCACTTGAGACATTCTTCCAACTGGATGTGCAGCCATTTACGACCACTCTTTGGGTCCGATCACTAAGCCAGTTATGAATCCACCTAACAGTTGCCTTGTCCATTCCATACTTAGTCATTTTTTCAATAAGGATTGTATGAGATACTTTGTCAAATGCTTTGCTGAAGTCAAGATATACTATATCTACAGCATTTCCTTGATCCACCCAATCAGTGATTCCATCATAGAAGGAAATTAAGTTAGTCTGACATGACTTATTAGTTACAAACCCATGCTGACTCTGTTTAATCACTTCATTCTTATCTAGGTACTGACATACATGTTGTTTAATAATTTGTTCAAAGATCTTTCCTGGTATAGAAGTCAGGCTCACCGGCCTATAGTTGCCTGGGTCCACCTTCTTCCCCTTTTTGAAGATAGGAACAACATTTGCTCTTCTCCAGTCTTCTGGGACTTCTCCTGTTCTCCAAGAATTTTCAAAGATTATGGAGAGGGGTTCAAAAATTTCTTCTGCTATCTCCTTCAGTACTCTGGGGTGTAATTCATCTGGACCTGGAGACTTGAATTCATTTAGGTTAGCTAAGTGTTTCCTCACTATCTTTCTGTTTATAGATATCCTGGATTCTTCTATTCCCTTAATAGGACAGTGAAGAACAGCTGAGGTTACATTTCCTTTCTGAGAGAAAACAGATGCAAAATAGGAATTTAAAAGTTTGGCCTTCTCAACATCCTGTCTTACCATTTCATCATTTTCATCCTGTAAAAATCCTATAGCATCTTTGACTTTTCTTTTACTTTTGACATATCCCCAAAATCCTTTATGATTGCTTTTGACATCTCTTGCAAGCCTCAATTCATTGTCAGCTTTAGTAATCTGATTTGTGCCCTGCAGGTTCTGCAGACAGCATTATATTCTTCTTTAGATATGCCTCCCTCTTTCCATTTTATAAACATTTCTTTCTTCCTTTTTAGCATGTGCTTAAGTTCTGTGTTCATCCATCCTGGATTCCTTAAATGCTTCCTATTCTTCCCTCTTTTCGGAATTGTTAACAATTGTGCTTTGAGAATTTCTTTTTCAAGATTTCCCATCCTTCCTGGACATTTTTGTCTTTCAGGATATCCAGCCATTGGATCCCTCTAATTCTCTTTCTGAATCCCTTAAAATCTGCCTTTCTGAAATCTAACCTTGACGTCTGAGTCTTCACAGGTCTTCCTCCTCTAGTTATCCAAAATTCTAAAATAGCATGGGGTCCCAGCCACTTTTACCTCCTCAACCATTTCCTCCCTGTTTAAAGGATTAGATCCAAGGTAGCAGTTCCCCTTGTTTTCTCCCCTACCTTTTGGAAGATAAAGTTGTCAGCAAGAGAGGATAAGAATTTCCTTGACCTGTTAGTTTTGCCTGAGAGAGATTCCCAACAAATGTCTGGATAGTTGAAATCTCCCATGACAACTATGTCATATTTTTTGGAGAACTTGGCCATTTGATGCATAAAGAGTTCATCCATATCTTCAGCTTGCACAGCCGGCCTGTAGTAAATGCCAACAATGGTGTCCTTTCCATTGTTCTGTACTTGTATTCTTACCCAAACAGTCTCCACAGAATTCCCAGTCTCAGAAGCTTCAATCTCTGTGCAGATATACGCGTTTCTAACATACAATGCGACACCTCCTCCTCGTTTATCAAGTCTGTTTCTTGCAAATAAGTTGTATCCTTCTAGTCTAGTATTCCAATCATGTGTACCGTCCCACCAACTTTCAGTGATTCCAATGACATCATATTTCTTTTCCTGTGTTAGTAGTTCCAATTCTCCTTGTTTGTTGCCCATGCTTTGTGCATTAGTATAGAAACATTTTAGTTTGTGATTGTTTTCTCTTTCTCCAATATTTTTATTATTTAGATTCTTTTGTCTTTGTGCTTCCTTTCCACTTCTAATAGCAGAGTTCTCAATAGCATTTGTCAGGTGTATGGCTTTTTCTGGTCTTTTGCTTCCCTTCCCATGTTGTTCTAGTTTAAAGCTCTCCTTACAAGTGTAGCAAGGCGACTTCCAAATACATGTTTTCCAGTCTTCGTAAGGTGCACCCCATCTCTAGCAAGTAGTCCATCGTAGAGGTAATTCATTCCGTGATCCAGAAATCCAAATAGTTGCTGACGGCACCATCGATGTAGCCAGTTGTTCACCTGCAGAATCTTATTCCACCTCCTTGTTCCATGGCCATCCACTGGGAGGATGGAAGAGAAGACCACCTGCGCTCCCAGTTCTTTCACTTTCTTGCCTAGGTTTTCAAAGTCTCTGCAGATGGTTTCCAGTTCGTTTCTTGCGGTGTCGTTTGTCCCCACATGTAGTAGCAGGAATGGGTAGTCATCTGTATGCAGCAATAGGATTACTCCGTCCTAAGTGCATTACTTTACATTTATCTACATTTAACCTCATTTGCCAAGTGTTTGCCCGTCAGACGTCTTATCCAGATCGGTTTGCAAAATTGTACAGTCAAGGTCAGATTTTATTATCCTACATAGTTTGGTGTCGTCACAAAAGACAGACACTAAACTCTCAATCCCATCCACAAGGTCATTAATAAAGAGAGGTTTAAAAGAAATCGGTCCTAGCACAGATCCCTGCGCTCCGCACTGCTCCCAGTACATATCCCTGCGCTCCGCACTGCTCCCAGTACAGATCCCTGCGCTCCGCACTGCTCCCAGTACAGATCCCTGCGCTCCGCACTGCTCCCAGTACAGATCCCTGCGCTCCCCACTGCTCCCAGTACAGATCCCTGCGCTCCCCACTGCTCCCAGTGCAGATCCCTGCGCTCCCCACTGCTCCCAGTGCAGATCCCTGCGCTCCCCACTGCTCCCAGCGCAGATCCCTGCGCTCCCCACTGCTCCCAGCGCAGATCCCTGCGCTCCCCGCGCAGATCCCTGCGCTCCCCACTGCTCCCCGCGCAGATCCCTGCGCTCCCCACTGCTCCCAGCGCAGATCCCTGCGCTCCCCACTGCTCCCAGCGCAGATCCCTGCGCTCCCCACTGCTCCCAGCGCAGATCCCTGCGCTCCCCACTGCTCCCAGCGCAGATCCCTGCGCTCCCCACTGCTCCCAGCGCAGATCCCTGCGCTCCCCACTGCTCCCAGCGCAGATCCCTGCGCTCCCCACTGCTCCCAGCGCAGATCCCTGCGCTCCCCACTGCTCCCAGCGCAGATCCCTGCGCTCCCCACTGCTCCCAGCGCAGATCCCTGCGCTCCCCACTGCTCCCAGCGCAGATCCCTGCGCTCCGCACTGCTCCCAGTACAGATCCCTGCGCTCCGCACTGCTCCCAGTACAGATCCCTGCGCTCCCCACTGCTCCCAGTACAGATCCCTGCGCTCCCCACTGCTCCCAGTGCAGATCCCTGCGCTCCCCACTGCTCCCAGTGCAGATCCCTGCGCTCCCCACTGCTCCCAGCGCAGATCCCTGCGCTCCCCACTGCTCCCAGCGCAGATCCCTGCGCTCCCCGCGCAGATCCCTGCGCTCCCCACTGCTCCCCGCGCAGATCCCTGCGCTCCCCACTGCTCCCAGCGCAGATCCCTGCGCTCCCCACTGCTCCCAGCGCAGATCCCTGCGCTCCCCACTGCTCCCAGCGCAGATCCCTGCGCTCCCCACTGCTCCCAGCGCAGATCCCTGCGCTCCCCACTGCTCCCAGCGCAGATCCCTGCGCTCCCCACTGCTCCCAGCGCAGATCCCTGCGCTCCCCACTGCTCCCAGCGCAGATCCCTGCGCTCCCCACTGCTCCCAGCGCAGATCCCTGCGCTCCCCACTGCTCCCAGCGCAGATCCCTGCGCTCCCCACTGCTCCCAGCGCAGATCCCTGCGCTCCCCACTGCTCCCAGCGCAGATCCCTGCGCTCCCCACTGCTCCCAGCGCAGATCCCTGCGCTCCCCACTGCTCCCAGCGCAGATCCTTGCGCTCCCCACTGCTCCCAGTGCAGATCCCTGCGCTCCCCACTGCTCCCAGTGCAGATCCCTGCGCTCCCCACTGCTCCCAGTACAGATCCCAGCGCTCCCCACTGCTCCCAGTACAGATCCCAGCCCTCCCCACTGCTCCCAGTACAGATCCCAGCACTCCCCACTGCTGACTATTTCCTATTCAGAGAACGTACCATTCATGACAACTATTTGTTTCTTGTCATTTAGCCAATTCCTTACCCATCTGCTTGTAGATTCCCCAAGTCCTTGCCTCTGTAGCTTCAGTATAAGGCTGTCCTTGCATCACTTCATACAACACTGAATTACTACAAAAATGGGTATTAGCCCTACCGGTAATGATGTTTCCAGGAGTCCATCCTGACAGCACCATGGAGGACGTCCTCCTTACAGGGACAGGAAAAGCACACGAGAGGTTGAAAGGTTCCGTCCCACCCCCTCTCCCGCAGTGGTTTGACAAGTACCACAGTGTGGATAATGCACATAAAATTTTAATGATACAATCATATTACAGCATATGACATAACCTAATATAGCATAACATAACAGGGAGGGAACTACCCGTGCTGTCAGGATGGACTCCTGGAAACATCATTACCGTTAGGTCTAATACCCATTTTCCAGGACGTCCCCCTGACAGCACCATGGAGAGTACCAAAGCACCTCCCCTAGGGTGGGACTACCGCCTGGAGAACCTTTCTCCCAAATGCGGTTTGCTGTCTAGCCATCACATCAAGCTTGTAGTGCTTGCAGAAAGTATTAAGTCTGGCCCAGGTTGCTGCTGTACAGATCTGATCAACCGACGCGCCCGCCCGTTCGGCCCGTGAGGCTGAAACTGCCCTGGTAGAGTGGGCCGTTAATCTATCCGGCGGGTTCGCGCCTTCCGCCTGGTAGGCGTCTGAGCTTACTGAGGTAATTCATCTGGCGATAGTTGCCTTAGAGGCTTTTTTCCCCTTATTTTTACCCCAAAAGAGGACGAACAGATTTGGGTCAATACGCCAGCTACTTGTGAATTCTAAATAGTTAATAACCGCGCGTCTCACATCCAGTGAGTGAAGACGCTGCTCCTTAATACGGTGATTGTCACAGAATGATGGTAACACTATCTCCTGGTTTATATTTTGACGGGAGGCTACTTTTGGGGTTAAATGCCAGGTCTAATCTCAAGATTATACAGTCCTCTCTGATCTGGAGATATGGGTTTCTAATGGAAAGGGCCTCGATTTCTCCAATTCTATTGGCCGTGGTAATGGCTACGAGGAAGGCCATTCTGCGGGTGAGAGTTGAGATAGGCATCTCCTTACTGGAAATGCAGGGATCCCTACATAGGAATCTGATTACCAGGCCAAAGTCCCAAGGCGGGGTAAGCTGCCTAATTGTGGGGCGAAGCCGTTGCGTGGCCTTTACAAATCTTACTACCCATGGATGAGATGCTAATGGGTAATCAAAGTAGGAGCTTAAGGCCGAAATCTGAACCTTTAAAGTGCTGGGTTTAAGACCTTTATTAAACCCTGACTGTAGGAAATTTAAAATACTAGGGAGGTCAGGGGTACCCCCCACGAGGTCAGACCTGCCACCGTCCAGACAAAACCTCTTCCAGATCTTCCAGTATATTGCGGATGTAACCAGTTTCCTGTTGGCCTGTAGGGTAGATATGACCTGATCTGATAAGCCCTTTGCCTTTAAGATGTTCCTTTCAGGATCCAAGCTGAGAGGTGAAGTCTTTCTGGATTCTGGTGGCAGATCAGGCCTTGGTGGATGAGGTCTTTCCACGGAGGTAGCTCGATCGGGTTTCCCACTGTCATAGCTCCCAGTAGGGAAAACCAGATTCTCTTTGGCCAGTATGGAACCACCACTATTACTTTTGCACGGTCCTCGTGGATCTTCCTTAACACTGCCGGTATGAGTGCCAGTGGTGGGAATGCGCAGGAGAGGGGTTCTTCCCAGGTCTGGCTCAGGGCGTCCACACCTTCCGGGTGTTCTGCCGGGTTCAGGGAATAAAATCTGGAGACCTTTGAGTTTCTTCGATTTGCGAACAGGTCTATACTGGGGGTTCCCCAACGTTGACACAGTTGATGAAAGATTTCTTCGTTCAGCTCCCATTCTGTCGGGTAGACCTGTTGTCTGCCACCACGCTCTGGGAACCCTCTAGATGGACTGCTGTTACAGAGAGCACTATTCTCTCTGCCCAAGAGAATATTCTTCCTGCTAAGGCCTGGAGCGGTTGGTGCCTGGGTCCTCCCTGATGTTTCAGGAATGACACTGCTGTTATGTTGTCGGACAGTACTCGGACGTGTCGGTTTCTTAGGATTGGACGGATCCGCTGCAGAGCTTCCCACACCACGTAGAGCTCCCTGTAGTTGGAGGATCTGTTTCTGATTTCTACCAGCCATCTCCCTTGGAAAATCTTCCCTTCTACGTGGGCTCCCCATCTCCACGTACTGGCGTCTGTGGTGAGAACCACGTATGGAGAGGTTGTCCATAATACACCCATCTGGAGATTTCTGGGCCGTGTCCACCACCGTAGTGACTCCCTCACAGGCCCTGACAGCGTTATGGGTCCGTTGAGCGAAGTCTGACTCCTGTTACATACTGCGAGGATCTGCTTTTGTAACGGTGTTGAGTGGGACTGGGCCCACCTGACACACGGGATGCAGGCCGTCATTAGGCCCAGAACCTCCATTGCTAATCTTATGGAGGAGCGATGCTTTAAAAGGTCCCTGGCTCTGTCCTGAACGGTCTTCTGCCTGCACTTGGGTAGCAAGGATATCCTGTCTTGTGAGTCCAAGAGCACTCCAAGGAAGACCTTCCTGCACTCTGTTAGAAGGTCTGATTTTTGCCAGTTGATCTTCCAGCCGAGGAACTCCATTAGAGTTGTTGTTCGGTCCCTGTTTCGGATGAGCGCTTCTTCGGATACTGCCACCAGGAGGAAGTCGTCTAAGTACGGGATGATGACGATACCCTGGCTCCTCAGGAAGGCCACTACCTCCGCTACCAACTTTGTGAAGATTCGGGGGGCCGAGGCCAGGCCGAATGGAAGGCATTGGAACTGGAAGTGGCAGGTCCGGGTTAGAAATTTGACTGCGAATCTTAGTAAATTCTGGGATGAGGGGTGGATAGGGACCTGATAGTACGCACTCTTCAGGTTGAGAGTGCACATGACCGCGTCCCTGTCTATTAACTGTATTGCGGACCGAATAGATTCCATCCGGAACCTCTTGTACCTGTCCCAGGTATTTAGAGGCTTTAAATTTATAATAGTCTGGGCCTCGCCGGATGGCTTTGCAATGGAGAACAGGGAGGAGTAGTGTCCCTTTCCCCTTTCTGTCAGGGGAACTGGCACTATAACCTCTGACCTGATCATGTCCTGTATGTCTGCCCACATTGGAGAGTTCACCTGGACTACAGTAGGGGTAATATATCTGTCGGGGGGGGGGGGGGTTCTATACGAGCCTCTATTAGACCTAACCTGGGTCCTGGAGTCGGTTTGTATCCTATAGAAGGGCACTTTCCAAAAGGGCTGGGGCCGCTTAGGCTTTTCTTCTGGGAAACCTTTATTTTTGTCGGACACCAGCTCCAAGATATTATCCAGAGCTGGTCCGAATACTCTTAGGCCTGAGAAGGGAAGGGAGCAGTGCTTTGCTTTAGAAGCATTATCTCCTGACCAAGATTTAAGCCAGACCGCTCTTCGGGCGGCATTAGAGATTCTGGCTATTTCTGGTTGCAGATCTTACGGATTCGGCCGACGTATCTGATAAGAACGCGGTGGCCGACTTCATGAGGGGAAGGGAAACTAGGATCTCTGACCTAGGGGTCTTGTTGGTAAGGCGATCATCCAACTGCCCCAACCACTGAAACATAGATCTGGCCACCGAGGTGGCTGCTATGTTAGCCCTAATAAGGGCCCCCGAGATCTCCCAAGTTCTTTTTAATAGAACGTCCGCCTTCCTGTCCATCAGGTCCCTGAGACTTGATGAATCCTCGAACGGGATGGCGGTTTTCTTGGTGACCATGGCTACCGGAACATCGATCTTCAGAACCTCCTCCCATGACGTTGTTTCCTCAGGATCAAACGGTAGTCGACCTTTAAAGTCCCGGGATAGCACCAAACGTCTTCCCGCCTCCTTCCACTCCTCGCAAATCATTGTCTTGATGTAATCGCTTACGGGGAACACTATCTGGGTTCAAGACACGAGACCTCCAAACATTAGGTCCTGTCTGGATTGCGGTTTAGGAACTTCCTCCATTTGCATGGTGTTCCTCACCGCCTGGACCAAATCGTCCGTGTCCTCAAGTCTGAACAGGTATTTCCTGCCCTGGTCCTGCTTGTCCGCCGGGATCTCTCCTTCCTCCTCTGGATCTGTGTCCCGGAAGTCAGACGTCTCCTCGGAGCTTGGCTCGGACACCTCCGCCTCCCACCTAGGATGCTTTTGGCTTGGCCCGGGGCATCGCCGCTGTGTAAGGCTGCCTCTGGAGGCCTGGACCTCCTCCCGAATCAGGGATCTCATCTCGGCTAGGAGGGACGGCTGCTCTTCTCCTATTACCCTTAATGTGCAGGACCCGCAGAGGGTTTTGGTATAGGTGTCTGGCAGCTTTACCCTGCATACAGGGCATCTGACATATTTGGATGCAGCCTTGGCCGGGTCCTTGGCCACTGTCGAGGGGGCTGCTGGGGTTCCCTTATCCTATTGACAGAGGATAGGGTAATCAGGCTATTGCCCTGGGACACAGTGGATGGCATGGGGAGTTTTGCGCCAAACACACTTACCTCTCCGTTCGTCTGCTCTGTGTCTATCCTCCTTGCGCTTCCAGAGACGCCAGGCTCCTGGAGCGCTCGCCGACATTCAAACCGGAAGTGACGCGCGTTCTCTGCGATAGGCCGGGAATCTCTCCGGCCACTTCCTCCTACGCGCCCCGCCTCCTGATCATTGTCACGCGCCCGCCCGACCAGCTGCCTGCAGGGGACCGGCCTTTGCCACCCAGGCGGCCATGCTTGGAGCCGAGAGCCCCCCACCGGGAGGAGCGGCTCACTCCAGGAGCGACGTCCTGCTCCTGGCCTTTGGGGCAGAGGAACTCCCCACCGGAGAGTTTCGACCTTGGGTGTCTTCACAGGGGGAAGGATTGGACCAGCCGCACGATCCTCCTGAGCACTGCTGCGCTTCCTCTCGCGTGTCCCTCCATGCAGGGACAGGAAAAACACTGAGGGAGAGGGGGTGGGACGGAACCTTTTAACCTCTCGTGTGCTTTTCCTGCCCCTGTAAGGAGGAGGAGGACGTCCTCCATGGTGCTGTCAGGGGGACGTCCTGGAAAAAATAAGCCCAGATTCTACATTACTGTTCGATAAAGACCTAGTAGTTCATATTGTAGAGACATAGGCATTGTAAATACCGCCATTTGGTGCCCTTGTTTGGCACTTAATTATCCAGGCATTCTGCCCTAAAAGCAATCCTTTCAGAGGACAAAATGACCAAAATACGTTATTACATTAAACAAGGCATCATTTTCAGTATTTGGAAATGTGTAAAGGTACAGTAAAGTCCCACGGTCCAGTCTAGGTGCAGGATTAGTGCTCCGCACGGTTACGAGGTTGAACGTGGCCATAATGCGCCACTGTGCCCGAGATCTTGTTCTGGACACTGGCTATTTAGAGGTTTCCTGCACCATCTGCTGGATAATGAGAGAAGCACCAGATACTTTTAGGATGCAATTGATACATGCTGACAATAGCTGCCGAAACAAGGGCTTCTCATGGGGTGAAAACCAGCAGGATGACATACAGTTTGGTTCATCATGTGAAGAATTGATTGACTCTTGCACTATTCTTACTAAACGGATTATTGATGATGCGTTGAAATCCACTAGAAAGAAAAGAGGACTCTAAATATTAACGTAATGTGGTCAATTTCAGCCAATTTAGTAATCTTCATAGAAATTATACGAGAAACAGAAACCAGAACTTCACTGTGAAACACAGCTGTTATAGCAGGAAGCCTCACTACAACCTTACAGAGAGGTCCAATTTACATAAAATGTTTTCTGCATATGGACAACTGTAAGTAGCATTACTGGAGAGTGTCATGTCCTAGTCACATGTACAGTATATAGATTGTGTTAAGTATGATTAAGTCAGAAAGGGATAAAGGTTACGAATTACTAAAGTCATGTGATTACAGCAGCCTCAGCACGTTTTTATAAGGAATCCGTAAGCAAGATTTCATGTGATTACTGCAGCCTCAGCACAGTTTTATAAGGAATCCGTCAGCAAAATTTCATGTGATTACAGCACGGTTTTATAAGGAATCCGTCAACAAGATTTCATGTGATTACAGCAGCCTCAGCACGGTTTTATGAGGAATCCAACAGCAAAATTTCATGTTATTGCAGCAGCCTCAGCACGGTTTTATAAGGAATCCGTAAGCAAGATTTCATGTGATTACTGCAGCCTCAGCATGGTTTTATAAGGAATCCGTCAGCAAAACTTCATGCGATTACAGCAGCCTCAGCACGGTTTTATAAGGAATCCGTCAGCAAGATGTCATGTGATTACAGCAGCCTCAGTACGGTTTTTATAAGGAATCCATCAGCAAAACTTCATGCGATTACAGCAGCCTCAGCACGATTTTATAAGGAATTGGACAGAAAGATTTTATGTGATTACAGCAGCCTCAGCATGGTTTTATAAGGAATCCATCAGCAAAACCTCATGCGATTACAGCAGCCACAGCACTGTTTTATAAGAAATTGGTCAGCAAGATTCCATGTGATTACAGCAGCCTCAGCACGGTTTTATAAGGAATCCGTAAGCAAGATTTCATGTGATTACAGCAGCCTCAGCATGGTTTTATAAGGAATCCGTCAGCAAAACTTCATGTGATTACAGCAGCCTCAGCACAGTTTTATAAGAAATTGGTCAGCAAGATTTTGTGTGATTACAGCAGCCTCAGCACGGTTTTATAAGGAATCCGACAGCAAAATTTCATGTGATTATGGAAGCCTCAGCACGGTTTTAAAAATAAAAAGTCAGCAAGATCGCACCCTTAAACTATTTATATTCGCATGTAGCTCTTCCAAAAGACAAGTCCAGCCTGCTGCTCTGTTACTGAGAAATCAAACTATTTGTAGATATGAAGACTGTCAGTCCAGCTCTATTCCCCGACCAGCGCCACCTCGTTCTGATGGACTGACCATCTCTATGTTGTGTGACTTTCGGCTAAGGAGCAGCAAGTCAGGCAGAAGGAGGCAGTGCTGGGCGGGAAATAGAGCTGGAGTGACAGATATACAAATAATCCTTCAGCCTCATTTGCACATCAATTCAAACGCCGATTTCTCAGTAATGGAGGGAAGGACTAGTCATGTAAAAGGTATTGCAGGACTTGTGTTTGAAAGAGCTACATGCACATATAGTTTGGTGTGTTAAATCCTGCTGACTTGATTCCTTTTAAGCCGGAAGGTAGTAGTGGACTGGCAGACTTTTAGAAAAAGCAATTGTGATAGCGCTGCAGCTTCCATATACCTGTAAGCACATGTTCATTAGGAAGAACAAGAGGTCTGCAGCACAAACTTTGAATGGAAAGGCTTCACAAAAGATAAAGAGATCTAAGTGCATTGTGAAGTGCTTGTTTTTCACCGAAAGTGTTCTTTGATATAAAGCAGGGGTCCCCAACCGCCGGGCCGCGGCCCATCACCGGGCCGCTGCAGTGCCCTTGCCGGTCCGCGGACACAAGGGGAGCCAGGGGCGGTCAGTGGCGTAGCGGGGGCTGGGGCGGCGCGCAGCAGTTCTTAGCGGCGGCCAGGGAGCGATCAAGCAGCTCCGCTGCCTGCAAGAGGGAATAGCAGGAGCGGAGCTGCAAGGACCCGTCCACTGCGTCCAGCTTCCTGCCCGCCGCCCGCGCTTCCTGTCTCTGACTGACACAGAGAGGAGCGCGCCGCTGCTGTGTCAGTGCGAGGAAGCGCGGGCGGCGGGCAGGTGAGAGGTGGTGTGTGTATGTGTGTGTGTCTGTGTGTGTCTATGTGTGTGTGTGTCTGTGTATGTATGTGTGTGTGTCTGTGTGTGTCTATGTGTGTGTGTGTATGTATGTGTGTGTGTCTATGTGTGTGTATGTATGTGTATGTATGTGTGTGTGTGTGTGTGTGTATGTCTGTCTGTGTGTGTGTACATGTATGTGTGTGTGTGTTGGTCTGTGTTTGTGTAGCCTGGCCCTGGAGGAGATGGGGACATGAGGAGAAGGCCATGAGGGGAGTGATGGGGTGAAGGCAATGATGGGGAGAAGGGAGTGATGGGGTGAAGGCAATGATGGGGAGAAGGGAGTGATGGGGTGAAGGCAATGATGGGGAGAAGGGAGTGATGGGGTGAAGGCAATGATGGGGTGAAGGCAATGATGGGGAGAAGGGAGTGATGGGGTGAAGGCAATGATGGGGAGAAGGCAATGATGGGGAGAGGGGAGTGATGGGGTGAAGGCAATGATGGGGAGAAGGGAGTGATGGGGTGAGGGGAGTGATGGGGTGAAGGCAATGATGGGGAGAAGGGAGTGATGGGGTGAAGGCAATGATGGGGAGAAGGGAGTGATGGGGTGAAGGCAATGATGGGGAGAGGGGAGTGATGGGGTGAAGGCAATGATGGGGAGAAGGCAATGATGGGGAGACAGCAGTGATGGGGTGAAGGCAATGATGGGGAGACAGCAGTGATGGGGTGAAGGCAATGATGGGGAGATGGCAGTGATGGGGTGAAGGCAATGATGGGGAGACGGCAGTGATGGGGTGAAGGCAATGATGGGGAGACGGCAGTGATGGGGTGAAGGCAATGATGGAGAGACAGCAGTGATGGGGTGAAGGCAATGATGGAGAGACAGCAGTGATGGGGTGAAGGCAATGATGGGGAGACAGCAGTGATGGGGTGAAGGCAATGATGGAGAGAGGGGAATGATGGGGTGAAGGCAATGATGGGGAGACAGCAGTGATGGGGAGAAGGCAATGATGGGGAGAAGGGAGTGATGGGGTGAAGGCAGTGATGGGGAGACATCAGTGATGGGGTGAAGGCAATGATGGGGAGAAGGGGGTGATGGAGCACTTATTCAAAACCTATGGTGAGTTGAGTCACATTATAAATGTTATTTAATTATAAGTATGCACTGCTACACTACAACCGTGTCCATAGCCCCGCCCCCTTATGACCAAAGCCCCGCCCCTGCCACACCTCCATCCCCGCCCTGCCGGGCCATGGAAGAATGGTCTTGCTTGAAACCGGTCCCCGGTGCAAAAAAGGTTGGGGACCACTGATATAATGCAATCATTCTCTATGGCCCACTCCTAGCCAGCGTCACCGTGTTGCTTGGTGGGCAAAGGTTTCTGTCGTGTAGTCAATATCTAAAGCCAAAATAGATATTCAACTTAATTTTTTTCCTAAGTCAGTGAACTGAAGTCTAACGAGATCTTCACCTTGAACAAATTACACTAAACAGAATTCTAATATAAAAAGAGGTTTTTCCCTTTCAAAAGAAAAAAAAAAAAAAAAAAAAGAACACACTTTACTTACCCTATCCTACTATATATCTGGTTGGAAGTTTACAAATTACTAATGTCATGTGATTACAGCAGCCTCAGCAAGGTTTTATATAAAGATGATGCAACAGATTAGTGTCGGCTAATTGGAATAATGAGGATCAGATTAGAAGGGCAGACACATTGCGGGCATCTCCGCGGCTTGTGCTCCTATTTATAACGAAGCTCCGTTTCCTTGAACATCTGACGTGAGAGCTGAAGCGCAGATTACTTGTGGAAATCGTAGAAGTGCAGAAACGTTTTCTGGCTGATAAATATCTAAACCCGAGAGCTTTCTCCTACTGGAAATCCCTCTAGTCATATCCGTAAGTGAAGGCTGGTGACCCCGTGCACATGGCGGTGGGGACGTAGCCTTGAGAGGTGACCCAGCACGAGAGTGATTAATACAGCTGTTCCCCAAGGCAGCTCTGTCCTACAGAAGGCAAATTAGAGGTCGGCCCCCCGTGGAGAGTCGCCGTCTTCGACATTGACCTTACTGCCGGTGACTCTTGGATATGAAAGAAAGGACATAAGAGCGGGAGCTGAATGTCCTCTGCTGGGAGCTGCAAACGAAGAGCGGCTGAAAGGGATCTGTCCACCTGAGTCTTGGGCTTTTTACCGTCCACCGGTCTCTTTGTGCCCTTCTAACTTTGGTGGAATACATTTACATAATCGTTTCTTTCAACATTCCTCACAGTTTAGACTGATGTGTAACTGAGAATTTACATAAACGCGCCGTTCTGTGGCTGAACTTTTCTAAAAGGGACAGAATAATTCTTTAACTATTTCACAAGAAGAATATGGAGCAATGCGCCAAGACAAAAAACAAAAAAATAAATAAATAAAAAGATCCTCTCCAGAAAAATAAAAATCTGTATCGATAGGTGGCTCCTATCAGTCAATGTCCGACTCCTCAGAGGGTTATTCCCATCTTGAAATCCAGTATCTTTAGGATATGCCATTACTTTATGATCAGTGAGGTTGGCATTTTGAGACCCTCATTGATCCTTATAATGAGAGGGCTACGGAGCCGCTTTCAGGAGCGTTAGATGATTTTGTGCCGTTAAATGGCCACAGATTGGTAAACACTCCGTGATCGGCGGCCAACTAATAGTTTATTACTAGTAATGAGCGCCAGTGCTCGTTCCTCGAGCTTCCCTAGGGTGCTCGGGTATGCAGCGAGTATCACGGGTGCTCCAGGCACATCTTAAAAAAATGAATTTTAAGTTTATTGTTAAAATTGTTGCTAGTAATATGCACAAAGTGTCATGCGCCTCTGTGTGCGCCTTGCCACAAATCTCACTATAGGACTGGAGTAAGATTGGTGGTGTAAGGAACTCCACCGCTCGTCATGAACTTCAACAGTGGAATTGATCCTGCGTCCGTCCCACCCCAGCTGCACCCATTTAAAAAAAAAATTGGGGACTTTTAAGAGCTTTTCAAGACAGTTTAATTGCATAAAAGCTTTGAGGCCTCTATACACATTATACTAGTGTCTGGCTGGCTTCAGAAAAACGCTCACAAGCTATACAGAAGAAAAAAAAAAACATGGATTTTTGTGAGTACTCACCGTAAAATCCTTTTCTCCGAGACGCTCATTGGGGGACACAGAGACTGTGGGTGTGTGCTTCTGCCGGCTGGAGGCTGACACTAAGTATACAAAAAAAGAGTTAGCTCCTCCTCCGCCGCATACACCCTCGCCCCCAGACCGGGCGTAACTCAGTTTAGTGCATAAGCAGTAGGAGAACGCGCCTTAAACTCAGGCAAGAAATTATACGTCTGAAAAAGGGACCACCCTGATCCTTACATAAGGATTTGTATAATTCAAAATAAACAGATGCCAACTGGCTAATAGGGTGGGTGCTGTGTCCCCCAATGAGCGTCTCGGAGAAAAGGATTTTACGGTGAGTACTCACAAAAATCCATGTTTCTCCTTCGTCTCATTGGGGGACACAGAGACTGTGGGACGTTCTAAAGCAGTCCCTGGGCGGGATCTTAGCTCACCCAATCCATGCTATTTTGCGCCCCTGATTAGAGGTGCGCAACTGCTGCCTGGAGAATCTTTCTTCCCAGGCCTGCATCCGAGGATGCCTGGGTATGTACGTTATAATGTTTGACAAACGTATGCAAACTGGACCAGGTAGCTGCTTTGCACACCTGTTCCGCTGAAGCCTGGTGTCGCAGTGCCCATGAGGCACCCACTGCTCGAGCCGAGTGTGCCCTGATCCCTGCCGGAACCGGCGTGCCACTGATTTGATATGATTCTTGGACTGTCAGACGAACCCATCTGGCCAAAGTCGCTCTGGACGCAGCGAGTCCCTTCCGCCGCCCTTCTGGAATCACGAATAGAGAGTCTGTCTGGCGGAATGGCGCTGTCCTTGTCACATATCTCCTAAGGGCTCTTACCAGATCCAGGGTGTGCAATGCCTTTTCTACCCTATGCACCGGTGCCGGGCAAAACGAGGGTAAGACAATGTCTTCGTTGATATGGAATGCAGAGACAACCTTCGGCAAGAAGGGGGGAGCTGGCCTTAAAACTACTTTATCCTTATAAAAAGTCAGGAACGGCGGTTTACAAGATAAAGCCGCCAGTTCCGAAACCCGCCTAATAGATGTTATTGCTACCAGAAAAACGACCTTCCTGGACAGGTAAGGTAAGGAGACTTCTTGTAACGGTTCGAAGGGAGGTTCCTGAAGGGCCCTGAGCACTAAGTTCAGGTCCCATGAGTCCATCGGTGCCTTATAGGGGGGTACTAAATGTGCGACCCCTTGCATAAACGTCCTAACCTGCCAGACCGAAGCGACCTTTCGTTGGAAAAGCACCGACAGGGCTGAGACTTGCGTTCTGAGCGAACTCGGAGCCAATCCCGCGTCCAGCCCTGCCTGCAGAAAAGCCAGTACGTTGGGGATCGAAAAAACCAGAGGAGCCACTCCGCGATCCCTACACCAACGGAAAAACACTTCCCAAGTCCGATGATATACCTTCGCCGAGGAAGGCTTTCGGGCACTCACCATCGTGGCCACCACATCGCGCCTGAATCCTGCCTGTGTTAACAGCCAAGATTCAATGGCCACGCCGTCAAACACAGGGCCCCTAAGTTCGGATGGCAGATCGGCCCCTGGGACAGTAAGTCCGGCCGATCTGGGAGACGCCAGGGTACGTCCACCACTAGTTGAACCAGATCTGCATACCAGGCCCACCGAGGCCAGTCTGGGGCCAGCAGAATTGCTGGAACCCTCTCTCTCCTTATCTTTCTGATGACTCTTGCGGGGGGAACAAGTACGGGAGCCGAAACTGGCTCCACGGAAGCACCAGAGCGTCTGCTGCGATTGCCTGCGGGTCGAGGGATCGAGCGACGAACCTTTGAATCTTGGCGTTCTCTCTGGATGCCATAAGGTCCACGTCTGGTGTCCCCCACCGTTGGCAGATCTGTTGAAAAACCTCGGGGTGCAGGGACCACTCCCCTGCCGCGACCCCCTGTCGGCTGAGAAAATCCGCCGCCCAGTTTTCGATTCCCGGAATGTGCACCGCTGAAATTACCACGTGGTTTTTCTCGGCCCAACGCAGTACCAGCCCGACCTCGCGCATGGCTGCCTGGCTGCGCGTTCCCCCCTGATGGTTCACATACGCTACCGCTGTAGCATTGTCCGACTGAACGCGCACCGGCCGGTTTGTCAGCCAACGCTGAAAATGTTGCAGGGCTAATCGTATTGCCCGTATCTCCAGAATGTTGATCGGGAGAATTACCTCCCGAAAGGACCACCGCCCCTGGGCTGTGTGACTCTGGAAAACTGCTCCCCAACCCTGCAGGCTTGCATCGGTCGTCACCACCAACCACTGTTCCGGGGGAAAGGGTTTCCCCTGAACCAGAGACGAGTCGCGAGTCCACCACTGGAGTGACCGTCGGACCGGTGGAGACAAACTGCACCGATGATTGAGGGAAAGCAGCCTTCGGTCCCATGCTGACAAGAGCGCATGTTGAAGCGGACGGAGATGGAACTGGGCAAACGGGATTGCCTCCATCGACGCCACCATTCTGCCCAACACACTCATGCCGTACCGGATGGATCTGGAGCCCGGCTGAAGAAGGTTCCGTACCCCCTGTTTGATCCTTTGCGCCTTGTCCTGAGGGAGGATCACCAGCCCCTGGGAGGTGTCGAAAACCATGCCTAGAAATACGATTCTCTGAGCCGGAACCAAGGACGACTTGTTCCGATTGATCAGCCAACCTAGGCGGGCCAGGGTATCCAGAGTGATACCGACATTCTCCTGGCACGCCTGAAACGACGGCCCCTTTACCAAAAGGTCGTCCAGGTAGGGTAGTACCGTTATGCCCCGAGCATGCAGGATGGCCATAACCACCGCCATTATCTTTGTAAAGACTCTGGGGGCAGTGGCCAGACCGAAGGGCAGAGCAACAAATTGGAAATGTCGCCCTCCGATCGCAAAACGCAGGAACCTCTGGTGTGGAGGAAAAATCGGGATGTGTAGATATGCATCCTGCACATCGATCGAGGCCAGGAATTCCCCTGGATCCATGGCTGAAATGACCGAACGGAGGGATTCCATCCGGAATCGCCTGACCCTGATAAACTTGTTCAGGATCTTTAAATCCAGTACTGGCCTTACTGTCCCGTCCTTTTTGGGGACTGAAAACAGGTTGGAGTAAAAACCTTGCGTCTCTTCGCTTTTCGGCACTGGGACAATGACCCCGTTGCGCTGTAGCGTCATTATAGCCTGCAACAGACCTTCCGCCTGCGATTCTGTTCCGGAGAGCCGGGAACGGAAGAAACGCCGTGGCGGGAGTCCGACAAACTCTATCTTGTACCCGGACGATATCAGTTCTGCCACCCAAGCGTCGCGTGCCACTGCGACCCAAACGTGGCTGAACCTTAGTAGGCGTCCGCCCACTCTGTCGTCCGTAGGTACGACGTGCCTCGAGTCATTTTGCTGGAGGCTTTTGTGATCTGGCCCCCCTCGCTCTGGGCAAACGGCCCCGGCCTCTACCCAGCGGATTGGCCCTGTAAGAAACTTGCCTTTCTCTAATCTGACCATCATTTGCGGAGGTGGATGCCCTGGCCGAAGTCCACCTCCAGGAGCTACGAAAGGGCCGAAAACGCCTCTGCGTCTGCCTGAATGCCGGCCAACTCTTCTGCTGCGGTAGAAAACTACTCTTCCCCCCTGTGGCTTCTGAGATAAGTTTATCAAGCTTTTCACCGAACAATCGATTGCCTTGAAAAGGCAATGAGGTCAAGGATTTTTTAGAGATAGAATCCGCTTTCCATAATCTCAGCCATAATGCTCGCCTTACGGCGATCGCATTTGCTGCTGCCACAGCAGAACACTCGGCCGCATCCAGAGCGGTGCCGACGAGATAATCACTCGCTCCTGATATCTGATTTGTCACCTCCAAGATTTCCGCGGGCAGATCCCTGTCTTGGAGGGCCCTATGCAGAGTGTCTGCCCATGAAACCATGGCCTTAGCCACCCAGGTAGCCGCAAAGGAGGGGGCCAGAGCCGACCCTGCTGCCTCATACACTGAGCGGGCAAGCCCCTCTATGAGGCGATCAGTTGGGTCCTTAATAGAAGAACCGCTGGGTATCGACAATAGCGATCTTGATGCTAAACGTGACACCGGTGGGTCCACTACTGGCGACTCCACCCACCCTTTATGGAGTTCAGGAGGGAACGGATACTTTGCTTGCAGCGCCTTTTGCATTGCAAAGCGCTTATCCGGGTGTTCCCTATGTTTCTGGACTAGCTCCTCGAACTCCGGATGTGTGGCAAACCTTCTATGCGGACGCCTGGTTTTCTTGAAGGAGACCTTGTGACCTGAGGCCGTGGACACATCATCCTCGATCTCTAAAGTCTGGTTGACCGCCTCAATGAGGCTGTCCACCGAGTCCTGGTATCCCAGGCTTTCTGGATTCCAGGCTTCCTCTTCCTCCTCCTCGCCCTCGTCCTGATCGCTTCCTGAGCTTGGCGACAGGGAACGAGATGCCCTAAAAATCGCCGCCGACTCCCCAGAGGGCCCGGCCGACGGAGAACGAGCTCTCTTACCATGAGCTTGTCTGGTGCTGGAGCGGCCCCTAACGGACGAAGGGTCCTGAGACGTGGACGAGCTGTCTTCCGCTGGCAGACCACCATCCTTGACCCTGCCCGGGCCCCGAAGGGACTCAATTGCCTTCGTAAGGGACATCATAGAATGCGATAAAGACACTGCCCATTCTGGGGGGTCCTGACCCCTGGGCTCTGCAACAATGGGGGGCTCCTGGGCTCGCTCCGACTCACAGGCTTCGCAAAATTTACCCGGCTGCGCCTTAGGCAGCCTGACCCCACAGGAAACGCAAACAGCGTATAGGAAAGAGTGAGCTTTCCCTTTGCCAGACATATTGCAGAGTAGGGTAGGAGGAGGAGGGTAACCCCTTCCTTGACAACCAGTGCGGCACTCGAAACGGGGTTGCACTCACCCACCGGTAACGTCCCCCCTCTTCCACGGGGTGCTCTGGACGCAGCGAAAACCCTGAGACGTGGACGAGCTGCTTCACGTGCCGTTACTCGCCGGGGGCACTGCGGTGCACCTTGGAGAGAGGCGGCGGGGCTTCCGACCGCACTCCGGCGAGGAAATGCGAGGAGGGGGAGGGGGGGCGGGAGCCTCTGGTCACTGTGCGCGCCCGCCGCGCTCCCCGTGCCGCCGGAAGTCAGTGGGCGGGGCTTCCGGCCCCCACCGGAAGCGGCGGAACTCGCGGCCCTCCCCATACAGCGGGGACCGCGGCCGCCGGCGGAGCTTCAGCCGTACTCCGGCGGGGACCTGCGAGGAGGGGGAGGAGGGCGCGCGCTCCCCGGACACTGCGCGCCCGCCGCGCCCCCCGGGCTGCCGGAAGTCAGTGGGCGGGGCTTCCGGCTACCACCGGAAGGGGCGGGCAGGCCTCGCGCGGCCTTGCGGATCTCCCCATACCGCGGGGACCGCGGCCGCCGGCGGGACTTCTGGCCGCAGAGCGTCTGCTGCCGCATGTGGCACTACTCGCACCGGGTTCCACCGGGGAGAGAGTCGGGCCCTGTGAGAAGAAGTAACCCCGTCGGGCGGGGGAACAGACAGCCCCGCGGCGCCTTCTGGAGGGTCCCGTTCCGGGGGGTGACCCTACAAACAAAGGTGAGCCTGCCGCCGGGGGGGGCTCTCTTGGGGTGCTCTCAACCCCATCCCTGGGCGGGGAGGGGGAGGCTACTGGGGGTGGATGCTTCGATCCCCTGGCTCACCTGCGCCTCCAACTGCACCCCTGGTGTCACTACCTAGGGGTGGAAGGGGCCAACCTGAAATCCCGCGTTGCAGGAGAGGAACAAAACGTGGAGTCCGTTGGGGATCGCCCATCGCTCACACGTGCTCGCCCGTTGTAGCTCATGGGGAAATCGAATCCTCTCATCAGGATGCGTTGCCCCTCTTTACAAAATAAAAAAGAAAAATGGTTGTCTGGGGAAAAGTCCCAGATGTGTCCCTCGGTGCGGGAGAGAAAACACGTGGAGGACTACTCACACGTGGTCGCCCGTTGGTGATTTGGGGAGATCGGACCCTCTCTATAGGATCCGTCGCCCCTGTCTTATCTTCAAAGAAAGGGAAAAAGAGAAAAAAACAAACAAACAAAAAAAAAAAACCTAGTCTGGAGCTCCAGACTGCGTGTGCCTCCATCAGACACTAAGCAAAAACTGAGTTACGCCCGGTCTGGGGGCGAGGGTGTATGCGGCGGAGGAGGAGCTAACTCTTTTTTTGTATACTTAGTGTCAGCCTCCAGACGGCAGAAGCACACACCCACAGTCTCTGTGTCCCCCAATGAGACGAAGGAGAAAAAAGCTTGTAAGCGCTGCGCTCCTGGCCTAGGAAACAGGCCACCTCTGATAGGTTACCAGCCACCTCTTCATTCTAAGGAATGAGCTGTAAACTATAGAATTAAAAATTCCTAAGTTCTTAAAAATGGAAAAGATTTTTTTTATTGTAGGCAAATTGCCAAGTTGCTTATTTTTACAAGAACTGACATTAACAATTTAAGATAAGACTTTCCGCTTTAAAAGGCGTTTTCCACTACAATGGTATTGCTAACTTATCCTTAAGGTCCCGTTACATTTAGCGATGCACCAGCGATCCCGACAACAATACGACCTGGTCAAGATCGCTGGTGCATCACTAAATGGTCGCTAGAGAGCTGCCAAACAGGCAGATCTCACCAGTGATGCAGCAGCGGTCGTTACTTACCTGTCAGACGGCAGCTCTGGTGACAACCTGGAGTCGCTCGTCGGCGCCAGCAGGAAGCAGACAACGAGAAATGGACCAGGACGATCTCGCAAGATCAACTATATCCAGCAGGGAGCGGGGTCAGAGGTAAGTGCCACATGTAGCGGGATCGCTAGCGAGATCGCTGCTGCGTCACAAAATCGTTGACGCTTTAGCGATATCGCTAGCGATCTCGCCATGTGTGAAGGGGGCTTTAAAGTAGGTGACTAATGCATCAGCGGGGGTTCTACACCCAACACCCCCTACCAATCTACTGTCACCATGTGCGGCCAGGTGTGAACAGTGCATATATGGGACACCACAGCGCCGTCAAAATGTTTTTTTTAGTACAAACTACCGTAACTGTTCACCTGAATAGGAGCTACAGTAGTCAGAAGTAGCCACTAAAACTGTTGGCGGTCTTCGCAGAAGGGCACCCACTAATCTTGAGAAGAGGGAATCTCGCTCCAGCCCCCAATCTTAGCAGCATTAATAAAATGAATGACGTTAACAACAAATAACACTAGCGCATTTGAAAGTCGAAAAAAAGGTCATTCAAAGCAAGTGAATAAAAGTAGCCTAGACGGAATTATTTATTCTCAGAGTTCCAAAACAAGCCGATCTACGCTAATGAGGATGGAACCTGAAGGCAAATTTACTCCACACGACTGGACAATTACTAAAGCGAGCCGCAGACAGATATTTCTGATCAGTAAGCAGGAGGAAACAAGACATTAAAAATGATTTGCCGGCTATCAGCCCACAGTTTATCCCCCTTTAAGCAAGATGTAACTTGTTATCTCGCTAAGCAGAGAGAAGCACCGATACCTACACATACCAATTATCCCATACTCTCTCTGGCTTTGCATCATGCAAAAAAAAAAAAAAATAACGCTCAGAAGATACAAGGGATCATCATCATTAGCTATGCTGTAAAAAGACGGGAACATTTGTGCAGCTTTTATAAATAAAACCATACATTCATTGGTTAAATCCTGTTCTCAAAATCTAACAAACACGTTATTAAAAGTACATCCAGAAACGAATAGTAGAAGCCAAATTTCGCTTTTTTTTTTAAAAAAAAAAAAAGGGATAGTATAGGGGTTTAAATTACCCAGAATACCAATACATCAGATTTTATGTATCTATAATTACCAAAATTGCCCCCAAATGCTATATTCCCCATAGTCAACGTAACCTGCGTCTTTGTTTCCGCCCACCCGCGCTCCCATCCACGTCTGCCCTCCCGCGGTTATGTCACCAACAAGCCAAGAAACCCCTGACCTGAAGATGTGACGTCCGTAATGAGAAGAGGCTGCCGAGAAGTTATTTTCCGTTGAAAGAATGAACGTGCCTTCACAGATGCCGCACAGAGTCGTTGAATCTCACATATGCGTGAAGTGGAAGAAAACCGCTCGCCTTGTCTAAGGCTAGTTTCATACTAGCGTTCTCGGGCGCAGGGCCGCCGCTTAGCTCCGCCCCCGGCCGCGCCCCCTCCGGTCAGCTTCTCCTAGGATCGCATGACGCTGCATGCGATCAGCGTACCGTATATTTAGCGTTGGGTACGCTAACCATGAACAACGCACTGTGTTGCATCTTTGTGCGCCAGTAAAATCATACTAACGCATGACCAGCGCATGGTCAGCGTACCAACGCTAAATATACGGTACACTGATCTCATGCAGCGTCATGCGATCCTAGGAGGAGCTGATCGGAGGGGGCGCGGCCAGGGGCGGAGCTAAGCGGCGACCCTGCGCTGCACCCGAGAACGCTAGTGTGAAACTAGCCTAACAGGACAAAACAGTAGGTAAAGTCTGGGGGGGGGGGGGGGGAGATAAGGTGGGTTGAAAAATTAGAAAGATGAATACCCTGGGGCAGACATATCGTTGGTGCAACCAGTGCAGCCACAGAGGGACCCAAGAGGTAAGGGGGCCCACTTCTACCTCCAAAGCAGGTGCATTATGATGAGCTGTTGGACTGCGAAGGGTCCATATACTGTTCTCTCACAGTGGGCCTCTTCTGTCTGTGTCCATCAGTATGAAACCTGCAAGGGACACTAGGAACCGTAATTTTGGCTGACCTGTCCACCACCGCTGCACACAGCAGAACGACAAAAACATTTTTTTATTCAGTTAAGAGGGTAAGTAGATGCTTATTACTATTCGTCATAGTAAATGTTAATTCACCATTGTAAACTTTTTTCTTTTGTATTGCTATGACACAGTTGCAACCATCTTTTTATTTTGCGAACATCTCTCAACGATTAGGCAGAGTCTTGCTTGAATACGTATATTCAACACTTTTGGGACTTCAATTCTCATGCAAACCTGTGTGTCTCCATGGTAACAGAATACAAAAACCATGTGAAGTCAGATCCTGTTTCATTTCCTTCCACAACTTGTCCCATAGTTCTGGCTAATGCATTCCTCATTTATATTAAATTATTTTTCTTTTATTTACAGTATGCATGAATTAGGGATTACGGGTTACGGTATAGCTTGGTTGAGGGAGCTTTATTTCTAATTTTTTTTTTATGTAGCCATTCAATATTTTAACCCCTTAATGACCGCAGATACACCTGTAAACGACGGCAGTTAAGGGTACTTATGCCTCAGCGCTGCTATTTAACGGCGCTAAGAAATAAGTGTATAGCGCCCCCATAGTCGGAATTTCTCAGGGGTCTCCATTACCGAGGGTAGCCAAGACCCCAGAGAACATGATTTGGGTTGGTTTTTACCGACCCCAGTGTTGCGATTGCCGTTATTAACAGAATAACAGCGACCACAAAACAAAAAGTCCGATTTCCCATTTAATTTCTCTCTCCTCTGATGTGATCGCACATCAAAGGAGAGAAAAATGGGGTTCCCCGATACCGCCGGTGTCCCTGCACCCTCCTGCATTCTCCGGTCCTGTCCCGAAGAAAATGGTGGGTGCATGTGCAGTGCGCCCGCCGAGATCTGCCAGCCGGCACCCGGATAGATCATATCACAGTAATAAAAATAAAAAATAATCAATCCCCCTTCCTTTATCAACCCCATAGCTAGGTAAAATATGGTTGGGATTAGTGTTGGGGTTAGGGTTGTGGTTGGGATTAGGCTTGTGGTTAGAATTGAGGGGTTTCCACTGTTTAGGCACATTAGGGGGTCTCCAAACCCAACATGGCGCCGCCATTGATTCCAGCCAATTTTGCGATCAAAAAGTCAAATGGTGCTCCCTCCCTTCTGAGCCTCGCCATGCGCCCAAACAGTAGCTTTCCCCCATACACAGGTTATTGGCATACTCAGGAGAAATTGCACAACAAATTTTGTGGTCCATTTTCTCCGGATACCCTTGTGAAAAAAAAAATTGGCTCCAAAGCAAACTTTTTGTGAAAAAAAGCAAAATGTTCATTTTTTCCTTCCACATTGCTTTAATTCTCCTGAAGCACCTGAAGGGTTAATAAACTTCTTGAATGTAGTTTTGCGCCTTGAGGGGTGCAGTTTTTAGAATGTTGTCGCTTTTGGGTATTTACTGTTATACTGACCCCCCCCCCCCCTAAACTCACTTCAAATGTGAGAAGGTCCCTAAAAAAATGCTTTTGTAAATTTTGTTGGAAAAAGGAGAAATCGCTGCTCAACTTTTACACTTTATAACGTCGTAACACCAACAAAAAAATTATGTTCGTCAAAAGTTGACATGTGGGAAATGTTAGTTCTTAACTATTTTGTGTGACACCACTCTGATTTAAGGGTACAATAATTAAAATTTTGAAAATTGCTAAATTTTCTAAATTTTTGCCAAATTTCCGTTTTTTTCATAAACAAAACGCGGATTATATCGAACAAAGTTTACCACTAACACGAAGTACAATATGTCACGAAAAAATATTCTCAGAATCAGTGGCAAATGTTGAAGCGTTCCAGAGTTATAACCTCAAACTGACAGTGGTCAGAATTGTAAAAATTGGCTTGGACATCAAGTACCAAACTGGCTGTCACACTAAGGGGGGGTTAATAAGTTTTTAACTTATTGTTGACATTAAAGCCCCTGTTTTAATAGAATTGATTGGAGGGAGGTTTGGTCAGAGAACCCCACAGATTGGTCATCTGAGGGGTAGAAGCACTCAGATCAGCGGAGCAAAATGGCGTCTGGGCCCCCATAAACTTTCGTTTGAGCCGCTATGGATCTGCTCAAGCCTGAGAATTTCTGCCCCATGCTTTGAGTGATCACGGGCAGACCGAGGACCTACTAATAGGTGCTATGTATAAATAATAATAAAAAAAAAGTTGATCCTTCTAATTAACCCTTTAGCTTAGCAAAAAAACTGCCCTAATACTGATACAGTAGTCATAATCAGGACTGTGAACGCCAAGTCCCAATAGCAGGGCCGTTTGCTGCACAACGGGCGAGCAATCATATTATCTGCACTCCGCAATCAGGAAGCGTCAGATCATTTACGTATGCTCGCTGAGCGCCATTTGCTGGCATTTCATTCATGGAGACTGTGATAATTGCCCTTGCAGATACTGCTTCTTGCAAATGAAGTCCCCGTGTTTCGCTGCAATCTTGGATTTCTTCCTGCTTCAACGAGGATGTGAATCGGTTCAGAAGGTCTCCATTTCCATCCATCTGCTCGCTATCATACATAAAACAAAGTCGTAGACGCACATATATCCTTTACTGTACTAACAAGACGTGAAAGTGAGAGTGTTCACAGGACGGCAATGACAGATGGGACCTTATTAGCGGAATAAAACATCTCAGCGTGGCGGTCTTACACGAGGAGGCAATTCTTGTTAAGATGCAACATAGATTCCTTTTCTTGCAAATAAATCTCTGCTCGTCACTTCTGCAACTTCAGTGCTGACCCTCCACTTTTAGCGGGAAGATCAAGGTTGGATACATCAAAGGCTCCTGACAAAAGACTCGAGCGCCAGGAAGCTTTCTGCTGCCTACTGACAAACTGACTTATTTTCGAAGTGCCGCGACTTTTAACCATTGAGGGTTGTTTATATCGGCAATGTTTCCTACAATGAGATCTTGCTGGAAGAGAACGAAGTACCGCACATGAAAAACCTGGAGATGAACGGCACAAAGCCTTCCAGTGACTATCTAGAAGACGATCTTGCTGTGTAGTCGCTCACAGGCTCCAATTATAAGAAAGAAAAGCGCGTCAGATTGAGCAAACAGTCGAAGAAAACGTTCCTAATGACTTGGGGAAAGCCGCCATGGTCCGGGTGATTCAAGTCCAATTATCCAGCATGCTGACTGCCTCTAATGCCCCAGGCCAGCTAATATGGTCAGCTATGGGGGTCGTCTCTGCTTTGTCTTCGGATCCAGCACCTGAAGAAGCCCTAACTGCTAAACTGTCAGTATACAAACAAATCAAAAACATCCGACCCTCCGGCGCAGTCTTTCAAGACAGAATCTCTTCAAAGTGAATCAGTGAGTAAACCGCCAGCCTAATGTTAAGGCCCAGTTAATCATACTATTATTGGCTTGCATTAACATATCGAACACCTGGAGAAGGAGTAAAACCATTGTTCTCAGCAGCACGTTTGTCCTGTAGAAACCGGTGATGTGCTAAAGAGAATGATATTTTTTTGTGCATAGAATTCTGGTCGGCCATTAAGCGCCCTCCGATAGGCTTGCAGTGAGCAGTCAGGGATTGTCAGCAGGTGTACATACATCTTTACATCCCGTTATTAACCCAAACACAGCAAATGATGGCTGTGCTAATTAGGCAGCATCTGCTTTAATAGCAGTGAGCTGAGCTCCACCAGCTGCTGTTAACCGCTTACATGCTGCTGTCAATCTCGGACAGCCAGCGGCATTAAAAGATCACAAACTAGGAAAGTGCACGTCATTTCACGCTATATCAGGGTAAAACTTTTGAGACAACAAAAAAAAAAAAAAAAAAAAAATAAGGTGAAGAGGAGGAATATGACCAAAATTTGATGACGTGGTGAATCACAATACCAGGTAATTTTTAATCACATAATGAACCCACACACTGTTCAATATTAATAATCCGTTAATTTCGTATAAGACTCAGTTCTGTACATTGTTTTAGCTGACACGACATAGGCTATTTAAGTTTAGCTTGAGGTAAATGTCAAACTCCATATATACCGAGATCACGTGCTTCAAGAGACGTATATAATTCATGGCTAACTGTAGAGGTCGCTCGCTCCTTCCCTCACCATCATGAGACACAGACGCAAGATGTCATCTCTTCACGGACATAGCTGAACAGCTGGTATGTAACCTTGCTATTTGAGAAGCTGAACAGAGCCAGATGCCATTTTTACCATTTGCCATCCCAGAGAAAGAAGGTGACAAGCTTAGCTATGAACTAATGGACAATCTCTCTTTCACCTATTTTATGTTTTTCTGTAATAATCTTTTCTTTGATGGAAGAATCCAAATAAACCACTATATTTTTATCTGGTAACTAGTCCTAAGTATTTTACAAGGATAAGCATTATTTTACACACACCTTGGACAAATTGACGGTCCTTGTATCTCTCTGGACTTGGCTCATCCTAGCATTCATGTATTTTCTATAGGGGGAGTAGAGTAAGCTGCTGACAGACTCTTCCTGCAGCAGCCCATAACCCAGGGGTTTAATATGCCTGACCTTCTTTCTAGGCATCATCCGCCTACTCATAACACAAATCCTGCAAATCCTGTCTAAATCAGCCCTAACATGTATGGAGGCATATGGTCTGATATAGTCAGTGCATGCAGGGATAGGGTCAGCGCTTGGTTAGGCACGTCTGGCACCTTCCCCTGCTCCCCCATCACCAGTACGCAGCATACAGAACCCACATAAGATAATTTGGCATAGTGTCTACTCTAAATAAATGAGAAATAAAATGAGAGAAGTCGTTTTTTTGTATTTCCGGCATAAGAGATACACAAAGCGAGAATGAAAGACAACAGCACAAGTGGCTGACAAATGGCTTCCCCCAATTCTCCTTTCACTAAAAGTCCGGACGGTCATGACAACTATAAGGCCGGGATACTCCTATATGCTTTCTTTGTGCACTGCCTGACAATAAAGGTCACCACTGCACTGTGCGGACATCAATCACAGGGATGGGACAGGATTAGATGCCAGGCACAGGAATCATTGGCCAAAGTCTCCGCAGGGACGATAAAGTCTACATCTACCAGGATAAGACGATACGTCTCACCCTTCCCCAATATGTACGGCAATCAGCGATGATCCCTGCTCAGCACGGTACAGGCCAATCGTCTGATGTGAATGGGGTCCTCATGACTCTGCCCCCAGAAGATGATGTCTGAGGATAGAAGGATCGGGCAGTTGAAGCATAAACGCCCCATTACCAGGGCCTTGTCAGGCCCTCCATGTAAAGCCCATTAGGGCGCGGTAACGATGTAGAATACTACATGCGGGGGGGATTCAGGCTTACTTGGATAATTAGTATGTTTCTCCTCATTTGCCTCCATTTTCCAGCACCCTTCCTTGTCATCCGTGTGACCTTGTTATCTCCGGCAGTGTTGCACATTGCGTTTGTGGAGTGACGTTTTTTTCATAGCAGTGGGCGTCGGGATACCAGTTTCTCCCGACTCTATACAATATTTACTGAACAGACATATACAGTGCAGTATAATATTTTTTACTTTTTTATTTTTTTTTTTTACTATTAACACCCCAATAACCGACATGTGACAATGTATATGCTCCGAACAAAATAAGAACAAAGCTAAAAAGTTGTCCAATTTTGCATACTCCCTGCTGAACCCACTCAGGGCCCCACAGAAAAAAAAAATCAGTGCATGCTTTCCTCTCAGTGTTGCTGTTCCAGCGATGTCAACGTTGCTGATACCGGAGGGTGACGTGGGTGTTGTGTTATGTGACCCCTGCAGTCAATCAGCAGCCGACTGACTGCAGCCTTTTGGCAGAGCAGACGCCCAATCTGATGGCATAATGATGATCTGCAGCTGATCAACGGTCGCTGATTGGCTGCAGGGGTCTTACGACAACACCCCCGGGAACAGCAGACATCGCTGTTACACTAAAAAAAATAAATATATTACAGATGATACACACAGTGAATACACACACAGATGATACACACGTAGATAATACACACATTTGCCTGTAATATCACAAGACATTTCTAGACCAACGGCTTCTTCTGCCAAACAGGACAGAAAGATGTGCCAAGAGCGCCACCAAGTGTCACCAGTAGGAATAACAGTCAGCGCTGATTTCTGAAGGCAGATATATATACATCATGGGAGAAAAATTTCTGCGCTGCAATAATAAATCAGTAAATAAAATCCAATGGCAGCTAAACAGCGATAAATCTGTCATTCTGGTGAAGCGCTGCTGCGAGCGGGTGACAAATCATGGCGCGGCTCTCACTTAAGGCATAAAATGTGCAGGTAAATGGCATTCTGCAGATTATGTAATTTTAAATGGGTTGGAAGCAACAGAGAAATTTAACCCATTCGCAGCCACAAAGATCTAGAAAGGTTGCTCTGCGCAACACAGGTGTCACGTCTCGCAGTCCACGCTGACGTGGCGGGCTTACCTGGATACAATGCTGGAGCCATTATACAGGTCACTGGCATAGGAGAGGGTGGCGAGAGGGCGCACAGAGTTATAGCGGGTAAATTTGGATAAACACTCTTGAAACTCATCCAACTGACTCACTGTCCTACTGTCATCTGTCCGGGAAGAAAGGAGGCGAAAGGTGAAAACACAGAACAAAGCAAAGCTTACACCTTACACAAGTCCTACATGCCATGTAAATGGCAGATGGGTAATGAGGACCTGGCAGGTCACTGTCATAGATACTTGTTCTGTTATGAACAAAGCAATTTTGGAGAAACTTTTACGGCTACCTGATTATTTGCAGAACGGTGGGACGACTGACCCCTCCACTGATAAAACAGAGCAGTGTCATCCCAATTACTGGACAGGAATCCTGCGACAGCCGTAAAAACATCTCTTTAGTCCATTATACACAGTAATATCAATCAGATGGACGGTAGCTGCTCTTAAAAAGTCCACAAAATAACCCAGACGTCAGAACTTGTGCACGTGTCCAGCATCTGCTTGCTGACAGATCTGTAGCCATGATCGTGCACATAAATCATGGACACAATTACTGCAAATCTGCCTGAAATTCAAAGCCCGCCATGTACTGAATATTCTGCATGGCCCCAGATGTGCGGCCGGTGGCGGCTTTTTAAGGCTATGTGCACACGCTGCGGTTTTTGCTGCGGTTTTGGCCCAGCGGAACCGCAGCAGTTCCGCAGACATGGTACTTTACCATGTAAGCCTAAGGGTTTTCAAAACCGCAGTGCTCACGCTGCGGTTTTTTCCACGCGGTTTTGCTGCGGGTTTTTTTCCGCAGCATGTCAATTATTTCTGGGGATTCTGCTGCGGTTTCACACCTTTAACATAGTAGAGGTGTGAAACCGCAGTCCAAAACCGCAGGTCACTTTACCTGCATCTCCGCGCGGAAAAAACCGCAGCGGAATCCGCAACGTGTGCACATAGCCTAAGAAGTCGCTCCTCACTCAGCAGCGCAAGCAGGAGAAACTGGAAACAGGAAAGTGTCTGGGAATGGATATGATGTGCTGAGGGGGCACCTGCCGGACTGGAGGTACAAAGCATCTGCATCCTGATCCCATTACCCAATGGTTAAAGAAGGCATGAAGTGCTCACAGGGGCTGGATCAGACGGCAGTGGGGTCTGCTTTGTCCTTACAACTTCCAGCTGCACAAAAGCAGTGGGAGAAAGTGAACGCAAATACAAAGGAAGATAAATGGACGACAATCAGAAAGGCTCATTTTATCCGTGGTTTGGCTGGGATCCTGAGCAGTCAGTGGAATTATAAATTCCTCCCATCTACCAGGAGAGGGCACTCTTCAGCAGACTACTTACCAATAGAAACACAGACCCTTGGACCCTGTTTGTAAATATGGCCTAAGGCATGAAGGGGCTTCCTCTATTGAAATCCCCCCACAAGGGAAACAAAGGCTAAGGTGCCTCCTATCAGCATTTCTACTCTCTATGGGCAGGACACTGCGGAGCCAGGCTTTCCCTGGAGAGACAAAAATGCCATTCCCGTATGCCGGTGAACTCTTGATGATTGACAGTTCGGATCCAAATCATGGCCGAGCCGCTGGCCCTAATAGTACGCTCTCCGCTTTTGAGAGTACAGGTGGCTTTGTATATGCTGTATTGAAGGTTGGTTTAATCCTGTTAACCAGCCTGCATCGGTGCAGCGCTTATAAGCTCTATAGCAAAAAGCCTTTAAGTGCTGTTCATCTTGGCTAGGAAAATGGCCACTACTGAAAACTGCAATGATGGTGGGTAACTTAAGCTACGAGCACTGAACAATAAAATTTCATGAAATTTGAAAAAGGAGATTTTTGTGTACTCACCGTAAAATCTCTTTCTCTTAGCCTTTAATTGGGGGACACAGAACCGTGGGTGTTATGCTGCTGTCCACTAGGAGGCGACACTATGCATAATCTGAAAAAGATTAACTTTGGCTCCTCCTCTGCAGTATACACCCCTGGACGGCGTCAGCCTTCTCCAGTTTTGTGCAAAAGCATTAGGAGGAATATACCAGAAACATAACCATGCCTGTAAGAAGGCTACCATAAACGAGCTCAAACAATATGAGAACCCAAAAGTAACAACGGCCCGCAAGGGCAACAGGGTGGGAGCTGTGTCCCCCAATTAAAGGCTAAGAGAAAGAGATTTTACGGTGAGTACACAAAAATCTCCTTTACTCTGTCGCCTTATTGGGGGACACAGAACCGTGGGACATCCCAAAGCAGTCCCTGGGTGGGAAGCAGTGGACGAATATTGTACTGACAGTTCCCTAAATTTGGGGTACTGCCGCCTGCAGGACCCGTCTACCCAGGCTCGCATACGCTGAGGACTGGGTATGCACTCTGTAGTGTTTTGTAAATGTGTGCAGGCTAGTCCAAGTGGCTGCCTTACACACTTGATGTGCCGAGGCTTGATGCTGAATGGCCCAAGAGGCCCCTACCGCCCGCTAGAGTGAGCCGTGATACCGGCCGGAAGAGAATTGTTAAGGCGGTAAGCTTCTTGAATGGTGGACTTGATCCACCTAGCAAGGGTGGCGTTGAAAGCCGGTAGGCCCTTGCGAACGCCTTCTGGAAGAAGGAAAAGTGAATTAGACTTCCGGAAGGGAGCAGTCCTAGACACGTAAATACGCAATGCCCTGACAAAGTCTAGCGCATGCAGAGCCTTCTCCACTCTATGAACGGGAACGGCCAAAGAGATGGTAATGAGATTATCTCATTGAGGTGGAAGGTGGACACAACCTTCGGAAGGAAGGATGGCACTGTACGGAGAACCACCTTGTCCTGATGAAAAACCAGGAAGGGTTGTCTGCAGGAAAGAGCTGAAAGTTCGGACACCCTGCGTAGCGAGGTGATTGCCACCAGGAAAAAACACTTCCTGTGATAGAAAGCGGAGTGAGACCTCTTTTAGGGGTTCAAAAGGAGGTGTCTGTAGTGCTGTCAAGACCAGGCTGAGGTCCCACGTCTCCGACGGATGTTTGTAGGGGGGAACCAATCGAGAAACCCCTTGGAGAAAAGTCTTCACTTGCGGCTTGTTAGCAAAATGCCTCTGAAAGAGCACTGAAAGCGCTGACACCTGGCTCTTAAGCGAGCCCAGGGATAGCCCGGCGTCCAGGCCTGACTGAAGGAAACCGAGGACCTTTGGAAGAGAATAGGGGAGTGGGATGTGCCCATGAAATTCGCACCATGTGAAGAAAGCCTTCCAGGTACGATAGTAAGTTTTGGCTGAAGTTGGCTTTCGAGCCCTGATCATGGTTTTAACAACGTCCGATGAAAAACCTGCTTGGGTCAAAAACCAGGTCTCAATGGCCACGTCGTCAAATTGAGAGCCCCTGATTTCTGGTGGAAGAACAGGCCTTGTGACAGAAGTTCGGGACGTGTGGGGAGACGCCAGGGAGCGTCTGCTGTGAGTTGCACTACGTCGGCGTACCATGTACGCCTGGGCCAGTCTGGAGCGAATAGGATGGTGGGGAACACCCTCTTATTTGATCTTCCTCAGGACTCTGGAAATCAGGGGAAGGGGTGGAAAAATGTACAGAAGCTGGAACTGGGTCCAGTCCTGAACCAGGGCATCTGCTCCGAGCGACTGCGGATCGCGCGTCCTGGCCATGAAATTGGGAACTTTGGCATTGAGATGGGATGCCATCAGAACCACGTCCGGGGTCCCCCAACGATGGCAGATCTGATGGAAAACTTCGGGATGGAGAGACCACTCCCCCGAGTCCATTCCTTGACGGCTGAGATAGTCGGCTTCCCAGTTGTCCACACCCGGAATGTGGACCGCAGAGAGTACCGACCTCGCATCCTCCGCCCAGTGTAGGATACGTGTTACTTTGTTCATCGCCTGGATGCTGCGGGTGCCGCCTTGATGGTTCACGTATGCCACCGCCGTGGCATTGTCCGACTGCACTCTGATATGAGAGTCTGCTAGCAAGTGATGGCAGGCTTTCAATGCCAGGAAGATGGCCCGAATTTCCAGGATGTTGATGGGCATGGTCACTTCCATTGGTGACCACTTGCCTTGCGCTCTGTGATGTAGGTGTACCGCGCTCCAACCCGTAAGGCTTGCGCCGGTGGTCAAAACCTTTCAGTGACCGGAGAGAAAAGGATTTTCCCATTGCAAGCAAGGTTGGCTGGAGCCACCAGTGCAGGGACCTCCTGGTTTTCGCTGATAACCGGAACTCTCTCTTGAGGGAGAACAGATTCCTGTCCCAGGACTTGAGGATGGGGTCTGAGGTGAATCTGGGCAAATGGTACCGCCTCCATTGCCGCTGCCATCCTGCCCAGTCCGCTCATGGCATACCGGAGAGATCGGGGGGAAACCGCGGAGGAGAGTGTGAACTCCCAAATGGAGGGCCAGTGCCTTGTCCCTGGGGAGGATCACCAGACCCCTGGAGGCAGGGCTGTGGAGTCGGTAAGCCAAACCTGCGTCTCAGACTCCTCAATTTCCCTTACACCGACTCCGACTCCAACTCCGACTCCACGACTCCGACACATATTGCTTGAAAAATTTATTGTAGTACAATGTGAACCTCAGACATTTAATCATTTTTATGATCCAATAATCAAGATATTTAGATAGAACAGAATATATATTGGTGTACTACCCGGTTTTCATTCTTTTTGGTACAGATACGATATGGATAGACAGATATGGATAAATGGATAGATAGAGCAGATTTCTAATCTGCTTTTGCTATTGAAAACATTATCTATGAGCTCAAAAACCTTTCAGGTGATGCAGTTTTTTAAAAAGATGATCAGCTTTTGCAGCTGAAAAACGTATCCTCAAAAAACACAGGAAAAACGCTGTGTGTGAATGTAGCCTTAGATCAGGAATATAACAGCCATTTATAGGACATTTCATAACTTTCCCAAACTCCTATGAAAAAATATTCAGCACATCCTGCATTGAATTACTGTACCCAATTTATTATATATTTTAGGAGTCGGAGTCAGTCCATTTTATACCGACTCCAACTCCACCAAAATAAGCACCGACTCCGACTCCACGACTCCGACTCCACAGCCCTGCTTGGAGGTGTCAAATAGCATCCCCAGGAAGGTCAGAGACTGACTTGGGGTAGTCGAGGACTTCTGTAAATTGACTAACCATCCCAGGCGACTCAGAGTGTCGATCGTGATTGAGACTTTGACCTCGCAGTCCTTGAAGGTGGGGGCCTTGATGAGGTGGTCGTCCAGGTATGGAACGACTAGTATGCCTCTGGAGTGCAGAACGTCCATGATAGCTGCCATGTCCTTTGTAAATGTTCTGGGAGCCGTGGCGAGACCAAACGGGAGGGCCACAAACTGGTAATGGTCTTGGTTGATTGCGAGTTTGAGAAATCTCTGATGGGCGAAGCAATCGGTATATGCAGGTATGCGTCCTGTATGTCTATGGAGGCGAGATATTCTCCTTCCTCCATGGACGCAACGATTGACCGGAGGGATTCCATGCGAAGGTGACGAACTCGAACATACTTATTCAGTTGCTTGAGGTCTAGTATGGGTCGGACGCTGCCTCCCTTTTTGGGCACCACGAACAGGTTGGAGTAGAACCCTCGTAAGCGCTCGTCTGCTGGAACCGGTATTATGACTCCTGCTTGCAGGAGGGATGAAACCGCTTGATGGAAGGCTCGAGCTTTGAGTGGAGGTTTTGGAGGGACAGAGAGAAAAAACCTGTGCGGTGGGCTGGTAGTAAACTCGATTTTGTATCCTGAAGACACTATTTCCTTGACCCACCTGTCTTCTGTAATAGGCAGCCAGACCTGCTGAAAGAGTAGCAGTCGTCCGCCTACAAGTGGGGTGTTTTCCAGAGGGGATGAGTAATGATGAATGAAAAGTCTGAGCTTTCCCTCCCTTGGATTTTGCCTGGCTTTCCTTTTCTGTCCGGCCTCTGTGCCGCCCGTGTGTTGTCCCTGAGAGGGGAACTGTTATGACTAGCCTGAAGAATTCCGAAAGGATCGGAAACTAGATTGATTACGTCTTTTAAGCGTGCGTTTTGGTTTCAGCTGAGGGAGGGAAGTACTTTTACTCCCGATAGCATTGGATATCATTGTATCCAGCTTTTCACCGAAAGGACAGCCCCTGAAGTACTGGAGATTTGTTAGGGACTTTTTAAAGGCCGCATCCGCCTTCCATTGTCTTAGCCAGAGAATATGCCGGATTGTGATGGCATTTAATGCTATTTCCGCTACCCCTCTTGCAGAATCCAACGCTGCATGGACCATGTAATCTGTTACTACTGCAATTTGCACCGCCTGGTCCGCCAGCTGAGGATTTGAAGCTTGGAGGCCCTGTTGTAATAGATCAGCCCAGGCCATAATGGCCTTGGCTGCCCAAACTGAAGCAAATGCAGGAGCTAAAGAGGCACCTGCCGCCTCGAAGATTGAACGAGCCATGCGTTCTACCTGTCTGTCTGCTGCGTCCTTGAGGGTTGAGCTGTCAGGCAGCGAGAGAAGCGTTTGCTGTCAGCCTAGAGACTGGAGGATCCACTTTAGGCGGATCTGTCCAATCCTTAGTGTCCTTCTGTGGGAAGGGGTACTTTGCTTTCAAGTATTTGCGATTGGCGTTTTCTCAGGCTGCGAAAAATGCTTAGAAAGTATTTTTTTTTTTTTTTTTTTAAATTCCGGGTGATCAAGAAAGACCTCAGATGGTTTCTGAACACTTTAAAAGGAAATCTTGTGTTCTGGTACTTCAGGGGTTGGATCAGAAAAGTCTAGCACCGGAAGGATGGAAGAGATTATATCCTCAACTAGCGCAGCATTGCTAGGGGGACAAGGGAGCAGAGCGTTCCTTGTTTCGTTATCTGAGTTGGAGTCACATATGCCCTCTGAGTCTTGTGTGGTCTGGGATTGTTGTGGAGATCCACATTGTCTCTCTCTATCAGGGGACGGTCTCGGTGACCTGTAGCCACTGTCTCTCCCTGGAGGGGGACGACCTAGTGCTATGTGAGGACGCAGATGAACGCGACCTGTGGGTCCGCTTACGTCTCGAAATGTCGTAAGCGGCCTGTTCCTGATACCGGACGTCCCTTTGCTGGGTATCATTCATAGTCGAGACATGACCCTGCAGAGCCTGCAGTAGTGAGGAGGTCAGGTTATCTAAAGACTTTGTTATAGACTGCGACATCTGAGTCGCCCATTCTGGCGCAGTAGCGGCCGCAGAAGCGTTGCTGTTCTTTGGGTACAATCCCGGCAGTGCGGGTACGTGCTGCCGCTGGGGAGAGTGGCCTTGCAGGCTGTGCAGACTGCGCAAAAGCAGTCTTGCCTGGTCCTTTTTTGAGCCCGACATAGTAACTATTCGCAGAGGCCCTACAGGTGTATCTACGCAGAGGAAAGGAGGAGTAGGGGAGCGTTATAGGTTACAGGATCTCACAGCTGAGTACAAAGGACCCAGCTGTGATCTTACCCCACCGGTGCTCCCCCTAGGTCCAGCGCTGATAAATCCTCTTGTGCCCCCCCAGAGACTGCTGTGCTGCCTTCAGTTTCTTCAGGTGCAGCAAGATGGCCACCGGATTCTGAGGTGGAGGGGGAAGGGGGCGGAGAGCTGAAAAGGGCGCGCGGAGCTATGTAAAAGCGCGCCCTTCCTGTCTCGATCCGCCCCTTCTATGACACTGTAGTGTCATTTTTCGTCATCCGGGGGCGGGCCGGGGGGCGGGAATAAGGCGGCGACTTCGGCTAGGCCGAAGCCGCGGCCTAAATTTGATAGCTCATGCCCAGAAGGGCTCCAGGACGGCACGGTTCTCCGGGGGAGGGTCGGATTCCAACCAGAACCCCCCGGATTGAACGGTAGGCTAGCGGTGGGGACATGAGCGCCACCTGGGCCCTGTGGGGGGTCCCTTTGAGGCGCTATGCAGCTGGTGCTGCCGCAGAGACAGGGGTGCCGGGAGCCCTGTCTCTGACAAGTGCCATGCCTGCCTGCACCTCCCCCGGTCCAAACAGGAGCCCGCAGCTGGGCTGGGGTCCCTGGACATGTAAGTGGCCGAATGGTGCCTGGTACAGGCCCTACCTGCGGTGTCTCGACCTAATGCCCCCAGAGGGGGATTAGGGAGGGTGCTGCTGTCACCGTCAGGGGGCTTCGTCCTACCCTCAACCTCAACCCAGAGCCCAAGGAAACTGGGGAAGGAGGGGGGGGGGGTTCTCGACTTCGAACCAGTACCCGAGGGACTGGGGAAGGAGCGACATGGGGAAGAGCCATCTTGACCTCAACCGGGTACCCCTTAATAGGGGACCGAGGAGGGAGCCATGCCGGGGGTCTCACTGGAGACCCGCTTTTCTTCATCTGTAATCCGTTGAAAAAAATTAAGGAAAAAAACGGAAGAGAGAAAAAAATCTTAGGTGTGCCTCCTTGCGACACTAAGCAAAAACTGGAGAAGGCTGACGCCGTCCAGGGGTGTATACTGCAGAGGAGGAGCCAAAGTTAATCTTTTTCAGATTATGCATAGTGTCGCCTCCTAGTGGACAGCAGCATAACACCCACGGTTCTGTGTCCCCCAATAAGGCGACAGTGTAAGATTTTTAATAAGAGGTAAATGGCAAAACTGGCAAATTTTTTTTTCAAACACTTTGAAATTTTCCCATGATGCACTGATAAATTAATGCGGCCCTTTGAGAAGGTGCCCATCAACATTCACATTGGGGTTAAGGGTGGCCACAATGGGGTCATTAACTAGCAATTATAAAACCACACTAATTTGATTTGTATCAATACCAAAAAAAAGTTGATTTCAGGCGGTAATGGTTGTATAGCAAGTTAGACTGGCAAGGGGTCTTCTGATCCAAACTGAACCCCCTCATTGGGATACAAGTGGAGTTTGGTCAGGAGACCCACGGACGGTCTTGGACTGTGAATGTCAGATGAGATCGGCCTTATACTGATCCCTCATTAGGAGGAGACCCGCAGAAGAAAGACATTAGAGGAGAATTCACACACAGGCGGAACATCGCTGCGCTCCTACCTGACACACGAGCCATTCTGGTAGAAAAGTAGCACTGCTCCAAGTCTTCAAAGTGTGCTGTAAGGCGTTTCCGGCGGGATGCCAGCGTGCTGTTATACCACGGCTGCTTTTTTGTCTGTGTGTTAAGAAGGAGAAAGATTAGGAGATTCGGCATGCGGCCATGGAAAGGTGGAAAATAGCCGTACAAATTCTGCCAACATTCTATTCATGAAAAGGGCTCTTATATTGGTCTGAGCCGAAATGGTCATTATATACAAAAAAGCAAAATGTAAAACTAGACATTCATATAAAAATAATTAGCCGTTTTGGGGCATTTTAAGGCAGAACACGAAGATTGCAGGGTTGCATTGTGACATCCCATCTTTATTTTTTTTTTTTTTTACTGTGATGTGCCTGTCTTGCCCCTATAGGGGTATGTGTAGCCATTTTTCCTAACTCTGACAAACACGAGCGTACGCTCAGCATTCACTTACTTGTCTTTAAAAGTGGCATTCCCATCTCTAAGATCCCATTCCAATAAGTAGTAAGTGTAGCAATAATAATATTAGCAGATGCTTCCAATTAGAAATGTTCTTCTGATTAGCCATGTCGTTTTCCCCATGTGCAGGGCAATCCAGTAACTTCGGTATCCATGGTTATGACCTCTCCTATAGTGACAGCAAGTTGCTAGTGATCGTAACCATGGATACCTAAACGTTCTGAAATGCCCTGCATATGGGGTAAATGACATAGCTTATCAAAAGAACTATACATTTCTAATTGGAGGTATTTGCTAATATTATTACGCCTTGGGATAGGATATTATGATATGACTTTAAAGCACTATCAGGGTACAATACTTAAGCCATTGGGAAAACAGGCCCTCTCTGTCCATACCCTGACTAGTCCATTTTAATTTACTACTATTCTACATGAATTTGCAATTCCAGAGTCTCTTTTTCCAACAATGCAGTTCCTCTGTTACACCTCCTGGAAATGTAATTTCTCTCCACTGAATAGAGTGCGTGTCTACACACAGGGAAGGTGCAATCAGTGATGACAGGAGAAGAGTTTAGGACTCGCCCTAATGTCCAGGGTTAACACCCAGTTGTTAATTTAATGGTAACAGGAACAATAAAAGAGGAAGGAAACAATCAATAAAAGTAATAAACCAGACAAATCGGGAGATACACCGGGCCTGCTACACCTAAGGGCATTGATTATCTATTTGGCAAGTGGGCATTACTACTTACAGGTAATATATGGCCTGATTTGCCAGGAACCTCCGGGCCCGTTTTTATCACTTACTGGACCCTCAGACACTGTTCTTATTCTATGAGCACATAGAAAAAAATCGCCAGAAAAAAAAAAAAAAAAGCTAAAAAGCGCCACCTGCAGGCCGTTAATGGTAACAACAAAAGAAAGCCTGAATATCTGGAGCTTTGGTTATTGTGATCTCAGATCACTGAAAACAGAAAGCTTACAGTTTGTGAATGGAAAAGAGTGCGAATGCAAGAAAAGAATTTGTGTGTTAAATCATTGAATAATACCTTATGACAAGGTGAAAAAAAAATAAATAAATAAACCCACAACTTACTTGGGAATTCCCACTGAATCCAGGCGGTTGACTGTATTCTGTGGAGTCGATTATGCTACTGCAAGGAAGAAGACGCACAATATAATAACCTAATCATTGTGTAATAAAAAAAACAAAACTTTTTTTGCGCACCCAAAGACTTGTTATAGGCGAGTTTCATCATGACATGATGAGATTTCTTCATAAGAACAGCCCTACTGAATAACACTGGGCCGTGTGCTGCTCTCCCCGGACGGCACACGGCCGCATCATACGCTCATCTGAACGAGCCCCAATTCTCCTTCTTTTGCCTTCAAATTTGCAGAATAAATGTGGGAGAGCAGAGAAACCTTCTGGGATCAGTTCCTGCAAGAGGGATGCAAACTACAAAGCTCCTTTATCAGAGGGATCACCTTGTATTTGTAGAAGCCGCCATCTAATAGGATCCCTAAGTTATGTTTATTATAAATGCACCATCAACAGGTTTGTCAGCAGAGATGTGGCTGCACCAGGCGAGCCGCACATTACACCTATCTGCAGATTTTCCAAGCCCAAAAGTCACGATGGGCAAGTAGATATGCACTTTTTTTTCTTTAATTAAATTCGCCAAAGGGATATTGAGAAGTTTGGAAAATAGATTTATCCACAACTCTACACTCATCACATCTGCAGATCACTGGCCTGAGCCACAGGAGAGTCTCCAATGTCCAAAAGGTTAAAGGCTCATTCAGACGTCCGAGATCGGACTGCTACTGCACGGACTGGCTGCGGTTCCCTGAACGGAGCGTGACAGCTTCGTGTATTTCTATGAGACCGTCCTGCTCGGGTCAGGAGAGCCACGGCCAGTCCATGCATTAGCGGTCTGATCTCGGAAGTCCGAATGAGCCTTAATACAAGGCATGCATTGGTGTCTGCCATTCATCAGACAGATGAAGCATTCGCCTGAAACGTTATTCTCAGGTTCCAGAACAATTTGCCTTTCTCTGTCTCTCTCGGCGGTTCTCTTCCATGTCGTCCTGAGATATCTGATCCACCCAGCGCCACATAATGTGCTGCTGACATTCATGGGAGAAGGAAATTCTCTCCCGCCATATACAAAACTGCCTGCGACAAGGAAAGCGATCATTTATTTCACACAGTAAGAACCAGAGAAAAAGAAGTCAGAGTATTACCTGTGTGATGGGGAAGGGGCCTCAAACTGTGGCACAGTGCTGTCCTCACTGCGGGGGGAATATAAGCCGCTCATCTCCTGCAACACAGCAGAAAATACATTTCACGGCACAGAAAAGTTACTGGAAACCGAATCGTTCACCGTAACATCCCGACGGCACCAAAACCACGAGACCCAAGACGCATGCCTGCCCACTCCTGGCTCTGCACAGTGTGTGGATTCACAGAGTGACTGCAGAATTGAACACCAAGCTTGGACAAGCCACTTACATATATATGTTTTACAACACCTAAAAATGGCCACTATCACAAAAAAAAACCTTGCAATTAAACTTAAGTCAGGTGTGTGTTTATAGGACATGGCTGCTGGGCCTCTTCAAGTTCGGGTTGCAGGATTCACAGAGTTGCGCTCAGTCACTAAAGCTTCTACATGTAAAATGAACAGGAGCCGCAGCGCGACACTTTATGGTATATGGCCATCTACCCCCTGTCTATGCCGAAACAGGGCCAGTCCGGGCCTGTAGATGGATTGGAAATAGCACCATGGCTTCAGTCACAGGACTGTGTCTCGGGTGAGGTTCACACACATACGGTGCTCTCCGCTGAGAACTACAGCGGGGTTTGTCGGAAACAATCTGGACCCTTGTCTTTCCTCTAGCTTGGCGGTATTCGTTATAAACATGCACAAAAAATGTAGCAATTAGGCGCATCGCATGCTTTGCTCCAGAAAAACAAATCTACCTCTGCTATGGGCTTGAGAAGATTTGCACTACAGCTATAGTACATTTGAAAGTCCACACACCCTCACGCTACGCTTTGACGCTTTTTGAAAAGTGGTGGAGAAAACTTAAAAAGTTGCAAAGGGCATGCACCATCGTTTGCAACTTTGTTTTTTACTCCCAGTGTCTGATGCATTATTAAATGTCCCTCTATGTTTTGATTCCAGAAGCTTGTCTTTACACATGCAAAAAAAAAAAAAAAAAAAAAAAAACACAACATCGCTGTGGGCTCTCTCTTTATGTAAAGCCACCAATGCTTTGGAGCCAGATGTTACTGCAGCGCTTGCAGAGAGCATCCAGCGGCAGACAACTTTAATCAAGTCTCTCACCTCTACACGCTTTATGTCTTCCTCCACCACGCTCAGCTCCTTCTGGATCTGCTCCAATTGCTGCGAGGTCAGAAACGGAGAAAGAGACAAGAAATAAACACTTTACAGCTTCGCTTCTCATCATCTACAAATTTACAGGTTACATAAAACCAGAGTCCTGCATGCCAGGCAGCCGCAGGGCGGGGAGTGCGATCTAATGGTAACGGTACCGACTGCAAGGGGACGACTTTTACAGCAGAAGCAAAATGGATGAGATTTAGGAAAATGTTTCCACAATCGAAATTGACCTGCAATGCAGATTTTAAACCCGCCGCATGTCTGTTCATGCTGGAGATTTTTACAGCAGATTTCACCCTTCCACAAAGTGAAATACATGGAGCGACCTCTGAGCATGAGAACTGCAGGTGTATTCTGCCGATTCGATCTGCCTTAAGGTCCCAGCAGTCAACAAGTTATCCCTATTTGGAGGATAGGGGACAAAGGGGTCAAGACATTTATAAAAAAAAAAAAAAAAAAAAAACACAACACACTTCCATGACGCTAATTTTCCATCTTTTGAAAAAAAACAATGGTACAAACTTTGAGTGCAAAAGCTCGCTCTCACGATCGTAGAAGTTGGACAGGTGCAATGCAAGCAAACAGTATCGCACTCTGACCGATGTTAGTAAATGAGGCAGTGCTCATCTGAGTTATTGCTCAGCTCTAATCGGACGGAGGAGAGAAGAAATAAAAACTTGTGGATGCGAGAATCACGGCACACTCGCCAATGCAAGTCAATGGGTGTGAGAGGGGGGGAAAAAAAAAAAAAAAAAAAAAAAAAAACCACACACACACACACACACACACACACACACACACACACACACACACGGACCATGAGTGCGCCACCCGATTTTTACGCACACATCTCAAAAGGACACCAGAAATGAAATCCAAATACAGTAAATCCACAGCCAGAACCATCAGAATATAGACAGAATAGATACAATGGATTGCAAAAGTATTCACACCTCCTTGACTTTTTACCTATTGTGTTACATTAAAACCGGTGTTTACATTTGTGTAATCTGCTTTGTGTGTGACGCATCAGCACTAAATAGTCTAAGATGGTGAAGTGAGAAAACTAAAGGCATAAATTAAATTTATGGGATCAAATAAGAATTAGTATGTGCATATGTATTTACCCCTTTTGCAATGAAGTCCCTAAAAATTTCTCGAGCAAAAAATTATTTTCATTTGTCACATGCTTAGTGCTAGATTTCATATAAGGAGACGTTCTAAAGGCCCCGTCACACTAAACGATGCACCAGCGATCCCGACAACGATACGACCTGGTCAGGATCGCTGGTGCATCGCTACCTGATCGCTGGTGAGCTGCCAAACAGGCAGACACACCAGCGATCAGGACCAGCTAGGACGCCAGTATCTAAGGTAAATATCAGGTAACTAAGCACGTGCGTCACTTAGTTACCCTCTGTGTACCTTGGATACCAGCTCTCAGTGCGAGCACACGTTTCTAAGGTACACAGCAAGTAACTAAGTGACGCGCACACTTAGTTACCCAATCTTTACCTTAGATACCAGCTTCCAGCGCCTGCTTACAGCGCTGGGCGCTCGCTGATCGTCGGTCTCCCGCTGCCACAAGCAGCGATGCGCGCTGGCCAGCAGGAAACCAACGATAAAAAAATGGCCCAGGACATTCCTGCACGATCAGCGATACCCGGCGGGGGGGGGTGTCACTGTTGTGTCACAAAATCAGCGATCTCGCTGTGTGTGACGGGACCTTAAGTGTTACATGTCTATCAGTATATTACCACTTTACCTTTTCTGAAAGGCCACAGAGGATTCAACACCACGAAGACCAAGGACATGTCCAAGCAGCACCACGAAGACCAAGGACATGTCCAAGCAGCAAGCACCACGAAGACCAAGGACATGTCCAAGCAGCACCACGAAGACCAAGGACATGTCCAAGCAGCACCACGAAGACCAAGGACATGTCCAAGCAGCACCACGAAGACCAAGGACATGTCCAAGCAGCACCACGAAGACCAAGGACATGTCCAAGCAGCACCACGAAGACCAAGGACATGTCCAAGCAGCACCACGAAGACCAAGGACATCTCCAAGCAACACCATGAAGACCAAGGACATCTCCCAACAAGACAGGCTGGGGATATAAAAAAAAATATCCCAATCTCCGACTATGCCGCTTTTCAGGTATCCTTTCCGGACTACTTCAGATTTGTTGGATTAGGACTGAACTGCACATTTTTTTTTTTCCAATTAGTTGGTAAACAAGGGATTGTGTGTGGGGGGGGGGGTCTTTATTCAAAAAAGCGTTTGTTTTTTTTCTGTGTGTTTTTATTGTTGTATTACTGGGTTAGTAATGGGGGTCTCTGATAGACATCTCTCCATTGCTAACTCCAAAGCTTGATGCCTGCTGTGATTTTTGACAAAATGACAGCTGACATGAACCCCAGTACCATTTACCCCAATTGTTACTGCACCATGGCAATCGAAAAGAGCCACCAGGCACCAATTCTGGCGTTGCGCCTTTTTATACGATTATGTGACTCCAGCCTAATTGTAAGATCAGTTTGTGAATCGCAGACCAAGCCGATCAGTACGCATCTTTTGTTTTTCTCCATTTACTTGACATCTATATGGTGACCCCATCACGTCAGCACTTCTACCCCAGTCCATTCTACAACAAAATCATTAATATGTAAGCAAACAAATGCGCCGATTGAAAGATGACGACGTACGGCGGTAACAGAGTGCAAAAAAAAAAAGGCAAACGCAAGCTTACTTGATTATTTGTAAAGTAATTACAGAGTTCCACAGCGATTTTCTGAGGATGTTTATTCTTTGTGACCCCCCAGGAACCCATTCACCTCATATGTGACTCAGACGCTGATAGGCACTGTGGGACGTGACACGTCCTATACGGCCAAAACATATACGCAGGATCTGGGTTTCTTGGCCTTAATAAACGGATAGAGGTCTATGGGTTACATGAGTAACTTGACAAATCCTGGATGACGTCCTATCTTTCTAGAAAGGAACAAGCATCATCCTAAATGCCAAAACTAGAAACCCAAACAGACATAAAAAAAAAAAAAAAAATTTCCTAAAGAACAAAAACAACGTATAAAATAAATAAAGGCAAGGAGCTGGGTCTGCGGAGGTGGCATCGTCAGCGCAATGTTTATCGCCAGGGGTGTAGAGGGAGTTCCTTTAGGGGAATTTCCTGCCAATATAAATATCATTTCAGCCTGGTCATTTGTTTTTCATTATTCTTCACCAAAACAAAGGAAATATATGAAGCTGAAAAAGGGGGACAGAAGAAACTTGGGAAGGAGGCCGGTATGTTGTGCAATCAGATGAGAGACACCAAGCATCTGTTTAACATCGACTGACCCGATTAGAAAGCGATCCCGCAAACTTCGTCAATGAAACCACTGGACTGACGGAACGCCATCAACATTGGAGGACTTGATGGGAATGTGGTCTGACCTCATAGTAAGGATCTGAATAAACAAGCCCAATGTGTGAACCCATACTAGTATGTCGACACGGGAGGATGCAGGGCGACTGTCCTTGTCAAAATACCTAGTTGTCATCACAGAACAGGTGTATACAGGCCGGTATGATCCAATAATGAAGTAAATGCCCCCCGCACCCATTAAATTAACAGTTCAAGCAATGTGGATCTGATTTAATGAAAACTATGGGGGCCGATTTGTTAGGACTGGAGATGCGCTCCACACATGTCTTTTTTTTCAGTAAATATATTTATTGAAGTTTTTTTTTTTTTTAAACAGTAAAAGCAGTACAGAGAGCCATTTACCATGTCCAAGGCTAAACATTAAATCTCTGTAAAAGCAGCACACTTATAGCCAAACAAGGACTCTGGCATATATAGGATACATGCTTGCTATCCTGAAAAACATCTCCAGATATGAACCTTATAAACAAAGTAAATAACCTGTAAGAAAATCAGTTATAGAGATATAAGAAGAAGGAAAGCAAGATAAAAAGAGAGAAGAGAGAGCGAAGGAAAAAAAAAAAAAAAAGGGGGGGTGGAATAGGAAGAAAGGGGGGAGTAGGGAGGGAGAGGGTTAAAGGGGACCCAATAGCATCAGTGTCCACGTATTGAGGGTTGTGAATATGTACGTAGCCAGTTCAGGAACCCCACACTCTCCCTGAAGGATTGCCAGAGGAACCAGGTGCGCCCCTGTTCACATGCAACATCACCGTCACCACCACCACCATTGACTCCAGACGATGAAGTCTCTCCATTTCAGATATCCATTCCTCCGTGGAGGGAACCTCAGTGGACCTCCAATGCCGAGGAATAACCGCTCTGGCAGCCGTTAAACAGAATCTTAGAATCCCCTTTTTAACCGAAGCTATCGAATTGGGAATCAGGGACAGTAGAGCAATTTGGGGGGAGGGCTCATGGAGGACCCCAGTCAACAGATGAAAGGCATCAAACACCGAGCTCCAGAAGGGTTGCAGGAGACCACAGGACCACCAAACATGAAGCATAGAGCCTGCGGCGGATCCACATCTCCAACAGGAATCCGGGGTCTCCGGGTTAATTCTATGGAGAAGTGTGGGACATCTAAACCAGCGCGTCAGCAATTTATAATTCCTCTCCTGTGACTGACTGGACATTGTCATCTTGTGCGCGAGTGAAAATTTTTAAACTATCCGCCTCAGAAAAGGTGATCCCCAGGTCCCTCTCCCAAGCCTCCATGAAGCCGAGCGTAGTAGAGGGAAGTGAGTTCAAGACCAGGCCATAGAGCGCCGAAACCACATGAGAGGGACCCTCGGTAGGGAGCATCAGAGACTCAAATGGCGTTGGCGCCCCTAATGGTATACTGAGAAGGAAGCTCCGCAATTGCAGAAACTCCAGCCAGGACAGCGGCGTCGTTTGACCAGGGCCCCGCAACCCCCTCACATCGGAGAGCCCCGCAAGTTTATCCCTCACCTGACCCAGTACCACCTCGTCAGGTCGCGTCCAACACAAAAACGTAGATCTATTCATTGCTGGAGGAAAGGCCGGATTGTCAAAAAGGGGACTCAATCTGCTCAATCGAGAGGTCAGGCGTAATTTCACGTAGGCTCTGTCCCAGAACATCAGAACAACCTGTGTGAGTGGAGCATAACTTGACACAGGCGGGCGTCCGATCCCCCCCAGCCAAGGTAGCCAATACAAAGAAGAGGGCGATAAAAGTTTCTCCAAGAACACCCACTGTTTATGAGCATCGCCAAACCTCCAATCGACTATCCTAGAGAGCAAGACTGCCTGATAATAACGTTTAAAATCAGGGAGGCCTACCCCCCCTTTAGTCTTGGGTCTCACTAGTACCGAGAACCGAGTCTTAGGTCTTAAAGTAGGACTTGCGAAAGTACGATGTTCATTGACATGTGCGACTCAATGACCTGCGCCTCGCCATAAACGTTACGCCAGTCCAGTACTGGAATAGCATTTCTGGCGTAAAAATCGCAGACACTATTTGTCGAATAACAGGTGGACAAAGCCACAAAACTGTTGAGCAACTTTGCGTTGCACAAAATTTTTGCAGCGTTTGATGCCAATCTAAGGGTTACCTTAACAATCAGTTGCATTATGTGGAGTAACCAACCGTACAATTCCTCTACAGCGCCATCACAGGAGAAATGAAGAATTACACAACAGCCTTCCAAATGAATGGAACTGTCCACCGAGTGCCCAGATGTCCATGGTACTGTGGAGTGGGAGCAGTGCTCTGATCTGATTAAAAGACGAGACTTGAACTGGTCAATTGCGATCCCTCGGCTAATACGTTGGATTCATCTAAAAGGGCATTTTAAAATGGGTTTGCCAATTCATACACTCCTTTAAAACTGTAGCATTGGCAGCAACACCTGCATCAACAGCAGTGGGACAAGCTACACGCGTGTTCAGGTTATCCCCTCTGTGTAGAAACAGGGGCCACATCACTTATGGCCCCCACTCAGTGAGCACTGTGCATATGTAAATTTCAAAACAGTGGCAGATTTATCAATACTGTCCGATTGTTAAGACAGTGCAAACTTACACAATACAGTCTAAAGGCCCCGTCACACACAGCGAGATCGCAGATTTTGTGATGTATCAGCGATCTCGCTGTGTGACATGCCTCAGTGGCCGGCCCCCCCGCCGGGTATCGCTGATCGTGCAGGAATGTCCTGGGCCATTTTTTGATTGTTGGTCTCCCGCTGGCCAGCATGCATCGCTGCGTGTGGCAGCGGGAGAGCAACGATCAGCGAGCTCCCAGCGCTGTAAGCAGACGCTGGGATCTGGTATCTAAGGTAAATATCGGGTAACTAAGCGCGCCGTCACTTAGTTACCCGCTGTGTACCTTAGATACCTGCGTGCTCGCGCAGGGAGCTGGTAACCAAGGTACACAGCGGGTAACTAAGTGAAGTGCGCGCTTAGCTACCTGATATTTACATTGGATACCAGCGTCCTCACTGGTCCTGATCGCTGGTGAAATCTGCCTGTTTGGCAGCTCACCAGCGATCATGTAGTGATGCACCAGCGATCCTGACAAGGTCGTATCGTTGTCGGGATTGCTGGTGCATTGTTATGTGTGACAGGGCCTTTAGAAAGCAACAGGTTGACTAAAGCAGTTAAAGGGGTTTTCCAGCCTTGGAGCTCAGGTCTGCAGTCTCTCTTGTGAAATCCTCACAGCATGCGCTCTCAGCGTCGTACAGTGCCGGGGGTGGGCGGGTGCGTGACCATAAGCATACGATTTACATACATGTGGTCACACGCAAACTAGACATGCACAGCCTCGCGGAACACATGTATTGAGCGAGGCTGGATGCTGTCTAGTTGGAATGTGGCCGGAAGTATGCAAATCACATACTTGCAATCACATGACCCCTTTCTTCTGGCACCTGAGAACTTGAGAATCCTGAGAGAGCGAATTGTGATTATTCGCAAGTCTGAAATCAGAAAGTGACTGTAGACTTGAGCCTCAAGCCTGGACATCCCATTTAATGTGGTCTGATAAATCAAACTGTCTAGTCTAAGCTTACACCACCTATCGGGTGGCATAATTTGTGGCAGAAATGTGGGCCACAATTTTCAGCAAGGATCTTCCCCTTTCCCTTGAGTCAGACAAGGCATAGAAAGGTCTAAAACACATACAAATATATGGTGTAAGTCATGGAAGACAGCCTTTTGAGTGCCAGAATTCTGACATTAGCTGGATAATTATGTCCCAGTGCAATTATGATTTTAATTTCCTCAAACTTTCACAGGACTAGGAGCAAATGTGACAAAGCTACACTTTCCATTGGTCCAGCAGTGTGAATATCTCGCTTCGGCAGGAATGAACATTCCTGGTGGTTGGGTTACACTTAAAAGCAAAAAGGTCGATCTTCTAATTTACTGAGGAGGATGCATGAGAAGGGGGTGAACAAAATAATTTTTAACTACATGAAGGTCTGGTATCAAGCTACTGACTGGTCCTGTGTCTAAGACTTAGCCAGAGTCACACTAAACGCATGAAAAAATAAAAAAATAAGTCGGTCCGAGTCACCCTGCCGAGAGTCGCAGTGTAATGTGAGTGTCATGTGAGTACAATCCGATTTTTCACACCTAACATCTGATTTACATCTGAATGCTGATTTACATCCAAATTTACATCTCACATAGCACTCGGCCATATTCTAAGGTACTGTCACACTTAGTGATGCACCAGCAGATCTCACCAGCGACATCGCAGGGGTCGGGGGTCGCTACTTACCTGTCAGACGCGGCGATCCTGACGTCCTCCCGCCCACGTCCACGTGTCGCTCGTCGTCACAGCAGGAAGCCCAGCAGGAAGCAGACAACGAGAAACGGTCCAGGACGTTCTCGCGCGATCAGCGATAACCAGCGGGGGAGCGGTCGGAGGTAAGTATCAGACATAGCGATATCACTATAACGTCACAAAAACCAGTGACGTTATAGCGATATTGCTAGCGATATCGCTTAGTGTGACAGGCCCTTTAGGGTAAAAACAACATCCTACCGGCCTTGACTGCCCTAGAGCGTTGTATACTCTGCAGCATGTACGAGTCTGCATCTCATTTTTTCAGATGACAGATCTATAATCTGTACATGCCAAACTGTCCTGGGACAAAATTCGATCCCTGCGGCCGACCCTCAGCTGCCAGGCATAGTCTGTGGCGAATCCAGACTTGGCTACATGGCGCACCCATTTAACCATCTAGGAGGCCATGTAACCACTTGGCATAAATGCTGCATTTTTTTTTTCACCAGAATTTCTGCGCTTTTGTGTTTCCGTTTTCTCCTCCCCTTCTTCCCAGAGCCATACCACATGCTGTACAGGAAAGAAATTAAAAGGTATGATGACATTGTAAAAAAAAAAAAAAAAGCAATTCTGACTCTTTTTTCCTCTTTTTCCTAAACGGTGTACATACCATGTGAGTCTCATCATCAATACAATTACAGAGATATTCAACACGTCCAGTGTTTTATTATTTTAGTAGTGAAAAAGGAAATCAGAAGTTTGCAAAATAAAAAAAAAAAAAATGTTTAGGGTTGTGCCACCAATTTCTGAGACACATTACATTTTTGGGATAGATGTGACTTTTTGATCGCCTGTTACAGCCTTTTTTGTGGAACTGCGGAGACCACAAAACATAATATAGGACTTTTTTATGTTTATCTGTAGCTGCCCTTTAAGCCCCATGTGACAAGGAGAGCTCAGTGAAAGCTCAATTGTGTCAGTGTTTTATAACACACTCTGCACGGTGGAGATCTGTGCGCGTCTCGGTGCTTTAAAATCCACCAGGAATCCTTAGTGGATATAGAGCCCATTTCAGAACGTCTGCACTTAACATTAGGCCCAAATTACCTCTCTTTTATTCCGTCGAGCCACTTTCAGGAATTCCATCAGGATCTGAACTTGAGCTGCGTGCGATTCCTGTGGAGATGGAAAATTACAATTTTTAACCTATGTAAGAGTGTCGGGAACTGCTGCAGCTATATCACAGCTAAAAACACATACAAAACTGGGAAAAATCAAAAAAAAAATAAATAAAAACTGAAAGGTCTACCAGAAAGTCATAATACATGTAGAAAAAATAAAAAATAACTACAAAAGAGCTTAAAATGGTATTCCCATCTGCAAGCTCCAAACCCAATATGTAGTAGGTTTAACAGTAATAGCAAATATCTCCAATTAGAAACGTAGTTCTTCTGATTAGCCATGTCACTTACCCCATGTGCAGGGCATTGTTGTAGCTTAGGTATCCATAGTTATGACCACTCATATAGTGACAGCTAGTTGGTAGTTGTTGTAACCATGGATATGCAAGTTACCGCAATGCCCTGCACATGGGGTAAGTGATAGAGTGAATCAGAACTATGCTACATTTGTAATTAGAATTATTTGCCAATATTTTTTTTTTTTTTTTTTTACACCTACTACATATTGGGATATGATCTTTAGCATGGGAACATCCCTTTAATGCTGACCTTTAAAGGGGTTGTTGCAATAACATCTAGCCACTAGCGACAACGGAAGTACAAAGCCACCCCCCGCCCCGCTTTAATGAAGCAGTAGTGAGTACGTATGACCACCGCTCTCCTATGACCGAATTCAGCGGGGGTCGCATTATGCTCACCCCAATCACACAGGGGACTTTCTACCCCAATTTTTGTAACGAGAGCCGGTCCCAGCGATCACACATTCATCCCCTGTGGATAGACCAGATATGAGGTTTATAGTACAGCCCCTTTAAAAGGCATTCTGAGAATCTACAAAATATTTTAGTAAATTGGCCACAGTTAAAATGTTTTGAAAGATCACAACAGGCGAACCAAGCAAATGTAGGAGTCAGAACGAACCGCTACAGATCCTGTCCTCCTAAATCTTGGTTACAGGCATAAAAATTGGGAAAGTTAGATATATTCTTACACACCAATTGCGGAAATAACTTTCAATTCTATTTCTGATACGCGGCAGAAATGATGCTCTCAAAATCATATACCTTCCATATAATGAACGTCGGTCTTTAAACCCCATGTTTTGTTTTTTTTCCAAAACACCGGTAGGTTATTTTTTAGCATCTGGTGCTCCGCTATCTCCACCTCAACCGATACAATAGCTCCAAAATCCAGGAAAAGATATGGATTGGCTCAAAGATGATGCAGACTTAAGTCAGGGAACTGGTGAGACCGAACGTGGTCAGGACGAGATTGAGGAAAAAAAAAAAAAGTCTACATAAACATTAGGAAATAGATTTACATGACCCTTCTCCAGTGGCCACATCGGTGGTAGTCCATGACTGCCCATCCTGCGGGATTCCAACACATTTTCTGATTAGTAGGCCTGGAGGTGGTGGTGTGATGCCATACAGCTGCGATGGCAGAGCTTGGCCTACTATATAGAAGAGGCATCAGGTCACCCATCGAAACGGAGTGGTGGCTACCTCCCCGTTTATTCTCCATAGGACTGATGAAGATGTGGACAGACTTTTAAAATGATGGGAATATCCCTTTAAAGACTGCTCATGCCAGATGCAAAAGTCGGGACTACAATCTACAGGCCCTAAACCCAGCCAATATGGTATCGACGTCTCAGGGGTATCAATCAAGTCACTCGGCCTCGATTAGCGCACAACCTACTTCTCGGCCTCGTCTCCACTTCCTTGACTGGGCTCGGTTATTTTGCAAATTCCAAGTTTTGGACCCGAAAATGCCCTGGTGGAAAAGTTACATATAAGATCAAAAGCTTTAGAGCAAATTGCTTCCTAAAATATCGGTAACGGCGTTACTGGCAGTGATCCTCCTCGTCAAGTTTCTCGACACCGGCTCAAAAGGTGCAACCGACTGTCGAAATGTCAGTCATCAATAACCGACCGATGACGGATTACATGTAAAAACAAAATGGATTTGCCATTCATCAGGTCAAAAAGGACAATGGGTTTGCAGCAGAGCGAGCCATTTCTCAGATAAACACTTTCACTAATTAAGAGATCATGTGACCAGTCTACAAAATCCCAACATTTTGCTAATATAAAAAAAAAAAAAAAAAAAAAAAAAAACACACACAACACAGCGAGCGCTGGGGCTGCCAATAGACGATGAATATCAGGGCTGTTTATCAGTTTTTAGCCAAAGGTTACAGCACTGACTTCGCTTAGCCGAGGGTGCACAGAAGTTACCATTGATCTCCCAACTTCGTGTTTATCCCCAATTTTACCTCCTGGTGCAGACACTGAAAGCCCTCCCTGTGCCAGGCTCTAGTAGACTAGAAGGGCTGCCGTCAACCCCCTATTTTTATTTGTTCTGAAGCTAAATTTAATCTGAAGATTATATTATTTTTCCCTTTTGTTGCTGTGATATGTGGCCAAAATATTTTTACGGCCGTCCTGGCAGAGGAGCTGAACAATATGTGCTTCAGCGGGAGGCTCGGTTACTGGCACGGCACGCAAGCGGGGCAGAGAGCTTCTTTATCGATTCCACAAGACAGTCTTCATTAGGCTGAAGGGGACTGCCAAGAGACAAACGTAGGCATCGCCACCTTCGTTGGAAATAAAAACGGAGAAGAAAAATATTGATGGGTAACATTTTTCACACTGGGTTAAAGGGTTTTTATCAAGCTCAAAATCTTCAGGAGTGCGCCGTTCCTTTACCTCCGCATGCTGGGGTGGGGGGCATGGTGCGATCAGTGAAAATTAACAGTCTGGCTAAGAGGCATTTGTTGAGCCACTGGTCTGAACTGCGATCCCTCCAATGCCGCTAACAGAAAGATGTGTCTACAGAGGCGTAAAGTGGCGGGATGCAGTCATCCGGTCAGCTTCAGAGCATGCTTTGCGAGTGCTGCGCTCATTGCCTAGGAAAGTGGCCACCTCTGACAGATTGAAGAGGAGGCCAGTTACCTAGACAACGAGCATTAAACAATCAAATGAAAACAGAAAAGATTTTTTATTCCAAGTAAATTACAAAGATATTCAAGAAAACTCACCAACGCTTGCACATAAGTAGCTTCAGCTTTTGTGCCAAAAAAAAAAAAAAAAAAAGATTTTTGGTAATCACCGTAAAATCTTTCTTGGAGCCTTCATTGGGGGACACAGGTAACCATGGGTGTATGCTGCTGTCGCTAGGAGGCCGACACTATGCAAATAAAGTAAAAACTAGCTCCTCCTCCGTAGCATACACCCACTGACAGGCAGGAAGTACCTCAGTTAAGTGTTAAAGCAGTAGGAGAAGCAACCAACAAACTCCACATATGTACCGGCTCAACAACCAAGGCACGTAGGCCCAAAGCCAGTACAAACAAATAGGGAGGGTGCTGTGTCCCCCAATGAAGGCTCCAAGAAAGAGATTTTACGGTGAGTACCAAAAATCCTTCTCTCTCTATCGCTTCATTGGGGGACACAGGTAACCATGGGACGTCCTAAAGCAGTCCCCAAAGGGTGGGAACGGAAGGAATGCAGAGAAAAAAAGGACTGAGGCGGGCCGGTGCGTAACCGCTGCCTGTAGCACCTTTCCTTCCTAGGCCTGCATCGGACTAGACAAAAGTATGAACTTTGTAAGACTTTGTCATAACATGCAAATATGACTTGGTCGCGGCCCTGCAACCTCTAAAGCAGAGGCCTAGCAAGAAATTGCCCCAGGATTTATCCAGATTATGGACCGGAGAGGGGCAAGAAGGACCTAGAGAAGAAAGGACAATGTCTGCAATAATGTGGAATGAAAAAGAAACGGAGGACGGCAGGATAATGCTGCCAATTAAGAAATCCCCTGATATCTCCTCTTGTAGCCAATAAGTCTAATGGAACCAAATAGTCGTACTTACGCCACCTGAATCAGATCTTCAGAAACTGTCGTAGAAACTTGAGGATGCAGGTTTTCTCGCCCAAAGCATGGCCAGAATGACCTGATGGGAAAAACCCCAGTCCCTTTCAGAAGTAGGCTTCAAGGCCATGGCGTTAAACTTAAACGACTGTGAAACTGTGGCGGAAGAGAGGCCTTGAGTAAAAATATCCGGACGGTCTGGAAAGCCCCAGGAGGCATCCATGGGCATGAACGCCAGCTCCAGGTACCAGGTCTGACTCAACAGCTTGTAGTTGTCAGGACTACTGGAAACCCTTCTGACTGATTTTTTTTTTTTTTTTGACTCCTGTGATTAAGGGAAGAGGGACAGAAGAGGCATCTGAAACTGGGACCACGGAATCACAAGTGCATAGCAGCCGACAGCCATCGGATCCTGGAACCTGGTAACGTACCGGGGAACCTTTTAGTTCGTTCGAGAAGTCATTAGGTGGGCATCCGGAATGCCCTACCTCCGACAAATTTAGCCGAAGACAGTGGTGTTGAGAGACTACTCGCCTGATGCTAACCCCCGTTGATACAAAAAAAAAAAAAAATAAATCGGCTTCCTAGTAGTCTACCCCTGGAATGTGGACGGCTGATATGGCGGGGACATGGTCGTCTGCCCAACTCAGGATCAATGCTATCTCTACCCTGATCCGTGAGTTGTGAGTCCCACTTTGCTAGCTTATGTTACAAAGACATACTGATAGGGAATTTAGATTGTGAGCCTCATCGGGGACAGCGATGATGTGTGCAAACTGTAAAGCGCTGCGTAATATGGGAATATGCCAGTGCCATACAAATACTATTATTACTACTACTACTACTATGCAAGCCACAGCTGTGACAAAGTCCGACTGACTGTGGACTGGCTTGCCTGCGAGGAGAGACTGCCAGCGGAGGAAGGCAAGAAGAATTGCCTTGATCTCCAAGAGACCGATGGGGAGGAGGGTCTTATGAACATTCCAGCGACCCTGCGCTGTGAGAATGAGGAAGCCCGCTCCCCAACCCTGAAGACTGGCATCGATGTTGATGATCTGTCAACAGAGCGGGTGAAATGACCTCCTGTGCATGGCAGTGACGGACAGTGTCCACGAAGAGAGGGACTGCTTCGCATTGAGAGGTAAAAGCACTGGCCGATCGAGGGAACAGTCCAGGGAAACAATTCTCTTGTCCCAGGTAGACCGGAGGGCCAATTAAAGAGGGCAGGGCGGGTGCGAAGCTGGGCATAAGACACAGTTTCTATGACCGCCGCCATGATCTCTGAAGACCGTGGTAGCGGATGCCAGGCTGAACTGGAGTGCCGTGAACTGGTAAAGATGGTCCTGTATCGCAAAACCGAAGGAACTTTCGATGCCGTACACAATAGAAATGTACAGGAAAGCATTCTGAATGTCCATAGAGTAAAAGTAAGCCCCCCTGCTCCATGGAGGGGAACACCGAGCGCAAGGACTCCGTTCTGAAGAGGCGAATCCGAAGGTGGCAATTCAACTGCTCGAGGTCAAAGATCGGGGAGAAACGTCTTTTTATGGGAGCACAAAGAGGTTCGAGTAGAAACCAGAAAACCGTTCAAGCCAGGGAACGAGTACAATGACACCTGAGCTTAGGCAGGGACGAGACAGCTTGGAGAACCCATGAGAGGGTTGAATTGGCGGGAAGGAAAAATGTCTTCCTGGGGCAAAGAAAATTCCATCTTGTAGCTGGGTGTAACGATCACCCTGACCCAGGCGTCAACCGCCGACAACCAAGTCTCCGAAAAAGAAGAAAACTGCCTTCCACCCAGGAAAGAAACCAAGGTAGGGGTGACCCATCATTAGAGGAGAATCTGTGATAGGGGGATCCGGAGGACTTAGAGACGGGTCCCTAGGCCTCCAGTGAGGAATAGCTTGAAGGAAGGTTTCCTTCTTTCCCTTTGTGCAGGAGAACGGTCCTGCTGGTCGGAACCGCCCGAGAAAAGGCAGAGAGGTGCTTTCACCTCTGGTGCATCAGAAGGGATCTGGACCAGCTTGGTCCAAAAGAGCTAGATCTGCTAGCTCCTCTGTAGGAACCGCCGCCATAATCCCCCGGCGAATAATCCTGGCCCAGGGCGATATGGCTTTCAGCACTCAAGAAGAGGCGAAATTAGGTCAGAGAGAGGTGCATGACACCTCTAAGACAGATCCAGCTAAGGCCTCTTTCACACTTCCGTTTTTGACAGTCAAGATCCGCCAATTTTGAAAAAAAAACGGATCCGCCATTTTTCTTTGCGGATCCGTTTTTTTCCCCCATTGACTTTCATTATTGGCGGATCCTGACTGATTGCCGTCCGTTGCATCCGTTTTTGTGAGGATCCGCCACAATGTTAGTGTCCGTCAACTCTCTCTCTTCTTCCCGGCCAGCGGTTCCTTTAAATTTCCTCATTTTGCGGATCTGTCAAAAAACGGATCCTGTGGCATCCGTTTACATCAGTTAAAAACGGATCCGCTTCTCCACCTTTTTGGCGGATTGTAACTGACACAAAAAACTGAAGTGTGAAAGAGGCCTAAGGCCACAATCTGTCTGTCCATAGCGTCCTTGAGAGACGCCGCATCAGGGCTGGACAGAACAGTTTGAGAGGCTAAGCGTGACAAAAGGCAGATTCACCTTGGGGGATCCGACCAAATGCCGACACGGTCTAAACTAAAAAAGTCTAGAACGTCGAGACGTTTTCGTCCCGGGAAGCGTTTGCCGAGAAGTTCCCAGTGTATAGAGGTGGTAGCCTCAAACTCTTTGGGAAAAAATGCTGGAGGGACAACTCACCGCCTGAATGAAACGGAGATGTCTTGAGCAGCCGCATGCTCCACTTTTACTTCGAGAGTTTGAACAATAGCCGAAATAAGGCTATTTACCAAGTCCCGCATCCTAGAAGTCTGATCCACCTCAGAGGAAGGGGAACGGGTAGAGAGGGCCCCAGTGAACTGGATGAGGAGCTAGACAGAGTCCGCTTCCTAATTCCTTCTCCTGATCTGTTCCTGTGACGGTCGTGGTCGGGTGCATGCGACTCACCATGGGAGGAGTTCGGGGCACTGGTGACGGCAGACAGATGCGGCATACATTTCAGGACTTGTACCAGGGACTGTGAATTTTCTAGTCAGGTCCGAGACTGACTGAGACCTGGCAACAGCCCACTCCGGAGGGAGGGGAGTGCTTTCATTCCGAAAATTGAATCTACTGTCCGGCTGGAGACTGGCTGGGACATGGCAACAGCCCACTCCGGAGAGAGGGGAGTGCCATCTTCCAGGCAGGTGCCGAGGGACCTGGTCACGCTTCCCTTGTTCCATACCAGATATGTCCTTGTGGACATCGCAGACAGGTGCATGCGAAACACCATAAAAGGTGTTTGGTGCACTGGTGGCAGTAGACTGATGCAAAAGGCGTTCCAGGACCTGGGTCGTGGACTATGAAACCTCTGTCGGGTCGGATAATGACTGAGACATGGCAGCAGCCCACTCCGGAGGGGGGGGCGAATGCTCTTGACCTGGACGTTAGGGAACTGCTATAGGGCAGACAGTGGAAAAGCTCCAGTATGGTCAGAAGGCTACTGCTGTTATACAGATGGTGGCCAAAGGGAGAGACGAATACTGCTGCCGGGCATAGATACTTCCCTATAAGGTAGAAAAAAGGGCAACCAGCCTGGGCAGGTCCTACCTGAACCCGAGATGGCGCTGTCGCCGCTCAGGCTGCAGTGTCTCCCAGATGCGGTGCCGGATAGAGATGGATGCCTGCTGAGCCCGCTGGAGATGCACAAATCTTCGTCCGCTGCTACAGACAGAGACACACTGCCTGCTGTGCCCTATGGGTCCTGCGGCAGATGGTGACAGACAGTGTACAAATCCACAGATAGAGCATGATGCCAAACTTGCAGGCCTTGAGACGCTATACTGGGGTCAAGTCTCGGGTGACAGGGAGAGAGGGCTAGCAAGGCCCACTCACCGACTAAAGAAAACAACAAGGCCATCGGGAGGGGGCGTGTCAAAGCCCAAGGCGCACGCCGATTGGCCTGGTAATGCTCAGGGTGCGCACTGATTGGCCGAGGGACACTGACTGGCTTGAAGGCCAAAAGCCGTGGGCTCAATTAGCAGAAGGAACCAGATAGGCCGCACCATCTCACGCTAATGTGCCGGCCGGCGAAAAACCAAAGAAAAGAGCCCCTCCTAATGGCTGACACAGCGGGAGCACCAGTAGTGACCGAACCTGCCAGGGAGAGACAGGTACAGCGCCATGCTGCGGAGCGGTGGGCGTGATCCGGCCGGAGCTGCACTGAGAGGCGTGTCCCGGACGTAGCCAGGATTATCTGACCCAGCGCCGCCTCCCCTCGGGCACGAAAGAGCGCGAAAGATGAAGCCGCAGCCTGATAGGCTGACAAGCGGAGGAGGCGTGTGCGACCTGAAAACGGCCCAATCGCCGGCGCCGGGGATGACGCGCAGAAGAAGGGGGGGGTGCCCGGCGGCGGAAAAGAGCGAGATAATAGGATGGCACGCCAAGGGGCGTGTCCGGCATAGAAGATGGCTAGGGAAACTAAACACGCCAAGCTGGGGGCGTGTCTGGTCAATAAAGGCAGCTGATAGGAGACATGCCGGAGAGGGGGGCGTGCTCCTGACTTAAAATGGCCGAAGGGAAGAAGAAAGCCTGCAAAATGCCGGGGCTGCGCGCTATGAGAAAAAAGGCCTCGAAAATTGAACCTGTGGACCAGGGAGGGAAGTGGCTGCCTACAGCAGGGACCTATACACCGGCAAACGGGGGAGCTGCTGCCGGAGGAAGCTGCTGTGGGGGGGGGGCTCGCTGATTGAATCCGGCTCCTCTTGATAGATGATCGATGAGGATTGCATCAGGAGCCCTCGGAAGTGAGAGGGTCCTGGAAAAGAAGATCCTCCTTCCCGCAAGGGGGAAGGCCACCACCGGTGACCACCGTCTTCCTCTCAGCTCTCACCGAGGAGAGGGGTGAGGAGGGGATAAGGTAAGGACTGGCCACCGAGAGTCACCCTGAACCACCCCAAAAGGGGGACAGGGGACAAGTCCTGCCAGCGGGCCTGAGAGTGGGCGATGCGGGTGACACCACACTGCTCTCTCAGTCGCTTAAATGTGGGAAAACAGGGTGAGCAATCTGCAGTTACCCGACGAGCTGTATCTGAAAAACAAAGGGAAAAGGATTAATAAGTTCACACAGAAACCTGTGAAAGAAAAAACACTGTGGATCTGGTGTTAGATCCAGGCTCGCCTCCTACAGACACTAAGCTTAAACTGAGGTACTTCCTGCCTGTCAGTTTTTACTTTATTTGCATAGTGTCAGCCTCCTAGCGACAGCAGCATACACCCATGGTTACCTGTGTCCCCCAATGAAGCGATAGAGAAAAACAGATACCATAGCAGAGTGGCTGGCTGGGGCGATTCAATAGCAATATAAAAAAACGAAAGGCCATCAGCATCATGTTTTAACATGACTTTTACCAGCCTCTCTGTACCATGCACCTTTTAACGAGGACTGAAATATTGGAATTTTACGGTACAGCCTTTTTTTATTTTTTCTTTATATACCAAAATTACAAAGCTGCTCATTTTTACAATTTTTTCCCATATCAAGACAACCCCTTTAATGAAGAAAAAAAATGGTATAACTATCCCAAAACGGCACAAAAACGGGGAGATATTTAACCATTTCTGATTTGCAAAGTGATGTTTTGTTTAGAATCAGATGACATAAAAGTTGGACCATCAGCCATATCGGTGAGACCCCCCTGCTTTACAGAGATTGCATGAGCATGACTATAGGATTTGCGGTAATATGTGATAGATAGATCACATATAAGGCCACGGTCCCACTAAAGAGATTTGGAATTGTACCATGGGCTGACAGCCAGGCAAGACAAAAAGCTGGACACTTGCCCGACAAGCTCATAACTCACAAACCCTTATCGTATGTCAGATCGACATGACCTAGAAGTGTTTTCTGGAAAACCATAATAAGACAAAAATTCCACTCTACTGTCGGGAATACACCTGCGCGATTATGGCACCTGGAGAACATTAAGAAAGATCCGCAGTCACCTAAGTGTCATCAGTCCACAAAACCAGTCCTCCAGGTGCTCCCTACAGCAGAGAACAAAGGGTTGCACGGGTCTCACAAAATGTAGACCTCACATAATACTACAAAAGACAGCATCTTCTCAGCTACAATTACATTTACCATAATCCTGCAAACAGAAGGCCTCAAAATCCAGTAAAATACTCTAAAATTCAGCTATTCTGGCATTCACATGACCGAACAGCACATCACAAAACAGTGAAAGAAGGATGATGCATCCTATTCTCTGTAAATCATTTATCAGTTTTGCTGTTTAGAATGGGACAGAACGAGCAGAGTCATCTCTAATCCATCACCTATTGAAGAAAGTCTTTTGTTAACCCCTTTTCGACATCGGGCACAACAGTACACCGATGTCGGGACTCCCTTCCTTTGATGTGGGCTCCGGGGGTGTGCCCACAACTTTCTCGGCACATGGCAGTTGTTTTGAACAGTTGACATGTGCCCGAAACAGCCACGTGTGGAATCGCGATACACCCAAGGCTATTAACCTGTTAAATGCCACTGTCAAACTCTAATAGCAGCATTTAACATGTGCTTCCGGCAATCCGCTCACCAGTGACCCCCGACACATGATCGCAGGTCACCGGTGGGTTGACATGACAACCAGAGGTCTCCTGGAGACCTCTATGGTTGTCACTGCTGGCTTGCTGTGAGCGCCGCCCAGTGGCGCTCATAGCAAGTCAGTAATTCAGGTACATATAGGCGAACTGATCATCGCCTGTATGTAGCTGAGCCTATCGAGTTATGGCAGTTTGTAGTCTCCCATGGAGACTATTGGAGCATGCCAAAAGTAAAATAATAATAATATACACACACACACACACTCAATAAAACAAAATCAAAAAACTCATATTAGGTATCGCCGCGTTCAGAATCGCCCGATAAATAACAAGGATTAACCTGATCGCTAAACGGTGTAGCGAGAAAAAGAGGCAAAACGCCAGAAATACGTGTTTTTTTGGTCACCGCGACAATGCATTAAAGTGCAATAACAGGTGACCAAAAGATCGTATCTGCACCAAAATGGTATGCTTAAAAACGTCAGCTCATCACGCAAAAAAAAAGCCCTTTCCCCAACCAGAGATCACAAAAATGGAGACACTACAGGTATCGGAAAATGGTGCAATATTTTTTTTCTTCTTCAAGTTTGGAATTCTTTTTCACCACTTATATAAAAAAAAGAACCTAGACATGTTTGATGTCTATGAACTCGTAATGACCTGAAGAATCATAATGGCAGGTCAGTTATAGCATTTAGTGAACCTAGTGTAAAAAAAAAAAAAAAAAAAAAAAGCCGAACAAAAAAACAAGTGTGGGATTGCACTTTTTTGCAATTTCACAGCACTTGGATTTCTATTCTTCCCGATTTCTAGTACACGACATGGTAAAACCAACAGTGTCTTTCAAAAGTACAACTCGTCCCACAAAAAACAAGCCCTCACATGGCCATATTGATCGAAAAATAAAAAAAGTTACAGCTCTGGGAAGAAGGGGAGCAGAAAACGTAAACACGAAAATACCTCCTGGGGTTAAGCGGTTATCCACTTCAGCTTTTGGGGGACTTTTTTCTTAAATGCATGTATATTTGGCTTAAAATGATTTTTGCAATTGGGTTTGATTAAAAATTCTGCAGAGTTCAGCTTTTACAAGTTTACAAGAGGTTTTCCTATATAATCAACTTTGATGTGGTCATAAATCAGATGAAGGCATAGGGAGGAAGGCAGGGAGTCTCAGCGCTGGGATCCAAATTCCAAGAGGCAGGAGCTATGGATCAATGCTTTGAATCTAACTTTTCTTTTAATTAGCCATTTAAATATAAAGCTTCAGAAAACATTTTGTCAAAGGGGGAGTTTAAAAATTAGGACCTACACGTTTCGACATAAGTCTTATACATGGTCTGAATAAAACTTATATCGAAACACGTAGGTCCTAATTTTTAAAAGCTAAGTTATATTCAAAGCATTAAAGTCTTCTTTCACTGGATCATCCTGTATATTCCACTAGCTTCACCTGCTTTGACTGGATCTGTGTGAGGCTGCATTTACTCCACACCCTACAAGGTGACCAGAGTATTGTCCTCTTTTTTTGTTGCAACTAATAATAATCCCTAACTTCTGTAAAAATAGACAGACATTTTCATATCAAAATTTGGTAAATGCTTTTAAATGTCTTCTGCAGACTTATCTAATTAAACTAAAATGAAAAAGGTCAGACTCGTTTCACCAATCACCTGCTGCGAGCTCACAAGGGGTCTTTATTTCCTGGTCTCTCTTGAGTGGTTGCATTTCCTGTGTTGAGAGATACCATGACATAGAGACCAGTTGGGGACCCAACAGGCATTGAAACAGGAACAGTGGGGGAAATCGGTGAAGAGTAGCATGCCTTCTTTTACATTTGTAAGTCATTCTGATGAGATTTGGGCAAACAGATTTTCAGGACCCTGGTCAGCCAGCAATGTCAGTAGCCAACAACCGACGAACCAGAGCACTGAGAATCTCCCATTGCCTGCGGCATCCCTAGCACCCCTTCAGATCAGTGGGCCCCGTGACTACTTGCAGCACAACCCATAGTACTGATGTGGTCGCAAAGTCCAGGGTCGTGTAAATCTTTTTGCTCAACTCAAATAATTCTGGCCTTTTTTAAATAAAATTTACCCGTTGGAGAACACCTTTAAAAAGAAGAGGGAAATGGCTACTTTCTATTTATACTTACAGCTTCAAGTTGCCTCTTCTTCTGTACCAAAAGTTGAAGCATCAGGTTTACATTAGCCAGATCCAGATTATCTTGATCGGTTACAAGACGGTCTTGAAAGATCTGCCATAGGTGACCATTCTAGGGACAGTAAAAAAAAAAAAAAATTATGGACCAGATGAAACAACCCTCTCAGCTCACAAATGTATAATCACGTTTCACTTAATCTAAAAATCTGCCACTTCCAACACAGAAAACAAGAGAGTTCACGTGTACGTCATTAGTAACTTTATAGGACAATGCGGCCTTTAATTTGTATCTGTAGGGTAGCTGCATTTTCCTGGCAGGCGAACCTGATGTCGTCTACAACACAACACCTTCACATTTTGCAAAACGGCAGCCGGCTCCTCGGCTAACACAGCGAATGTCAGGCCGTGCTCCCCATGTTGATCTGCGGTAGGCACTTTTTTTTTTGGAGCTCTCCAACCCCATTCAATCCTGAAATCTGAACTCTGCAAAGACAAGTTCAACAATTCCTGGTAGAAAAGGGACGAAGGTTCATTATACACAGTGAAAAGCAAGAAGGCCGATGCTAATAATGGATCATGTATCAGTGGCGCAAAGTGCAACTTTTAATTACTGTCTCAGCTACTTGGCATTTATATTATAGGGGGACCTGTCATCCAATTCATTCATTCATTCATGAACCACAAGCAGTACGAATCTGAGTGCAGCCGAGTAAGGCTGAGTTCACACGTGGCGTTTTTTTCGCGTTTCCGCGGCGGTTTTAACCGCGCGATTTTGCCGCGAAAACGCGAAAAATAAGCATCCCATACATTCCTATGGGATTCCGCAATGCTGTGCTAATGCTGCGGTTTTTACCGCGGCGGAATCGCTTTGCGGTAAAAACCGCAGCATGCTCATTAATTTGCGGAATCGCGGCGATCCCGCACCCATAGGAATGCATTGTTGTTCCGCTTACTTCCCGCATGTGGCTGTGCACACAATGCGGAAAGTAAGCAGAACATTTGCGGATGGTACCCACGGTCCGGAGGAGAGGAGACTGTCCTCCGGCTTTGGGTACCATATCCCTGTAAAAAATAGAATTTAAAAATAAAAAATATTGTTATTCTCACCCTCCGACGTCCCGCACAGTCTTCCCGCTCTTGTTCCCAGTAGTCCTTTGCGAAAATGCCCGCGATGGCGTCCGTTCTCGCGGGATCGCGAAGTCTCGCGGTCATTCGCGCGACATCATCGCGAATTACCGCGAGACATCGCGATCCCGCGAGAACGGACGTCATTGCGGGCATTTTCGCAAAGGATTACTGAGAACGGATGCGCGGGACGTCGGAAGGTAAGAATAACACCATTTTTTTTTACATTCTATCTTTTACTACTGATGCTGCATAGGAGGCCTCAGTAGTAAAAAGTTGGTCACACTCGTCAAACACTAGGTTTGACGAGTGTGACCAACCTGTCAATCAGTTCTCCAAGCGATGCTACAGATCGCTTGGTAAACGCTAGTATTTTGCAAGCTAAATACGCTTGCAAAAATGCTAGTTTTTCCGCGGGAAAAACGCGGGAATTTAAAATGCGATTTTCCCGCGGACTGGAATTCCGGAATTCTCACGGTAATTTCCGCGAGAGTTCCGGTACGTGTGCACTTAGGAGACGCAGGGCTGCAGTTAGGCTATGTGTGTACAAAGGGAAAGCCCTGTCATCTGCAAGGGGAGAAACCACTAGTTGCCGGTCCATGGTGACAAAGGACTCGATCCGAGACGCGCGTCAGGGTGCATTGTTGCTTGCACCAGTGTGACCATAGTGGTAACGGCGCATTACATTTAGTGCTAGGCATGCCATTTAGTGTGGCCAGACTTGTATTAGTGTTACCATATAGGCTATGGTGCATTATATTTAGCACTAGGCATATTATCTATTGTGGCCATGCCAGTCATTATTTATTTAATCCCCGTTATCTTGTCATTTCACTAGGTCTAGGTTCCCATGTGTTTAGACTTGTCTTGAATTACTCATATTGCACATGCACTTTATCCTTTTCCCCTTTTACGTATTAAAATACCAATTATTTTCTGCATGATGTTTTTACCTTTTGCTCTAGGATATTGTCACTTTCACTTTTTATTGCTGTGTCCTTGTATTTAAATATTTTTTATTTTGTCTCATTAGTATTCTTTTTGTCAGCAATATCCGGTCACCAGTGTACTTTGCAGCTACACTTATTGTCATCAGCACCGCATTTTATCTCCTTTTTTGTCTTAATAAAATTTAATTCTATGTTTTCAATTATTGATTTGTACCATCAATTTTTTGACCATTTAGTTCGGTTTTTCCTCTAGCGCTCACATAGTCACCTGAGATGCTTAGTCCTCTGCTTGCTTCTCCAACTATATTTTTGCAGGTAGTTTGATGCAGTTTCGTCATTTTTCCTATGTGCAATTCTCTGCCTTATCGTCATTTCCATGTGAAAATATACAGACTAACCAAGAGATTAACGACAAGAGCATAACAAGCCCGCAGTCACTTGCCAACAGCGGATGAGTGGAGTGTCAGCCGTTCTGCCAGCCGCACCATATGGTCTCATTGTACAACCACTGACCGGTAAAGCCTATAACATTAGTTAACAGGCAGCAAGTGAACAGTTCTTCGCGAAGCGTTGGAAGCAGGAAAAAAAATAGGCAAAGTGATTTGAGGGACTTCAATCAATTGTAATGAAAGCGTATTTCCAAAATTGGCAGATCTTGTGGGGTGGTCCTGCTAGACAGAGGATACTAACTACCAACAATTGTGAAAGGATGGCACACCGGTCATCTGGCCATAGGCATTCAAGGATCATTAAGTGGGGAGTGAAGGTTGAAATCCCATCTTATCCGATCCCACACAAAAGCCACTGCAGCACATCTGGTGAAATATTTAAGAGGTTGCCCAGTCTTCTGATAAAAGTCTGCAGTCACTATGCGGCTATAGACATCTGAATCACGTCATGTCAGTATTCACCAGGATTGCCGATGAGAGCGGAGCGGGAAGTCACATGCTTACAAGTATGTGATTTACATACAAGCAGTCACATGCCGACTAGACATACTAAGTCTCTTTCAATACAAGTGTATTTAAAGATCGATCACGTCTAGTCTGCACGTAACTACCCACTGCCATGGGCAATACCGGCGAGTCCTGATGCATGTTTTCTGGAATTCAGAAATCTAGTCACATAAAGTGATTACAGGCTTATATCAGAAGACCTGATAACCCCTTTAATGGTGGACGCCTTCATTAGTCCATGACTTGACAGGTTTTAGTCACACGAATGAGACCAACATAACATTAGGTTCTTGACTTTAAAAAGGTGTTTCCTGACGCCATGGGGCACAGATACCCAACTCGTGGAGCCAAACAACGACTAAGGTAATTCTATACAGCTAGTGATTGTGACTGGATGGACACCGGTAAGGAATACATTAATAGTCGGGAACTGTCACGTATTCCTCCTTTTGTTATTATAGTCAATTGTCAGATGCTAAAGAATAAGAAAAGATATTCTGCAACGTTTTGACTGATAAGCGTATATCCCCAATGAGCAAGTTTAGGGAGACTCCTTGATGTAAACTTTTTTTTTTTTTTTATCTATTACACCATCCACACCTCGGTATCGGCCGCACCTTCCTCTGAGCATTGATCTTGTAGCTTCAGGACGGAAGCGACAAATCAGCAAGATAATAGTCTGCTGCCCGCATTTTAAAACTTTAGGTAATTTCTTCTACCTTAGAACCATTACTTCTTGGAGTAAAGTTGGGACGGCAGGCGGCGTCTTGTTATACTTTTATCAGAGGAGCGCGGCCCGTGTGATTGCTTTTTGATAACCAGTGTCACTTCCATTTAGTGAGGCGTTATACACATCTTACCGACGGGTCCAGCTTTAACCGCTTGTCATCAAATCTCTGCTTCTGTTTGAGAATAAGTTCATTTACTGAAAGAAACACAAACAAGAGGTGACTCACGGAGAGAAGCCGAGGCATTGTATCTAAGGAACTAAAACGGGATTATCTAACACAGACTTGTTCTACAAAAATCCTCTTATTGCAGCACAGATCTTGCCGACAAGCATCAACATTTTACCTGGAGCATGGCTGCCCCGTCTGGTGCTCTGTAACCAGAAACCGCCCAGAAAAAGCAGCATTTGCAGTCAAAGAAAGAGGCAACAACGTCTACACTTAAGCCCCCGTTACATACTGCGATATCGCTAGCAATATCGCTGTAAAGTCACCGATTTTGTGACGTTGCAGCGATATTGCTAGCGATATCGCTGCATGTGATACTTACCTCCGACCGGCTCCCCCGCTGGTTATCGCTGATCGCGCGAGAAGCTGCTGGACCATTCCTCGTCGGCCACTTCCTGTGGCGCTTTCTGCTGTGACGACGAGCGACGCGTGGAGCCGGGCGGGAGGACGCAGGATCGCCGCGTCTGACAGGTAAGTAGCGATCCCCGTCCCCAGCGATGTCGCTGGTGAGATCTGCCTGTGTGGCAGCTCACTAGCGACCACCTAGAGATTCACCAGCTATCCTGACCACGTCATATCACTGGTCGGGATCGCTGGTGAGTCGCTAGGTGTAACGGTACCCTTAGTTTCCAAGTGGGGGTCCAAACTTCCCCCATTTAAAGGGAATTGTGCTCACTGGGTTCATGCTGCCCTATCTGTGTGCAGCACAGAAGCGTGTTAAAGACCCCAATTCCAGGGATGTTTTTTTACCTACTCATTTTCTTGAAATCACGGATTCCAGTTGCAGCTACAGAAAGCATAAGCAATCACTACTCCAACAGCAGCTATCGGACCCTCGGTGACATATGTCGTTTATAGGACAACTCATTTAAGTAGATTTGGCTTGGAGACATTAAAGGGGTTCTCCACCAAAAACAAATCATCACCAACCAGGCAGATTGGTGGGAATCCGACCGCTGGGATACGCGCCGGTCAGCAGAATGGGGAACTTATATCAGTGCTAAAAAGGAATGTCCTCGTGCAGGATCCCCCTGTGCTCCCATTTACTCCTTATGGGGCTGATGTGCTTGGCATTTCTTTGCAGCCCCATAGAAAATAAACGTAAAGGCATTTTATAACAAGGATTAAAAATTCCTTGTTTTGCCGATTTGTGCGGGCCCCAGTAATTGGACACCTACCGATTAGCACCTATCTTGTTAGAGAAAATTCTGAAATCAGCTGTCTTCCAATAAAGAAAAAAAAAATGCCTAAAACAACAAGGAAAACGAACACGAGACAAGGCGACACTCACCTAGGAAGTTTGGGAAGAGATGATCAATGTTATCCACCACATAGTTACACTTTGGGCAGCGGTTATTGTCCTCCAGGCTTTGATGGATGCATTTGTAGCTGTAAGGAGACACAACACACATTGTCAGCTGTCATACGATAAAAATATATCTGATGACCAACTTTCTTTACCCTCGATGCCAAAAAAGGTGTAAAGCGTTCACCAAGTGCCGACGCACCCGCAGGACGGCAGCCGATGACAGAAGTTGGCTATGCACTGCTGGGCTATAACTTTTTTTTTTACTTTGGGCAGCTTCTTAGTGTGAATTCAGACTTCACTATTGGATCTCTGGGCTGGGGATGATACAGAGCTTTGCCTGCATGAAATACTTCTAAGACTTGAGTGACACAGACATCTGATATTAGAGATCACAGACGCTCCTGCGGGCGTTTACATCCGTCCGTCCGTCAGCTCAGATGACAGAGCCGGCTTATAAAGTAATAGGTGACATTATTACTGGATGACAGAACTGATGTATCCAGGTTTAAAGCGATAAAGATTGCAACGTGTGAGCCTGAAATCTCTCTAAAGCCCAGGAATACGACATCTCGGTGTGGAGAGATTAGAATACGTGCAGAGCGTAAATACATATAAAGACAACGGCCCCTTCTGTACCGCGATGAGCAAAACGGTCCCGATCCAGACAGGCAGAATACAAGAGAGAGAGACAAAAAAAAAAACAAGCCCCCCCGAGACATATATATACATCCTACATCAGGTACAGGTGCATGGAGGGTGGCTCAGGGGCCAGCTGTGCTATACAGCCAGCACATGGCTATAACAGCAGCGACCTAACGTAGCTCAGATCACTGCTGTTTAACCATTTAGATGCCACCGACAATCGTAAAGGCGGCATTAAAATGTTTGCAGAATAGCTGTACATGTAGGGATCATAGCTCAGTATGTTGACTGTATACATAGCTCTAAAATATTACAGTACATAGACCAAGCAATCAAAGGACTGCAAGTTTCCCCATCCCAAAAAAAAAAAACAAAAAAAAAAAAAAAACACATTTGGTGCCGCTGCATCAAGATATAAAAGGTACAAAAATTAACCCATGGAAACAAAAGGAAAATCTCTAGAATTGACATGTTTTAGTTGCCACACGTTCCCTCAAGAATAAAACAAACACTGTATGTACCCCGAAATACCAAAAAAAAAAACTGCAACAGAAAAATAACCCAGTTATAGGGCCGAGAAGACTGTGACAAAAACATTTTTTTAACCACTTACACAAAACTATACAAATCTGGTATCGCGGTAATCGTAGTGATCTGAAGACTCATATCAGGTTATTATTTTTACCGTACCGCACGCTGAACGCTGTAAAAACTGAACCCAAAAGAGAACAGTGGAATTGCGGTGGTTTTTTTTTTCTACCATTGTAGTGCACTTGGAATTTTATTACCCATTTTTCAGGACGTTATATGGTAAAGTAATAGGCGTCATTCCAAATCGCAACTTGTCCTGCAAATAACAAGCCTTCATAATGCGATGTGGATGCCAAAATTGCAGAGTTATGGCTCTTAGAAGAAGGTGAAGGAAAAACGAATGCTCAAGATGGAAAAAAAAAAAAATATATAGCTGCGTCTTTAAGAGGAATCTCTCTTATTGAACAGGTCTATGAAAAAAAAAAAAAGCCGTTCTTGCTGACCCTGGCCCAGCTATGCAAGAAATGTTTAGCCACTTATGACCAGAGGTGGATTGCACCAAATATGACTGCCAAGTGTCAAACTGCTTTAGAGCCGATTCATTAAGACTGGAGATTACTGGCGCCCTCTAGTAGCGTTCATGGTGTAAGTTTTGATTAAGTTTTGACCAAGTGGCTGGGAGATGGAAAAAAAAATTGTTACCTTAAGTCAATTAATGAATCGGCCTCTAGCTCTTAAACTAGAGAACGCTTTTAAAGTAATAATAGTGCACTATAAGGCCCAGGAACGCCCAATATGAAACCTCCTAATGCACTAATCTAAAAGTCAGAAAGGGTTAGATATTTAAACTCTTTTTGATTAGATGTTGAATTTTAACATGCCCGACCTTTTGATCTCACAGAAGATAACCTGCAGGTGCCAGAGGTTCCCCACTGAGAACACATGCACGCTCAGCCGAGACAAGAGTGCATATGCTTTGGAGGCGCAAGCCAAAAGGATGACCGCTATCAAACACCCGCACCTGTGAAGAAGGGGGTCACAAAGTGTAAAAACACGGGCGATTCTCCTCGGTAGCCACCGTTGTGAACAGACCCCATTAGTGCCGATCACAGAGGTTTAAAATGAATTTACTGGGCAGGATCTCTCTCCAGACAACAGTAATAAAGCAGGAAAGTTACTCATGAAGACAACTGCAAGAGGTAAGATTTATTATAGAGGCACACTGCTACTACTTTAATCAAGGTCCCTGATGCGACGCGGCCGACAGAGTCCCATTGAGCTATGAACAGTGTTTGGAAGTGCAGAGCGGAGTAAGCAGAGCCGGATCAGAGGTCCTCTCCGTGTACCGGCAGCGGGGCCAACACTACATTACTCCACAACACCAAGAGGCCCCGCTAGTAACAAAGGGCTTAAGATGAGCTGTGGAAAAACAAAAACATCTTTCCCCCCTCTGTATTCTCACAGAACATGGACCGAGTCCAGGGATAAAACTTCTCCAATGTCAGGGAGGCAGCTGCTATTAGTTTTACAAAAAGGTCTTTAAAGAAAGAAAAAAAAAAAAAAAAATATCCGAGATATGCATCCAGGCTGACACCTGGATGTGATTTCACTCAGCTTGCTTTTAGATGATTTTTGGGTTTTTTTTTGCAGAAACTTGGGAATTGTATGTATGTTTAGCACAGGAGCGTTAAGTTAAAAGCGGGAAATGGATATTAACCCTCCGTGTGGGAAAGATGCTGGAGACGATTATAACTCTAGAGCTCCAAATACTGCAGCGTTAAAGCCAAGTATTAACATTGTTAGTATTGGATTAAAGAGAGAATCTGCTAGAGCCCCTCCATTGTAAAGCATATTAATAAATCATTCATAAGTCATTATCAGATCTCGGTGCGGGTCCAACACCCGGCACCCCAATGATCACCCGGTTGCAGGTCCTAAAGTGGCCGGGCGTGCACTGTGTGCCGCTCTGGACCCCTACCAATCTGACCCAAGGATTGTTTATGAATACTATTGTGCGGGAACAACCCCTTTAAAAAGGCAGCATGTAAAGGTGTTTAGGTAGGTGCACAGCAAATGGTAGGAGGTGACCACTCTGGATCTTTTCACAAGACCCCCAATATCACTGTGCAGAAGACCACCGCCACTCTCCATACATTCACTAGAAACCATCATTACTATTAATAAAAAAAAAAATTGAACAAAATGGTTCCCATGCAAGATCATCAAGCACTCTAACAGAAAAAGGAAAGGGGTCTCTTTCAAGCTTTATACTGCGAGACCATGTACAGTAATAAAAAAAAATAATTTTGTCAATGCAGGAAAGATTTGTAGACTGATAGCTGCGCCATTTCCTACACACGAGGTCATCAATTTCACGGATTTTTACACTTTGTTTGACCAATTCGAAACCTTCAATAGGAATCCCCTAAAGCTTCTGCTGCCTGCAGATTCTGCTGTACCCTCTATGAAAATCTAATATACAGAAAGGATATAGTCATTAATATTAGCAGCAGCCATATATTAGGTACGTGCTGCAGGCCTTGTCATATCACCCAATACAGTGCAGCTACTGAGCGATGCCCTATGCCAACATTGTATTGATCTGTCTGCACCGTAGTACTCTCATTATAAGCCAAGTTTAGCAAAAGGAGATTTAAAAGAAAAAAGTGAAAATCATACACAAGAGGCTACAAAATGAGGACACCCACACTTGTCTAACGAGTTACTTGTAATAAAGGTCTACGACAAGTCCAGAGAAAAACCCAGTTGTTGCGGCAGGAGATAGTTCCGATTAACAGAAAAGACCCCACTTTTCTGTACTATATTCCCAACAGCCCCCTTAGATGAAATCCCCTACAATCCGTCCTAGTTAGAAAGGTCTAATAAATTGATCTCAAGTCTGCCCCTACCAAAAATTTTAGCGACCAGCAGCAATCCACGGAAAATGTCCCTGAAAATTAAAAGGCGCATTCCAGTTACCGCCTGTCCACAGGAACCCCAATGATCACCAGAATGGAGGGCGGTGCACTCTATATGGGACTGTACTTTGTAAATCTCCAGCAGTCCCATGGAGAGTGAACACAGGAGCCGCAGCACACATCCGTGACTGCTGATCCATTCAGGGGCACGAGTCCAGCATGCGGGTCTCATGGGCCAGACCCTCACCCATCTATTAGTACCAATAGTAACAACTTGCCTAACACAATGCCCAGTGCAACCAATAAGTTGACAGGACAGGCCCTCCGTGTGAGAGACACTCGTTAAAGCAGTTTTCCAGACTTCATCTGCAGTCACCAATGTGTGGACTGTCAGGATTCCCCTCTACCGCCAGCTTGAGTGGTGGTCACATGGTTATCATATATGATTTGCATACTGGCGATCACCTGCCGACTTGCAACTATTCCTGCTTCTCTTAATGTTCTATTAAGAGGATGAGAAACTTATTCGTCAGCAATGATGCAATGTTCCTACTGCTTGAGCTGGGGAGAACAAATCTTGACAGCCTGGCCAAAAAAATGAGGATTTTGAACAGAGCCTGTCACTAGTGATGAGTGAACGTGCTGGGGTAAAGTGTTATCTAAGCATGCTCGGGTGCTAACAGAGCGCCATCGGCATACTCGAAAAATATATCCGAGTCCCCTATGGTTGCATGTTTTGCAGCTGTTAGGCTAAGTGCACACGTTGCAGAAAATTTCTGCTCAAAAACCTGAATCCCTTCCCAGAAACCTCACCTATTTTTCGCGGCGTTTTTTGCGGTTTTGATGCGTTTTTTTCCGCAGCGGTTTCTAAACGCATGGAAGAAGCCAAAACCGCGGAAAAATCCACAAAATTAATGTGCATGCTGTGTTTTTTACCGCGATGCGTTTTTTTCGTGGTAAAAAAAAAAAAACACATCAATGTGCACAAAAAGTGCAAAATGCATAGAAATGACTGTGCAGCTTATTTTTAGCGGTTTTATAGCGGTTTTATAGTGAAAACCGCAGTAAAAACCGCTAATAAAACGCTGTGTGTGAACACAGCCTTAGACACCCGCAACACATGCACACATTTTCTGTTTGCTAGGCAATCCCTGCATGTGTTCCGGATGTCCAACAGTCCAGAGACATGCACCTGCAGGGACTCGAATATATTTGTCGAGCTCGCCAAAGACACTCGAATTGCACCTGAGCATGCTCAGATAACACCTTATCCGAGCATGTTTGCTCATCACTACCTATCACCCCTCTCCTTCCATTTAACACTTCCTTATAGGATACATGGATATGGGTTTTAAAACAAGAGTCTTAGTTGAGACTGTAGCTTGGAGAAGGAAAATGTCATTTTGCTTCCTTTTCATCATACATGGGGTTAAATATTATTTCTGATAGAGCCCACAGGATTTAGGGTCCTCGTTGCACATCAGTAACAGCCATGGCTCAATATTGACTTGACTACCACTGCGGCTTCCTTTGCAGTCAACGCTAAAAAAACACACACACAATGCAGACCAAAAGTTTGGACACACCTTCTCATTCAAAGAGTTTTCTTTATTTTCATGACTATGAAAATTGGAGATTCACTCTGAAGGCATCAAAACCTTGCAAAGCAGTAATCAAAGCAAAAGGTGGCTACTTTGAAGAACCTAGAATATAAAACATATTTTCAGTTGTTTCAAATTTTTTTGTTAATTATATAATTCCACATCTGTTAATTCATAGTTTTGATGCCTTCAGAGTGAATCTACAATTCATGAAAAGAAAACTCTTTGAATGAGAAGGTGTGTCCAAACTTTTGGTCTGGACTGTAATAATTGTGTGAGTGTAATAGAAATATATATACACATATATATGCGCATTACTTTTCTGAAGCGTCTTTTACTTTTCTGGCAGTACATCTCTGTGGGTTCTCACAGTTCATCTAAGGATAAACAATTACTTTTAGGAAGGGTGGGTTACGTTGTACGAAACAGAGAAGGAAACCGGGGAAAAAAAAAGGTTGTGAAACTAGGAGTTAAATGTTCCAGTTTAATGCAAACAAACTGCACTCCGTCAATATTAAAACACTGACTCTGAACAGGGAACGGCGTCTATACTCAAAAGTTCATTGTCCTAGCACAATCCGCTAATTGTCGGCTTCCAAAAACTCCAGATACTTAGTGGTGATGTCAACTATCAATTTACATAGTTTACACATCTCCAACAAATGCCAAACACAAAGGGGAAACAAAAAAAAAGGAAATCCTAAGAGAGGAACACGACGAAGAGAACTATAAAAAGTAAGAAGACTATTCCGGACGCCATGGCTTGTAATGTCCAATAACAGGGACTGGAAGACCTTCTCATACAGCGCATTTCTGGCCAGCACATCAATTGAGGAAAAATGCTATTTTTATAGAATTATTCCAAAATGGTCTAGACATCCACCTCCAATGAACACAACTGTAAAAAAAAAACAAAACAAAAAAAAAACAGATATGACCATAAAATGTATGAGGGGTCCAACTCTGAGCAGCTTTCTAGGTCTAACATCTGCACAATGCGGTCTTTTCGCCGATTCCTGCCCTCACCACAGGCTCAGCGCATACAGTGTATACCCTGCAGAGCATCGGATCAATGATCTGGAGGTGGGTCTGTAAAGTGACCGTACCACCGATACCGCGCTCTCCTTGCTTGGCACTGATCAAACATTTTTGCACTCTTTAGCCCACAAAATAACAATAGCCTACAGCTATTAATCAGTACATGTCGGTGACTGTGCCACAAAAATTAACAAATTGCACAAAATTTTCACTTTTAACACCACGACTTCAAATGTTTAAGGAGAGAATGGTGCGCCAGAAGGGAGCGCAGCCAAGAAATTATCGATAGTCTGGTCACAAAGGGGATGTTCCCTTTTAAATAAATTTCAACGTGACGTCAGTGCCGGTGCCAATGGTAGATGCCGGGAGCAGCAGCGGAGTCTCATTGGTGGAACCGGGGAAGGAAAGTACAACACGATTTCTAAATTTTTTAATAAAGATTGTAATATGGATATAAAAACACCGGCATAAAAAAATGTTTGTATAAAAATACATTGAACCCGAAAACTTGATTTAAATTATTGTCTCATCATAAACTTCTCTTTAAACCAGAAAAAGGCACAACAATCTGAAGTCCTGCCCATGGGATGCTTTACTAATGGCATGGCTGCATAGATCCTAGCACAACATTTATATTATATTTACAAAAAATATATATACTTTTTGTGATATTAGGAGAGATGTTCCATGACTGGGAGAAATTACACTATTTGAAGCCACATGCAAATTAGTCTAAAAGTGCAAAGGGGCGTATTGATGTACTCAGTATATTGACAAACCCTTAATGGACTTCCAGGCTCATTGCATGTGGCTTCATAGAGTGATCTCTCAGGACTGGTACAATGGATTACTGCTGATTAGAGCAGATGAGTAAATCCCCAGGACCCTAGTGCGGCCAGGTCAGTAGTCTCAGGTTGCTGGACAGATGCCCTGCGTACCGCCTCCTGCCCGTCGCAAATACCCTGCGTACCGCCTCCTGCCTTCCAGCATCCCTGGACCCTATTTTTTATTAACCAGCCATCTAATAAAGAAAGAAACTGGAGATGCCAGTAGGTAGGAGGTGGTTCGGAGGGCTCCTGTGCAGCGGCCACAGAATACTGACCAGGCTGGACCAAGTCCCTGGAAATGCATTCACTTACTGATCGATCTACTTGGAATTGAAATCAGAAACTCAATAATTATTTTTAAGTTTAAGATTTACTTAAAAATCCTGTAGTGAAAAAAGGACGGAGATTAAAGGGATTGCCCACTACAAGGACAACCCCTGTGTTAAACTAAATGTTCGGGCCCGATAAAAGTCTATACTCACGTCCTGTGCCAGCGCCCTTGGCACTCGCTCTCCCCCGGGCTGGGATGTGGTGTAATGACACGTGATGCTCAATCAGCTCTGGCGTCACCGTTTCCGCCTTCGTACGAACTGAACATGAAGAGCCGGGAATCAGCTGCAGCCCACCACCGTCTTCCTCTTCATGTTCAGTTTATTTGAAGGCGCAGACAGTGACGCCAGTGCTGATTGGGCGCCGGGCATCACGTGTCATTCCACTGCGTCACAGCCCCGGGACCACGAGTGCCGACACCGCTGGAACTGTGCCGGCATTAAATAAAATTATCAGGGCCGAACATTTAGTTTAAGAAAGGATTGTCCTAGTAGTGGACAACCCCTTTAAGCTTAATCCGATGAACCAGGAATGCAATGTGGACCTAAAGGTATAGAAAGCAAGAAATGCTACTTAAGTTTATCACTAGCGTCATAGATAGTTTTTAAAGGGGCTGTCCAGGACTTAATTTACCTATTCATAGGATAAGTCATCAATAGGAGATTGGTAGGTGGTCTTGACACTCTGTACCCCTCAACAATCTGCTGATATGGACTTCGACAGAGTGAGGCACGGGCAGAGCACAGAAGCCTTGTACATTGCTTCATGGTCGCTGCTTATTTTCTATTCAAGTCAATAGGACATAAAGCGCAGCAGCGGCCCTGGCGATGTATGGGAGCCGTTGTGTTCCGCAATGTACATTGCTTAGGCTACTTTCAGACTTGCGTTAGGAGGCACAGCGCAGGGCCGCCGCTAAGCTCTGCCCCCGGCCGCACCTCCTCCGGGCGCATGACGCCGCATGCGACCGGCGTATCCTATATTTAGCGTTGGGTACTCTGGCCATGGGCTGGTATGCTTTTGCCGGCGCATGCGCCCGTTTTGCATGCGCCGGCAAAAACATACCAGCGCACGGCCAGCGTACCCAACGCTAAATATAGGGTACGCCGGTCGCATGCAACGTCGTGCGCCCAGAGGAGGAGCTGACTGGAGAAGGCGTGGCCGCGGGCGGAGCTTAGTGGCGGCCCTGCGCTGCGCCTCCTAACGCAAGTCTGAAAGTAGCCTTAGCGCCAGCCTGATCAGTGGGGGAGGCGGCTGTCGGACTCTCATCATTCTCAAACTCCTAGACAGTTCCTTTAGAGAAAGACAAATTAGAAGTCTTCTTACCAGAAGCTGTGGCCACATTTTGTCATGTAGGCTTCCTCAATCATGTCAAAGCATATAGGGCTGAAAGAAAAGAGAAAAATAGCTGAAAAGGACAGGATACAAAAGCCATCAACAAAACAGTATCAATGCTGGGAAGTTTAACAGGTTATATATTGCTCCATATTATTAATACAAGTAAAGCAATGGGAATGTCTGTACACAGAAGCATCCTGCCCACAGATATTTAAGTTGGAGGTTTCTGCAGCCAGTCACCTCCCTCTCCTGTGCCCAGAGGATCATGGACAACTACTGACACTGCACCAATGCCCACCATAGAAAGGGTATCCTGGGAGCGTAGGAATAGGGCATGCAGATGACGACGCTCAGATATGTGCCGTGCGTCTACGGCTGAGGGGCTGCAGCGGCAAAGGAGGAAAAGCTCCCCTATCCTTCAATGGGGCTAATCCGCAGCATTTGGTGCAGAAATCGCAGAAGAAAGAAGCGAGATACTAATTTTCACTGCACTACAGTAATCAAACCCCATCAAACAAAATTTCACTGCACGGGCTGCAGAAAGTTGTTCTGGTAGTTTTGATGTGGATTTCAGTGCAAAATTAATGTCAACCTGACATGTGGAAAAAGGAGACAATTTTGGGGGGGGAATTCGCTCAGTGACTCTTCTGACTGCTTTTGTCATTTTCCTTAAGTTCCACACACTTCTTACAACGAGCACCTGACGCTCCGTGTTCATCAGTTACCCACCGATCACCCATAAGAAACAAGGTTGTGTCACGTCCTCCAGAGCAGGCGGTTCTAGTCTCTGGCTAGAAGAGTCAACAGGAGGTGCAAGAAGCTTTCCTGGTTGAATGCAACAAAATTCTGCCGACCCATCTAAGCGCATCCTAATGTAGGGACAGAGACCCTGATTCCAGCAGGATGTCATTAATTGGGCATCTCTGCAGCTCTTGTTCTCATAGTGCCAGCCTCCTGCCATGCAATCTGCCATATTCATGATCTCTGTATAAACCTGCCTCCTCCATTGATTAGCAGCTTTCTGCCTATGCAGTGTACAAACAAAAACAGAGTAGCAGAGCTGCAGCAGACAAAACAGATTATCAAAACTAAAGCATTGACAGATCTCAGCCCATATTCCCTTTAATTGTGAATCCACTGAATTGAAGTTTTATTTGGGAGGCAAAAGCAGCAACTCTCACATAAAATAACTATTTCAGTGCTGGTTTGCGCCTATACCAAGATGCAGGCAGGTTCACATCCCAAGCTGCTGCTCTACAGTACAGATCCGTCAGCAGCAAGGCGACAAGTTGGGCAAAGGGTAATGGTTGGGTATTACTTTGCACCAACGTACAGATGCTCCAGAAGCTAAAAGCTCTTTAATACTATATTGTCATTAACAGTTTATTTAATCACCTTAATAGGTGGAACTGAGCCCATTGTGGGCTATAACTAGGGCAGGCTAGTAGCAGACAAGTGATCCCGCAGAGACCTCAGCTCCCGGTCCTCCCCATAACACATGGCTCAACTGAACGAAGTCTTTCAAACATTGGGTCCCAATAGAAAAACTTTAGCAACACTAGTAATTGCATGACATCTGGAGCTAGGATAATAACATGTGGCTTTATTCTGATTCCTTGTGTTACTTAACTCCTTAAATGCTAGTCTGCCAGGAATTGTTAATCTGGATCAGGACACCATGTGAAACCAAGAAGTAAACAGGATATTGCTCATTAATGGAAACGCTCCGACCCAGTACATTATAAACACGCTGGTCTCACAGCTTTCAGAGGGAGAGGTCAGGTATTTATTAATGGACAGAACGAACTGGGGAAAAAAAATAAATAAAAAATCAGATTTGGAGTATGGGAAGTTTGGTTATTGTGCCAATGTCAGACAAGCACACCAAGACCCCATTTGTGTGCTATAGTGTAAGGGATGCAAGTCCTTACCCGACAGCCGATCTAAGGATCTGAAATGACAGCTTCTTTGATCCCTATGACGTTGTCAGTGCAGGTCATCAACAGAACCCAAAAGTAACTGACTACAGGATTATGTGCTGGTCCTTGTCGCAGTGATGCCGAGTAGATGACGTCATACTCAGCAAAGCTGACCACAGTCATCACCTTACAGATGGTTTTGGAAAAGGAAAGATTGGGCATGTTGTTCCCTCTGCCTAGGGCTTACTCCCCATTTAGAAAGGAAGAAGGCTGTCTGATATATCTAGCCATTATAAAAGGGGTTCTCCGGACACGAGATATTGAGGACCTGTACTGACGATCTAACACCTTGCAACAGCCACCGATCATCCACTAGCAGGATTTTAAAAGCACCCATCACCAATAAGGAGCTGCCCTTTTTATTTAATAAGAGCAGGCAGTCTCAGTATGGTTTTCTTTACATATATCTAGCAAAATAAAATAAAAAAAAAAAAAAAAAAAACCTCAGAAGTGCCCCTAATGTTCCCCAAAATGGCCCGAACCGCCCAGGCAAAGTTGGGTTTGAACTTAGAATCATAGAATCGTAGAGTTGGAAGGGACCTCCTGGGCCATCTGGTCCAACTCCCTGCTCAAAGCAGGATTCGCTAAATCATCCCAGATACTGTAGATATCTGTCCAGCCTCTGTTTGAAGACTTCCATTGAAGGAGAACTCACCACTTCTCATGGCAGCCTGCTCCACTCATTGATCACTCTGTAACTGTCAAAAGTTTTTTCTAATATCTAAACTGTGTCTCCTCCAATTCAGTTTCATCCCATTGCTTCTAGTCTTTCCTTACAGGTTGTTGGTGGATACCAGCATGCAGAGTGGGACCCCACAGCCTTCTGTGAACGCTCTCACAGTGATAAAGTGAGATCTCGCACTCTGCACTCACCCAGCCCTGCCCCGTACTTTACTATGCGGCTACATAACGGTAACGGCTGTAATTATGGTGTAACAGCAATGGGTTAGTGCAAAGATTTGACAAACCCTAAAGCTCAGGTCTGACTTTTGCTAGAAAGTTGGGCCTTTTGGGGGTGATTGGGCACCATTCTATGGGATATTTAGTATAGGGCGGCCTACTCTTATGTGGGGTACCGCTGACCAGCTCGTTCTCCCGCATAGGGGTTGATCTGCAGTAGCCACTAGTGACCCATCACCGGAGGTGCCAGACCCCCCACTGATCTAACTGATCTGCAGTAGCCCCTATCGGTCCATCACCCGAGGTGCAAGGTGTCAGACCCCCCCCTGATCTAACTGATCTGCAGTAGCCCCTACCGGCACATCACCCGAGGTGCCAGGTGTCGGACCCTCACTGATCTACAGTGACCTCTATCGGCCCATCACCCGAGGTGCCAGGTGTCAGACCCCCCCTTGATCTAACTGATCTGCAGTAGCCCCTATCGGCCCATCACCCAAGGTGCCAGGTGTCAGACCCCCCCCCCCTGATCTAACTGATCTACAGTGACCCCTATCGGTCCATCACCTGAGGTGCCAGGTGTCAGACCCCCCCTGATCTAACTGATCTGCAGTGACCCCTATCGGTCCATCACCTGAGGTGCCAGGTGTCAGACCCCCCCCTGATCTAACTGATCTGCAGTGACCCCTATCGGTCCATCACCTGAGGTGCCAGGTGTCAGACCCCCCCCTGATCTAACTGATCTGCAGTGACCCCTATCGGTCCATCATCTCAGGTGCCAGACCCCCCCTGATCTAACTGATCTGCAGTGACCCCTATCGGTCCATCATCTCAGGTGCCAGGTGTCAGACCCCCCTGATCTAACTGATCTGCAGTGACCCCTATCGGCCCATCACCCGTGGTGCCAGGTGTCTGTCAGACCCCCCCTGATCTAACTGATCTGCAGTAGCCCCTATCGGCCCATCACCCGAGGTGCCAGGTGTCTGTCAGACCCCCCCCCCGATCTAACTGATCTGCAGTAGCCCCTATTGGCCCATCACCCGAGGTGCCAGGTGTCGGACCCTCACTGATCTGCAGTGACCCCTATTGGCCCATCACCCGAGGTGCCAGACCCCCCGATCTAATATTGATTTCATATCGCTGACCCGGACAACCCCCTTTCACAACCACCTCGACTGAAGACCTTCACGTCCTGCAGACACTGAGGATTTTCCACCTGGAGTAGTATCACAGAAGCAGCGCGTGGCTGCGATTCTCCCTCTGGATCTGCACAGATTTTATTTTATAGCGTATCCCCAGGAAAATCAGCATTTAAAATAAAAAACAATGCAGTGAGAACATAGATAAGAGGCGTCTGTCACCGCTCATCTCCCGGGAAACCTGGGGGTACATCTGCATCAATTGCTGAGACCCCCCCCCCCCCCATGGTGGCATCAATCACATCTGTGGGACTACAACTCCCAGCAGAGTCTTGCAGGGTGCAGGGGCAGTTCTGCAGGAGTGATCGGCTCAGGCTACAGAGATATTTCTGGGGAAGCCTCCCGCACCAGACATAGCAGCCAGCAGGGCATGCTGGGACTTGTAGTTCCATCTCATCACAAGGGGGGGGATGTGCCTAAAGCTCTCACCACACAAAGTCGTTGCTCTTGTCCTCGTAGGAGTTGATGAGGCCGTTGCACAGCGGGGTGGGCAGAGGCCTCTTTCTGGGGCCAGAGCTCACGGCCCTTCCGGTCAGCGCCGAGCCGTTACCCGTCACCCCGAGCCTGGACATACTAGAAGCCACCGGTCTCAGGGGCCCCGCCGAGGATGAGGAGCTAGACGGGGCGGGGGATGAAGAAGACGAGGCTGGGCCCGTCCCACCTCCCGACCCGGGGAGCTGCTGAGACTGCCGGCCCGAGGACATTCTACTGGTTCCGCCCCGGCTCAGGCCCGCCGCATTCCGCTGTTCACCACCTGGGAACAATAAAGTGTCAACAAGGGAACCAGTTGCAGCCCGACACCGGAAGCGCCCGGCCACTGACGGGGCGCCAGACGACAGCCACGCCCACTCTGCGCGACGTCACATCTGACCGTACGGAGCAAGAGAGAGGCCAAAATACTGCGGATAGCGAAGCGTCGATGTAGAGGCCTACTTTCTCTGCTGAGCCTTGTAGTTCCACAGACACAATTCCAGCGTCTACATGGAAGAGTTACAAAGCATAGTCACTAGGGATGGGCGGATCCTGAAATACTCGGAATCGCTAGACTCTAACGAGTCCGACTCGGAAACTCGCTATTCGTTGCGAGTCTAGCGAGTCCAATGTTAATGAATGGGGATGCGAGTATTGCAGCGATTCCTGTGCTGCCATTTTTTTTTGTTCCGCTTACTTCCCGCATGTGGCTTTGCACACTATGCGAAAAGTAAGGAGAACAATTGCGGATGGTACCCACGGTCCGGAGGAGAGGAGGAGACTGTCCTCCGGGCTTTGGGTACCATATCCCTGTAAAAAATAGAATTTAAAAATAAAAAATATTGTTATTCTCACCCTCCGACGTCCCGCGCAGCCTTCCCGCCTCTCCACGCATCCGTTCCCAGTAGTCCTTTGCGAAAATGCCCACGATGACGTCCGTTCTCGTGGGATCGCGAAGTCTCGCGGTCATTCGCACAACGTCATCGCGAATTACCGCGAGACATCGCGATCCCGCGAGAACGGACGTCATCGCGGGCATTTTCGCAAAGGATTACTGGGAACGGATGCGCGGGACGTCGGAGGGTAAGAATAACAATATTTTTTATTTTTTTTTACATTTTATCTTTTACTACTGATGCCGCATAGGCGGCCTCAGTAGTAAAAAGTTGGTCACACTCGTCAAACACTGACGAGTGTGACCAACCTGTCAATCAGTTCTCCAAGCGATGCTACAGATCGCTTGGAAAACGCTAGCATTTTGCAAGCTAATTACGCTTGCAAAATGCTAGTTTTTCCACGGGAAAATCGCGGGAATTTAAAATGCGATTTTCCCGCGGAATGGAATTCCGGAATTCTCGCGGAAATTTCCGCGAGAGTTCCGGTACGTGTGCACTTAGCCTTATTTGCATTGGACTCGTTACTGTGCGAGTAATCGCTTGGAAACTCGCAGAGTACCGACTCCTGCGAGTCCCCTACTACTCGCAGAGTAACGAGTCCTAACGAGTAGATTCGCCCATCCCTAATAGTCACTCCTATTAATGGGCACGACTGCTGAAGCGCCATAAATAAGCCACAATGCAGACGTTGCCTTCTCATTGGTAGTGTGTGGAGTGTTTTGTTTTCAGCTGGGTTTTTTTATATTTTTTTTAAAGTGGTTCTGTGAAGTACAGTATTCAGATGTACGGGACATCTTGTTCTCCGGGATCCATTTTTGTGCTTGCGACGCCATTTTGCTGTTTACAAGATAAATTTTGTAACTTAACTAGATGAACGTTGATGGCTGTTATGAAACCAGACTGTTCCAGCTTGTACAAGATATGAGATGAGACCCTAAAAGAATGTGCTATTGTTCTATATTCTACGTTGCGCAGCTAGGGACATATTCCGATTTTCTTGCAATACTATTGGCTTAAATGTATTACGATTCTATTGGTAGCTGTATACTTTGCATAATTAAGCAGAATGCTATGTAATGTGAGATTCAGTAAAGGGGCTCAGTGATCTGCCTGGATCCTCCCGTACAGAGACCCCCGTCTCCGTGTGGTCATTCCCAGTTGCTAGCAACACCCTATGAACTAATTTGGAAATCACTGGATCAACCGTGAAGGGTTAATTTAGCCCTCCCTAAATAGCTACCTCGACAGCTGGCCACCCAACGTGGGGCCCCCGAACAGGGACGCCTCTGCCCCCGGAGGACAACAAGACAAAGGACCCTCGGAGCGGACACAGATGCTGGAAAATTGGGACTGATCACTCCCCCACGACAACCACGGTAAGTTGGCAGTTATACTGTTCAGACTGACCGTTGGTGTGGTTTTCCTGTGCTTGTTGCTGCAAAGAGGATCTGAGGTTTGTCCCCGTGGTGGGGTGATTCATGGGTGGAATCATATAAAGGTGCAGTCCCGTTGGGGGCCCAGTGCTCGAACCGTACCTCATAAGGGACGGACACCCCGGATTGACCAGTGATTGTGGCTCTCTTTATAGTCAAAATACCCTGAAATTCCCGATCATTATTAGTAATTGGGCGTGGTCATGTAATCGAAGACTGGGTAGGATACGTAACTCAGGTATATATAGATATATATATAACCAGAGGTGTCGTGACTGTGGTGTGAGGAAGTGATTGATTAAGAAGGAACTAAGATTTAGACTAATGTGTTAGGCAGACGAATAGTTAAAAGTGATGATTTGAAAGAAGAGGTCTCCCTGCTAGATGACAATTGTACAAGGCGACCGAGAGTCGCAGCCCCCACCTTTGCTGACGGCACCTATTATCATCCGCCGCCAGCCTCAATCCCCGTTCACCCGATCCAGAGAAAGAAAAAAAAAGTTTTCAGAAGACTTTAACCCGTTCTGTTCAGCAGAGAGAGAGAGAAGAAAAAAAAAGGCAAACAGCAGCCTCCAGCCCCCACCACAGCTGCGACTACACAGTCCCTTATAAGTATCAGTGTGCCCTTCAGCCCACACAGCAAACTCTGGCCCCCCCCTCAGACTTCAGCTACTGGTAACCCTGCTCCTCAGCCCCTCCCTGCTAATGCTGGCGCTGTGCCAGACTCGAACACTTTCAGAGATTGTCATTCCCCTGCTGTTTTGATCGGAGTAGATGGTAGACCCAATTAATATACTTTAATAAACCCTATTTCTGTGGGACCTTTTCCCAAGGTTACTGTTCAGTTCGTAATCTCTCCCATATGTCCAGTAAATTTACTAGGGGCAGATTTATTATCACAGTTCCGCTCCGGAATACAATTCCAAGATGATGGTCAGATGGCTCTTACGTTATATAATCCCTATGTAGATGAAGACAGTGAGGAAATCTGTATTTTGCATGCCCTTCCTACAGTTATGATGGCCCTGATAGGCTCAGATCCACCCCCAATATTGCCTGAGGATCAACGACTCACCCCATACCTCTCAGAGATACTATCTAAACTCTGGTCAAAAGGGCCAAATGATATAGGGAAAATGCCTGTAGAACCAGTAAAAGTGTTTCTCAAACCTGGTGCCTAATCCTCATACTCTTTTGTCCCAAATACCCCAGGATGCTGCTTGGTTTACAGTTATTGATCTTACCAATGCCTTCTTTAGCATTCTGTTACACCCAGACTGCCAGTTTCTATTTGCATTCACTTATCAGGGCCGACAGTTAATATGGACAGTTATGCCACAAGGGGCCCAAAACAGTCCCAACCAGTTTGCAAAAAAAATATGAGCAGGTGTCTTTTGCCATTGTTGCCATTGTTAGCCTCCTTAAGTATCTGGCAGCACTAAACTGTCGGGTTTCGGCCTAGAGACTTCAGTTCTGCCTTGGTCAAGTGATATTCTTGGGTCACTGTCTCCTTCAGGGTGCCAGACACCTCGCAGAAGAATAATAGCTGTCAGCTCCCTTCCTTTACCAAAAGATGAAACTGAACTCCAGCGTTTTCCTGTGCACTTATTTTTGTCAGTGGATACCGGATGCATCCCGCATAATGCAACCCCTTTACAATGCCTTGAAAGACGGTATAATGAACTATAAGGAAAGATGGCAGTGATGAGGATTACCTCCAACATGACTGTTCCCAACTTCTGACTGAAGAAACAGCTACTCCACCAAATGTCAGTGAGAATCCACTCCCAAATCCCGATCTGGTGTTATAGACGGATGGTTCAAGATATGCTGATGAGTTTTTGGTAGAGTCCACACGGGATATGCTGTTACCACAGAGGACACTGTAGTGCACGCAGCTGCACTCCCGCCCTCACAGTCAGCACAAGAAGCGGAACTCCAGGCTCTGTCTACTGCATGTACTTTGGCCAAGAACAGACGGGCTAATATATACACGGACTCACGGTATGCATTTGGTATTGCTCACGATTTTGGGGCTCTATGGGCCAATCGAGGGTTTATTACTACTGACGGAACCCCAGTGAAAAATGCTGAAGCTGTTAAAACCCTCATGGACTCGATCAAATTACCTACTCGGGTGGCTAGTATCAAAGTTAAGGCACACGGTCCTAGGAACAGTCCACAGACTGTTGGAAATGTATTTGCGGATATGCAAACAAAAGCCGCCGCTCTCTTACCCGTTGAACCAACCATACCAACTATGGTGACCACACACTCTCAGCGTAAACAGTTTCAAGAAGCACTGACCCTACAAGAACCTGATGATCTACAACAGACTGAGGTTTTCTGTCGGACCCTGCAAGACCGCTTAATGACGATGCAGAGAATGTCTCCAAAGGAAGAGGTGAAGCAATGGAAGACTGATGGGGCACGTATGGATAATGGTCTCTGGAAAAAGGACCAACTTGTGCGTCTCCCTAAGCGGATGTACCCTGCTATTGCCACATGGGCACATGGACCTTCACATCAAGGAAAGAATCAGGCCCTTGCACTGGTGCAAAAATTCTACTGGGCCCCGGGAATTTCCACAGTTTTGACAGCGCTCAACCGTTCCTCTAATATCTGTCAGACTTGTAATCCCGGTCAACTTCAACGTGTACCCCCGAAGCATCTTGCTAAGCCCGACTATCCTTTCCAAAGGCTCCAGGTGGACCATATCATGTTGCCTAAGTCTGGAAGGTATGAATACTGTTTGGTTGTTGTTGACATGTTCTCCAGTTGGCCGAAAGCATTCCCTGTTACCAACATGACTGCAAAGACCACAGCGAAGAAACTGGTGATGGAAGTTACAGTATGTGCAGATATAGGGTTCCAGAAGTTGTTGAAAGTGATCAAGGTCCGGCCTTTTCTTCTCATGTGTACCAAGAAGTTCTGACAATGCTTGGATCCACTGTAGCCCTCCATACTCCGTACCACCAACAATCCAGTGGGGAAGTTGAGAGGCTGAACGGCACACTGAGGGGACAATTGACCAAAATGATGCTGGAGACTACGGCTCCATGGCCAGAGCTCCTACCCATTGTATTATACCACCTTTGTACTACCCCTATTGCAAAATATGGCCTGTCCCCATTATGAGATATTGTTTGGTACTAGGCCCCCAGTTGTAAATTTCCAGCCTCAGCAGTTATCAGAAGAAACTGACCGTGCTGTTCAATGTGTTATTCAGCTTAGTAAAAATCTTGCTAACACCCATGTTCTAGTTTCCTTTTCTTCTCCAGATTCAGCAGAAACCGACACCTGTTATAACCTGAAGCCTGGTGATTTGGTAATTGTGAAGAGACATGTCAGAAAGCACGGACTAGAACCCTTGTATGACTGTCCCTATGAAGTCCTCCTCATCACCCAACAAGCCAATAGCAAATAAAGGGGCATAATGTTTTGGTTTTTCGCATTTTTCATATTATTATTGGTAACTGCACGGGACAGCCTAAATTCCACAACGTCCTTGAATAATAAGTTTATACAACATCATGAAAAATTACTGAGAGATTTGTTGGACAATTCCCAGTCTCTGGCAGACTGTTGGATTTGCACGTATTCACCAGTGTCAGCCACAAGCATCCCCTTTTTGGCTATCCCTGTTCTACCCGAGGAGTTATTTGCTTGGACTGACTGTTCTGACACACTCGCTAATAATTCCACAGATAATGCTAAGTTATGGAATTTAACTGTTGGTATACTTATTGTGGGATGGGTGGGATACCCCTGGTGGCAAGGTAACCTGTCAGGAAGTAATACACAACTTCAATATTTGGCCTACAAAGGAGGGGCTTGGGTCCCTAAGAATAAGACTAGTTTAATCAATCTGGGGCAAGTTCCAACATATGGTTTACAAGTCAGCTTCAATGTAACTTCACACTCTACTGATGCCTTCAAACCAATGTTGTTAGAAGGTTACATAATACGTCATGGGAATTTTCTAATTTGTTTCCCCAGGGTTCTAACGAAACCTGTGCCAGTATTCCTGGCAATATATCTTGTAATGAGTCCTCTGAATATGTGCCAGGAACCCCCACTTGTGGAAATCCTGATGTAGGTTATTGTAGTCCTTTAGGACAATCTCCAGCTTGGTGCATGCTTCAGAATGCATCTGCATTCATAGACTTAGCTCATAGATTGGTACTGCAACATTCAGCCCTATGGGATTTACCTGATGACATGTTCTGAGTATGTGGAGACAATGCTTATAAATGGTTGTCAGTAGGGGTAAGAGGTACTTGTACTCTGGGTCGCTTGACTCCGGCCACCTTTGTTATTCCGAACAAACAGTTGGATACACAGGCTATACCCAAACATACATTATACAAAAGAGCTGCGGACAATTCACCCCGCCCTTCAGGGAGACCACATATAGTGAAGATGAGTGTGGCCAATAAAATTGTCAGTTCTATTTTCATTTACCCTATGATTACACAAATGTGGGATAAATTGGTTAGAGCCACAGATTATCTAGATGATCAAATTTGGGATATATTGGATATACTTAACACTACTGTTGCTGTCCAAAATCAACTTATTATAGTCACTAATCAACATACTATAGTGCTGGACTACTTAACAGCAGCACAAGGTGGTATGTGTCAGGTCATTGTACCCGCTTGCTGTCATTATATAGATCCTAACAGTACTATGAAGTTAAAGTTAGAAGACATTGAAAGACTCAGAGATCAATACAATAAACCCAATGATCGTACTAAGGACAGTTGGTGGTCAGACACCTTCTCCTTTCTCAATCCAGCCAATTGATTTAAGGGAATTGGGGGCTGGATAGCAGGGATCTTACAGAGCTTGTTACACATTGCTGCCTGTATCCTTGTTGTATATGTGATACTAAAACTTGTTCTTTGGTGTATTTCTGTCTGTATTAGGAAATTCTGCACTAAGACAGCTAATGATGATACAAAGGCGTCGTTGCCCCTGCTCTTCTCTGCACCGATCTTAAAAGGCTACTTGATGAAGATGTTGAAGCCAAGCACATGCCTACCTACAAAAGATCCCCACCACCGTCATCAAAAATTGTTATTCGTGAACTGTAGTATACAGGGGTGACGGGTGCGCCGCGACAGCCATGACTGGTAACACGGCATCAGTCATGTAGACCAGTACCCCTCAAGCTGTTAGCTTGGGATAGCACCTCTGATGCTGCATATGTGTTATCAAAATTAATCTAGGGGGGAATTGTGAAGTACAGTATTCAGATGTACGGGACATCTTGTTCTCCGGGATCCATTTTTGTGCTTGCGACGCCATTTTGCTGTTTACGAGTTAAATTTTGTAACTTAACTAGATGAAAGTTCACGGCTGTTATGAAACCAGACTGTTCCAGCTTGTATGAGATATGAGATGAGACCCTAAAAGAATGTGCTATTGTTCTATATTCTACGTCACGCAGCTAGGGACATATTCCGATTTTCTTGCAATACTATTGACTTAAATGTATTACGATTCTATTGGTAGCTGTATACTTTGCATAATTAAGCAGAATGCTATGTAATGTGAGATTCAGTAAAGGGGCTCAGTGATCTGCCTGGATCCTCCCGTACAGAGACCCCCCTGTCTCCGTGTGGTCATTCCCAGTTGCTAGCAACGCCCTATGAACTAATTTGGAAATCACTGGATCAACCGTGAAGGGTTAATTTAGCTCTCCCTAAATAGCTACCTCGACAGTTCCTCCACAAAAATCACAGCTAGACAGACTCTTGCTATACGTGACGCTGAGGTTCATACGTTCTGATTTTTTAACCTTTTTTAAACGCTATAAACCAGGACAATCCGAAGGCGGCAAAAAACCCGCTGCAGGAAAAAAAAGACCTCTTAGGCCGCGTTCACACATTCACTATCTGCAGCAGATTTTTCTGCCTCAGAAAAAAAAAAGTGTTAGCCGGAAATACATAGCGTAACATTTTTTAATGCATTTTCCCCCCATTTACTTGCATGGGTGATAAACATTGGGCAGCACGGTGGCTCAGTGGTTAGCGGTCCTGGGTTCGAATCCCACCAAGGACAACATCTGCAAGGAGTTTGTATGTTCTCCCCATGTTTGCGTGGGTTTCCTCCGGGTACTCCGGTTTCCTCCCACATACTGATAGGGAATTTAGATTGTGAGCCCCCATCGGGGACAGTGATGAAAATGTGTGCAAACTGTAAAGCGCTGCGGAATATGTTAGCGCTATATAAAAATAAAGATTATTATTAACATTGCAAAAACGCTGGAAGAATCGACACAATATAGATTTGAAAAAAAAAAAGGCTTTGATGGTTCAAATCTACAAGGAAAATTAAGTCGCGTGTGCACGAGAGCCGAGAAAGCTCATTCACTTTGCTGGTGCTGTAAAAGGCTGCATCGTTAGGGTATGTGCACACGATCATGATTGGCTTAGGATTTGACGCAGGTGAAATCTGGATCTGAGGTCTCTGGCGGGTCACCTGCGTTTTTGATGCGTTTTTTCCGCATGTGATTTTAATACTTTTTTTTCTCACTTGAAATAAAGCGTATTGAAAGTTGGCTTCTGGGAAGGAAAAAAAAATGTGATTTCCTATTTGCAGATGTATTGGGGAATATTCCCACGGTCAGTAAGCGCTGCGGCGTCCAGATGTTACAGCATAGTGGATGGGATCTCAAGAAATCCCATGCCCACTATGCGTCCACAGACGCCCGCACTTCACCCGCAGACACGGACATGTGGCGCATCTTTCCTGACCGCAGCGTCTATTTAAGTAGCAAAGACGCTCAGTCTCCTCTGTGTAAATTTCCCATACACGTTCATTAGATGCGGTAAAACCGCATTATCTTCCTGGTCACATGTGTATTAAGTGCAGGAACGCAGCTTACTACGCACGTGTACTAATTTACATAATGGTGAATCTTGTGACACAGCCGGAAGTACCTGACACTGGAAGTGGAGGAAAGCACACAGAGAGGTCCCTTGCTTTTTAATAAATAATTAAAAAAAAATAGTGTGGGGTCCCCCTGTATTTGTTAACCAGCCAGAGTAAAGCAGACTACTGGGACTGGTATTCTCAGGCTGGTAAGAATCCAATATCCATGAACCTTACCAGCCTGATAATACCAGGCCGCAGCAGTCTGCTTACCTTGGATGGTTAGCAAAAATAGTGGGGGATCCCCTCCTAAAAAAAAAAGCATGGGGTCCTCCTATATTTGTTAACCAGCCAGAGTAAAGCAGATTACTAGGACTGGTATTCTCAGGCTGGTAAGAATCCAATATCCATGAACCTTACCAGCCTGATAATACCAGGTCGCAGCAGTCTGCTTACCTTGGATGGTTAGCAAAAATAGTGGGATCCCCTCCAAAAAAAAATAGCGTGGGGTCCTCCTATTTTTGTTAACTAGCCAAGGAAAAAGCAGACATTTGCGGCCTGGCATTCTCAGGCTGGTGAGGCCCATGGATTTTGGCCCTCACCAGCCTAAAAATAGCAGCCCGCAGCTGCCCCACAATTGGCGCATCCAAAGATGCGCCAAACATGGCACTTTACCCGGCTTTTCCCACTTGCCCTGTAGCGGTGGCAAGTGAGGTAATATTTGTAGGGTTGAGGTCACCTTTATATTGTCAGGTGACATCAAGCCCATGGCTTAGTAATGGAGAAGCATCTATAAGACACCTATCCATTACAAATCCTATAGATACATGGTGAATGAAGACACAGACAGAATAAAGTCTTTTAACTGAAATAATGAAACAGACTCCTTTAATAGATCATAATTGAACCATACTTACTGCATCGCCTATTCCACTGACACCTTTCTCTCCTGGAAGAGAATTAAAATAAAAAAGCAACAAAATCCTTACCTATCCTCTGAGAAAATATACATAATGTCCCACGACGAGTCCAACTCTGCTACATCTGGATGCATTTGGCTGAACGATGGCATTATGCCACCACTCAGCCTGACATCCAGAACACTGTGGAGCTTCAAGATGATCACCGGAGACAGCTCAGTCCACGATGGTCACGTCGCAGTTCTCGCGATCAGCTCAGCTCACAGCGAGAACAGCAGTGTATGAGAACTTCTGGCTGAAACAAGGTACGACACTATTTAAATTAGTACACCTGCCTAGTAAGCTGCCTTCCCGCACTTAATACGCATTTGACTAAGAATATAATATGGTTTTACCACATATAATGAAAGTGAATTGGTACTTTACGCAGTGGAGATGGAACGTCTCCGCTACATAAATAGACATGCTGTAGTATGGAAAGACGCGCCGCATGTGTGTCTCCGCAGGGAAGCCGGAGGTGTCTGTACATGCATAGTGGGCATGGGATTTCTTGACATCCCATCCACTATGCTGTAACATCTGGCTGCTGCGGGTTGGACACTGCAGATGTACGCAGCATCCAACCCGCAGCGTTTACTGACCGTGGGAACTTACCATTACAGGGGAGTAAAAAGGCGTGGCAAAAGCGCAACGTGTGAACAAGCCCTTGGGCTGTGCACACAACGTATTTTTCAAGTGGAAACTTATCATAGAAGGAATATGTACTTGTATATTTCTAGGTAAATCCGACTCTCTGTGCACAGATTCATGTCTTTGACATTACACCATGATGGGGGACATATATTACTAAAACAGGCACAGGATGGGAATAATACACCAGAATGGTGGACATTATTACTGGAAGGGGCACAGGATGGGGGCGTTACACCATGATGGGGACATATATTACTAGAACGGGCATAAGATGGGAATAATACACCAGAATAGGGGATATTATTACTGGAAGGGGCACATGATGGGGAAATTACACCATGATGGGAACATATATTACAAGAACGGGCACAGGATGGGTATAATAAACTAGAATAGGGGACATTATTACTGGAAGGGGCACAGGATGAGGACATTTCACCATGATGGGGACATATATTACTAAAATGGGCATAGGATGGGAATAATACACCAGAATGGGGGACAGTATTACTGGAAGGGGCACATGATGGGGACATTACACCATGATGGAGTCATACATTACTAGAACGGGCATAGGATGGGAATAATACACCAGAATGGGGCCATTATTACTGGAATGCAGGATAAGGAACATTATACCAGAAAGGGTCCCTGTTATAAATGGGAAACGAGGAGGAAAAAAAGACAACCAGCTAAGTCTCAGAAAACCAGAGAAGTTGGTAACTATGCAGATTGCAGATCCCTGATCTTAACCGCACAACTAGCAGCAGTCGTGGAGCGTTCCTACGTTGGTCCTAGACGCCTCGTCACAACCGGAGAACTACATAAGCCTAAAGCAGGAAAAGAGGAAAACTAACTGCCCCAGAGCAGACCCCAAAGGAAAGACAGCCCCCCACATGTATTGACGGTGAAACAAGATGAAAATACAAAAAAAGGCAGGAAAATAGGCTGAGCAAACGATGGGGGCTAACTAAAAAGGACAGAAAAGGAAAGACACTGTCTGCAATATGCCAAAAAAAAACATACAAAAATATTGTCCAACACTTCTGATAGCAAAATTAACCCTGAAGTCACTAGACTTCTCCCACTATATCAGCACTCTGAAATATTCTGAGACAGAGCAAAAAAGAGGCCAATCTAATAAGGGACAAAAAGCAGATTGGCAAATACAGATTAATAGGAGTGGAATTTCAGCATAGCCCCAGCAGGGGCAGGCTGATTACACAACAAACTGAAATGTCCAACAAGCGCAAGTGTGAACATTAGCAAAAAACAAACTTAACTTGAGAAGACTGGAAGAGAGCTGAAGTCCAGGACCTGAGAAGCAGACTGAATCACCAGCACCCGGATAGGGCGTCGGCTGTCATATCCAGTCTGATACTCCAGAGATCCAATCGTTATCTTCCTCATCAGGTGGCAGATCACTACCACTTAAACCAACCGCACTACCTCCTGTCACCACCAGAGGGAGAACGGAAGGAGAACTCTCAACTGGTGGAGCAGAAAATGAGTTCATGACAGGTCCCAGTATGGATTTCATCATTAGTACAAGATGGGGTACGTAATTACATTATAGAGGGGGGGGACACCTACAGTATGTCTTTATAGGATTTACAATGCTACAAGGACCCACACATCTGACTGACATGTAGGTGGGGATCCAGGTCCAAATTTTGCACCTGGGCCCATTTTACTTTACTTACACCACTGATCCCATCAACTATTTTGGAAACCTATACTAGACAGTATGAAAATGCCCCGAATTTATCACAGCGGTCCATGCCAGATGATAAATTTGGCGCATCTTTAGACACTAAATTTACCCAATATCTTCTTCGCTGCATCTTGTTGCATTTACACTATGCCTGCCTTAAACTAAACCAGACCCAGGCACAAACAGTGTTTTCAGCTGGGGGGTTATAAGGCGACTTTAGAAATGACACAGGTTTGCAGAGCTAAAGATTGTTCTGTGCCACTGCTACAATCCAGTGCAATGCAGGTGGATGGGGTTGCATTGTTGTAAGCCATAGGGTACTGCAAATATGACAACTAAATCACCAAAAATCCAATTGGTTCTAACTTTTGTAACTTGCAGTGGATTGCGGTATCCTGCAGATCATAATGCAACCCCATTTATATGCATCATGCTGTGATGTATAAAGCAATCTTTGTCGTACTTATACTGTAATCTCAGCCTTGAACACATACCGTAATAATTAGGTCTAAAGATAGATGCAAAAACTGCACCACATTTTCATCATAATTTGGCATATTTCCACCAACGTCAATGCTCACCGAAGTAAATCTGCCCATGTGTTTGAGCGAACCCACAATTTTAAGGGATCTTGCCTTTGTGAGACATTGCTTTTTTAAATGGAAGCCAGCAGATCACTGCGGGTGCGGTGTTTGTAGACCCTGCGGTCAGCTGTTGTCCCATTTTCTCTACAGTGTAAAGGAATGGCGTTCCTGGTTAACCCCAGATTAGAGTCTCCTTTTATATCATCCCTTAGGGAGATAAAGGAAACTTTTATCTTTTGGATCCAGCTCTGCTTTTGCTATAGGTTTATGTCATTTTTCGAAATAATGTTAATGCCCTTTGTTTATTATGCTTATTAATTAAAATGAAATTCCTCCGATTCCTTTTCCGACTGACGTTGCTTCCTTATCTCCGTTATTGGATCACCTCTGTGATTTATTGCACCTGGTGGAGATTAAAATGCAGGCATGCCCCGGCTTACACATACACAGATGATTTTCTTGCACATCGTATTTTTTCACCCATTTCCCTTATCTACGGTATATTAATCTGGTCGAATTAAAGACGCCTTTATCACCTTTCCAGCCTTGATTAATTTCCATTACTTCTTTTCCAGTTTGTGAGCTAATCTAACCTCATATTCTCTATTTTACTCTTTTTAGTGCCTAATCCTTTTTTTTTCAGCCAAAGATATCCATTCTCCTGGACTGCGTTTCACCTCCCTGATCAGGGAGGATCAAAGGATCGGCCACAGCTGCACTTCTCCATCCATAGTGATGACCTTCAGTGCCATCAATTTGGTCGCAGCGCCAACATTTCGATGTGCAATCAGGACATCAGTATAGACGAACTGTTTAGGTTGGATGTTTATAGGATGTGTACATTTTGGTACAGATTTTTTTTTTATTATTGTTCATTTATTTCCTAAATTCAAAGTTAAAAGGGTTGTCCACTACTTAGATAACCCCTTCTGAATCCCTATGTTTCCCCAGTAAAATAACACATATACTCAGCTCCGGTGTCAACACTTTCCATAGGTGTCGGCACTGGCTCTCCCAGGGATCGTGTGACATTATGTCATGCAATTCCTGTGACCAATCAACACTGGCTTCACTCTCTCCTCCTTTGGACAAATCAAGACATCCTGAGGAAGTGAGGTGCCAGAGGGTGATAGCCGTCATCAAGATGTTGCTCCATGGCGCCCTGACACTTTATAGTACATTTTCTGCTTCACTTGTTGTTCCAACTGGACTATCCCTATGCTTACTTATTCCTGCGGTCACAAGAATTTCCTGTCCGGCCCCACAAGATTGACAAGATTCGTTACCTTTCCCTCATGCAGTTCCACGTCCATCTTCCTCTATACAGAAGGGTTTAAGGTACTATCTAGACCACCTGTTTCGAGTCTTAGGCTCTGGATGTTGCAGAAATGTCCACAGGGTGTCTTTTCAGGTCTCATACCACCCAACACAACATGTAATCCTCTTGCTGCAGCCTACTGCACCTTGACCTTGGCATTGTCACCACCTTACTCGCTCTCTATCTACCTACCTATCAGGAAGCCTCCTGCTTTTCACTAGCACTAACCTCCTCCCATTGTGCGCTAATCGCAAACATGCAGATACCTATGCACTCATAACATAAGACCTATCACTATCTATTCTGTCCTAATCCTAGTCTATGTCTTATCATGCTTACCCTGCACCATACACTGAACATTACCGCATCTCAATATATGTAAAACCTCATGCCACTGTACACATAGCGAAACTGTTGTCTTCAGGGGCAGGAACACGACTTTACAGTCCACACCCTTACACAGCCTCAGTTGGCACTTCCTCTGGATATCAATTACATTTGTAGGAGAGGACAATGAAGCCAGAACTGATTTGCTGCAGGGATCGCGTGACATAATGTCACAGGAGCCCTGAGAGAGTCAGTGCCAAAACCTCTGGGACGCTATCGACAGCAGAGGTGAGTATAGGTGGTATTATTTTACTAGGGATTCAGATGGAGCTGTCTAAGTAGTGGACAACCCCTTAAAGCAACTTTCTAAATAGCCTTTAAAATGTTCTACCATTTTGCTGCTGCAGACTGTCAGTAAGTCCTTTATGTAGCTGACTGATCTGTGACAATGTTACATATCCTTCAGAGCTAGGTTTAGGGTTTTCAGGGAGAGCTGTAGATTATTTTTTACCCTGTGTACCCGGTAGTCAGGTGGGATTAATCATGTCCCTATTATGAGAGAGAGTCCTCAAACCTAAGCAATTTCTTTGTCTCCACAAGTCCCACAGTCTTCTGTGGATGCCTTTTTTGATACCTTAGGTCTGATCTATGATGAAACCCAGAGGCGTAGCTAGGGTTTCGGTTCAGGGGGGGGCGAAACTTCTGAGTGGGCCCCTAACTAGGTAACTTTGATTACAACTCGGTGACGCCCCCTAATAGTGGATGTAGAAGATGACTGCGCTGTTACTGAAAATAATCCCTATATAAAGACCAACATGGATATTACCGCAATATGGTCATTGGTAAATACCAGTCCTACAAAACATATAAGTGATTACTGCACAGTTATAACGTGTCTTACGGCTGACGTTCTATCTGAAGGAACCGTTCACTTTTCACGTCTTTTCCATCTGGCCCAGACCGACATGACAACTCCTCCAGCAAGAACTCGGCTACAGAGAATACAACAACGACACGTTTCACTTCTCATATTCCAGCCCCATCACCATGTATCCCCAACCTGCACAAACCCATCATCCTGCTGATACCCCAATGCTGAGCCACTGCTGCCGTATGTGTCCCTATTACTGCACCTGATACCCCAATGCTGAGCCGCTGCTGCTGCCGTATGTGTCCCTATTACTGCACCTGATACGGCAGCAGCGGCTCAGTATTGGGGTATCAAGTGCATTAATAAGGACACAAACGGCAGCAGAGGCTCAGTATTGGGGTATGTGTCCTTATTACTGCACCTGATACCCCAATACTGAGCCTCTGCTGCCGTATGTGTCCCTATTACTGCACCTGATACCCCAATACTGAGCCACTGCTGCCGTATGTGTCCCTATTACTGCACCTGATACCCCCTATACACACACGGCTCTGCTCCACACCCCTATACACACATGGCTCTGCTCCACACCCCTATACACACACGGCTCTGCTCCGTACACGCTGTACACATGCGGCTCCGCTCCGTACACCTTGTACACACCTGGCTCCGCTCTGTACACCTTGTACACACACGGCTCTGCTGCGCAAACGCTGTACACATGCGGCTCTGCTCCGTATACCTTGTACACACACGGCTCTGCTCCGCACACCCCGTACACACGCGGCTCCGCACCATACACCTCGTTCACATACGGCTCAAATCCGTACACCTTGCACACACGGCTCCACTCCGTACACGCCGCACACACACACGGCTCTGCTCTGTACACCCCATACACACCCAGCTCTGCTCTGTACACCTCATACACACTTAGCTCCGCTCTGTACACAAACAGCTCTGCTCACCCCATACACATACGGCTCCGCTCCTCTGTACACCGCATACATGCATATCTCTGCTCCGTACACCTTCTACACACACGGCTCCGCTCTGTACACCTCATACACACACAGCTCTGCTACATCCACCCTGTAAACCAATCCTGACCCCACACAGAAACTTACTTCACCTCATCCAGCACCATGACAACCAGCACAGCAGAGCCCTGTGCTGAAGCGCCTGACCATGTGACCCCTGACTCCGCCCTTCCTGTGACCTCATCACAGGTCCTGTGCGCACAGAATAGCCCAGGACGACATTGCTGGCTGTGAGGTGGGGGGCGCACTGCTGGCACCGGGGCCCCCCACCGCCTTCTGAGGGCCCATAGCGGCTGGGCAGCAGAGTAGGGAGATCGCTGTGCACGCCAATACAGTTACATTAGTGTAGCTCAGTGGGCCCCTCAGAGCTCGGGGCCCGGGGCGACCGCCCCCTCTGCAGGATCCAGGTTGCTGAGGCTAAGATCATGAACCTGGCACAATGGGGTTGCACAGCTGAGGACTACTGCACTGAGTTACGGCAGTGGTCCACTGAAGTTCTGCTGAACGATGCAGCTCTCAGGTGCCAGTTCCACAAAGGCTCCATCCGCTACTTCAGTGTCAAAATTATTGTTCCTGTGTACCTAAGATTGCGTCTGCTACATGAGTTGCATGATTCAGTCTTGAATGGTCATACTGGAGTAAGTGCTATATGGAAAGGCATTTCTAGACTTTTTTGGTGGCCATCCATGCATAACGATATTAAAGATTTTGTATCCGCTTGTGAAGTCTACGCACGCACTAAACTCAGTCATAACCGGCCGGCCGGGGAATTGGCTCCATTGCCTATTCCAGAAAGACCATTGACTCATCTGTCCATGGATTTCATAACGGATTTGCCTGGTGGAAAAACTGGGTGGTAGTTGAACGATTCAGCAAACAAGCTCATTTTGTTCCTTTGTCAGGATTCCCTAATGCGGAGACACTCGCCAATTATTTATTTCTCATATTGTAAGGCTACATGGGATCTTTCTGAACATTGTGTCTGATAGGGGAGTACAATTGTCTCTAAATTCTGAAAAGCTTTTTGTAGTAAACTTGGGATAGACTTGTCATTTTCTTCTGCTTACCACCCTGAAACCAATGGTCAGACTGAGAGGACAAATTATTCTCTGGAACAAATGTTAAGGTGCTTTGTGGCAGCTAAGCAGGAGGGCTGGTCTTTGTTTTTACCTCTCGCTGAGTTTGCATTTAACAGTCAAGTAAATCAGTCTACTAGAACCTCACCGTTTTTCTATAATTATGGTTTCATTCCCATTTTGGTAAATTTTCTAGGATTAGTTCTGAATGTCCTGGGGTGGAGGTCGCCGTGCAGAGACTTGGGGATGTCTGGAGGGAGGTTCAGAATAATATTGGAACTGCTCAGATTTTCCAGAAACGGAAGGCCGATAGAAGACAATCGGGAGGGGGGGGATCCTGTTTTTAAGATTGGGGATAAGGTTTGGTTGTCATCTAGGAATACTAAACTTAAAGTGCCATCAGTGAAGTTGGGTCCATAGTTTATTGGTCCATAAGAGATCCTGGAGGTGGTCAATTCGGTGGCATTCAGATTCAAGCTTCCTCCATAACTTCACATCCCTAACGTGTTCCATAAATATCTATTAAAAGAGTTTGTCCCTTCGGCTGTGTCTCCCTCATTCCTGCTTCCTCCGGTTTCTGTCGACGGTGGCCCTGAGTATGGGATTCAGAGGGTTGTGGATTCTCATAGGGTCCAAAGTTCCCTCCAATACCTCATCCACTGAAAGGGATACGGACCAGTGGAGAAATCCTGGGTCCCAGCTTAAGATGTGAAGGCTGAGAGGTTAGTATGGGCCTTTAAACTAAAATTTTGTGGGAAACCTTGAGGTCCTGTGGTCCACCTAGAAGAGGGGGTACTGTCACGATTCCACCCCCCAGTGTGTCTGGGATACAATTAATTGCACAAACGGGTAATTAAGCCCTATCTTAAGGAATGTAGTAAAATGTGACTTTTATTAAATCTCAATTAAAAATGGTCTATAACATTAACATTTGCTGAAGTGATCTTGCATTGTTTATCTCTTATGCAATCGGATTTCTGAGTTAGAGAAATCTATCCTTTCTGCTAACTATCCTAAACAATTATTAGTACTAGTCTATCCTGACTAGCCACAGCTGTAGTCCATGGCTCAACAGAGGATAATTAGGTAAGTATAATTGATAATATACACAAGAATCACTAAAGTGACTAAAAATCATCACTCATATCCACCCCAACAAGTTTCACCTTGACAAGCTTCCTCAGGGGGCTGAGCCTATAATTAGTTACAAAATGAGATGCTGAACTTCTTAAAGCATTTGTTCTATTGTTATTTACCCCTAAATGGACCAACTAGATGTCCTCTATTAAGTGCCCAATGGGGATATTAATCGTTGGCCAGTCTCATTGCATTTATCTTTATTTAGCCATCTATCATTGGACAGTTCTGTGTACATGACATGCACCTCCTTCCACGCTACATTGTCATCAAAGATGAAAACAGACCAAAAGAAGCATGCAAATGTACAAAGGGAAGCCACCCAGACCAATGTTCATGATGGGATAATAGTAAGGCTCCCTAAAGGACACTCCTAAATACACTTATGAAACCAAAGGACACAATGGAGTATAAAGTTCATTTTTACAAAAAATAGTAATAGATTTTATTATATTAAAAAGATAATACAACAAACATCACATCAACAGTACATACATGTAGTCAAATGTAAGGATCAGGCAATGATGGCTAAGGTTGCCAATATTAAAAGTAAAAAAAGCGCTATTTTTGCCATAAGTAAAAGCAGCAATAAGGGGTTAATAGGCGAACACCTCCGCGCGTTTCGGTCACGGCGGGCTTTGGTCCATATCAGCACAATATGGGTAAGCACTTTGCTGGAGCACTTTCTTACACCCCTGCTTATTGTCTGTACACTTGTTTTGGGACATATACTAGCGGAGGTGTTAGCCTATTAACCCCTTATTGCTGCTTTTACTTATGGCAAAAATAGCGCTTTTTTACTTTTAATATCGGTAACCTTAGCCATCATTGCCTGATCCTTACATTTGACTATATGTATGTACTGTTGATGTGATGTTTGTTGTATTATCTTTTTAATATAAAATCTATTACTATTTTTTGTAAAAATGGACTTTATACTCCATTGTGTCCTTTGGTTTCATAATTGTCATCAAAGAAAATGAAAAAGACCCATAACCTTGTTCGGTGTCAGACGCTATCCATGTCATCACAGAATCCCATTATAATATTAATTACTAGCCAGTCAATGAACTTGCATCGGGACAGGTGCCTTAGCGCATGCGCTGCCATTTGTCATAGTTGACATCTTTCTTCATTGGGTAAGCTCACCATCCAATCTCGTTTGGATAGGGTCATGTACTGATATCCCCTTCTTATAGGACTATATCGAACATGCGTCATTGTGATATCGGGCCAATAGAGATCACTCTCTGACATCACCGGACAATGGATTTTCATCCCCAAATGGTTGTTTACACCTATTAGTTGCTTTGGGATGCAGTTACTGATGACTCGGCACATTACTTGACCATGCTTTTGCCTCTTCCCTCTGTTTATGACATACCCTCCTGGCTTTTGACCTCGGACTCCTTGACTATCCCAACTCACGGCTTTTCTTTGACAAGTAAGTCAAGCTTATGTATTAGCTATTGAAAACCTCAGCACCTTGGTTACACACAGACCTCATATCCAGCCTATATTACAGAAAGAGACACTCCTACAAGAAAAAAGATGAAATTTGGATCAGGCTGCAAAATGCATGTCAGGGGGTTTGAAAATGAATGAAGATTGCAGATTAAATCTTAAAGTGGTGTAATTAAAGGAGTGGTCTTAAACCAAAAGTGAATTGCATGGTCACCCATCTATTTCGGATATGACAAAAGATAGAAGTTTTTCAGGCAACAAACCACTCAGTGCTTCTCCTGATTCTATACCTCCATATATGAACACTTCAGCATTTCCAAGTTACCAGTGGTGCTCTGCTTGGATCCAAACAGTAAGTGTGAAACAGAAAGAAAAGCGGCACTCACAAAATTCTTTTCCCTAAAAGTCATTTAATCCATCAAATGGGACCTAATTGTGGTTGGTAGGGGATGTATTCGGGAGCTGGAGAGAGGATGGTGACCGTTTTGTGTCTGCACTACGCTTCTACAGGTTCCATTTGACGGATTAAAGGAGTTTTAAGGAAAAGAATTTGGTGAGTGCCGCTTTTCTTTCTTTTGTTTCACACTTACCCTGCTATTTCGGACATTGAACTATGAGGCCCTGTTTTCAACGTAAGCCATAAATGGCACATCATGAGGATATCCTTCAACTGTTACATATGAGAATACCCAGTGATGTAGGGGCATTGTTGCTGAACTGGCAATAGAGCACTATGTAGCACACATTATGGGGGCACCATAGCTTTCATTTTTGGGGAGTCTGTTATTAGTAGAGGGTGACAACTTTATAATGGTTTACAGGAGTTGTCTGGGACTTTAACATCGATGGCCTATCCTCAGGATAGGACATCAACTTCAGATCTGTAGGAGTGCAATGCGCGGCATCCCCGCTTATCAGTTGTTCCCGGTGTCGGCAGCTGGAACTGCTCAGGGCACTAAACATCCGTCCCCAATTCAAATCCATAGACGTTGTAACAGAATGGTTCCGGCTGCCGCCGACACTGGGAACAGATAGGTGGGGATGTCGGGTGTCACAATCCCATCGATCAGACATTGATGACATATCATAAGTATAGGCCAACAATGTTAAAGTCCCGGACAACTCCTTTCAATTCTAATTATCCATGTATGTTTATGGGTATATCCATGCGTGCCAAGAACAACCTCCCTAATATATTAGGTGAATGCATAGGGTTAATATCAGAATTCCTGCTTTGTAAAGTTGCTTTAATAACAACGTACAGGATACAGGATGGCCTAAAACTTCCTTGCCATTATCCTGCAGAGTAAGATTCCCATTATCTTCCGGACCTTTTTGCATTAAAGTGGATACTATTCGGCGGGGAGTGCATGCATTGAAGCTGGATCCGATCTGTCATTGTTTGGAATCGTTCTTATATCTCGATGAATCTTTACATTCTGTAGAAAAGGAAACCTGACGCCACAGTGAAACTTTTCGTGCATGAGCAATTTTCTGAAGTTGGCTTATTGAGTCGGTGACTACTGTATTATGTGTAATAATTGAAATTAGCTGAAAGATAATGCGGCTTTTCTGGCTCAGGTATTCTGAGAACCTTCCACACAACTGATGCCCATACAATTGCTTTTTTGTAAGTACGAGAGGATAAGTATCTTACTATATACAGTGCGTACTCTCTATTCCCCCAGTCCATTTTCAACAAATTAGACTTTAACTCTATGAAGGGCAGAAAGAAAATGATAGGGGTAGAGCTTGTATAGAAGATATATTTCTGAATATCAATATTACACATGGTCTTTGGTGGGACTGTGGCGCCCCTGAGGGTTCAGTCGCCACAGAGGTACTGCACCTCCTCCTGAGGTGTGGTGCCCCACCATCCAGGTAAGGTGGGGACACCTGACCACGCTCCAACACCTGCATCCCACACAACATAGTAGTGTAGCAAAGCACCCTTTGGTGGCTCCCTGCTTGGAACACGAAGCGTGCTGGGAGGCGGGTGGAGTTTAGTTTTGCACCCAAAAGGGCGGGAAGAGTGTGGGATTTAGTCAGTCTGTCACAGGAGTCTGTGAGAGGAGATCCCCTGAGTGGGATGGATGGAAGGAAGTGCTGCAGCAGACCTCAGTGACCTGGGTCCGCTGGCACAGGAAAGGAAGAGTAATAGAAAGCCTGACTCTCCATAAGAAGAAAAGGATTAGTACGGAACGTGAGGAGAAGAAGAGGACTAAGGATTAGGGTTAGAGGAGAACCCTTCCCAAGTTCTAAGCGCATGGCCGGGGTCCGGTCCCCGAGGTTGTATGGATACTAATGGTCCTGCAGCAGACACCGGAGGAATAGAAGTTGTCACCGCTTTATTACCACACAAGACTTGGGGGCACAATAGCATCGTGAGTGAGCCAGGACTAGGTAGCAAAGAGTCCCCAAAGCAGGCTACAGCTGTCTGCCGTACAAGTAAAGTTCATAGGAACATCTGACAGGAGGAACTCCAGTGTAACTCAGTACTGTGAGTACTTCACTAAAGGCGCAATAAGGGAGACGTTCAGAAAAGGCACATATGTTGGCGGAGTGTTGGAAAGGAGTACTTCATCTTGCCTGGAAGTTGGCTGAGCTCCTGACCCGGAGGACACGGCACGGATGCGGGCTCTGGTGCCACAACAGACTGTGAGTAAAGCTTTGGAACTACATGCCCTGGTGTCCTCCACTTATTCCTGCGTCAACCTGCCCGGCACTGCTACATCCCCTGCGCCTGACACTACACCATCTACATGTCACTTCACCTATTCTGCCCTGGGACTACAGCCCTGCCTGTGGAGGGCTATAACATCATTGCTGCACCACACCATCTGTCCCAGAGGATCTGTCTGCAGCATCGGCTTAACATCTTCATTGCCGAATACCACAGGTGGCGTCACGACTCATTCATTCATAAACTCTAATCACCATAAGCACACTGAACATTCCCCGGTTCCAGCTGCCGTGACATCTCCCATTGAAGCTCATCGGGCCCGGTACCGAGTACCCCCTCCAGCCCTGGGAGGGCGACCCAACTTGGCGTCACGAACAGGATGACGAAGCCCAGTGCAACCGGGTTCTGTGTGCCTACGATTTATTGGACTTAAAAACTTGTGGAAATGTGAAAAAGACCCAATTTGATAGACTGTAAAATGAACGCTAAAAATGGCCGCCGGCATGGTGAAGAGGGGCGTGACAACATGGGTGGTCCTAAGAAAAGACCGCAAACTCTCCTGGGTCTCCCCTGCCTGAACTTCTATGCAACTGCAACATGGCTCACCCCCCGAGGGGTTCGGATACTGGCTTGGTATGGAGGAGTAGGAAGAAGACGCCGCCCCCAGAAGGAGGAGCGAGAGCCGATGGCGGGAAAAGAGTCCAGACAGGAAGAAGAAGAAAGAGAGAACGCCATAATGGAGGAAGGGCGGAGGCCAGGAGAACGCAATGGAGAAAAAACACTTGCTCCCAGGCAGCCCCTGTGGGGCATACGGCCGCTGCTATACCATCTACAGCGCCCACCTCCCCCTCCAAACCGATGCTGCCACTGGATGCGGCCTGCTAGAAGGAGATACATGAGAGTCCCGGAGCAAGCAGTGGAGCAAGGGCTGAGGCCCTACCCGGACCTGGAGCGGCTGCGCATGTCCACCCCGGAGGTCTTGGTGGACGTCGATCCTGCACCAGTACAGACCCAGCTGCCGTCTGTCTACCAGGCAGCCTCAGGGGTGATGGCTGCCATTGTTCGCCACCCTGTACCCGCGCAGGAACCGGAGCCTCATCGAGAAGCACCAGGTACGGTCACTGCCCCGACCATGATCCTGGTGCTAGGGACGGCGCCCGTAGACAGAAATGGTCCAGTGATTGCTCAGGCATCAAGCGACAGCACTCAGATGGTGCTATACCAGCAGCAACAGATAGTAGAGCCGCTAACTGCAGTACCGCCTGAAGCTGAGGAACAACATCCCTTGGTACCAGCTGCAACTCCTGCAGAACCACAGGCAGCAGAGATACCACCAGCAGCAGTTGACGTGTTACCCTCACAGGCAGCAGTTGCTCCCGCTGCCCTTCCATCTACACAAGCAGATGCCAACCTCACTCCAGCAGAAAAGGAGTACCTGCAATTTGTGACCAATCAGCAAGAAGAGGATGTCCAGAAGTTCTCCCCTGAAAGCAGCACCAGCGACCAGCTTCCAGTACCCCAGGAGGAGACCACCAACATTAAAGATCACTAACTAACTCTGTTACCCAGGAGGGTATTTGCACCGTTGTGCTTTCTTCAATTTTTGGTTCATCATGTTGTTTTTCTTTTGATTTCAGTTTTTGTTGCCCAGGTCTATTGGCAGTGTTTTTCTTTTTGAACTGCAGTGATCATGAACTTGGAGTGTATCACAAACTTTCTTGTACATAGTTGCACGTCTTTAGGTGCCCTTTCTTGGTTTTACATAAGTCTTTTAAGAATAATAACTACCTCACTAAAAATAAGGACATTTCAAGACATCTTGGCTGGATCAATGTCTGTATTGCACTTATTAATAATGTTTAGCATTTTTGATAGAAGAAGTAAATAGTGAATGTTTTATAAAGTTAGACCAATGCTTTGATATTTGAATAAAGATTTAAAATTTGCAGGTGACGAACCAGGCATCAGTGGTTGTCACTTAAGGTTAATAATAGTGGAAAGTAGAAAATGTGAAAGAAGAGATGATGAAGAAATGTGTTGATGATAATACTTGAAGTGGTAGTGAGTTTACTGCCAATAGCACTTTTGAAATAGGTATTGTATACTTAGTTAAAAATTGTTTGCAACGTTCAAGAGTGAGTGCCTCCCACATTGGGAAGTTTATTTAGCATTACAAAAATTTTTGTATGTTCCTGTATTTGTCCATCTTTGCTTCTTTTGCAGCCCGCGGACGTGCTGTGTTTAATGGGGGGTATGTGGCGCCCCTGAGGGTTCAGTTGCCGCAGAGGTACTGCACCTCCTCCTGAGGTGTGGTACCCCACCATCCAGGTAAGGTGGAGACACCTGACCACGCTCCAACACCTGCATCCCACACAACTTAGTGTAGCAAAACACCCTTTGGTGGCTCCCTGCTTGGAACACGAAGCGTGCTGGGAGGCGGGTGGAGTTTAGTTTTGCACCCAAAAGAGCGGGAAGAGTGTGGGATTTAGTCAGTCTGTCACAGGAGTCCGTGAGAGGAGATCCCCTGAGTGGGATGGATGGAAGGAAGTGCTGCAGCCGACCTCAGTGACCTGGGTCCGCTGGCACAGGAAGGGAAGAGTAATAGAAAGCCTGACCCTCCATAAGAAGGAAAGGATTAGTACGGAACGTGAGGAGAAGAAGAGGACTAAGGATTAGGGTTAGAGGAGAACCCTTCCCAAGTTCTAAGCGCATGGCCGGGGTCCGGTCCCCAGGCCCGGATTGGTAATCTGCCCAACCGGGCATTTTCCCGCTGGGCTGCTATTTATTAGGCCGTTGTGGGCCGCTGGCTAATGCGGCGGCCACCGGTCTCTTTTAACCGCCGCAGGCCTTTTAAATTTGCGGGCACGGCGGCGGTTTCAAAGGTGCGCGCGCTGCAGATTTTGGGGTGGCACACTGGCACCCTAGGGGTTAAGAACGCGTGGCGACGTGAAGCTGCACGTCGCGGCGCGTTCTTTGAGGGCGGAGCCGGAGAGAGCGCGCTGTGCCGTCAATGGTTGCCTGCAGGAGGGAGCGCAGCGCCTACTCACTGTGTCCTGTCGTGCGTTGACGAGAGCGTATGTCACATGCGAGCCGGCAGGGTTGAGAGGAGCTTCTGCAATAAGGTGAGCAGAGCAGGGGGCCGGGGCAGGAGGTCTCTGGCAGGGTCGTATCTTGCCTTGTCATGTCTGCAGTCGGGCTGAGGCAGGTGAGATGATTTATTGCCCAGCTTGAACCTTGACACAGATTGGGTCACACTGTCAGTGGGGTCATCAGCTCCAGCGTCCCCGTACCTGTGTGTAAGATCAAGCTGCAGCAATGACTCCCAGTCTCACAGCAGCCAGCTGTATGCAGGGTCATACTAATTGCTCCTGAGCCTGGCTGCAGGACATCATACAATGCACATAATATATACAGCCACCATATATTATATCATGTGTGGCCTGTAGCCAGGTCCAGGAGTGATCAGTCATATATATATATATATATATATATATATATATACAGTGCACATAGTATATACAGTGTACAGGACAATATGTCACTGATAAATCATATACTATGTGCACAGGCATCTGATCCTGTATACAGGATAATATGTGATGATATAAAATCTAATATCTGTTCACATAGTGTAATATATAGCATGACATATAATCCTGTATATAACATCCGATGTCTGTACATATGGTATAGGATATAGCAGGGATATAATATACTGTGTGCACAGACATCGGATGTTATATTATTATTGTACAGGGATAAGACTGTAGATGGTTTATCAGCGGCGCTAGTATAAATGGGCTGCCTCTGCTGCAAGTACCACAGAAAACCCCTACCACAATGGAGTAAGCAATAATGAATAAATAAATCAAACAATTACGTACTCGCGCTAAAGGATCAGACACCATAAAAGATTACTGATCAGTTGTACAAATGAATACCTGCAATATTTTTGGTGAAATCATATGATTCTGGGTAGAATGGGATGATTGTCTTCAGACACAATGAGCACGCTAAAATAAAAATGAAAGCAGTGATTTTTAAAACAGTGATAATTATGAATTTGATAATTATCGTTCTGACAGTATTTTCTGTATGAATAGCAATAAATAATGCACCTTAATGTAAGTGAAGGGCTGTGCTATCAGTACGGGCATTAAATATAATACCATATAGGTTTATAGACCTGCATAAAAACAAAAGTCACATCAGCTTCCAAAAAACTGATACATATAAAGTGAGAGTCCGCAGTCAAAAGGAACACAGATTATTAACTAGCAGTACTGAAATTCCGAAACGCGTAGGATATTGGCATCACCTGCACACCGTAGCCTTTTGGCTGAGCACCACGTGACTCTGTTAGTCACGGGACCCGAACTACGTCATACAGGTCCTGTGCCTATGCAAGCTTGACGAAGCCCTACCAGCGTCTAACGTGGCAAACCGCGCTTCAGCTAAAACCAACCCGGGGAGCTTGTCACCGGCCGGGACAACGCTCCAGGATCTACTGCCACTCTGGAAGGATCTTTTCCAGCTGAACCGCAAGTTACTGTAAGTACACTTACAAGTGGACTCGCGGAGGTCTATTCAATATTACTTATATTAAGGTGCATTATTTATTGCTATTTATACAGAAAATACTGTCAGAACGATAATTATCAAATTCATAATTAGCACTGTTTTAAATATCACTGCTTTCATTTTTATTTTAGCGTGCTCATTGTGTCTGAAGACAATCATCCCATTCTACCCAGAATCATATGATTTCACCAAAAATATTGCAGGTATTCATTATGTGTACAATTGATCAGTAATGTTTTATGGTGTCTGATCCTTTAGCGCGAGTACGTAATTGTTTGATTGAAATATAAGACTGGTGTAATATCTGATGTCTGTAGCCACAGAATACAGTAGCATAGCTACCGGGGGGTGCAGAGTGGACGGTTACCCTGGGCCCCAAGCTCAGGGGGCCCACCCAGAGCTACACTGCCCTTAATTAATCAGCAGCATGTATAATGCACATATACGTTTAAACCCTGCGGTAGATCTCCTGGCACTACCGATCTCTGTTCTGTAGATTGCAGATCGCTTTATGCCTCAGGTCTACTGAACGACGCACGCTGAGGACGTCAGAGTCCAGGCACATTGCCGTCATCACGCTGCACCAGGACTCTGACGTTTGGTGCGGGAGTCGGCGCTGTTCCAGCACGTTGCCTTCCTGCTGAACTCATCAGTATCCTGGGTTAGAAGAGTATGTTTATTTTTTGCTTTAGGTAAAACTTGTGGTGTGATGTGGGGGCATCATAAACAATAGGGGAACCTTATACATAGTGTGAGGGACTCCGAAACTGTATGGAGGCCCTCATACGGTTTAGGGGCTATTTCAGCAGCCATTATACAGCTTGGGGACTAATGCCAGGGCCATTATACAGTTTGGGAGTAGTGTGGGGAATTGTACAGTTTTGGGACTAATGCTGGGATCATTATACAATTTGGGAACTAATGTGGGGAAGCATTATACTGTACAGCTTGGGAGCTAATGTGGGGGGGCCATTATTCAGTTTGAGGACTAATTCGGGGACCATTATACAGTTATAATAAATGCCCTAAGCAACTTCCGGTTGTAACAACTTCCGTCCAGTTGTAACCGGTGACGTCACCGCACACCTCTTTCCATGTTAACCCTCAACACACCAATCCTCCTCAACACACACTCCTCTCACCTTTCACCATCTCCACTCACTCTTTCACTCCACATACGACCCTTTCTCTCACTCCATCTCTCACTCCATCTCTCATACTCACGCCGTCATCGCTGCTGATCCACGATCCCCGACATCTTCTTCCGCCGGCGCCATCCTGGATGCAGACGTCCTCCACGCCGGCGACATGTTCTTGCGGCGACGCCATTTTGGATCCCGACGGCATCCACGTTGGCGACATGTTCCTGCGGCGACGCTATTTTGGATCCGCGAAATCCCGCGATACTCAAGATGGCGTCGCCGCAAGAACATGTCGCCGGCGAGGACGACGTCAAGATCCAAAATGGCGTCGGTGAAAACTCGCGAGTTTTGCCGACGCCATTTTGCATCCCGACGTCGTCCACGCCGGCGACATGTTCTTCCGGCGACGCCATCTTGACTATCGCGGGATTTCACGATACTCAAGATGGCGTCGCCACAAGAACATGTCGCCGGCGTGGACAACGTCTGGATCCAGGATGGCGCCGGCGGAAGAAGATGTCAGGGATCGTGGAGCAGCGGCGATGACGGCGTGAGTATGAGAGACGGAGTGAGAGAAGGGGTCGTATGTGGAGTGAAAGAGTGAGTGGAGATTGTGAAAGGTGAGAGGAGTGTGTGTGTTGAGGGTTAACATGGCAAGAGGTGTGATGCTATCGCATCCTCTCGATGCGATAGCATCGGGCCATAATCTAGTACAGTTATAACTGTGCTGTGATCTTATACAGTATGTTCTGCAGGACTGGTATCTACCACTATATGGTCACCATATGGAGGCAATATAGATCTTGACCTTTCTAGAGCTTTTTTGGTGGCTCAGTGGTTAGCACTGCAGCCTTACAGCACTGGAGTCCTGGGTTCAAATCAAGAGCAATAAATAGGACTGAGCTGTAATACTGGACGCAGCTGTGACTAGATGTTATATAGTCGTGTTACATGCATCTCACTTCTTGTAACGTACAGGTGTACAAACATATTACAAATTCACCATTTGACAAGTGGGCCTGTGCACCTTCACATGCCAGGGCTGAATTTTAGTCCCAGTCCGGCCCTGCCGGTCCCTGAGGTTGTATGGATACTAATGGTCCTGCAGCAGACACCGGAGGAATAGAAGTTGTCACCGCTTTATTCCTACACAAGATTTGGGGGCACAACAGCAACGTGAGAGAGTCGGGACTTAGTAGCAAGGAGTCCCCAAAGCAGGCTACAGCTGTCTGCCGTACAAGTAGAGTTCATAGGAACATCTGACAGGAGGAACTCCAGTGTAACTCAGTACTGTGAGTACTTCACTAAAGGCGCAATAAGGGAGACGTTCAGAAAAGGCACATAAGTTGGCGGAGTGTTAGAAAGGAGTACTTCATCTTGCCTGGAAGTTGGCTGAGCTCCTAACCCGGAGGACACGGCACGGATGCGGGCTCTGGTGCCACAACAGACTGTGAGTAAAGCTTTGGAACTACATGCCCTGGTGTCCTCCACTTATTCCTGCATCAACCGGCCCAGCACTGCTACATCCCCTGCGCCTGACACTACACCATCTACGTGTCACTTCACCTATTCTGCCCTGGGATTACAGCCCTGCCTGTGGAGGGCTATAACATCACTGCTGCACCACACGATCTGTCCCAGAGGATCTGTCTGCAGCATCGGCTTACATCTCTATTGCCGAACACCACAGGTGGCGTCACGACTCATTCATTCATAAACTCTAATCACCATAAGCACACTGAACATTCCCCTTTTACACTGGGCGCCCAGGGCCAAGGGGCCGGGTCCCAGCTGACGTGACATCTCCCATTGAAGCTCATCGGTCCCGGTAGCGAGTACTCCCTCCAGCCCTGGTAGGGCGACCCAGGACCAGCTAGGGATTGATTGTGTATCAGAATGACAGACCCCATTAATCTCATTTAACACATGTACTGTAATTGAGAAAAATGGGTTATAAAAGTTCATAGAGTTTTTATGCTACTCATCTCTCCCTCGATCCAGCACAGGACGCTGCATCCTCTTTCTGCTGTAACCCGGTTTCTTGGCTCTTCTGCAATGCACTTCTGTGTTGCCACTGTCTAAAGCCATGAAGCCCCGCTTAGGCTGCGGGATGCTGCCTGAGTATTCATGTAGTTGCTGCATTTGCCATTACTAAGGACCTTCTCCATGTTAAAGTTCCAAAGCCACTAATAAACATTAGTTGTGCAAGTTCTGCAATACTGAACTTTGAGGTAAATTTGACTTTAGTTCATCACTGAGTCAACTCTACTATAGGTTTGATCAGTCGCTGTTGTTCCATTTCTGCCACATCTACCTATGTGCTGCCTTCTGATCCCTGTAGCACCAACGTCATCTTTCTGTGCTGCCTAACATCTACTGATCTGGAGCAAGGGCTTCAAGGATTCACTTCATCATTGGAGACATAACAGTATAGTGTATATTTACGTGGGTTTTTTTTTTTACAAAGCATTAATTTATTATAACTTTTAGGCTTTGTCACGTCTTGTTTTATATTTAAAGGGAACATTAAAGGGTTGTCCGGCCTTGGGGCACAAGTCTGCAGTCACATGACTTTACATGACTTCAGACTTGTAGCTCCTCACTGGCAACACACTGCATGCTGCGAGGATTTTCCAATATTGGCGCTGTTAGCGCATGATCATGTAACTGCAAGTATGTGATTTGCATATTTCCGGTCACATTCCAACTAGACATGCTCAATTCTTTCGCATTGATGAGGCCGGACACATCCAGTCAGAATGTGGCCCAGAAGTATGCAAATTGTGTACTTGCAATCAGATGACCACCTGCTTCCAGCGCCAACACCGGAGAATCCACGCAGTGCACACACCGTGAGGATTCACAAGTCTGCAGTCACATAGTGTTGCTGCAGACTTGTACCCTTAGACCAGACAACCCCTTTAAGGGTAAGTAAACTAATTACATTGCTGGATATGGTAGTAAAAGACAATTTCACACATACCTTCCTTGCCACAAATGGATAGTCTATTACTAAGAATATTAACTCTCAATCTTTATGTAAATGAATTTGCAAGTGGATGATGAACAACCGATTCCAGACTAGTGGAGTGATTCACTGCATTATACCCCCGGTACATCTATATGAGCCTAAAGGCCCCTTTAGATTTAGCGATGCACCAGCGATCCCGACAACGATACGACCCGGTCAGGATCGCTGGTGCATCGCTAAATGGTCGCTAGTGAGCTGCCACACAGGCAGATCTCACAGCGATGCAGCAGCGATACAGCGGTCGTTACTTATCTTTCAGTCGCGGCGATCCTGATGTCCTCCCATCCGCGTCCACGCGTCGCTCGTCGGCGCCACAGGAAGCCCAGCAGGAAGCGCCTGACGAGAAATGGAGCTGCGCGATCAGCGATGGACAGCGGGGGAGGTAAGTATCACACATAGCGATATTGCTAGCGATAGCGCAATGTGTAAAACCCCCTTAACTGTAGTTTAATCAGTGCTCATGATAATAGTGACAAACAGACACTGAGCAAATGTCAACCAAGTACATGGGGGTTCACACACGCAGCAGTTATCAAGCTGCCACACTCACTCTGATAGATGTGGCCATTCACGTAAAGGGGTCTAACACTCATATGATACTAATGACCTATTTGTTTTATGCACTTGTACAGCAGCATTAATTCCACAGCACCTTACAGACATCATCATCACTGTCCCCATTGTGGCTCACAATCTGCATTCCTTATCAGTAAGTCTTTGGGTATGTGGACTTGTGCTGTGCTTACACCTGTGCAGGCTCCATGTAGCCACTGTTGTGAGTTTCATAGGACCAGATGTTTCTCAGTTCAATGAGGGAGACCACCATTCTAAAATAAACGTTTTACTGAACGGCAGCTTAATAAGGGTCACATACATGGGATAGCAAGATTTGCATTCTTAATCTTCTCTGCCCAACTTACAGGAAACAGTCACTTTCCCCAAACACTAAACCCTCACCCTATGGGCTAGTCGCAAACATTAACTCTATCTTACCCTATCGTCAACTATCCACATTAGTACACTAAACATTATAATGAAAAGAATATCAACCGTACAAAAAACGTTTTATGATAATATATTAGTATATCATGGTGAATTGCCCGTAACTAGAAAAAGACTGAAAAAGTTTTACTGGACACTCCCATATATTTATATATACATCTTACAAGCGACACGGAGTCAAAGTCCACAAAAGTAAATAAATATATCTAATATGTTTATTTTAATATATAATACACTCGCAAAAGACAAGTAAAAAAGTCAATAGCAAAGATACTGGTGTAAATAGCAATAGATCCAAAAAACAAATATACCTGGTACAGGTTGTAAGAAGGGGCAAGGACGGTAGTCGTGGCTGAGGACACCAGGGCCTTGGTGTCCTGGCCACTTCTCACAGAAAAATTGTCAACTTCTACCGGCATACCTGCCCGGGGTTCTGGTTCACCATCAGGAATTTCACTGCGGTGCGACACAGCTCCTGCACACTCAGCTTCTGTGCACAGGGTAGAAAGAACGGACACAGATACCGGTTCAGATGCCAAGCAAACGATTTTACTTTTCTCTTCAATGGTCCCGGACACATTAGTCCTCACGCACATTACGGGGTAGTAGTGCCCTTGGCGGTACTGCGGCATCACTCCTGTAGGACCTCAACACATACAGTTGTGGCCAAAAGTATTGACACCCCTGCAATTCTGTCAGATAATACTCAGTTTCTTCCTGAAAATGATTGCAAACACAAATTCTTTGGTATTATTATCTTCATTTAATTTGTCTTAAATGAAAAAACACAAAAAGAATTGTCCTAAAGCCAAATTGGATATAATTCCACACCAAACATAAAAAAGAGGGTGGACAAAAGTATTGGCGCTGTTCGAAAAATCATGTGATGCTTCTCTAATTTGTGTAATTAACAGCACCTATAACTTAACTGTGGCACCCAACAGATGTTGGCAATAACTAAATCACACTTGCAGCCAGTTGACATGGATTAAAGTTGACTCAACCTCTGTCCTGTGTCCTTGTGTGTACCACATTGAGCACAGAGAAAAGAAAGAAGACCAAAGAACTCTCTGAGGACTTGAGAAACCAAATTGTGAGGAAGCATGAGCAATCTCAAGGCTACAAGTCCATCTCCAAAGACCTGAATGTTCCTGTGTCTACCGTGCGCAGTGTCATCAAGAAGTTTAAAGCCCATGGCACTGTGGCTAACCTCCCTAGATGTGGACGGAAAAGAAAAATTGACAAGAGATTTCAACGCAAGATTGTGCGGATATTGGATAAAGAACCTCGACTAACATCCAAACAAGTTCAAGCTGCCCTGCAGTCCGAGGGTACAACAGTGTCAACCCGTACTATCCGTCGGCATCTGAATGAAAAGGGACTGTATGGTAGGAGACCCAGGAAGACCCCACTTCTTACCCCGAGACATAAAAAAGCCAGGCTGGAGTTTGCCAAAAACGTACCTGAAAAAGCCTAAAACGTTTTGGAAGAATGTTCTCTGGTCAGATGAGACAAAAGTAGAGCTTTTTGGGCAAAGGCATCAACATAGAAAATTAGGAAGGGGAAAGGGAAATTTGTGCTCACCAAAATAGTCCTGTAAGCCGGTCGTGCCTAGGGATCAAATGGCTGACCACCATGTGTTGCAAACATGAAGAGAGAAGGAAGATCCGGCACTGGAGACTTGATAAAATCCACGATAAGTTTTATTCACATAATTTCATGATAAAACCATAAAGGGGAAAACAGACCCCCCACGCCTGACGCGTTTCGAACCTTACACCAGGTTCTTCCTCAGAGACATGTAAAACTTATCGTGGATTTTATCAAGTCTCCAGTGCTGGATCTTCCTTCTCTCTTCATGCATCAACATAGAGTTTACAGGAGAAAAAAAGAGGCATTCAAAGAAAAGAACACGGTCCCTACAGTCAAACATGGCGGAGGTTCCCTGATGTTTTGGGGTTGCTTTGCTGCCTCTGGCACTGGACTGCTTGACCGTGTGCATGGCATTATGAAGTCAGAAGACTACCAACAAATTTTGCAGCATGATGTAGGGCCCAGTGTGAGAAAGCTGGGTCTCCCTCAGAGGTCATGGGTCTTCCAGCAGGACAATAACCCAAAACACACTTCAAAAAGCACTACAAAAAGGTTTGAGAGAAAGCACTGGAGACTTCTAAGGTGGCCAGCAATGAGTCCAGACCTGAATCCCATAGAACACCTGTGGAGAGATCTAAAAATGGCAGTTTGGAGAAGGCACCCTTCAAAAATCAGGGACATGGAGCAGTTTGCCAAATAAGAATGGTCTAAAATTCCAGCAGAGCACTGTAAGAAACTCATTGATGGTTACGGGAAGCGGTTGGTCGCAGTTATTTTGGCAAAAGGTTGTGCAACTAAGTATTAGGCTGAGGGTGCCAATACTTTTGTCTGGCCCATTTTTGGAGTTTTGTGTGAAATGATCAATGTTTTGCTTTTTGCTTCATTCTCTTTTGTGTTTTTTCATTTAAGACAAATTAAATGAAGATAATAATGCCAAAGAATTTGTGTTTGCAATCATTTTCAGGAAGAAACTGAGTATTATCTGACAGAATTGCAGGGGTGTCAATACTTTTGGCCACAACTGTAGGGGATCCCGCTCATCCATTTTGCCCCGGATTTGCAAGCTTCAGCCCTATTTAAGATCTGCCACATGGTGAATATTCTTTGCCCTGCACGACTTTTGGACCTCGTATTCCTTTCCATTCCTGCTGCTGTCATAAACTGCAATTTCCCGGGTGCTCCGGTCTTATCCAGCACCCATCTGACTGTGCCCGTGCTTTGCTTCTTCAAAACGTTGCATAGCTGCTATGGCGTCCTGGGCTCAGAGCCCTTATGGACACTTTGGGCGTGCTCGCCCTTCTGACTGTTCCTATTTCCTACACTTGCTTAACCCATAGCAGCTCCTCCTACAGTTAACTGTTGTGAATTCTCTTACTTCTGAGTCGGGGCTCCCTCTGGTGGTTACTGTGGGTAGTTGGAGCTGGCCGGATTGACAGAGGTCTGTCACCTGATGATGATGATTGGAGATCTGGGGTTACTGATTGGAGTATTTAAGTCAGCAGACTTACTTCAATCCCTGTTGGTGATTAGTTCTTCCTGTGCATTCTGAGGTCTGAGGTCTCCTGCCTGATCCTGCATTTTTCAGTTAAGTTGTTCATTTGCTAATCCTTTGCATCTGATCTGGTTTTGCCTCTTTCTGCTTGTTGTGAGGCTTCAGCATGCTCCCTGCTGGGGGCAGTGCTGGACCCCGCTCCATATGTTGCAGCTTGTGTCAGTTTGTTCAGTCCCCTGTCATATTAGTCTCTTTTGCTTTGCTGCCAGTTCATACCAGAATGCTGATATAGTGGGGGTGAGGTCGTGAGACCTCAGTGTTTTTTTGTACATCAGACGTGTTGGATTTTTTAGGGTTTTTGCGTGATTGCAGATAGTGTCTTTCCTTTCCTATCCTATATAGTCAGTTCAGGCCCCATCATTTGCTCAGTCTATTTTCTGCCTGCGTTTGTGTTTCATCTTGTCTCACTGACAATATATGTTTGGGGGCTATCTATTCCTTTGGGGGTCTACTCCAGGGCAGTTTAGATTTCACCTTTCTTGCTTTAGGCTTAGTTAGCTCTCCGGCTGTGCTGAGGTGTCTAGGGCATCTTAGGTACGCTCCACGGCTACTGTTAGTTGTGTTGTTAGGACTAGGAGTCTGCAATCCGCCAAGTTACCAACCTTTCTGATTTCCTGGTGGCCTAGCCTATTCCTGCCATCCTCCTCGTTGTCCTGTTCATAACAGTTAACCCTATGTGAACTTCCTATCAGCTATATCTAATAAGGCCCACTAGTATACCCCCATCTAGTGGCCCACTACAGAACAGCACTTACCCATATCTAGAAACTCTATACCAATAGTGCCCTCCACTATTGAACCCAAAGGATGCACCAGCTTACCCTAACCTATGCATTTATATGTAGAACATAATACAACACAATATAATACAATATGTACAACATGGTAACACATATACTGTGGCAGTACCAATGAGAATGGCGGTAATACACAATAGTGTAGCAGTAGCGGGGTATAATTATATCTGTACAACATTTACAATATACTTATATTAGAACTCCTTAAAGGGGAGGTGGCATTAAAGGAGACATTTCAATTCACTCCCCTACAAGGTAACAGGTCTAATACATGTATACCAAGGTAATATCAAGTAATAGTACTTATATGTAAAGGACAAGAGTAGACGTGCGCAGTTCAGGTACTTTCAACATTTCAATCTGTCTGCCTCCGGAGCTGCACCACATAGTTCTGTTCAATGTTGCATCACCTGCTGCCAATTTCTGCAGATTAACTTCTTTCTTGAATGGAAATTGTTCTCCAGCACTCGGCAGCGGCTGCTACACAATGTTCAGTGTTTACCTTGGAGATGATAGCAGCTGATCAGTGAAGATGCCAAATGTTGGACGCCCACTGATCTTATATTCTTGACCTATCCTAAAATTCTATATTATATGCCCGGAGAACTAGTTAAAAAGTCTCATAAAATTCTTCATTTTCAAGGTAACTAAGATTGCTCAGTGTTATTTAGACGGAGGGTTAGTTAATAGTATTTGACAATTGAATTACAGTATTATATGGGTTATCTAGAGGGCTATTCTATGGAGGCTACACATTATTTGGGCACTTTCTAGGGGTATTATGTAGGCTGTGTATGACAGTGTGATCTGGACACTCTATGGCTGTATTATACAGGTTACAATTATGAGAAAATGTATAAAATTGCTCTATTTTCTGGGGTGCTTTGCTTTGTTCGCTGCTCGGTGCCCAATTCGTAAATCTGGCTGATCTCATGTTAAAAATGTCGACTGCGGTGAGCCTTTTAAGGATGAATGTCACATCTGTATCTAGATTAATGCTGGATCTGGCTCCATAAGATATCGCAGAGATGCTGTTACTGGTGTTCTCTCTACTTATCAAGAACATTTTATACAAGACTCCTGGGAATCTCATAGCAGCTTCTGAAACGTAAGCCCCTCCAGTTCTAAGATGTCAACTTCAAAACTCACATTTATGCTAAAATAGATTTATTATAAAAGCAAAGCTTTCAGATTGTTACCACTGAGACATAGAAGATTCACACAATAACCTGATGCTTATCACAGCGCAATCTACATAAACGCTTATTTACTTTACAGTACAAAACCGCCTCCTTTTATTACAGTTCTAAAGTAAAAATTGTTTGATACTTACATAAATGTCTGATAGTGACGTAAGGAACCTGAGGCTTATATTCCACTGGTGATTACCATACTTGCTTTTCCTTAGCTTTTCTATCTCAATGATGGTGAATGTGCAGGTAAACAATGATAACAAGTAGCTTTAGAAGGGGTTCTCCGAAAATGTTATTAATGACCTTGTCTTGTCATAAGTCATCAATATCTGAACAGTGAAGGTCCAAAATCTGGTGTTACATACCTGTCCATGGTATCCTAGGCTTTGCTTCCTTTCCCTGGGTCAGCTTCCCTCTGTTGTGCTCCATGTCGGGTTTTACCAGTTGCCCGGAATGGATCAAAGACATCATCTCCATAGACCTATTTAAAACCCATTGACACACCTGTGTCTTGGGATTGAGTTTCTAAGACTACTAGTCCTATTGTCATGGGTATGTCAGAGACTGCAGACAGTCGCGCTGCATCTAGCTGCAGAAGGTCTCTGCGTTTGTGGCACCCTATTTCGACTCTAATTGACACACCTGGACTTGGTGTTTATAGACTCCCAGCCTGCTGCTGGTAGTTGCCTGTGATAATTCCATTTTCTCCTGTTGAGGCTTGGAGCTATAGAAGCCGGCTATCTTCCTCTTTGGTGTTGCTGGAGGACATTGGTGTTTACACCTCTGACTCTACTCAAGATAAGTGTTCCCCTTGTTTGTCTATCCTCATCTGTCTTTAGTTGTACTGGGGATTGACTATTGTTGTCACCCCGTCCGTCCCTAAGCAGGGCTTATTTCCAGGGTCAGGCAGGGATTAGGTTCTTGCTCGGTGAAAGGTGAAGAACCCATATAGGGATGTTTAGGGCAGACAGGGTGATGTTAGATATGACTAGGGGTCCCCACTCTCCCTTTGCCTAGTGTTGGGCACCTTTCCTCTCATCCCTTCATGTTGCACTTCGTCTTTCCCACACTGTGCGTGACATAGATGTGCGCCACCATTTATCCTGCTTATGTACTTTGTACTTTGTTTGTGTTTGCCTTCATTTCTGCTGGGTTCAACTGCAACCACCCTGCTGATCCTGGATTCCTAGTGTTCCTCTACAGTCCCACCTGCTCATGTGCCTTCCTGCTCGCTGCATCAACGTTTTGGGTCCATGTGGCCACCCGGACCTGGAGTTTAGAGGATCTATCTCACCTGGTGAGCTTTAACATCCAGCACCTCCACCGATCATCTGTTGTACAGTAAGTTCCATTGAATGGATCTGTACTATGTAGCACCATGCGATATGTAGTACCCCCTGCCGGGCACTGCAAGTCAGCTCCTATTTCTCAGTGCAGCTGTCATGGTCCAGTCCGGAGTTTATCTTCTGCTGTCTTCACTCCGGACTGGTCTTGCGGGGGTTAATCTCCTCAGCCTCGTTCTGGAGCTAGCTGGGCTATTTCAGTCTCTCACAGCCTGCTGACCAGTGTTAGTGATAGCTCAAGCTTCCAGTTTAGAGCCTCTGACCCTTGTACCTTAGTGATCCTCCTGCCTTTGACTGATATTCACGTGTATGACCCGGACTGATTTCTGACCCCATCTCTTGGTATTCGTCTCTGCTGTTACATTCCCTCTCTGGTATCTGACTCCCCGGCTTGTACCCCGACCACGTATTTTGCTTCACGTTTTGGACCCCGTGCTCATGTTCTGGCTTTCTGACTCTCGGCTTGGTATTTTGACTACGTGTATTGCTGTTTCTTCTGGTACGTCTGCTCCTGCTAGTTTCTGACTCGGTTCGTCTGACTATTCTCTCTCGTTACCTGTGGCACCTGTGCTGTTGCTCAGGGTTACTGCTCTTAATGTGTAACCTCTCTTCCCTCACCAGCTCCCCCTGGTGGAGGTTTCACTACAGCAGCACCACTGAATGTTTACATTGGACCACCAGTTGACCAATGCGTCTGCAGATCAGTAGAAGTGCTACATGTCCTAAGAATACGTATAACAAGTTTGGAAATTATCTCCTGTCCCGATCTCTGGGGGACAGGCCGCTGGGACCCCCACTAATCTCAAGAACTAGGGCTCTGAAAAGCCGTGTGAGGATGGAGCAGTGGTCTATCATACGCACTGCAGCTCCATTAATTCGTAATGGGAGTGATGAAGAACAGCCAAATACTGCACTCAGCTATCTCCAGCGGCCCCATAGAGAATGAATGCAGTGGAGGTGTGCATGGTCGACCATCGCTTCATTCATACTGGGCTCTTCACAACCCAGGTTCTTGGGATCAATGGGGGTCCCAGCGGTCAGTCCTCCAATGATCAGGATATTATTGGGATGGGATCCTATGTATGGGGGATAACCACCAAACTTGGTACACCTTTTTAACAGTCTTTGATTATTAGGTCAAAGTGAGAATGTACCATACTGATGCTCTGTAAACACTTAAAGGGATGTTCTCAAGTTTGAAAAGTTATCTACTATGAAAGGATAAGGGATAATTTTCTTATTGCTTGGGATCCTACAGTTTGTGGCCTCTACCAAGGCCTCTTTGAAGACCCCCAGCTGAATGGAGCAGAGGTCAATCATGCACGCAGCCTCTCCATTCATTCTAATAGGAGTGTCGAAGATCAACTGAGCACTGCGCTTGGCAATCTCTGACGCTCCCAATAAGAATGAATGGAGCAGTAGTGCGCATGATTGATTTCCACTTCATTCAGATGGAGTTTTTTGGGATCGGTAGGAGCAGCGGCGGTTGGCCCCCTCGCGATCGTAAATCAGAGCGGTGACTGAACCCCATATCTGCAGGTTAATAGTGTTTTTTTCACTTGACAGATTCCCTTGGAGACCACACCCCTTTAAAAAGCAACATATGTAAACATATAAAATAAGAAAGTGTATTATAAGAAAGTGTCTTATTTTACACAATGAGGGAATGTATACATAACAATGCAGATATGCATGCAGCTGGACATATGCTCGGCCGACAACAGGGCCTTTGACATAACAGTAACTCCGGTGGCTCAGTGGTGAGCACTGTTGCTTTGCAGCGCTGGGGTCCTGGGTTTAAGTCCCACTGAGGACAACATCTGTAAGGAGTTTGCATATTCTTCCATTTGTTTGCGTGGGTTTCCTTCAACACTCCAAAGACATACTGATAGGGAATCTAGATTGTGAGCCCCAATGGGGACAGTGATGGTAATGTCTGTAATGAGCTGCAGAATTAATGGTGCTATATAAATATATAAACAAATAAATGTGGCAACTATTTATCACTTGAAAAAAACAAAACCAAAAACCTGTGCTGGACTATGAGGTGGTATGCATGGTATACATACATTTCACAGACAAAAAACAAACAAAAATGAGCATATACCCAACAGCAAATAAATAAGTAATAGTACATGTAAATGAAATAGGGTACTTAGTTAACCCAACTCTGATCAAAACAACATAAAAGCCAAGGTGTACCCATAGAGATGGTCCTAACCTTTCCATGGCAAGATGTACTCATCAGGATGGTCCTAACCTTTCTGCGACAAGGTGTACTCATCGGGATGGTCCTAAGCTTTCCACAACAAGGTGTACCCATCGGGATGGTCCTAACCTTTCCACAACAAGCTGTACTCATCGGGATGGTCTTAACCTTTCCATGACAAGATGTACTCATCGGGATGGTCCTAACCTTTCCACGACTAGGTATACCCATTGGGGTGGTCCTAACCTTTCCGTGACAAAGTGTACCCATCATTATGGTCCTAACCTTTCTACGACAAGATGCACCCTTCGGGATGGTCCTAACCTTTCTACGACAAGATGTACTCATCGGGATGTTCCTAACCTTTCCACAACAAGGTGTACCCATCGGGATGTTCCTAACCTTTCCACAACAAGGTGTACCCATCGGGATGGTCCTAACCTTTCCACGACATGGTGTACCCATCGAGATGGTCCTAACCTGTCTTTACTCTTAAAACCTTACCATGTGCCAAAAGACGTCAATGTGAATTAGGGCCGAGCAGGACAGGGCACGACTGAGACACCATCCATGGGATGCTATACAGATGAAATACTTGTATTCAGTCACTGCTGTACAATGTAACATTAATAAACCTTTTTACTATTTCTAGTGCATATTGCTGCAGACATTTGCCCGCTGTCCAGCTTTCTGCAGTGTGGGCACTGGCAAATCTACATGCTTCTTTCAATATCCTACTTCATATAAAGCTTTGGTCACCAGAGGGCGAGCTAAGAACGGCCCATACTGAGCAACAGATTAGTTTAAGCACTAATTACAGCACACAGCGAGCGGCAGCCGGGGCGCTCGGAAGCTGACATAAGTAATCTTTTCTGGCTTCTTGAGGTAGTAATGCCACTAACTCGCTCAAGTCTGAGCAATTGGATTACAGCGGAATAACACACTGAGCAATAACCGATTGGTATTCTGCACGATGCACGACTCGTGGCAGCGCGTGGGCACGATTCAGCGGCACGGTCTTACTCCGGCAGAAAGGACACCTTGTTGTTGATAATAGGAGATCACAGCACATAGAGAAGTGGAAATGATAACGACTTGGGACATTGCATTTTGCCCAAACTAATCTCATCTTAACGCTTTATTGCTCGGCATACTAGCATACTATAAAAAGAAAAATGTGCAATGACGGTATACAAAAGAGATATGTGCAATAATGTAACGCATGCGAGACAATGGAGGATCTCGCACCAGGAGCTCATTCGATTTTACAGGTAAATAATCATTAAAATCATTGGTGGCTCAGTGGTTATCACTGCATGTTGGCTCAATGGGTAGCACTGTATGGTGGCTCAGTAGTTATCACTGCATGGTGGCTCAGTGGTTAGCACTGCAGCCTTGCAGCTCTGGGGTCCTGGGCTCAAATCCCACCAAGGACAACCTCTGCAAGGAGTTTATATGTTCTCCCCGTGTTTGCGTGGATTTCCTCTGGGTTCTCCGGTTTTCTCCCACGCTACAAAGACATACTGATAGGGAATCTAGATTGTGAGCCCCAATGGGGACAGCGATGATAATGTCTGTAAAGTGCTATGGAATATGATGGCGCCATAAAGGCAAAGCATAATAAACAAAAAAAATAAATAACACTCCGATGGATGCTGCTGCTGGCGCCATCTCGATGGAGCCAGTTTTTTTTCGCATCTAGCAACATATCGGAACGCGATAGACTCTATTGCACAGACGCGGCCGACAGCACCAATTAAATAAAGAATTTTTTTTCCAAAAAAGAATATATGACTAAATCAAATGAATATGTGCATATTATCCATCGTATCATGCTACAGTGCAGGCGCCTGCGTGATGAATGTTAATTTACAAAAAAAAAAAAAAAAATTCTATGCTATGCAGTAAGTAAAATAGGGTGCAGGTCATTGAAGGATCAGTGACATGTCATGAGCCCATACGGATGAATATCTAAGCAGAACACCACGTAAAGCCCCGCCCACAGCCTTGCCCACAGTCCTGCCCACCGCCCCGCCCACAGTTCCGCCCCAGAGCGCGAGAATCTCATTAACTTAAACTGAAAATAAAGATTAAACAACAACCACAAGACGGGTTTCATCACTCAGGTATCATTTTAATAAGTATAACGGCACCGACCTGACAATGTCTGTAGGTTACTCAGGACAATCCTGCTGACAGGCTCCCTTTAAAGATTCTCTGCAACATTAAAATTTTTTTATGAAAACCTAATAAAGTTGCTTAACTTTGCATTTAGGAATCAAATAAACAACAACAACAAAAAATGTAAAGGTGTATATAGCCTTCAGGCCAGGCTGATTAATTTGAGAGTTAGATCACTAGGTGCAATCTTCATTCCAGCCAGAGATGGTATCACCACGGCAGATAGTCTCAGTTCAGGTTGACTTTCTCCCATGACCAGAACAGTCCACAAAGTGTGGATTTGTGGCAAGCGCTAGAAACATGACAGAGAAGAAGCTTCCCTCCAGCATCATCACTCAAGGAACTGGAAGCCGTCCTGCTGGAACAATCCGAGCATTCCGCTCAAAAATGCTCAGGATTTATTCTCGTCTGCTTTTAGGACTCTCTTGTGTCCTGGCTTTATATGTGATTTTTGTGCTGTTATTCACAAGTATGAAGAATGGTCTTATAGCGGCAATGATGAGGGTCCTAGTGGAGGGCCGCTCAGCAATCATTTCTTAATTGAAATCTATGGAAAACACACTGTGAATCACCAAAATGGGGTCATGGGACACTTGTTCTCTTGTACCCTTCGTTAGGATTCATGCCACCCCAAACCACGAGCAGCATGAATTACCGCCTGGCTGGGTGATGGCACCATGTAAGTATTACTCTGAGATGCAGCAGTGTTTGAAATAAAACAGTCTACAAGTCTGACCGAGGACTATAGGCAGAGACCTGACGAGTCCGAAGATGTCTCCAGCCGGCTTCGCCCAATAACGTTCCAATTGTTTGGGGGTGAAATTCGGCTGGGGACATCATCTTCCCCTATAGTCTCTGGTTGGTTTCTCAAACTGTGTATTCTCCTTTTTCACAGGCTGCAAGCACCAGTCGTAGCTTGGGCAGCAGGAATTTGACAGGTTGTCTATAATATTTAAAGCTGTCCAAATTTAGCAAATTATCACCTTTCCAAAGGTCACCAGATAACTTGTTATTCTCGGTGATTGCCACCGGTGGACTGTTCTCTACTTTCTTCAGAAGTCCCATAGACAATGAATGGACCTGTAGCACGCATATGTGGCCATTGCACCAGTCAAATTGGGAACATCAGGGTCCTGTTCTTTTGAGCAGGATAGGTTCCAACAATGAGTTCTCGAAAAATCAACAATTTATCATCTATTCTCTGACTTGATACAACGTTTTTGAAGGAAATCACTCTTTAAAGGGAATCTGTCACCCCATTTTAGCCCTATAAGGTGCGGCCACTGCCATCAGGGGCTTATCTACAGCATTCTGTATTGCTGTAGATAAGCCCCAATGTAACCTGAAAGATAAGAAAAACGAGTTAGATTATACTCACCCAGGCGTCCGGTCCAGTCCGATGGGTGTCACGGTTCTGTCCGGCGCCTCCCATCTTCATACGATGACATCCTCCTTTTTACTTCTGCTGCGGCACCTGCGCAGGCGTACTTTCTCTGCCCTGTTGAGGGCAGAGTAAAGTACTGCAGTGCACAGGCACCGGACTTCTCTGACTTTTCCCGGCGCCTGCGCACTGCAGTACTCTACTCTGCCCTCAATAGGGCAGATAAAGTACACCTGCACAGGAGCCGAGGGAGAAGTAAGAAGGAAAACATCATCGTATGAAGATGGGAGGCGCTGGATCAGACCACGACACCCACTGCACCCGCCCCCACCCCCCAGTAAGTATAATCTAACGTGTTTTTCTTATCTTTCAGTTTTCATCGGGGGCTTAGGTGGCGCCCCCAGGAGTATGGCTGCCACAGTGGCTTTGCCTTCCTCCAGGGGAGGGTAATGCCAGGCTTGGAGGCAATGATGGGTCTCTCTTGCAGTCAGTCCATACATGCAACACAGTTCCACTCCAGGCCAGCAGGGGGAACTCTGAACCAGGATTAAGGGGAGGAGTGCTCTCTGAGGGCCAAGAGGAAGGAGTGGTCAGTTAGTCTGCGGAGGGTGAAGTGTGCAGACGTGTAGAGAGAAGCTGGAGGTTGAGCTAGGAAAGGAGAGCTCTCTCGTGGTGAGAGCGCAAGAACTGGAGCCTGGTCTCCAAGGTTGTACGGATACTAATGGTCCTACAACAGATACCAGAGGAGTAGGAGGCTGTAAATGCCCTACTCCCATCTAAGACTTGAGGCACTACAGCAACTTGCATAGTGAGCCAGGACTCAAGAGAGAGAAGAGTCCCCGGGAGAGGCTACAGCTGTCTGCCGTACAAGTAAGGTTCTTGGGAACATCTGACAGGAGGAACTTCAGAGTAACTTAGTACTTTGAGAACTTCATTCAAACGAGCGCTAGGAAGGAGACTGCACAGCCCGTCTGCTGAGAGAGAATCCCTGAGTTGCTTCCAGGCTAGCCTGCTCCGTTACCATCTGTAATCAGGACCCTGGACTGCAGTTATCAAGTAAAGGTACAGGAATTGCACCCCGCTGTGTCTAGTCTGCTTCCTACCCTTACGGCACTGCTACATCCCCGTGCCAACCACCTCTACACTGCCCTGGGACTATAGCTTCACCTGTGGGGAGCTTTTACATCCTTGCTGCACCCTACCATCAGTCCCAGCGGATCTGCATGCAGCTTCGACTTAACACCTCCCTTGCCGAGCACCACAGGTGGCGTCACAAACTATTCCATTCCATTAACTACATTCCCCCATTACTTGGGCGCCCAGGGCCACGGACCGGGTCACCGCTGCTGTGACACATCCCACTGACACCGGCCCGGTATCGAGTACCCCACAGCCCTGGGAGGGCGACCCACTTATCTACAGCATTACAGAATGCTGTAGATAAGCCCCTGATGGCGGTGGCCGCAGCTTATAGGGCTAAAATGGGGGTGGGGGGACAGATTCCCTTTAAATGAATTGCATCTTTTGGACTAACTCTTTTCATACACACTATAAGATACCTCCAAGGGCTCTCTGGATCACAGAAAAGCCCTCTGATTTTTCAGGTCCCCTGTTGAAACACTATGACACTGTAGGTGCCAGAATTGCCTAAACTAGTTTGCTTTGGGCTTTTAAAGGGATATTTCCACTAGGTCTACGCAACTCCTCCTCTTCTGAGCTGCTCTGTTGATGTTGCTTGACTGCCGACATCATGCTGATTGACAGCTGGCTTCCAGCAGATAGGCGGGGGGAGCTGACTGTCAATCTGCATGATGTTCACATTCACACTCCATCAATAGAGCAGAGCAGAAGAGAAGCTGCTGCTCTGTCAACGTGACATCAGACATTGCATGACTGCTGAAATCATGCTGATTGACAGTTGGCTTCCTACAGCTAGGCAGGGGGGAACTGACTGTCAATCAGCATGACATTCACACCCCGTCAACAGAACAGAAGAGAAGCCGCTGCTCTGTCGACATGATATCAGCGGAAGCTGCTCTGTTGGTGGAGATCGGTGTCGGGCACAACAGGCAGGAAGTACTTAGGCCCGTAGTGAAAAAAAAAAAATGGTCCCGGATAATCCCTTTAAGGCTGGTTTCACACTTGCGTTTTTTTTCGCGGTATTTTAGCGCTAAATAGCGCATGCGTTTTTTTTCCTATACTTTGCATGGGATGCGCTTATGTGCGCATACACATGCGTTTGTACGCGTTTTACCGCGCATGCGTTTTTTTGCGGTATGCGCTCGGGCACACAAAATGCATCCTGTTGCATTTTTTGGTGCGTCCGACTTGCCTCAAAAAAACGCATGCGCGCGCAATGCGTTTTTTTACAGCAAGACACCCATTATAGTCTATGGGTGCGCATATGTGCGCATTGGCATGCTTATGTATGCGTTTTTTTGCACATGCGTTTTTTTTTGTTAACCATGGAATTTAGGGGTTTGGGTTAGAGTTAGGGTTAGTTAAGGGGGTTTAGGGTTAGGGTTAGGGTCAGGGTCAGGGTTAGGGTTAGGTTTAGGGTCAGGGTTAGGGTTAGTTAGGGTTTGGGTTAGGGTTAAGTATGGTTTGGTTAAGGGTCAGGGTTAGGGTTAGGGTCAGGGTTAGGGTTAGGGTTAGGTTTAGGGTCAGGGTTAGGGTTAGTTAGGGTTTAGGGTTTGGGTTAGGGTTAAGTATGGTTTGGTTAAGGGTTAGGGTCAGGGTTAGGGTTAGGGTTAGGGTTAGGTTTAGGGTCAGGGTTAGGGTTAGTTAGGGTTTAGGGTTTGGGTTAGGGTTAAGTATGGTTTGGTTAAGGGTTAGGGTCAGGGTTAGGGTTAGGGTTAGGGTCAGGGTTAGGGTTAGGGTTAGGGTCAGGGTTAGGGTTAGTAAAGTCATGGTTTGGGTTAGTGTGAGGGGCCACCTAATGTTTGGAAAAAACGCAAACGCGGTAAAAACGCACTAAAAACGCATACAAACGCATAAAAACGCTGCGTTTTTTTCATGCATGCTCATAAAAATGCTTGAAAAAAACGCAGCAGTTGTATGCTTTTGTATGCGTTTTTTTTTGCGGGAAAAACGTGCTGCAAAAAAATGCAAGTGTGAAACCAGCCTAACACTATGAGCTAATATTATGTTGTCATTCGTTGACTGACGTCTGCTTTGTTCCTATTTTTGTTCATAGAAAGATAGTTGTCAAGATAGACTCTTATAATCAGAGTCTTTTGAACTACTTTATAGAACAATCAAATACAGCAATTTGGGGACTTTTTTTACTTAAATGCATATATTTGGGTTAAAAATCATATTTTTTGCAATTGGGTTTCATGAAACACTTTGCACCATTTTGCTTTTACAGGCTCTTTGTATGCTCAACTTTGATGTCTGTGCTCATAAATCAGTCGAGTGGAACTCGGAAAGAAAGACAGATAAAACAGTTACAAAGTCCCAGTCTGACCATCATTACGGGCTGACTGATGGATTCTCAGTTGACTCATTCTGCAGCCAATAATACAGTAGACAGTGCGACACGGAGGCTGCAGAAAACAAACGGAGCAGAATTTTTAATGAATCCCGATTGCAAAAATATTTTTTAGCCCCAAACACATGAATTTAAGTAAGGAAAAAAAATGTCATTAAAGGTCGACAGACAGCCCTTTTTATTTTAGTCTGCCATTTTTTTTTTTTAAAAGAAAAGCAAATTTGCTAAAAGTAACTTTTCTTTTTTTACGTTTCTGCCTCTAAAAGTAAATGCACATAATAGATTGCAGTGCACTTGGCCTTTTTATGAAGAATAGTAAAAAAGAAACTTTGTAAAAATACATATATAGTAAATATGAGTTCTGTTAGGAGATATGCTGGATTTCCTTTAGGCCTCTCAAACTTCAGCATTCCAAGGCTTTTACTCACCAGTTGTCTTAGAAACAGGTCCCTAAAGGTGAGCGCTGGAGACCGGCAGCAAAATGCTTCGTATCTGCGCCAAGCTGCCCATAATAAGCCAAAGGCACAGACATTAGAGGTCTGCGCGAGGCCTGCGGATCCGTGCCCCATCATGGCAAAGCCGCTCAGCCTGCAACTTACGAACAAACTACATAAGCCATAAGCTAGACATGCGTTACACATCTTGCCAAATTCCAAACACACATCGCCCAGGAACACATCCGCTATGTTCCAGTAAACCATGTGGCCGGAGCTCTAAATATAGTGAATATGAGAAGCTAATATTCATAGAAAAGCAAACTGACAGTACAAGAAGATAATGCTGGAATATTTGTCACCAGATTTCACAATACAAACTGCATATATTATTAAATAGATCCCTTGGACCTGATGAGGCCAGTGTGCTTACTTTGAAAAAAAACATGTCTGGATATTAACAGAAGCATTTTATAAGTCAAAATAGCTCTTTAGCTGGGACTCATTCTACGTAGAATAACTTTTGATTGCTAAAATCACAATATCCGTTTAACCCAGCCTACAGAGCAAAAAAAAGAGCTGATCAGTGAGGGTGCCTGGTGTCAGACCTCTACAGATCTGCTATCCTATAGATAGGTAATCAACTACTTATTCCTGGACAACCCCTTTAAGGATGAAGCCAATTTACATTTTTGCACTGGAACATTTTCCGCTCCTCCCAAGAGTCATAACTTTTTTTATTTTTCTGTTTACATAGCTGAAGGAGGGCTGTTATTTTTGCAATACTTATGGGGAAAAGGACGTTGATTCAAAAATTTTTATTTCAATATATTTAAACATTTTATTACTTTTTTCTTTATTTCTTACTCCCCCTAGGGGACTTGAATCTGTGATTGTTCGATCGCTTGTACCATATACTGCAATAATCCCATATACAGCTGCATTCGAATTTATTCAACAGGAAATTCAGTTTATTAGAAAAAAAAATTACAAACTTTGTAATAAACAAATCCAACAAAAACAATTTAAATAGCTTCAACAGAAACAAATATAAAATGATTTCTTGAAATTCGGCATTAAACGCCACTTTTACTGATTACCGGAGTCTCAGAATGATTTAACCCCGTATATAGCATCCCGTGTAAGAGCGCACATTGGATATAAGGTGACATATAAGGACTCATTCAGACGTCAGTTATTCCCATATAAGCGCTATCCATATTTCGCATGGATAGAACTGCACCTATTATAGCCTACACATATCCGTGTATTTGTGGTTCACACAAAATAAGGGAGCCCGCAGATGAGCGTATAAATCGGACTTGCCCTTTCTGATTTTACAGCAGCTCATAACAGCCAAAGGGGCTCTACTAAAGACTCTGGTTATGAAGGGGTGAATAATTATGACATAGCATTAGTCAGTAAAAGTGGCATTTTGTGCTGAATTTGGAAAAAAACATCTTGCCGTATTACTTGTGTTGAGCTATTTAGATTATTCTCATATAATTGGTTTATTGCAAACAGCAGAAAGTTTGTAAATTTTGCTAATAAACCAAATTTGAAAGAGGGTTGTGAATAATTTTGATTGCAGCTGCGCTACAAATAATGATCTCCTGTGGCAAGAGTCGCATTCTCAGCCGGGTAAATTGGCCCACATAGAAAAAAATTGACTATGAAGGGCTGCGTTCTTTTCTTGAGAAGATTACGTTTTCAGTAATACCGTTATTTTCTATATGACTTTTTGATCATCATCTTTTTTTTATTGACGTGTTCTTTCTTCTTTTTAATGGTGTTTATCACATACGTTATCATCTTCTCTTTTGCTTCTATTTTCACATAGAACAGCATTTTTCGTGGCCAAATATTATTCCACTAGATGGTGGCCTGATTCTAATGCATCGGGTATTCTAGAATATATATGTAGTTTATTTAAAGGGAATCTGTCACCCCATTTTTACCCCTTAAGCTGGGGCCACCGCCATCAGGGGTTTATCTACAGCATTCTGTAATGCTGTAGATAAGCCCCTGATGAAACCTGAAAAATAAGAAAAAACACATTAGATTATACTCATCAGGAGGTGGGGGTGGATGCAGTGGGTGTCGCAGTCAGGTCTGGCGTCTCCCATCTTCATACGATGACGTCCTCCTCCTTGCTTCTCCCTTGGCTCCTGCGCAGGCGTACTTTATCAGCCCTGTTGAGGGCAGAGAAAAGTACTACAGTGCGCAGGCGCCGGGAAAGGTCATAGAGGTGCAGCGCCTGTGCACTGCAGTACTCTGCTCTGCCCTCAACAGGACAGATAAAGTACGCGTGCGCAGGAGCCTAGGGAGAAGCAAGGAGGAGAACGTCCTCGTATGATGATGGGAGGCGCCAGACGGGATGGCAACACCCATCAGACCGAACGCCGGGGTAAGTATAATCTATTTTTTCTTATCTTTCAGGTTTCATCGGGGGCTTATCTACAGCATTACAGAATGCTGTAGATAAGCCCCTGATGGCGGTGGCTGCAGCTGATAGGCTAAAAATGGGGTGACAGATCCCCTTTAAATTCCGCACCAATATCGCTGATTGCGGCAAATCCGTGCGGCAGGAGATGACCTGCGGCAACCGTCGGGAGATCAGTGGCTAGTTCCGCAGATCTCCCGACGGTAGCGGTGGCGTGCATCGTTCGAATTCCGTGCCAATTTGCGGCTGGACTGCGCCTGTTGCTGATTGGTTGCAGCCGGTCGGGCACGACCAATCAGCGACGCGGGATTTCTGTAACAAACAGACAGACAGGCAGAATTAGATGATTATATAGTAGATTATTTTTCTTTATTTATTTTACATTTTTTCTAATATTTTCCTTGTATTAACCCTCTATCGGCTCATGTCCCGCAGCCTGTAATAATGTTCACTGTCCTATAATAATGTCTCGTATTCTGTAATTATGTCCCTCAGCCTCTAATAATGTCCCACGAATGGGATGGATCACCACTGTTCCTGGGAATAGGGGGCCCATGTTCACTTTGGAAATAAATCGGTACTGTGCATGTGTGATTACTGCTCCATGCACGGTTTATGGGAGCAGAGGCCATGCGGGTACGGTACCACACCCACAGACCCATAGAAGTAATTGGAGCCCTAATGACTCATGCCGACAGACCGTTAGTCACAGTTGTCACACATACGCCATATTGCTCTATTCACACGAGGGACATGGGACATGGGACTCTGGTTCTCCAGTTTAGTAGGGGCCTCAGTTCTTGGACACCCACCTAACATTCAACACTCAAGTCTATGTGCACACAGAGTTTTTCAAGTAGTTTTTGGAGCAGAAACTCTCCCAATCTCTAAACAATTTAGGGGTTCACAATCTCCGGTAGCCGCTTGGATACATGTAGCACAGGGTTTTATATCAAAACATCATGTAGTTTATTGTCCATCATACACTTTATAGCTCCAAAACTAAAGCAACCTTTCTTCAGTGTCAAAATGAAAAACCACCGCCGGGGGGAAGCCACATCACCCGCTGCAGTACTCCCTGTGCTGGAGACTGCTTCATTCCTGGTACATTTCTCACTTCTCCTGGTGTTCAAAAGACTGGAGACAGAGGCCGGAATAACTTCAAACAGTTCAGCTTTATTTTCCTCAGGACACAGCACATCCAATACACCTTTAGGACTCTCGACACGGTACCAACAATTCATCTTCTGCAGCAGCACTTAGCTTCTTTTGCTACACCAGAATGGACCACAAAGTAACAGTGGAGCCCGGTGAAAATGGCACTTCCACCTCCCTTCCTGTGACCGACTTCAGCCCACGAAGATACTCATCTACAAGGTCGTCCACCCCCTTTTGTTTATCCTGTCCGTGCACTCGCTGGTGGCCCACTCGACTACTTTATCAGCTCCCAAACTCTGGCTGACATCTCCACAGTGACTCATCCACTGGCTTCTTCTCTGCTGTAGGTACCATACACTTCTCTGCTAAGGATGGCTAGGGGTTCTACTTCACACTTTGTGTGTCAGCTAGGCTTCTCAGGAACAATGCCTTCTGACTAGTACCAGGGCCTACCCCCGACTGACTGTCACCCAGAAATCTCTTCCAGCTAATTCCCGGTTAACACTCCTCTAATTAACACTCTAGTGTACTACAAGTGTCCTCTGTTGTGATTGTGCTCAGTGCCCCATCTTGTGTCCATTCCCACTAACTACACTGTATCTAGAAAATATATCTACAGTACATAACACAATATGGCAGTAAACACATATGCACATCTTACATATAATGCACAGATAGGTACATTTGTTACATTCAAACATGTCAATCATTTAAGGTAAACAGTGTTAACAATATTTACAGGGTTAGGGCCTGACCTTCTTACAAAAGAATAATATAAATATACCTCTTCTTCAGGCAGAATGAAGCAACATAAAGGACTCCAAAAAACAGGCAATCCCCACATGTATTCAGGCTGTCTAGCAGCCGCAAATGAGGCAGCTACGGCGACAGAAACTAAATCTCCGAGCACACCAAAATACTCGGCGATCACCTGAGCATGCTCGGGAAATCTTGAGTAACGAGTATACTCGCTCATCACTAATAAGCATCATTACATTTAATTTCCAGTCTGTATTTTTTTACTGACATTCTCAATATACAGTACCACCATTCTTTTTTTCTTCGAGTTTTTAGAATGCCAAAAGTCTAGTGGTGTTTGGTTTCTTCAAAGTAGTGCTATTAGTGTAGCTCTTCACCAGACTTTCCTTCTTTTATCCCTTATGCCATCTCTCCGTATTTCCGCACACGCTGCTAATTAATTATCCAGAGTTGTATTTCACGCACGCCCTGACTTCCTATTATTTCAGCCTTGCTCTTTGATGGTCGTGTTAAGCTGTCCTGCATGTGTCTCTTACGTCACCCAGTGTTTTATGTCTTCCTGACTGCCCAGCATCGTTCATCTTTGCGATTCCTGCTATTAGCCCGTCTTCATCCGTGGCTTTTACACCCTTTGTCCTCATATGCCCACTCCCATTATAATAACTCCTACCCACCGACTCAATAGTGTTCATAAAACGAGGGAGAAATCGATGAAACACACTTGGTCACTTTACTTTGATGATTAAATGAATATTTTATTATAATCATTAAAAGGCAGATTACAGTATGTAATTGTCTCTGTATCTAAATGAATATTATTAATGTACAGACCGCCGTTCACATAATTGCCTGACATTGATTTTTTACTTTTATACCTGTCCTCATCCGCAGTGGATGACCCCATTTTAACTCTTGTATAGATCTTGGTTGCCATTATTACAAAACCTGTTTAATGAGGATTACTAAAATGCTGTCTCCTAAAAAAAAACTAGTTAAATGGAATGGCACACAAACAATATTTATCACCTATTTACAGGATAGGTAATAAATGTAAGATCGATCAGTGTCCCTTTGCTGAGACCTGCACTGCTCCTGAGAATATGCTCCCCCTATTGAATGGGGTGGTGGTCATGCATGTGCACAGCTACTCCAAGCAATGTCCATATGACTGGTGAAAATAGCCCATTCAAGTACATGACTAGCTATGTCAATCGTGGGGGTTTAAAATGGAGCCAAAGTGCACATGCTCTTCATTTAAAACATAAACAAAGGATCTACATTCTTGTGATCGGTAGGGGTCCCAGACACATCAATCATAAATATATCAGGTATTCTGAGGATAGTTGAATAAAAGTTCCTGGCACTTGATCTCATTTTGTCTAAAGCCAAGAAATATATCAACAAATCTTCTCTACATGTTCTATGAGCTTAGAGATGTTGTCCATCCTTATTCTCACTGTTTTGTGTCTGACTGTAAGACAAATGTCTTCAGCAGGAGCCTCTCTGTTACACACCTTTCCAAGGTATCTCAGGCTCGGCTTCCTTCACCTCTGGTCCAATGCTCTGTGCTCCCTGTTGAGTTTTGCCGGTTGCGTGGTGTGGCTCAGTGATGTGATCCCCATGATCCAATTTAAGGTTCATTAAAACATACAACTGTGTCTTTGGATTGTGATTCAAGACTCTAGTTTCGTGTACTTCACCTCCTGTGCACATAATGCTTAACCTACTTCTAGTCCTGCTGACTTCACTTCATACATCCTGCTGCTTCCAGAATTACTGATTGTGCCATGTCTTTGCTCCCCACGTGCCCTTCTGCCAGCTGCACCAATGCTCAGAGTCCAGGTACCAACCCGGACCTGGGTCTTAATGGATCCATTTCACGAGGTCAGCCTAAAACTCTCCTTCTGCCCTGTCTGCTGTAGAACAAAATATTATTCAACCCTGCCCCTTTCAGTAAGCACTTTCCTCTCTTGTATGGTGTCCAGACAAATATTAAAGAGATTGGAAACCAGGAGATTTAACCCTGTGTACTTAAGGCTCTCACACAAATCAGACTAATGTCAGCCACGCATCTGATATTGAAGTTATCGTCCAACAATCTAATGTGTATAGGGGCCCTGGACAACTGATTGTTGGGGAAAATACTGATTGGCAATGTCCTATTTTAGACCGCTGATTGTGTTACTTATAAATGTAACTTCTCACGGACAAACCATCTAAACATCACTTCTCACAAACAGGCTGTGAGCCAGGGAAGTAAAAGAGTCCAGGTTCGAATGCCAGGAGAGTATGTCAGAGCCAAAGGGATAAGACAAATGAATAGTCAAAGGCAAAGTCCGAGGTCAGACATCGAAGGTCAGAGTACGTCAAAGGCATAAAGGGCAATATTAGCTAATGGTCAAAGAGGCAAATTCTGAAGCCAGGAAACAAAGATCAAAATAACAGAACACAGAGCTGAAACCACACACTACCAAGGAGCAAAGCTACAACTGGCAATGTTCTGACTATCGCCAGCCAACTAAACAGCCAGACAATCACCTTGAAAGGGTAACATTTGGAGGAAACCCAGCAGGCCCAGCCTGATTGAGCTGCTGTCCAATCCTTTAGCAATCCTGACAGCCCAGCATGCCCCAGCATACTATAGGGTGGCTGAGCTGTCACTCACAATACTGACAGCCTGGCACACATCCGCTATCCATAGGGTGGCGGAGCTGTCAGCCATCTATATGTATGTATGGGCTGTTTTGATATTCCATTAATTTGCAAAAAATCCAGCAGACTCACAAATTACAACAAACAGGGATTATCTCCAGATTTTTTCATGATATATTTCTAAGTTTAATGTTGCTCTAGTCCTGTAAATTGTGAGGTTCTGCCCCCAGGGATCAGACTTGGATTTCAATCACATGCTACAGATGGAGTGAGAGCTGAGTAGTTGGTAGGCGAGGGTCACCACCTCGATCTCTATGTCATGTGTCTCAGACCAGCCAAAAGCATTATACTGCCTCCACTGGCTTGTCTTCTTCCCATATTGCATCCGGGTGCCATCTCCTATGCTGGTAAGCGATGCAAATGTACCCTGCCATCTATACGTTGTATAAGAAAATGTGATTCATCAAATGAAGCTGTTACGCATCTGTCCCGGATATGGGCTTGGCTCCCCTCTCCCCAGTCCGCTGATCTCTGTTGTGCTCCACGTCAGTCTTTGCAGATGGTCCAGAGTGATACAATATGATCATCTGCCTGGGCCTATATGAGGCCTACCAAGGCACACACCTGTGTCTTGGTATTAAGACTCCTAAGTGCTCTGGGGTCCTGTGTGCCTGCAACTTCCAGGACAGCTGCTACATTTTCCTGGTCTCCTGTCCACCTGCATTCTCTAGGACCTCTGCTTCCTACCTGCAGTCTTCAGAACCTCTGCTACCTGTCTGTTTTCTTCTAGGACCTCTGCTATCTGTTCCTGGGTCTCCAGTCGAATTGAAGTGCTCCGTACTTCTATCTGTTTCCCAATGTGCCTCATTTGTCTGCTGCACTGACGCTCGAGGCCCATGTGCCCACCCACACCTTGGGCTTTGAGGATCCACCTCACCAGTTGAGCATAACACACGCCACTTATCTCCATGCTTCTGTGGTTGAGTTTTGATGCTCATGTGCCCATATCAACACTTTCGATGGTGAACAAGAGTCAGCATGGTCACTCCAACAGGTCTGCAGTTACGGTATGTTCCGTTTCATGCAGCTGTGAACAGACAAGTGGCTATTTTTTCATTTCAATGGGAGTTCCGAAAATAGTTGAACCATACCTTGACAATATGCCATAAATCCTTGAGACGGAAAAAAAACTTCAAAAAGTTTACTAGATCATTCTGCGACAATATCTGCAGTCACTGTAGGTGAAAATCTGGCCAAAAACAACTAAACAACTGAATCTGTGCACTTTACTCTTTCTGCATCTCTGTCATGGACGTGGTTTGTGGAACCACTGTGCCGCAGACCGTGGAGAGCCTGGAGGGGCATGACTAAGTGAACACCTGACTGTTCATTAGAGCCTCTGATGGTGAGGTTAGACTTGGCTCCTGATCAACCCCAGGTGCTACTCGCAGCAGCTGGACCCAGAGGACAGACTGGAGGGAGCAGCTGGCAGAGTTTGTATTAGAATGCAGCAGACAGAGTTCACATCTGAGTGCAGCAGACAGAGTTTGTATCAGAGTGCAGCATGCAGGATCTGCATCAGAGTGCAGCAGGTAGGATTTGCACCTGAGTGCAGCAGGCAGGATTTGCACCAGAGTGCTGCAGGCAGGATATGTGCCAGAGTGCAATAGGCAGGATTTGCACCAGAGTGCAGCAGGTACTGGTATGTAACCTTACACAACTTAGACGGCAAAAAAAAAAGTTGCTCAGGCACCTCCCCAGCGGAGAGGAAGCAATGTATATATAATGCCTCTCAACCATTGGCTGGGGAGGAAATAGCAAGTGCACGCGCTGGCCCTTTAAGAAGGCGGGAGCACACATGCGCGTGCCCTAAGGACACGGCTAGAAGCCCGGCTGGAAGTGATGCTGGGAGCATGCAGAGCATGAGGAAGAGAGGAACCGACCGCAGCGCGGGTGAGAGAAATGACACTCCGGAGACCCTACCTGTCAGAGCAGGGATCCGGAGTGGTGCTAACAATTTCCTATAGGGTGCACTCTATATTCAAGATCGGTGAAGGTACCAGTGGGTGGGATAAAAGACTTATGAGATTGCAATTTGAATGAATCAGATATTCAGAAAGTTGTGAGAATATCCCTTTAATTACTGAACGCAGTAGTCCGTTATCACCCATTTCTTCATACATTTTTATGGTACTGCTGGATCTGTCGTCCACAGCCTGGGATATTAATAAAGCATGCTGCATTTTTTGCCAGCGGTATCATAATATATATTTATCATGATTGTCCTGGAGCTCGGCAACAACAAGGCTTTTACTTGGCTGAAAACAGCTCTGCAGGATTGAGTGTAAGTGGATCAGGTCCTACGTTGGGATACTGTCTCTGGCCAGGTACACCTCCCCGCTGCCAGCTCCTCTGGCCAATCACAATAAATATTGTGGTACGGCGCATACTTCTATTCCAAGTGGTTCCAAGCTCACTACAATTAAATAGGTTTGCACAATAAAGCAACAAATATTACAAAATGTTATTACCCTGTGAAACATGGATTTGCAACCTTCAGGCAGTATCATTATTTTGCATGCTTGACCTGAACTAAGCCATTGGAATAGATCGTAGCTCATAGCTCTATGAAAGAAGAGCACAATTAAGAAAAAAAAATGGACTTGAAATTTGCACTACTCTGCTAAGCACCAGACCCCTTACACAGGAAAATTTAAAGGGGTTATCAACATTATCAACAACATTTATCAGTAATGTACAAGACTGGTGACATAATCACAACCATTGCACCCAAAGAATAAGGTATCATACATTGGTAATGTATAATCAATGGGGTCCGACCGCTAGGATCCCTATTTCAGGCCCTATTCAATATTGAGAATGACGGTCCCGTGTCCTCCCAGAGAAAGAAGTAGTAATGAGCATCTGTAGCAAATGCTCAATTCAGTCACTAAAAGAGTGATCTTCACACACTTTTACAGACCCATAGGGGATACCGAGACAGAGTGGAGTCAGACAACCGCAGCGTCCGGTGACACATACACCTGCGGTGGTTAGACCAGCTTCACCATTCTACTAGTAGTTCTGGCCTTCTTTGTTCTGGCGCTGCAAAGGTTAAACTGCTTAGTTGGACTCCTAGAGTTCTTTGTCTTGGGTTATATCAGCTGTTCTGATTTTGTTATTCCCAGCAGGTATAAGAAAACCTCATCCTTGTTTTGCTTGTTTTGACCTTACTAGTGATAGGTCATTCTACCTGGTTTGGTTTTGGAGGAGTAGTTCGTGTTTGGAGTAGGCGTTTGGAGAGTTGTTCTGGAGATTGCTGAATGGAGTTGGTTTTAGTTCCTATCCTTATCCTTACCTATTTGGTTTCTCCTTTCCATTCCTCACCTGTGTTCCACTCTGTTGTTTAGGGAGTCTATTTGTATGATTGTAGTTTTCTTTTATCCCTGTCTGTCTTCCCTTGTCTGTATGGTTAGTGTATTCCTATACAATTCGGCCTCACACCTTCCTGGGTGGGGGAGGGAGCAGATAAGGGCTGACATAGGAACAGAGCAAGGTAGGTGAACTTGTCTCCACCTTTCAGGGTTATCCGGAGGACATGGACAGACTAGACTCTAATCTGAGGCATCAGGTAAGCGCCCACAGTCGCTATTCACTGCGTGACACTTATGGAAGTGAATGGAGGGGTAATAGACACAAGGAGGCACAAGACCCTGATTCTTGCATTTCTTAGGGATTGCATATCCAGCGATTACACACTTATTAGGCCTGTTTCACACTTCCGTTTTTTCAAATCCGTCAAAATCCGTTGTTTTCCGTAAAAAAACGGATCCGCCATTTTTTGCAGGATCCGTTTTTTTTGTCCCATAGACTTCCATTACGGTTACCGCGGATCTGTCAAAAAAACGGATCCGTTTTTAAAAAAACGGATCCGTTTGCATCAGTTTCCGTCAAAAAAACGGAAACGGATCCGTTTGGCGGACACAAAAACGGAAGTGTGAAACAGGCCTTACTAGTGATGTAACCCAGCATAAAATTTGGACCTGGGCCCCCATGTGCAAGTCGGTCAGATGTATCGGCCCTTGTAGCATCCTAAATCCTATAAAGACATACTGTACATATCCCCCCATAATGTAAGAGTGTCCCCATCCTGTACTAATGGCACCCATCCTGGGGTCCCTTCCAGTAATAATGTCATCTACGCTGTGCCCCTACCAGGAAGAATGTCCCCACTTCTGGGCCTATCCAGTAATAATGTTCCAAGTTCTACCTCTGTTCTCTAACACATTTAAAAACAAAACAAACAATCTTCTCACCTTCCTTTGCTCCCACGATGCGCAGCATTCTCTTCTGTAGCCGGCACAGGAGAGCCGACAGATTACTACAGCGTAGCTGCTATAGGCAATGCATGACATCACTGCTATGCGTCACCAATGACTGGCATGCCGACATCAGCTTCCGGCCTCTGATTGGCGGGCGCTATGTATTGTGGGTCTCTGCGCTGCAAAAGATTTCAGCTGAATGTGCGTCCTCACAACAACTGAACTTGAGTTGAGCTGAGTTGAGCGAAACAGGTTGGCCAGATTGAGTTGAGCGAAACAGGTTGGCCAGATTCATAAGTCGCCGACTTATGCAAAAGTCGGGTTTCGCGAAGCGAAACCCGACCACAGCGTGAAGTCGGCCATGGGGTCGTCGACCCGAGCGCCAAAGTCGGTTTTCCCAGAATGCCTGTACGTGAGTTTTTTTCAGCCAATGAGCAAGGACGTACACTGTGGGCAACGAAATGACATGTGCAGCGTCCGAGGAGAGGGAGAGAGAGAGTTTTCGCCGCCTCTAGGGTTAAAATTCATGCCAGCAAAAATCTTCCGAGCATGCGCACTTTAAAAAAGCGGTCCGGCATGTAGGTGTGTTTACTGTCCTCCACTCACTGCTGACTTTTATTCCCCAATTGACTTGCATTGGGTTTCGTGTTTCAGTCGGACTTCCGACCTTGCAGGATAGTCGGCTGATTTCGTTCGACTCGACTTTTGAGAAAGTCGGGTTTCATGAAACCCGCCTCGACCCTAAAAAAGGCAAAGTCACTCATCCCTAGTAATGAGGGATCACTAAAGACTAGAGTTTCAAGGCGATGGTTATCTGCTGCAGCTTTAATACTTTCCCATTGTGAAAAAAAATAAATATTAATATGATGGTCTCTGTAATCCTCCATTTTAAAAATGTCAACTTACTGAGCAAGACTTGATTGAGACTGTGGGAGTTGGAAGTTTCGCCCCCAGCAGTTCGCCCCCAGCAGTTCGCCCCCAGCAGTTCGCCCCCAGGTACACTTCGCCCCCGAACATTTCGCCCCCAGCATTTCGCCCCCAGGTTGTTTCGCCCCCGCACATTTCGCCCCCGCACATTTCGCCCCCAGCTGTTCGCCCCCGCACATTTCGCCCCCAGCAGTTCGCCCCCGGATGTTTCGCCCCCGGATGTTTCGCCCCCACAGTTCGCCCCCGGATGTTTCGCCCCCGGATGTTTCGCCCCCGGATGTTTCGCCCCCAGCAGTTCGCCCCCGGATGTTTCGCCCCCAGCAGTTCGCCCCGGATGTTTCGCCCCCGGATGTTTCGCCCCCGGATGTTTCGCCCCCAGCAGTTCGCCCCCGGATGTTTCGCCCCCAGCAGTTCGCCCCCGGATGTTTCGCCCCCAGCAGTTCGCCCCCGGATGTTTCGCCCCCAGCAGTTCGCCCCTGGATGTTTCGCCCCCAGCAGTTCGCCCCCGGATGTTTCGCCCCCAGCAGTTCGCCCCCGGATGTTTCGCCCCCAGCAGTTCGCCCCCGGATGTTTTGCCCCCAGCAGTTCGCCCCCAGCAGTTCGCCCCCGGATGTTTCGCCCCCGGATGTTTCGCCCCCAGCAGTTCGCCCCCGGATGTTTCGCCCCCAGCAGTTCGCCCTCGGATGTTTCGCCCCCAGCAGTTTGCCTCCAGCAGTTCACCCCCGGATGTTTCGCCCCCAGCAGTTCGCCCCCAGCAGTTCGCCCCCGGATGTTTCGCCCCCAGCAGTTCGCCCTCGGATGTTTCGCCCCCAGCAGTTTGCCTCCAGCAGTTCACCCCCGGATGTTTCGCCCCCAGCAGTTCGCCCCCAGCAGTTCGTACCCGGATGTTTTGCCCCCAGCAGTTCGCCCCCGGATGTTTTGCCCCCAGCAGTTCTCCCCCAGCAGTTCACCCCCGGATGTTTCGCCCCCAGCAGTTCGCCCCCGGATGTTTCGCCCCCAGCAGTTCGCCTCCAGCAGTTCACCCCCGGATGTTTCGCCCCCAGCAGTTCGCCCCCAGCAGTTCGTCCCCGGATGTTTCGCCCCCAGCAGTTCGTCCCCGGATGTTTCACCCCCAGCTGTTCGTCCCCGGATGTTTCGCCCCCAGCTGTTCGCCCCCGGATGTTTCGCCCCCAGCAGTTCGCCCCCGGATGTTTCGCCCCCAGCAGTTCGCCTCCAGCAGTTCACCCCCGGATGTTTCGCCCCCAACAGTTCGCCCCCAGCAGTTCGTACCCGGATGTTTCGCCCCCAGCAGTTTGCCCCCGGATGTTTCACCCCCGGATGTTTCGCCCCCTGTCAGTTCGCCCCCAGCAGTTCATCCCTGGATGTTTTGCCTCTAGCAATTTGCTCCTGGATCTTTCGCATCCGGGAAAAACCTGCCTGAACTGAACATTGGCAGGTTTGCTTATCACTAATAATACACCATATGAGTCTAAGATATACAATTCTGATCAAATTAGTTTTTTTTATTCTCAAACTTTGTTTTCTAGATGAGTAATTTTACAAACAGACAGGAAAATAGTAGGATTTCATTGGTTACTAAGGAGGTCGTGCCCCCTTGGGAGCAGAACGGTTCCTGGCTCCCTATGATACATTCAGGGCTGCTTGTTCACAGCCCTCTGCAAAGCTCCCCTTCACCCTCCGCTCATGTGCTCTGTCCTGGACAAGAGGAGGGCTCCCCCCTGCCTGTGTAAAGCCGTTACAGGACGGAAAACATAGGGGGGGCTTTGCAGAGGGCTGTAAACCAGCAGCCCTTTATACATCATAGGGAATATATTGTTAGCTGCATGCTCCTGTGCAGCCACGCCCTCTAGAATCCATCCACAAGTACTGCTACTAAGGAGAAACAACCTCCTTAGCAACCACTGAAATCCTGCAGCACATGGAGCTTTAACTTGGATGAGACTTTTCACACAGAAGTGAAGCTGCTGGAAGGTCTCCTTTGGAAATGAATATCATGGGCACAGGTACTATAACATAACATGTTTTTTGCAGAGTTATGCTTTAACTGTATATATCAAAACTGTTTTAACAAGAAACATAAAAAGGTATAGAGGGGAAGGATTAGAGAAAAAGAGAAAATACAAATTACAGGTTATAATGCTTGAATTATTTTACAGCTAAAAACACTGCTCTCAAAACATACAATATGTGACCATGAACTAAAAATCAAAGCTGTAGGCAATGCCTCTCAGATAATCCATCAAGCTTCTATTATCGAAATCTTGCACGATACGTTTAACCCTTGCTGAAATTGCAGCATACTTTTTGTTTCTTGCAGCGATGGGATTTCCTGCTATTATCTGAATAATTTCAAAACCATGGAGCTCTTGCTGATGTTTCAGACAGTATATATTTTGGAAAAGAGTACCACATGTTTCTCGAAAGCTACGGTGCCATCCTTCGACATCATTATTTGTTCGCTGTTGATCATTCAATGTTCGTTCATACACATTCCAGAATTGAACTGGAAACAAAGCTGCTTGACGTCCTCTGCGATTCATTCGACCGATATAGCTGTCTTCAAAATAGTTGGCAATGAGTATAGCTTCTTGTGGAAAGTCAGGATCTTCCACCAATTCTTCAAATGATTGCACAACATTCTGTGGTGGTAGAAAGGCCAGGGCAGGTATCATGCGTATCCAACGGGCAAATTCATGGTCACCTTGGTATTGCATCTTGAGTCCTTCATTTTGAACTTTACGCCAAACCGACTGTGATAGGTGGAAAAAGCAACCAGTCTTCACAAGGTTGGGGAATTCACTTTCAAATGCCTGTATTGCAGCTAGTTCAAAATCCAACATCAGGTTGTCTGGTTGCAGTCCAGGCTGCAAGTTCTTCAGCTCTTGCAGCAACCTCTGGTATGTAGAACGGCTCTTGTCTGTCAGCAAGGTGTACACTACAGGAACAACAAGGCCGCTGTGGACTACATGGATTGTGTAAAGTTGCTTAAACAAGGCTGGTGTAGTGAAAAACATGCCATCAGCAAACCACTCTTTACTTTGTGCCAGTAGATGGAGATTGTCTCTTGTTCAAAATATCAACATATGGCTGTGTCCATTTCCTAATTTAAAATGAAAGTATTAGTAGAGGAAATAACAGAAAAAGTGTAACAAGCAGCAGACAGAGTTTTGGGATAAATTCACAAAAAAAATATCCTAATCAGAAGCCTCTGTTCATATCTCACATTAAATACTCACATTTTGCTCCAGATTTTCTGATTTCATAATAAAAAAACTGAAGCAAAATCTAGTGTGAAGGGGCCAACCAATAGTTTTTTACAACATATATTGTCCCAGTGGAAAATTATATATTTTTGTTTAAAATTAAAATTACTTCCAAACTTGAAATATGTCACATTTTTAGGGTACCTTTAGACCCTTCAACTAGACGGCTGTTCAGCACGGCCGATCGCCACTATGCTGAACGGGCCGTCTAGTTGACAGCCGCATCCAGACGCGGCGTGCGGCTGGACGTGTGAATGAACGACTGGGCGGTCCGCCCGCCTGAATGGGGCATTCCATTCAGGCGGATGGGCACGCTAGTCGTCGGGTGGGCAGCGCGGACGTTCGTGACGTCCGCGCTGCCTATGCTGTCTCATTGAGAGGATTGTGCAGGACGCAAAAAAACGCCAGTAAAATCACCAGTGTGCTTTTGGCCTAAGGCATAACTGAATGGTCCATTAGGCTGGGGTCATATGCAGCATTAATGTGTAAATCCCATCCACATGCTGATGAAAAAATTTTGTTTACAAAAAAAAACATGCAGTGCAGCATGTCAATGTATGCTGCCATTATACAAACAAAATTCCAGCCATTCAGACAAGGGGCTGAAATCCTGCACTAAAACCTGCACCTAAATCCATAGAGTTAAGTAAAGATTTTGATACAGAATTAGGGTACCACAATAGTGGCCACAATTGCAGGCACAAATAGATTCCTGTGGGATCTCCAATTGCTACCGCAATTACAGCCGCTGCGGAGATGCCGCTCCACAATCCCCTTCCGTCAGTGGGCACGAGGCCTCAGGCTTTATCCAGACAAGCTGGATTTACAGGCGTATTCCGTGCTGTGTTTCCTGCCTGAAACCCGCCCTTTCATGTCTATGGTGCGGGTTACGGGCGGATTCCGGCCGGGGCCGGAAAACGCCCCACCGGAAAATAGCTTCAAAGCTATTTTCCGGCGGATCCCGGAAGGAATGGGAATGGGCAAGAGGGAAACCTCCCGAAAAATGCCTGCAAACCACGCCAAATACGCTCGGTTTAGGCCATAGCAGGGCATGGCCACGCCCATAGCAGAGCTTGGCCACGTCCCCTATTTGCAGAAGCGTTTTGCCAAAGCGCTTGCAAAGTGCTTAAAAAGTGCTTGGAAGCAGCAGGCAAAACGCATCTGCAAATCATGGCGTATCTCACCTGAGCTCCGGAGTTCAGCCCGACCTGTCCACGGATCTGCAGGACTGAACTACGAGAGCCAAGGAATCAGCCGGCGATGGCAGTTCAGTCCGTGCATGCCGCAGACAGGCGAGGCTGAACTCCGGGGCAGCATCCAGGACAGGTATGGCCAGTACAATGCTGCATATTTGGAATTAGTGTTGGCCGGTCCGATCACTGAAGATCGTAATTTATTACGATTTTCAGGCTGATCGTTATTTTAAATTACGATCCGATTTGTAGCCAGATCATGATGATGATCTGAATTAGAAATCGGAATCCTCCGTAATCTGAAAACACTGTCCGGGCATACACTCCCGAACAGTGTGCGCATATATATATATATATATATACACATACACACACACACACACACACTATACAGGTGTACAGCGTGTGTGCATATTTAGCTTTAGTAAATGGCTCCAGGCTGCGCTGTTAAAAACTAAACAAACCCAGTTACTCACCTCTTTCTCCAGTGTCCAGTACTGGCTCCGGCTCCTAGCCCAGCAGTGCAGGGAATCCCGAAATCCAGGCGGCGCATCGCCGCCTCTGTGCCTGCCGTACTATAACTACAGTGGAGAGTGATCCCAGGACCGCTCACTAGACGGTCCTGGGAAAGCACCACATCATGTCACAGAACAGCCCGGCACATGTGCAGAGGTGGTGATGCACAACCCAGAATGCATAGCATTGGGATTTCGGAATTCCCTGCACCGCCGGAGACAGCGCTGGACACCGGAGAGAGAGTTGAATAACTGGGTTTGTTTATTTTTTAACAGCGCAGCTTGGGGCCATTATACAGTATATATGCAAGAAAGCTGGAAGAAGAGTGGCTCAACTGAGATTGTTGCTGAGGACTCAGTGTGCTGCTAGAGCAGGGGTTGGCTTCCGCCCGTACTTAACATGCATCCATGAAGAAAGACCTCCGCGCTCCTGAAGTCCTATACAAATCCTTTATTGCATTTCAAAGTTCCAAAAGTGCCAGACCACCATCACCCACCCACATATATGCATATATATACACACACACACTGTTCGGGCCTACAGTGTGCATATATATATATATATATATATATATATATATCTACATCTAGCTCTGGAGATTGGATCTGAATTAATTCCAATCTTTCGGTATGATCAGCCCGATCTGATCCTATCTTTCCAGTGATCGGCCAACACTAGTTGGAATCAGTAGGCCTCACTACATTATATTACCCTCAAAGTTTCCCTTGAAGGCAAAAATCACATAGTATTTTATATCAGCACCTTATAGTGTAGCATTTTTCACATTTGTGCAAAATAAACTTTGCAATAATTATGCATAATGGAATTGTTTTAATACAATGTTAAATGGTTAAGTAGCTTACCAGAGTCATGCAGAAGGAACTGCTGCTGGACACCATCATTACTGATCTCCTGGAACTCGAGGGGGATAACAAGTTGATCAAGGGTTTGAGGTAACCTTGGGATATTGCCAAGTTGCCTTGCTAATCGTATTGTCCTCTTCAGTGATGCTTTCCTTGGGAGAAGTGCTGCAACATTAGAATGGGCTCCTGAAACGACGTCTGTGAGAATCTGTTGTGGTGTCTCCTGTGTTGTCCTTGCCCTGGTCACAGCCTCATTAACAAGTCGGATTGCTTCAGGTCTTGCAGCTTGTGCTGCGTGATTGTGAAGATTGACTACTTTCACAACTTTGCCAGATTCTTCATTGGTCCAAACACGTCCCTTGCAAGTCGACCGTTTTTCACATACCCAGATGGAATGAACATCGTCAGCGGTTCGTTTGGAAAATAAGTAAATGTGATTCTCATGGACCAACTTCCTCCTTCCACGTTTGGACAGAACTGAATTCATAGTTGTAGAAAGTGAATTGCTGTGGAAGCTGACTGATTTTTTGTGGCAGTACACTTCTCTCTTTGTGGAGATTTCAGACACTGCTATATTCTGATGTACAGATGGAATAAAAGCTAGTCTAATGTAACTTGCAGGACATGTGACCATGCTACTTGTTACATCTGCAACAAAACTTGCAACAAAGCAGGTCAGTGCTGGGTCAGGTAAAAGTTCAAAATTGTTTAGATTTTAGGCCTCTTGCACACTGTAATTTTAGAGTGGTTTCACACTTGTGTTTGTGGCCGCCAGAGGTCGATCCGCTCTGGATCTGACATCCAGCTGACCCCAGGGCAATGCTGGCTGAATGCTGGCATTCCGCTTGCATTGCCCATAGAAGTGAACGGCTGGGTTCCGCGATCTGCAGACGCCCGTTCGCTTTCGTAATGCCGCATTCCGCTATCAGTGTCAGAACAAAAAGAAGAGCATTTTCTTCTTTTCGTTCCGCTGCAGGTTAGCGGAATGCGGCATTACAGAAGCGAACGGGCGGCCTGTAGTGCATATGTAGCGGAAGTTTGAAAGCACCCTTATGCTGCCACTGTTTTAGAACTCCAAAGCACGTGCTTTACTGGCATTTTTCAGAGCGCTTTTGTGAGCGCTCTCGGTAATGACCCATAAGATACAGGCTATTGATGAACGCTAAGTGCTCAAAAATAGCTCCTGTAATAAAATAAAAAGAGCTGGCCGAAACAACACCTCGCTTTTCTAGCCATTGACTTATCTACTATATAATTGTCTAAGGGTCACTTTCGTCTTTCTGTCTGTAACGTTTTATTCGTATATTCATTGGTCGCGGCGTCTGTCTGTCATGTAAATCCAAGTCGCTGATTGGTCTTGGCAAAACGCCCACGACCAATCAGCGACGGTCACAGTCTGCCATAAAAATGGCCGCTGCTTCACTGCCCTGCACTCACCGCTGACCGCTCACACAGGGTTAATGCCAGCATTAACGGATCGCGGTGTACCGCACTCCGTTAATGCTGCTATTAACCCTGTGTGACCAACTTTTCGCTATTGATGGTGCCTATGCAGCATCAATAGTGAAAAGATGTAATGCTAAAAATAATAATGATAAAAAAAAAAGTTATTCTCACCCCCTCCAACGTCGCGCTGTCCTCCGCGCCTCTCTCCAATGCACACCGTCCAGGACCTGCGATGATGTCACGGTCATGTGACCGCGACATCATCGCAGGTCCTACGCTCAGACCGGAAGCTACCGCCAGCACTGCAGAGAGGCGCGAGGACTTCAGGGCCCGTGGCTGAGGTGAGTATATCTTTATTATTTTTTTTAAACACGAATATAGTGCCCACATTCCTAGACTACGTGGACAGTGCAATATACTACGTGACCAGTGCAATATACTACGATGGCTGGCCAATATACTATGTGCGCTGTGTAATTTACTATGTGCGCTGTGCAATTTACTATGTGGACTGTGCAATTTACTACGTGCGCTGTCCAAAATACTACGTCGGCTGTCCTATATACTACGTGGCCTGTACAATGTACTACGTGGACTGTCCAATATACTACATAACCTGTGCAACATACCACGTGGCTGTGCCTTCTAGAATACCCGATACATTAGAATCGGGCCACCATGTAGTATATTCAAAATTGGCAATCTTCTTAGCGATTTTCCAGTGCTTAGCACTTGGGAAAGTGGCTACTGTGAAAGCGGTCTTAGGGCTAAAACACAAGGCCAAAATTCCCTGCCTAATTTGGGGCCGAAACATCTGGGGGCAAAAAGCAGGGGGCGAAACATCCGGGGGCGAACTGCTGTGGGCGAACTGCTGGGGACAAAACATCCGGGGGCGAACTGCTGGGGGCAAAACATCTGGGGGCGAACTGCTGGGGATGAAACATCCGGGGGCGAACTGCTGGGGGCGAAACATCCGGGGGCGAACTGCTGGGGGCGAAACATCCGGGGGCGAACTGCTGGGGGTGAAACATCCGGGGGCGAACTGATGGGGGAGAAACATCCGGGGGCGAACTGCTGGGGGTGAACTGCTGGGGGCGAAACATCCGGGGGCGAACTGCTGGGGGCGAAACATCCGGGGGCGAACTGCTGGGGGCGAAACATCCGGGGGCGAACTGCTGGGGGCGAAACATCCGGGGGCGAACTGCTGGGGGCGAAACATCCGGGGGCGAACTGCTGGGGGCGAAACATCCGGGGGCGAACTGCTGGGGGTGAATCATCCGGGGGCGAAACATCCGGGGGCGAACTGCTGGGGGCGAAACATCCGGGGGCGAACTGCTGGGGGCGAAACATCCGGGTACGAACTGCTGGGGGCGAACTGCTGGGGGCGAAACATCCAGGGGTGAACTGCTGGAGGCGAACTGCTGGGGGCGAAACATCCGGGGGCGAAACATCCGGGGGCGAAACATCCGGGGGCGAACCATCCGGGGGCGAACCATCCGGGGGCGAACCATCCGGGGGCGAAACATCCAGGGGTGAACTGCTGGGGGCGAAACATCCGGGGGCGAACTGCTGGGGGCGAAACATCCGGGGGCGAACTGCTGGGGGCGAAACATCCGGGGGCGAAACATCCGGGGGCGAAACATCCGGGGGCGAACTTCTGGGGGCTAAACATCCGGGGGCAAACTGCTGGGGGCGAAACATCCGGGGGCGAACTGCTGGGGGCGAAACATCCGGGGGCGAACTGCTGGGGGCGAAACATCCGGGGGTGAAACATCCGGGGGCGAAACATCCGGGGGCGAACTTCTGGGGGCGAAACATCCGGTGGGCAAACTGCTGGGGGCGAAACATCCGGGGGCGAAACATCCGGGGGCGAAACATCCGGGGGCGAACTGCTGGGGGCGAAACATCCGGAGGCGAACTGCTGGGGGCGAAACATCCGGGGGCAAACTGCTGGGGGCGAAACATCCGGGGGCGAAACATCCGGGGGCGAACTGCTGGGGGCGAAACAACCTGGGGGCGAAATGCTGGGGGCGAAATATTCGGGGGCGAAGTGTACCTGGGGGCGAACTGCTTGGGGCGAACTGCTGGGTGCGAAATGCTGGGGGCGAACTGCTGGGGGCGAAACTTCCTAAAACCGTTTCACGGACTTCCTGTGGAGAAAAGGTACAACTGTATATAATCAGGCCCCGTTGCAGAGTTCTATTTTGTGCTTTAAGCCGGCTGTTCACTAGTAATTGGTTGCCTGAAAGCTTTTCCTTCTGACCCCCATGAATGAGTTCTCCATGGTATAGTGTAGCGGGGTTGGTGCAGTGCGACAGATAGGCAGGAACCACAGAAAGTTCAACATAAACAGTGTCTTTATTGGCAGACTCACATACAAGAGTGACATCCTCCGGACCGCAGCCGGATTTCCATATATACAGCCCGTGTCTCTTGGGTGCATCAGCCACCTTGAAGTTCCTGGCTCTGTGATCGCTCCACACAGACCTGGGTTGCACAGAGCCTCCTGCTCTGCAGCTTGCATACTCCAAACTGACACACGCAAGGCAAAAACTGACAGATTTAAATGGAATCGTGGCCATAGAGCCACTTCCAAAGCCTGGAGTGGAGAGAGGGATTCTCCCCACTACCAAACCTGCAAATCCCTCTAAAAATAGCCATTAAACGGTTTTCCTAAAAATCTGAATGGATCAACTACTTGGACGCAATCCACTCTTTCTTTTATTTTGCCTTGTGATTCACAGGTATTCTGCTGTGAACACAATGCGCTCCAGAGGGTTTAACCCCTTAGTGGCAGGGCCAATTTGTAAAATTCTGATCAATGTCACTTTTTGTGGTGATAACTCTGGAACGCTTCAACAAATCCCATTAATTTTGAGATTGTTTTTTCGTGGCACATTATAATTTATGATAATACTAAATCTAGGTTGATATGTTTTGTGTTTATTTATAAAAAAATCAGAAATGTGACAAAAATGTAAAAAAAAATTGCAATTTTAAAACTTTGAATGATTATCCCTTTAATACAGATAGTCATACCAGACAAAAACATTAATCAATCATCTCAGCTGAAGACTTTGCCTCATTTTTCAAGGAGATCAGAGACAGTCCTAGTCAACAACCCCCAATGACCTTCCTCCTTACTGCCCTGCCCTCCTCCTCCAAAACCAACTTCTCCATCATTACAGAAGATCGACTCTCCACTCTCCTCTCAAGATCACATCTCACTACCTGTGCACTTGACCCGATCCCATCCCACTTCATCTCAAACCTCACCACAGTCTTCATCCCATCCCTAACCCACCTTTTCAACCTGTCACTAACAACTGGTGTTTTCCCCTCAAGCTTTAAACATGCCTCAATCACACCTATCCTCAAAAAGCCCTCTCTTGACCCATCCTCTGTATCTAGCTATCGCCTTATATCACTTCTCCCCTATGCCTCAAAACTACTGGAACATCACGTCCATCTTGAACTGTCCTCCCACCTCTCTTCTTGCTCCCTCCTTGACCGATTACAATCTGGCTTCTGGCCACACAACTCCACTGAAACTGCCCTAACTAAGGTCACCAATGACCTACTAGCCGCCAAGGCCAAGCGACACTACTCTGTCCTCCTCCTCCTGGACCTGTCCTCTGCCTTTGACACAGTGGACCATTCCGTATTTCTACAGACCCTCTCATCTCTTGGTATCTCAGACTTGGCCCTATCTTGGATTGCTTCATACCTAACAGACTGGACATTCAGCGTCTCCCACTCGCACACCACCTGCTCACCGCGCCCCCTATCTGTTGGAGTCCCGCAAGGTTCAGTCCTAGGGCCCCTGCTCTTCTCCATTTACACCTTCGGCCTCGGACAGCTCATAGAATCTCATGGCTTTCAGTATCACCTCTATGCTGATGACACACAGATCTACATCTCTGGAACAGATATCACCTCCCTACTAAACAGAATCCCTCAATGTCTGTCTGCTATTTCATCCTTCTTCGCTAGATTTCTAAAACTTAATATGGACAAAACAGAATTAATAATCTTTCCCCCATCTCACGTGACCCCCTCCACCAGACCTATCAATTAAAGTAAACGGCTGCCCACTCTCTTTAGTCCCACAAGCTCGCTGCCTCGGGGTTATCCTTGACACTGATCTCTCTTTCAAACCACATATCCAAGCCCTTTCCGCTTCCTGCCGACTTCAACTCAAAAATATTTCACGGATTCCTACATTCCTCAACCAAGAATCTGCAAAAACCCTAGTCCATTCCCTCATCATCTCCTGCCTTGATTACTGCAACCTCCTGCTCTGTTTCCTCCCCTCTAACACTCTCGCACCCCTCCAATCTATTCTAAACTCTGCTGCCCGACTAATCCGCCTGTCCCCCCGCTATTCCCCGGCTTCTCCCCTCTGTCAATCCCTGCTCTGGCTCCCTATTACTCAGACTCCAGTTCAAAACCCTAACCATGACATACAAAGCCATCCACAACCTGAGTCCTCCATACATCTGTGACCTCGTCTCCCGGTACTTACCTGCACGAAACCTCTGATCCTCACAAGATCACCTTTTTTACTCCCATCTTATCTCCTCTTCCCATAATTGCATACAAGACTTCTCCCGTGCATCTCCCCTACTCTGGAACTCTCTACCACAACATATCAGACTCTCGCCTACCATGGAAACCTTCAAAAAGAACCTGAAGACCTACCTCTTCTGACAAGCCTACAACCTGCAGTAACCACCGATCCACTAAACCCCTGCACGACCAGCTCTACCCTCGCCTACTGTATCCTCACCCATTCCTTGTAGATTGTGAGCCCTCGCGGGCAGGGTCCTCTCGCCTCCTGTACCAGTCGTGACTTGTATTGTTTAAGATTACTGTACTTGTATGTATTATGTATACCCCTCCTCACATGTAAAGCGCCATGGAATAAATGGCGCTATAATAATAAATAATAATAATAATCAATAACATTTCCCACATGTCTGCCTTACATCAGCACCATTTTTAAAATGCTAATTTATTTTGATAGCCTTTTAGGAGGTTTAAAAATGTAGCAGTAATTTTTCATTTTTTCAAGGAAATTTACAAAATGTATTTTTTTTGAGGACCTATCCAGGTTTGAAGTGACTTTGGGGCTCCTATATATTGGAAAACCCCAAACATGATACCATTTTCAAAACAGCACCACCTGACATATTGAAAACTTTTGTTAGATAGTTTATTAAACCTTCAGGTGATTTTCAGGAATTAATGCAAAGTGGTATAGCAGGAATGAAAAAGTATTTGTTTACCACCAAAATGTCAATAACTTCTGAACCGACCACTATAGCCGGGAGACTCTAAGGCCGCTATTTGGCCATGAACTGCTATGGTAAACATCAGGACCACACAATCATGATCTCGGTGCGTCAATTAGATTAAAGCGGAAGCCCCCACAATCTATTAACCATTTATCTAGTGTAGTCACTTTTGACAGCAGCAACTAAGGGGTTAAACAGATTTGGACGGTACCAACACTGATTGTTTGTGATACAGTAAGTTGTCAGATATACTGTACAGTTGTCAGCTGCTGGATTGTCACCTGTATGGGGATGATATTCTCTTATATCTCAGGTCAATAAAAAGACGTATAGGCTGTCATTAAGGGGTTAATAAGACTCCGTCCGCATCCTGGGGGGACACATATTGACCCTCGCATATGATCCCCCTCACTGCCTCACAATGGGGGTATGGAAGTAACCCTCTGTCAGAAACCTCTAGTCATGCCGAATTTCCCTTAGCCCCATCCTATTTTTTCCCAACATCTGTCTTCAGTTGAAAATCTAGTGGTTCCTCCATACACCATCTACTAGTCTCATACAAATTAGTGAGTTCAGCCAAAATTCAGCAGGGGCAGACGAGCATATTTTTGGTCCAAGTGCGATCCAAAAAAACATTGGTTCTCACTCGGACCAATGTTATTTTAAGGGGCAGTGCACATGTCAGATTTTTTACTTGGATAGAGCAGGTCAGAGAAAAAAATTGCAGCATGCCCGAATTTCGTCCGATATTCAGTTCACATTCAGCCATGCAAGTCAAAAGAATGTGGAAAACATCGGACAGCACTCGAATGACATCTGATGTGAGTGACGTCCAATTTCCACGGACTAACAGAATGGAGAAGATGTTGAAATTGATGGATGATGGAGAAAGTATAAATAACTAGAGTTGAGCGACTTTTGGTTTTTTAGGGTCGCGTTTCGTTTCGTGAAACCCGACTTTTCCAAAAGTCGGGTCGAGAAAGATCGTCCGATTATAGGGAAAAGTCGGGGTCGTCCCGAAACATGAAACCCAATGTAAGTCAATGGGGAATAAAAGTCGGCAGTGAGAGGAGGACAGGAAACACACCTACAGTGCCCATTTGAATAACAAAAGCATCAATTCTTCTTACTTAAGCTTGTCAACCTTAATTAACTTCATAATACAAGTTACGCACTGAAAAATGGGGGTTATTTGGCTAAAGTTGTGGGGGGAGGGCTGGCTGCAGGTTTTCATGTGCCCTGGGCGAAAGAGCGCCCCTTTAACACATACCACAACTCATCATGCTCCGATACGGCAGAGAAATAGCGGTATAGTACAATGAAAAATACCTCACTTTTTACATCTCATGACGAGGCCCATCTATTTCTCCATACAGAATCATTGGTCCCATATAATGTTTGAAACAGTATATGATGAGCTCCACATAATGCTACAGTATATCTTGGTCCCCATGGATGAAGCTCCACTGTCTTATGGGCCCAAATAATGCTCCAAACATAATGGGCCCCATTTCTAATGCTCTAGTGTATAATGGGCCCTGTAAATGCTGCTCCAGTGTCTGATGTCCACCTTTGGAATGTTCCAGTGTATGGTGGGCCCCATCTATCATTCTCCAGAGTATAGTGCTCCCCAAAAATTGCTGTCCCAACATTGAAAACAATCAAATAAGTCTCCTCGCTAGGGAATCCCTGTACTAGTCTAGACTCCTCGTCATCCCCATCTTCCATCTCACTGCACAGTATTTCAACTTTGCAAGTGCTGTGATCCTGGGCAAGCAGGGGGGGCCCACTCGTTGGCGACGGCACTGGCACAGGGCCCCTGATAGTACGGTGGTGTGTCTGATGGCGGGTGGGCCGAACCTGCACTTTCATCTGCAGCTTCCTCTTTGTCACCGTGTAAGATGGAACTGTATATGGGAAGGGTAACCTGAGTTTCATCAGGGTCAGATTCAGGCCGGGTAGCGTGCGAGGGGAATGTAGTGGTCTGGGTCAATGTACCAGCAGATTCATCGAGCAGTGGCTGGGCATCAGTGCACTTGTGTCGCCCCCAGGAGTACAGTCGCCACAGTGGCATTACCTTCTTCCTAGGGAGTGTGATGTCATGCTTGGGAGCAACGAAGGATCTCTCTAGCAGGTTAACTAATTGGGCGGCGTTATTCCCACGAGTCATGACCCTCCAAACAGCGTTCATGAAGGCAAAGTGTTTGTTTTACGTGGGCAGTATGGTTGCAAAGCTGAACCTTAAAGGAATGTCCAGAAGGGCACCACCAGGAGTGGAGCCTACGGTTAAATTCGACTCCACCTGGGAAACCTCAACCATGCCAGCTACAGAACAGATGCACACATTGCAAGCTTAATTCCGTTAACGAACGAGACTCCGTCATGCCCCGCGGTCCGAGTCCGGCTTACTAGAGGGACACGTGAGGCTCTGGCACATGAGATTGGCCAATAACTGGTGTGTCATGCCCTTACATGTCCGTGGCTGCATGTGCGCTACACTGAAAAGGCCAGCGTTTGTCGCCTACAGGTGCAGATAACCCGCTGAACAACGTTAGTGATGGGGATCACTGATTACAATTATTACCCGTGAACAATGATTTCCCAGTAAGTGCAGGTCAACCGCAGTTCCGGAATTAGGCCTAACCGTCATTCCTGAAAAAATGAAAAACTTACTGTGCAAACCACAGGTGCTGTAGCTTGCTTAACAGCTCGCCAGCCGTTCTCACGCCCAGTATGGATTACACGTGATTGCACAAAGGTGAGAAAGGGTACCTTATCCCCGGATAACATGTATGGATAGCGTACACATTCAAAATATATGTCTCAGGAGACAGGCTCAGACGGTGTTAGGCCCAGTATGGATTGCACGTGATTGCACAAAGGTTAGAAAGGGTACCGTATCCCCGGATAACATGTATGGATAGCGTACACATTCAAAATATATGTCTCAGGAGGCAGGCTCAGACGGTGTTAGGCCCAGTATGGATTGCACGTGATTGCACAAAGGTTAGAAAGGGTACCGTATCCCCAGATAACATGTATGGATAGCGTACACATTCAAAATATATGTCTCAGGAGGCAGGCTCAGACGGTGTTAGGCCCAGTATGGATTGCACGTGATTGCACAAAGGTTAGAAAGGGTACCGTATCCCCGGATAACATATATGGATAGCGTACACATTCAAAATATATGTCTCAGGAGGCAGGCTCAGACGGTGTTAGGCCCAGTATGGATTGCACGTGATTGCACAAAGGTTAGAAAGGGTACCGTATCCCCAGATAACATGTATGGATAGCGTACACATTCAAAATATATGTCTCAGGAGGCAGGCTCAGACGGTGTTAGGCCCAGTATGGATTGCACGTGATTGCACAAAGGTTAGAAAGGGTACCGTATCCCCAGATAACATGTATGGATAGCGTACACATTCAAAATATATGTCTATACATCAGGAGGCAGGCTAAGACGGTGTTAGGCACAGTATGGATTGCACGTGATTGCACAAAGGTTAGAAAGGGTACCGTATCCCCGGATAACATGTATGGATAGCGTACACATTCAAAATATATGTCTCAGGAGGCAGGCTCAGACGGTGTTAGGCCCAGTATGGATTGCACGTGATTGCACAAAGGTTAGAAAGGGTACCGTATCCCCAGATAACATGTATGGATAGCGTACACATTCAAAATATATGTCTCAGGAGGCAGGCTCAGACGGTGTTAGGCCCAGTATGGATTGCACGTGATTGCACAAAGGTTAGAAAGGGTACCGTATCCCCAGATAACATGTATGGATAGCGTACACATTCAAAATATATGTCTCAGGAGGCAGGCTCAGACGGTGTTAGGCCCAGTATGGATTGCACGTGATTGCACAAAGGTTAGAAAGGGTACCGTATCCCCAGATAACATGTATGGATAGCGTACACATTCAAAATATATGTCTCAGGAGGCAGGCTCAGACGGTGTTAGGCCCAGTATGGATTGCACGTGATTGCACAAAGGTTAGAAAGGGTACCGTATCCCCAGATAACATGTACGGATAGCGTACACATTCAAAATATATGTCTATACATCAGGAGGCAGGCTCAGATGGTGTTAGGCCCAGTATGGATTGCACGTGATTGCACAAAGGTTAGAAAGGGTACCGTTTCCCCGGATAACATGTATGGATAGCGTACACATTCAAAATATATGTCTCAGGAGGCAGGCTCAGACGGTGTTAGGCCCAGTATAGATTGCACGTGATTGCACAAAGGTTAGAAAGGGTACCGTATCCCCGGATAACATGTATGGATAGCGTACACATTCAAAATATATGTCTCAGGAGGCAGGCTCAGACGGTGTTAGGCCCAGTATGGATTGCACGTGATTGCACAAAGGTTAGAAAGGGTACCGTATCCCCAGATAACATGTATGGATAGCGTACACATTCAAAATATATGTCTCAGGAGGCAGGCTCAGACGGTGTTAGGCCCAGTATGGATTGCACGTGATTGCACAAAGGTTAGAAAGGGTACCGTATCCCCGGATAACATATATGGATAGCGTACACATTCAAAATATATGTCTCAGGAGGCAGGCTCAGACGGTGTTAGGCCCAGTATGGATTGCACGTGATTGCACAAAGGTTAGAAAGGGTACCGTATCCCCGGATAACATGTATGGATAGCGTACACATTCAAAATATATGTCTCAGGAGGCAGGCTCAGACGGTGTTAGGCCCAGTATGGATTGCACGTGATTGCACAAAGGTTAGAAAGGGTACCGTATCCCCAGATAACATGTATGGATAGCGTACACATTCAAAATATATGTCTCAGGAGGCAGGCTCAGACGGTGTTAGGCCCAGTATGGATTGCACGTGATTGCACAAAGGTTAGAAAGGGTACCGTATCCCCAGATAACATGTATGGATAGCGTACACATTCAAAATATATGTCTCAGGAGGCAGGCTCAGACGGTGTTAGGCCCAGTATGGATTGCACGTGATTGCACAAAGGTTAGAAAGGGTACCGTTTCCCCGGATAACATGTATGGATAGCGTACACATTCAAAATATATGTCTCAGGAGGCAGGCTCAGATGGTGTTAGGCCCAGTATGGATTGCACGTGATTGCACAAAGGTTAGAAAGGGTACCGTGTCCCCGGATAACATGTATAGATAGCGTACACATTCAAAATATATGTCTCAGGAGGCAGGCTCAGACGGTGTTAGGCCCAGTATGGATTGCACGTGATTGCACAAAGGTTAGAAAGGGTACCGTATCCCCAGATAACATGTATGGATAGCGTACACATTCAAAATATATGTCTCAGGAGGCAGGCTCAGACGGTGTTAGGCCCAGTATGGATTGCACGTGATTGCACAAAGGTTAGAAAGGGTACCGTTTCCCCGGATAACATGTATGGATAGCGTACACATTCAAAATATATGTCTCAGGAGGCAGGCTCAGATGGTGTTAGGCCCAGTATGGATTGCACGTGATTGCACAAAGGTTAGAAAGGGTACCGTATCCCCGGATAACATGTATAGATAGCGTACACATTCAAAATATATGTCTCAGGAGGCAGGCTCAGACGGTGTTAGGCCCAGTATGGATTGCACAAAGGTTAGAAAGGGTACCGTATCCCCAGATAACATGTATGGATAGCGTACACATTCAAAATATATGTCTCATGAGGCAGGCTCAGACGGTGTTAGGCCCAGTATGGATTGCACGTGATTGCACAAAGGTTAGAAAGGGTACCGTATCCCCAGATAACATGTATGGATAGCGTACACATTCAAAATATATGTCTCAGGAGGCAGTCTCAGACGGTGTTAGGCCCAGTATGGATTGCACGTGATTGCACAAAGGTTAGAAAGGGTACCGTTTCCCCGGATAACATGTATGGATAGCGTACACATTCAAAATATATGTCTCAGGAGGCAGGCTCAGATGGTGTTAGGCCCAGTATGGATTGCACGTGATTGCACAAAGGTTAGAAAGGGTACCGTATCCCCGGATAACATGTATAGATAGCGTACACATTCAAAATATATGTCTCAGGAGGCAGGCTCAGACGGTGTTAGGCCCAGTATGGATTGCACGTGATTGCACAAAGGTTAGAAAGGGTACCGTATCCCCAGATAACATGTATGGATAGCGGACACATTCAAAATATATGTCTCAGGAGGCAGGCTCAGACGGTGTTAGGCCCAGTATGGATTGCACGTGATTGCACAAAGGTTAGAAAGGGTACCGTATCCCCGGATAACATGTATGGATAGCGTACACATTCAAAATATATGTCTCAGGAGGCAGGCTCAGACGGTGTTAGGCCCAGTATGGATTGCACGTGATTGCACAAAGGTTAGAAAGGGTACCGTATCCCCGGATAACATGTATGGATAGCGTACACATTCAAAATATATGTCTCAGGAGGCAGGCTCAGACGGTGTTAGGCCCAGTATGGATTGCACGTGATTGCACAAAGGTTAGAAAGGGTACCGTATCCCCAGATAACATGTATGGATAGCGTACACATTCAAAATATATGTCTATACATCAGGAGGCAGGCTAAGACGGTGTTAGGCCCAGTATGGATTGCACGTGATTGCACAAAGGTTAGAAAGGGTACCGTATCCCCGGATAACATGTATGGATAGCGTACACATTCAAAATATATGTCTCAGGAGGCAGGCTCAGACGGTGTTAGGCCCAGTATGGATTGCACGTGATTGCACAAAGGTTAGAAAGGGTACCGTATCCCCAGATAACATGTATGGATAGCGTACACATTCAAAATATATGTCTCAGGAGGCAGGCTCAGACGGTGTTAGGCCCAGTATGGATTGCACGTGATTGCACAAAGGTTAGAAAGGGTACCGTATCCCCAGATAACATGTATGGATAGCGTACACATTCAAAATATATGTCTCAGGAGGCAGGCTCAGACGGTGTTAGGCCCTGTATGGATTGCACGTGATTGCACAAAGGTTAGAAAGGGTACCGTTTCCCCGGATAACATGTATGGATAGCGTACACATTCAAAATATATGTCTCAGGAGGCAGGCTCAGATGGTGTTAGGCCCAGTATGGATTGCACGTGATTGCACAAAGGTTAGAAAGGGTACCGTATCCCCGGATAACATGTATGGATAGCGTACACATTCAAAATATATGTCTCAGGAGGCAGGCTCAGACGGTGTTAGGCCCAGTATGGATTGCACGTGATTGCACAAAGGTTAGAAAGGGTACCGTATCCCCAGATAACATGTATGGATAGCGTACACATTCAAAATATATGTCTATACATCAGGAGGCAGGCTCAGACGGTGTCAGGCACAGTATTGATTTGACGGCCCAGATTACACAGCGGAGGAGCAGGGAGAGGTAAAGATTGCAAATGCTGGGGCCCTGCCCAAGCAAGGGGGGCCCACTCGTGGGCGTCGGTACTGGCACTGGGCCCCTCATAGTACAGCGGTGTGTCTGACGGCGGGTGTGCACCACCACCGTCAGAGACACTTGATTGCACTATGAGGGACCCTGTGCCAGTGCCCGCGCCCAAGAGTCGGCCTACCCACCTGTCCAGGGCAACGGCACTCGCACGGTGTCGTGCGCTAGGTGGTGACCCCGGCCATGGGGGGGGAGGCAGCACAGTTAGGGAGTTTTAGAAAGTGGCATATGTTGATGTTGGACATTCAGCTGATGCAAAAGGCGAAATAGGTGAAGTCCCAGGAAGAGGTGGACCAAAGCAAGCCATTTTTCTGTCACCCTATGTGTCATCAGGGGAAGGTGGGACAAAATCCTTGGAAACCCATGCATGGTTCATTTTAATGAAGGTTAGATCATCCACATTTTGGGTTGACAGACGGGTCCTTTTTTCTGTCAGGATTGATCCAGCTGCACTGAAGACTCTTTCCGATAGCACACTTGCAGCTGGGCAAGCGAGCTCCTGTAAGGCATATTGGGCCAATTCAGGCCAGGTGTCCAGTTTAGCGGCCCAATAGTCAAAGGGGAATGACCTGTGTGGGAGAACATCGATATGGGAGGAAAAGTAGTTTGTAACCATAGTTGACAACTGCTGTCTCCTGTCACTTTCCATCGATGCAGTATTACCAGTTGTGTGAGCGGTATTTGAAAAATCAGTCCACAACATTGTCATGAAACCCCTGTCTCCAACGCCACTTCTGCTGTGTGCACCACGAACACCTCTGCCAAGCTGCCCCCGACCCGTACGGCTCGTGTGAGAACCATCACCGCTGCTGTGTGCTGGGAATGCCTCAAGCAACCGATTTACCAGATTTGCTTGTTTATTAGCCAATATTAGGTCAAGGTTCTCCTGTGGCATGATGTTTTGTAATTTGCCTTTATAGCGTGGATCCAGGATGCTGGCCAACCAGTAGTCGTCATTGTTCATCATTTTGGCAATGCGGGGGTCCCTTTTTAGGATCTGCAAGGCATAATCTGACATGTGGGCCAATGTTCCCGGTGTCAATGATGCACTGCGAGTGCTGGGTGGAGGAGCACTTTCTGGCAAATCCACATCCCTCCAGTCACGCACAAACCCTGTACCAGACCTTGCCACGCCAACATTTTCACTTGCCCCACGAGATGCATCCTCCTCCCCTAAGTAATCATCCTCCTCCTCCTCTTCTTCCTCCACCTCGTCCAGGAGAGGTCCCTCCTGAGCAGACAATGGCTGAATGTCATCAAGGATTCCCTCCTCCTCTTCCTCCTCATCAACATTGGCTGCAGACGCCTGCTCCTTAAGGTGCGTCAAAGTTTGCATGAGCAGACGCATAAGTGGGATGCTCATGCTTTGGATGGCGTCGTCTGCGCTTACCAGCCGTGTGCATTCCTCAAAGCACTGAAGGACTTTACAGAGGTCTTTCAGCTTCGACCACTGCACACCTGTCAACTCCATGTCTGCTCTCAAAGTGCCTGGCCGTGTATCCTCCCACAAATGCATTATGGCCTGCCTCTGCTCGCACAGCCGCTCCACCATGTGCAGGGTGGAGTTCCACCTTGTTGCAATGTCGATAATGAGGCGGTGGTTGGGAAGGTGGAGCAATCGCTGCAGCTTCTGCATACGAACGGAGTGTACAGGCGACCGGCGGATGTGCGCGCACAGTCTTCGCACCTTCTGGAGCAAGGCTGTTAACTCCGGATAATTTTTGAGGAAGCACTGCACCACCAGGTTCAAGGTGTGAGCCAAGCAAGGTATGTGGCTGAGTTTTGAAAGGGCTATGGCTGCCACAAAATTACGGCCGTTATCACTAACTACCTTGCCTGCCTCAAGATGTACACTGCCCAGCCATGACTCAGTTTGTCGCTTCAAGTACTCGGCCAGCACCTCGGCGGTGTGTCTGTTGCCCAAACACATCATCTGCAACACAGCCTGCTGACGCTTTCCACTAGCTGCTCGATAGGGGGACACATCGTGTGCAACAGTGGCAGCTGCAGATGGAGTGCTCGTACGACTGCGCTCTGTGGACGAGCTTTCGCTTCTGGAGGAGGAGGAGGAGGAGGGTCGAACGCCTACAGCCAACTGTTTTCTATACCGTGGGCTAGGTAGCACTGTCCCACCACCGCTGTCCCCTGTGGACCCTGCATCCACCACATTAACCCAGTGTGCAGTGATGGACACATAACGGCCCTGGCCATGCCGACTGGACCATGCATCAGTTGTGAGGTGCACCTTTCCGCTCACTGACTGCTTGAGTGCATGGACAATGCGGTCTTTCACATGATGGTGGAGGGCTGGGATGGCTTTGCGAGAGAAGAAGTGGCGACTGGGTAGGTCATAGCGTGGTACTGCATAGGCCATGAGTTCGCGGAAAGCTGTGCTTTCCACCAACCGAAAGGGCATCATCTCAAACGAGATTAGTTTGGCAATGTGGGCGTTCAAACCCAGTGTACGCGGATGAGAGACTGAGTACTTTCTTGACCTACTCATAGTGTCTGGGAGGGTGAGCTGGACTTGAGAGCTGCATATGGTGGAAGTAGCGGTGGACAGGGCGGACTGAGAGAGGGTTGATGATGGTGATGGAGTTGGTGTTCTTTCTGATGGCCTAGAATCAGTCTTTCGTTGATATAACAGTGGGATTCCCTGACTGCTGTGGCCTTGCAACGACACCTCAACATTTGCTGCTGTGCTAACCGGTGGGCTTACAGTGGGGGAAACAATGTACCGTTGCTGACTACCTTCGTTGTGATCAGTTGCACATGTGGCACTTGAGGTTTGGTGTTGTTGGTATAGTGTGCGGGAAGGGGCACCTGAGTCTCATCAGGGTCAGAATCTGGCTCTGTACGCTGCGAGGACAATGTAGTGCTCTGAGTGAATGTACCAGCAGAATCATCCATCAGCGGCTGTGCATCAGTGCACTCCATGTCAGATTCATCTTGGCCTCGGTAATTCACCATTTGACTTGATAATCCAGGCATGGTATGTGAAAACAGCTCCATGGAGTAATCAGTAGTATGGCCTGCGTCATCCTTCAATCTTGGTTGGGGTGAAGGACACAAGGAAAGGTGTGGTTCATGAACATGAGCCTCCAATGACGACTCAGTGCTTTTACTTTTTACAACTGAAGAAGAGGAGGCGATAGAGCTGGAGGCTGAGTCAGCAATGTAAGACAAAACTTTTTCCTGATGCTCTGGCTTTAAAAGCGGTTTGCCAACTCCTAGAAAACTAAGCGTTCGAGGCCTTATGTAGCCAGACGATGACGCAGGCTCAACACCTCCTGCATTCGGTCCTATTTTGCTCTTGCCACTACCATCAGATCCACCACCAACACCATCATTACCAGATGCCAACCCCCGCCCAAATCCACGGCCTCTTCCACCAGCCTTCCTCATTTTTGGTAGAAATGTAGACAAAATCCAACAAACTATATAGTAATGTAAAACAAGGTACAAGGTGTCTATAGGACAGGGGAGATTTTGAATTTCTGCAGACACTTGTGGACACTGGACACTTTTGGATTGTGTGAGGCCCACTGATATCTGAGCGCTATGTGACAGGCTCGATGGCACAGCTGTGACCAAAGTGACTAGAGGATAAGGGAGATTTTGAATCTCTGCACACACTTTTGGACACTGGACACTTTTGGATTGTGTGAGGCCCAATGAATATCTGAGCGCTATGTGACAGGCTCGATGGCACAGCTGTGACCAAAGTGACTAGAGGATAAGGGAGATTTTGAATCTCTGCACACACTTTTGGACACTGGACACTTTTGGATTGTGTGAGGCCTAATGAATATCTGAGCGCTATGTGACAGGCTCGATGGCACAGCTGTGACCAAAGTGACTAGAGGATAAGGGAGATTTTGAATCTCTGCACACACTTTTGGACACTGGACACTTTTGGATTGTGTGAGACCCAATGAATATCTGAGCGCTATGTGACAGGCTCGATGGCACAGCTGTGACCAAAGTGACTAGAGGATAAGGGAGATTTTGAATCTCTGCACACACTTTTGGACACTGGACACTTTTGGATTGTGTGAGGCCCACTGATATCTGAGCGCTATGTGACAGGCTCGATGGCACAGCTGTGACCAAACTGACTAGAGGATAAGGGAGATTTTGAATCTCTGCACACACTTTTGGACACTGGACACTTTTGGATTGTGTGAGGCCCAATGAATATCTGAGCGCTATGTGACAGGCTCGATGGCACAGCTGTGACCAAAGTGACTAGAGGATAAGGGAGATTTTGAATCTCTGCACACACTTTTGGACACTGGACACTTTTGGATTGTGTGAGGCCCACTGATATCTGAGCGCTATGTGACAGGCTCGATGGCACAGCTGTGACCAAAGTGACTAGAGGATAAGGGAGATTTTGAATCTCTGCACACACTTTTGGACACTGGACACTTTTGGATTGTGTGAGGCCCACTGATATCTGAGCGCTATGTCACAGGCTCGATGGCACAGCTGTGACCAAAGTGACTAGAGGATAAGGGAGATTTTGAATCTCTGCACACACTTTTGGACACTGGACACTTTTGGATTGTGTGAGGCCCACTGATATCTGAGCGCTATGTCACAGGCTCGATGGCACAGCTGTGACCAAAGTGACTAGAGGATAAGGGAGATTTTGAATCTCTGCACACACTTTTGGACACTGGACACTTTTGGATTGTGTGAGGCCCAATGAATATCTGAGCGCTATGAGACAGGCTCGATGGCACAGCTGTGACCAAAGTGACTAGAGGATAAGGGAGATTTTGAATCTCTGCACACACTTTTGGACACTGGACACTTTTGGATTGTGTGAGTCCCACTGATATCTGAGCGCTATGTGGCAGGCTCGATGGCACAGCTGTGACCAAAGTGACTAGAGGATAAGGGAGATTTTGAATCTCTGCACACACTTTTGGACACTGGACACTTTTGGATTGTGTGAGGCCCACTGATATCTGACCGCTATGTCACAGGCTCGATGGCACAGCTGTGACCAAAGTGACTAGAGGATAAGGGAGATTTTGAATCTCTGCACACACTTTTGGACACTGGACACTTTTGGATTGTGTGAGACCCAATGAATATCTGAGCGCTATGTGACAGGCTCGATGGCACAGCTGTGACCAAAGTGACTAGAGGATAAGGGAGATTTTGAATCTCTGCACACACTTTTGGACACTGGACACTTTTGGATTGTGTGAGGCCCACTGATATCTGAGCGCTATGTGACAGGCTCGATGGCACAGCTGTGACCAAAGTGACTAGAGGATAAGGGAGATTTTGAATCTCTGCACACACTTTTGGACACTGGACACTTTTGGATTGTGTGAGGCCCAATGAATATCTGAGCGCTATGTGACAGGCTCGATGGCACAGCTGTGACCAAAGTGACTAGAGGATAAGGGAGATTTTGAATCTCTGCACACACTTTTGGACACTGGACACTTTTGGATTGTGTGAGGCCTAATGAATATCTGAGCGCTATGTGACAGGCTCGATGGCACTGCTGTGACCAAAGTGACTAGAGGATAAGGGAGATTTTGAATCTCTGCACACACTTTTGGACACTGGACACTTTTGGATTGTGTGAGGCCCAATGAATATCTGAGCGCTATGTGACAGGCTCGATGGCACAGCTGTGACCAAAGTGACTAGAGGATAAGGGAGATTTTGAATCTCTGCACACACTTTTGGACACTGGACACTTTTGGATTGTGTGAGGCCTAATGAATATCTGAGCGCTATGTGACAGGCTCGATGGCACTGCTGTGACCAAAGTGACTAGAGGATAAGGGAGATTTTGAATCTCTGCACACACTTTTGGACACTGGACACTTTTGGATTGTGTGAGGCCCACTGATATCTGAGCGCTATGTGACAGGCTCGATGGCACAGCTGTGACCAAAGTGACTAGAGGATAAGGGAGATTTTGAATCTCTGCACACACTTTTGGACACTGGACACTTTTGGATTGTGTGAGGCCCACTGATATCTGAGCGCTATGTGACAGGCTCGATGGCACAGCTGTGACCAAAGTGACTAGAGGATAAGGGAGATTTTGAATCTCTGCACACACTTTTGGACACTGGACACTTTTGGATTGTGTGAGGCCCACTGATATCTGAGCGCTATGTCACAGGCTCGATGGCACAGCTGTGACCAAAGTGACTAGAGGATAAGGGAGATTTTGAATCTCTGCACACACTTTTGGACACTGGACACTTTTGGATTGTGTGAGGCCCACTGATATCTGAGCGCTATGTCACAGGCTCGATGGCACAGCTGTGACCAAAGTGACTAGAGGATAAGGGAGATTTTGAATCTCTGCACACACTTTTGGACACTGGACACTTTTGGATTGTGTGAGGCCCAATGAATATCTGAGCGCTATGTGACAGGCTCGATGGCACAGCTGTGACCAAAGTGACTAGAGGATAAGGGAGATTTTGAATCTCTGCACACACTTTTGGACACTGGACACTTTTGGATTGTGTGAGGCCCACTGATATCTGAGCGCTATGTGACAGGCTCGATGGCACAGCTGTGACCAAAGTGACTAGAGGATAAGGGAGATTTTGAATCTCTGCACACACTTTTGGACACTGGACACTTTTGGATTGTGTGAGGCCCAATGAATATCTGAGCGCTATGTGACAGGCTCGATAGCACAGCTGTGACCAAAGTGACTAGAGGATAAGGGAGATTTTGAATCTCTGCACACACTTTTGGACACTGGACACTTTTGGATTGTGTGAGGCCCAATGAATATCTGAGCGCTATGTGACAGGCTCGATGGCACAGCTGTGACCAAAGTGACTAGAGAATAAGGGAGATTTTGAATCTCTGCACACACTTTTGGACACTGGACACTTTTGGATTGTGTGAGGCCCACTGATATCTGAGCGCTATGTCACAGGCTCGATGGCACAGCTGTGACAAAAGTGACTAGAGGATATGGGAGATTGGATTGCTTTTAAGAAAGCAGTTTGCGGAGCAGTGGGTAAACAGCAATGCAGGAATGTCAGGAAGCCTTAGAAGGCAGCCCAACAACCAACACCACTGATACACCACTATATAGCCTCCCCTTGCACTGCACACACAGTGACTGGTGTGTTGTGCAGGCCAAATCGCTAGCAGCAGAAGCAGTTTTTTTGTCTTCTTCCCTGCCTAACGCTCTCCCTGCAGAATCAGCAACCTCTCCCTATACTGAGATCGGCAGAAGTAAGATGGCGGTCGGCGTGCACACCCTTTTATACCCCCTGTGACGCCCACCAAAGCAAGCCAATCACTTGCATGCCCTTCTGAAAGATGGTGGTGACCCCTGCCTATGTCATCACGTTGCCCACAGTGTCCGTGGATCCTGATTGGCTGAAAAAGAGCGCAAAACAAACTTTTGAAACGCGACTTTGGCGCGTAAGTCGCCGACCTCGTGGCCGACCTCATCCTAGGGTCGGGTTTCGTTTCATGAAACCCGACTTTGCCAAAAGTCGGCGACTTTTGAAATTGTTCGACCCGTTTCGCTCAACTCTATAAATAACGAAATAAAAATGTGCGTATTGTATGCAAAAATGCAACATGTGAACATACAGTTGTGTGAAAAGTGTTTGCCCGCTTCCTGATTTCCTATTCTTTTGCATGTTTGTTACATACAAATGTTACAGATGACAAAACAAATTTAAATGTAAGACAAAGATAACACAAGTAAACACAAAATGCAGTTTTTAAATGAAGGTCTACTTTATTATTAAGGAAACATAAATCCAAACCAACAGGGCTCTGTGTGAAAAAGTGATTGCCCCCCTAAACTTAATAACTGGCTGGTCCACCTTTAGAAGCAACAACTATAATCAAGCTTGTGCAATAACTGGCAATAAGTCTTTTACAACGCTCTGGAGGAATTTTGGCCCACTCATCTTTGCAGAATTGTTGTAATTCAGCCACAATGGAGGGTTTCCAAGCATTAACTGCATTTTTAAGGTAATGCTACAGCATCTCAATCAGATTAAGGTCAGGACTTTGACTAGGCCACTCCAAAGTCTTAATTTTGTTTTTCTTAAACCATTCAGAGGTGGACATGCTGTTGTGTTTTGGATCATTGTCCTGCTGCATAACCCAAGTGCACTTCAGCTTGAGGTCACAGATGGCCGGACATTCTCCTTCAGGATTTTTTGGTAGACAGAAGAATTCATGATTCCATTTACCACAGCAAGTTTTCCAGGTCCTGAAACAGCAAAATAGCCGCAGACCATCACACTACTACCACTATATTTTACTGTTGGTATGATATTCATTTTCTGAAATGCTGTGTTACTTCTACGCCAGATGTAATGGGACACACATCTTCCAACAAGTTCACCTTTTGTGTCATCAGTCCACAGAGTATTCTCCCCAAATTTTGGGGGATCACCAAGATGTTTTCAGGCAAAACTGAGATGTGCCTTTATGTTCTTATTTCTCAGCAGTGGTTTTCTTCTTGGAACTCTGTCATGCAGGTCATTTTTGCCCTGACTCATTCTTATGGAGAAGTTATGAACACTGACCTTAAATGAGATAAGTGAGGCCTGCAGTTCTTTGGATGTTCTTTGGATGTTGTTGTGAGGTCTTTTGTGATCTCTTGCTTGAGTCACCGCTGCGCTCTTGGAGTAATTTTGGTCAGCCGGCCACTCCAGGGAAGGTTCACCACTGGTCCATGTTTTCGCCATTTGTGGATAATGGCTCTAACTGTGGTTCGCTGGAGTCCCAAAGCTTGAGAAATGGCTTTATAAACTTTTGCAGACTGATAAAATTCAATTACTTTGTTTCTCATTTTGTCCCAGAATTTCTTTGGATCCTGGCATGATTTCTAGCTTTTGAGTAACTTTTGGTCCATTTCACTTTGTCAGGCAGGTCCTATTTAAGTGATCTCTTGATTGAGAACAGGTGTGACAGTAATCAGGTCTGCGTGTGGCTAGGGAATTTGAATTCCAAAGATGTGATAAACTACAGTTATGGTAATTTATGTATTAAGGGAGGGCAATCGCTTTTTTCACACAGGGCCTTGTGAGTTTGGATTTCTTTTTACCTTAACGCCCCATCACACACAGCGAGATCGCCAGCGAGATCGCTGATTTTGTGATGCCACAGTGATCTCGCCAGCGATATCGCTGTGTGTGACATGGATCAGCAACCGACCCCCCTGCCGGGTATCGCTGATTGCGCTCCATCGTCATGGGCCATTTATTGATCGTTGGTCTCCCGCTGGCCAGCATGCATTGCTGCGTGTGGCAGCGAGAGACGAGCAATCAGTGACGCTGGATGCTGGTTTCCAAGGTAAACAGCAGGTATTTAAGAGCCGCGCGGCTCTTAGATACCCGCTGTTTACCATGGAAACCAGCTTGCGCCCTGGTCCTGATCGCTGGAGGGGCTGTCTATGTGACAGCTCACCAGTGATCAGCTAATGATGTCCCAGCGATCCCATCCACGTCGGATCGTTGGTGGGATCGCTGGGACATTGATACGTGTAACGGGGCCTTTAGTAATAATGATGTCATGATACCAGTGCTGGGTGACCGGCACTGCTGAGGTTAATGTTCTGACCTCAGTGCAGACTCTCACCTGCACACCTGGGACCTATTATGGTGGCCTCTCATTGGTTCTGGGGAGGCTTCTTATAGCCTCAGGAAGCTCCCATCCCCGTCAGTTATACTTTCGCCCTTGGCATTGTGTGGTGACCCCTGAGTGTGTTAGTGCTGTGTTCTGGTTGCTTGATTCTCTGTGTATGACTCGGTCTGTTCTCTGGATTCTGCTTTGGATTCTGCTTGGTACATTCTATGTCTGTTTGGTTTTGATCTCTGCTTGGCCCTGACTATCCGTTCTGTCTCATCCCTGGTACTTTACTGATATCTTGTGTATGACCTTTGGCTTTGTCTGACCTCCCGTCTGTTGATCCCTCCTGTACCTCGCTTGCCTGTACTGTGCATGACCCCTGCTTTGCCCGACTTTGAGTTTTCTACCTTCTTTGAAAGCAGGACGCTAAGCTCCGTCTCCTTGCAGTCACATGACAGTTTACATGACCGTAGGTCCTGTGCCGGCTTGCTAAACTTCTACATTCAGATCCTGTGCATCTTTATTTTCCGGCTGTTCTTGTCCTCAGGGGTCCCTACGGTGCGGGTGAGTCCCTGCTTAACGGAGGCTGTACGCCGGCGCTGTCAGGACCCTGACAAATGACCTACATTTAAAAACTGCATTTTGTGTTTACTTGTGTTATCTTTGTCTAATATTTTAATTTGTTTGGTGATCTGAAAAATTTAAGTGTAACAAACATGCAAAAGAATAGGAATCACGAAGGGTGGAAATACTTTTTCGCACAACTGCACCCTTAGTGTCTTGGAGAGCATTTATGTCTCATTGACCTAGGGGTGTCCTGACATTTTAAGATCGCTAATATTTACTATGGGTACTTGCGGCTGGCCATAAATATCCTCTGTAGCAGTAGTATTACATGCCGTCCACTCAAACACTACTATGGGCTCATTGATTAGAAGAAAATGATCTTGAGAGTGTGGGAGCCCCTCATAAATGCCCATATGTCCTAATTGTGGAGTTTACTAAAAATTGGCTGTGCTTCGTTGGTTTGATTTTTCTCATCATTGCACAATTTTACTACTTATTTTTTTTTTACACAATGATTCAAATAACTTCCAACTTTGTAGTCCAAATCTATGAGCCTACGGTCGCTTAAAGCCAGAAATTCATTACACAGGATATATTATTTAAGACAAAAGTTACTAAGCCAAAAGTTTTCATACTTTTTTTTCTAAAATCCATCATTGAACTGATATTTCAAAATATATTGGTATTTCTTTTAATTGTTCCCTGCATGAGTGACTCTCTGAAAATTCAATTTTATTAAGCAAACATCAACCATTAAAATTAAGTTATTCAATTCCAGAGATTAAATACCATTTTCAAACCAAAAAATTCATCTAAACTATAAATCATTTCCATAAATCGAGGATAGCTCCAAGCACTCTCAAATCCAGTAAGCCAAAGAATCTTCCTAGTGACATAAATTAGATTATTATTGAGGATTATTGTTTAAGTGGAAACAGTTAGCAGCCTGGACAGGGGACATGATTGACAAAGAAGGGGATGACACGTTGGCTTTTAAATTCTGGAAAAATAAAATTGGCTGCAGTTTATGTGACACCATTAACTGGACTAATCGGATAGATGTTTAAAAAAGAGGCTTTATGGCACCTTATTGGCATATGGTGCAATGAGTTAGAAAATAAGGAGGAAATGACTAAAGTCAAAAGAGTGATATATTCTGCTAAATACCTCAATAGATAAAGCAACAAAGTACATGATTGGGCAGTAAGACAAGCTACAAATTCTCCGAGCTCGGAAGGATTTTGTCAGGTGGTTGAGAAACGATCGCCACAGGCAAGGAGAAAGCTGTATGACAGTGTATATGTCGATGAATACATACTTTATATTGTCATATTTTCTAAGATTTGTTATCCTTTGAAGTTGCAGCATCTGTAATGTCACCACTAGTTACAAAGTTACAGCCCTTGCCGTGACAGAGTTGCAGAATTTGACATAATTTATCAGTCATGGAGAACACGGTTCAGTATCATTAGGGATGACCCTGAACTACTCTTCACACCAGAGGTGAGATGCTGTTAATTTTTTACAGGAATCAGATCTATTCATCAAAGTTGGAGAGGAAATGGAAAAAATGTGACATTAATTCCAGATGGATACACTTTTTATGTAAAAATGGCATGTTATGCTGGCGACTATTCCCCCATAGCAGTACCGGTATTTTTAGGAAGGTTTGCAACCCGGAGGTGGGGGAGGTCGTTGTCAGGATTATTCATTTCTCTTGACTACGTCTTCCTCTTCGGGAATAGCCGACAGAAGTATTAGGTTGCTTCTCAGAATGATGTGTCAGGTTAAGTAGTAAAGTAGTAAGGTCAAGAACAGATGGAAAGATTTTGCAGGCAGCAATCATTCTCTCTTGACTGGTTTTTGGTTATTGAAAATACATTGTGTTCTTTTTATTTTATTCCTCTGTCAATATGACATATTATATAAGGGAAATCAGTTCCAAGATAAGTACATCGCTTAATGGGCTACTTGGTTACGTACCCATGGGCCTACCTGGATCTTAGAACCACACGTGGTCCAAATCACTGGAACAAATCTGTTTTTTTATGATTTCATTTAAATAAACACCATATGTTCTGCGCGGTGAATATACGTTTATTGTCTGAGCAAAGAGAAAGTAGATGAGGCCAATAATAATAATAATAGAAAAGAACATATGTTACAGAGTGAAGGAAGACTGCAAGATTCAGCTCTAACCGTGGACTACAGAGAAGAATGATCACTGTGCGGGTACTGAATACAGGAACTGATGGGCAGGAGGAGGTGACCAAGTTATTACTTCTTCTCGATCCATAAAAGCCTCATGGTCAGAGAAGGTAATGATGATCAGAGCGAGATGAGCGGATCAATCTCATGAAACTAAAACAGATAACATAGGAGATTTTTCATTTCATAGACCTCCCTGCCTCATCATACAGAGGTCTCGTGTTCAAAAATAGTTAAGAAGTTAGACCACTGTCTCTACTTAGCTAAAAGTGGTTGACCAGTGAAAACAAGTTATCTCCAATCCATTAAGGCCCTTTTACATTTAGCGATGCACCAGCGATCCAACCAGCGATCCGACCCGGTCAGGATCACTGGTGCATCGCTAAATGATCACTAGTGAGCTTTCATACAGAAAGATCTCACAGCGATGCAGCAGCGACGCAGCGCACGATACTTACCATTCACACACAGCGATCCTGCGTCCTCCCGCCCGCCTCCACGCGTCGCTGGACGTCACAGCAGGAAGCTGACGACGAGAAATGGAGCCGGACATTCTCGCGCGATCAGCGATGGACAGCGGGGGAGCCGGTCGCTGGTAAGTATCACACATAGCGATATCGCTAGCAATATCGCTATAACGTCACAAAACCAGTGACTTTTAGCGATATTGCTAGCGATATCGCTTAGTGTAAAACCCCCTTTAGATAGGTGATAATTTGTTGATCAGTGGGGGTCCAACAGGTGGGTAGTTAGTGTTAGATAATACAGGCTCACTCGGTGAGGTGGATCCACTAAGCGCAAGGTCTGGTGGACACATGAGCCATAGGCGTCAGTGCAGCAAGTGGGTGAGGCACACAGGACAGGGATAGCAGACAGGAGACCCTTAGTGGAGGTACTAAGGTCCGCAGACAGAAAATTCAGGGACTGAAAGCCACAGACAGAGAGGTGATGTACTAAAGACTGTAGACAGTTGGTAGTGGTACTGAAAGCTGCAGACATATTGCAAAGTTACTAAAGACAGCAGGCAGATTGCAGCGTCACTGAAGACCGCAGGCAGATTGCAGAGTCACTGAAGATCTCAGGCAGACTGCCATGTTATTAGAAACTGTAGGCAGATTACAGAGTCACTGAAGGCCTCATGCAGATTGCAGAGTTACTAAGGACTGCAGACAGATTGCAGAGTCAATGAAGGCCTCAGGCAGACTGCAGTTAGGGCCCCGTCACAGATAGTGACGCACCAGCGATCCCGACAGCGATATTACGTTGTCAGGATCGCTGGTGTGTCGCTACATGATCGCTGGTGAGCTGCCAAACAGGCAGCTTCACCAGCGATCAGCACCATTGAGACGCGGGTAACAAGCCATGCACGTCGCTTAGTTACCCACTGTGTACCTTAGTTACCAGCGCGCTGGTGCAGGGAGCTGGTAACCAAGGTACACATCGGGTTTCTAAGCGGCGCGCGGCACTTAGACACCTGATGTGTACCTTGGTTACCAGCTCCCTGCACCAGCGCGCTGGTAACTAAGGTACACATCGGGTTTCTAAGCACTGCGTGCCGCTTAGGAACTTGATGTTTACCTTAGTTACCAGTGGCAGCTCGCTGATCACTGGTCTCCCGCCTGTCACACGCAGCGATGCGTGCTGGCCAGCGGGAGACCAGCGATCAAAAATGTCCTGGCCATTCCAGGACGATCAGCGATACCTGGCAGGGGGGCCGGTCGTTGAGAAGTGTCACACACAGCGATCTCACTGGTGAGATCGCTGTTGCGTCACAAAATTTGTGACTCAGCAGCGATCTCGCTATGTGTGACGGGGGCTTTACTAAGGACTGCAGGCAGATTGCAGAGCCACTGAAGATCTGAGGCAGACTGCAGAGTTACTAGAAACTGTAGGCAAATTACATAGTCACTGAAGGCCTCAGACAGATTGCAGAGTCACTGAAGGCCTCAGGCATATTGCAGAGTTACTGAGGACTGCAGGCAGACTGCAGACTTACTGAAGACCTCAGGCCAATTGCAGAGTCACTAAAAACCACAGACAGATTGCAGAGTTACTGAAGACCACAGGCAGACTGGAATCTCAAGGACTGAAAGCTGCTGGCAGACACGAGGCACCATGGAAACCACAGACAGGTAGCAGAGATATCTATGGAGTAACCAGAAAGTCCAAATACCATGGTAGCTGCAGGCGGCTAGGAGATGTTCAGGAAACTGCTAGACACACAGCAGAGGTCTTAAATGACTGAGACCAGGTAGCAGACAGAATTCGGGAGTAGGAAGTATGAAAACCATCTTCCAGGATAATCTAGTCACTCAGGTGGGCTTATAATCTAATTCGCATTAAGACAGCCTTCAAAACGCCTGAAGGACACTGTGAAAACCTTGTGATGCCATTTGGGTTGACTAATGCTGCCGCTGTCTTTCAACACTTGGTTATTTACATTTTAGTCACCTGGCAGGTAGGTTTGTTGTGATCTACCTTGATGACATTTTATTTTGATTTATATGCCTGACCTTAAGGCACATCAGGTACTTGTCAGGCAGGTCCTTCAGATATTTAGAGACAATACATTTTTGTCAAACCAAAGAAATTAATGTTCTCGGTTCAGGAAATCCCTTTTCTTTTTTTTTATCATCCACCGGTTATCGAATGGATTAGGCGACAGTCCAGGTGGCACTGGATTGGGATTGCCCTGAGGACCTAAAGGCCTTACAAAGGTTTTTAGGTTTCGCCAACTGCTACCAAAATTTCATCAAAAGCTTTTTGGTGGTCACCAAACCCCTGACGGATATGAGCAGGAGAGGGACGGACTTTTCCAAATGATGCAGTCTGGCCAGGGATGCTTTTGATATCTTGAAAAGATGTTTTGCAACTGCGGAAATACTTATACAGCCTGACATCACTGAGCCATTCATTGGAGAAGATGATGCATCTGAAGTGGAGATGAGGGCTTTGCTATCATAGGGTGCCTCTCCTAGTAAATGGAATTTGTGTGCATATTTTTCTAAGAAACTATCGTCCACTGAGAAAAACTATGATATTGGTAACAGGGAAGTTGACAAATAAGTGGGCTTTTGATGAGTGGCATCATTTTTTGAAAGGGGCAGATCATCCGGTCATGGTAATCACTGATCATAAAAATCTTTTATGTTTAGAATTTGCTAAGCATCTGAAGCCTTGACAGTTGTTATTTGTTTTTCACCAGATTCAACTTTTTTGTGATGTATAGGCTAGAGAATAATAATGTTAGGGCTGATGCCTTATCCCGTTGTTTTCCTGGGGGGGTGAAGATAATTGCGAACCGGTTCCTATACAACAGAAAGGGGTAGCTATTGCTGCTGTAAGTTCTGACCTTGAGAAAGAGGTTGTAGAGGCTCCAGGCGACGCCCCTGCTGCCTGTTCTTTAGGTAAATTGTTCATACCTGTGAATCTCTGTCTTAAAGTTTTAAGTGAACATCATGATTTGGTCTTGCATCAGGATGTACAATAGTATGTGTTAGGCATCGGGTTCCTGTCGCTGCACAGCAGGAATCCCGAGCTTTGCATTCGAAAGTCTCCCATTACTCTCTGGCCGCAGAGGAGGCTGCTCAGCAGACTCGTCGATCCCGGCGCTCTGCTCAGACCAGTTCTGTGAGTTTGGTTGCTGCTGCCACCTCTGGTCCAGCTATAGCAACGCATGCTGGTCAGCAGCGAGCTACTCCAGGGAGTAAGTCCTCCTTTTGGTCCACTGAGCATGCCCGTGGGATGATCTCTCATTGGAGAGCGGAGGTCACATGCTCAAGTCCTTCTCCAGCTCGGATTGGACCATCAGGAAGGTTAGGAAGGTCCCGGAAGGACGCTGCTATAAAAGGTTCGCATGGCCGCTTGGCCATGCGCTAGTATAGACTGCATTACCAGACTATGAGGAGTGAATGTTGTATGCATGTATGAATGTCTCTGGTTAATGACTCAATAAGAAACCCCTACCCTTGGTACGCATGTGTTGTGCAGCCTAGCCTGTTAAGCGCCCAGGCTTAGGTGTACCGTAGGTAGAGGCAGAGTCTGAGACTGGCATCAGTGTCCACTGGTGGCTCTGCACGCCGCGGTGCACATGCTCGACACTCCACCATAGTCAGCGTCTATAGTGACGTCCGCAGGTGCGACGCCGCGCTCTCAGAAGGTGTAGAGAGACTCTGACCCAGTGTCCTTGGGGCAGAGTTCTGTGACCGCATTCTGTGCGCTCCGTTGCCGAGCTCTGTGAGCTAAACAGGCTCCGGCATTTATGTTCTGCGGTAGTGTGGCTTTGTGAGGTAACAGAGTTCACCCTGTTCACACTGAGTGACGTTCACCCATGTGTGAACTTTTGTATACCTCTTTATACTTCCGCCATTACTAAGCAGTAGTTTACCACCCCTGCACGGTGGACCCCGGGCTGCGAACGCACCTTATTATTATTTCATTATTTGGTGCGTTCCCTCAGCCCTAACAGTATGTAACTGCCTGTAGTGTGTGTGCACTTTCTAAGGCCCTCATACTCATCGATCTGGGTCTCTTCAACCATTGATGATTACCCGTATCTGCAGGTAATACAGTTATTTTGGAGGTAGAGGACAGGTTCATTTCATTTCATTATCCGCCTTACCCAACACCAAGACCTTGGCGCAAATTTTCATCAATGAAATTGTGAAATTACATAGGATTCCTACTGATATTGTTTCTGACTGAGGGGCACAATTTATTTCCAAATTTTGGAAAGCGTTTGGCACTCGCTTAGGGAACCATCTGTCATTTTCCTCAGCCTTTCATTCACAGTCTAATGGGCTACTTTCACACATCAGGTTTTCGGCGTCAGGCGCGATCCGGCGTCGTGCCGGAACGCCGGATCCGGCAAATGTTTAGTAAAACCTGATGTGACGGATCCGGTTTTCTGCCGGATCCATCTTTTTCTTGACAGACAAAACCGGATCCGTCTCATCCGGTTCATCCGTTTTTCTATCCGTTTTTCGACGGATTACGCCGGATCCGGTTTTTAAAATTGACCCATGTGGCCTTCCGAACGGGATTGGCTACTGGAAAACTATATATAGCATGTTCCTACAGCCCTTCTTTGACAGGTTGTAGAGGAGAAAGTGCAGGTTGGAGAGAAGAGCAAGTACTGGCGAAGATGGATGTTGTCATTGGAAATATTTTGAAGAATTTGGCGGATTTTACAGCGGAGGCAAATCGTTTGAGGGTGATTGTTCTGGAGAAGGAGAGAGCGAGACAGCAGCGCATCAGGCATCGTAGACGACGTTTGTGGATCCACCCCATCACAGCCAAGAGAATGACGCGTGGGGTCTATTCTACACTATGCATGGACCTTCGACGAAACCCGGATAAATTTTTTGGATATGTTAGGATGAAAATGGAGAATTTTGATTACTTGGTGGAGCGCATTGCACACCTCATAAGAAAAGCGGACACCTATTGCCGCTTCTCAGTTTCACCCGCAGAGCGTCTGATGGTGACTTTAAGGTAAGCCACATTTATTGGATATGATCGCATCAGAGCACACTTTCACTGCAATCTTGTTGGTGGTAATTTGTATCTCCAAGTGTTATAGGTCAGTTTTGGTATGTAATGCTGTGATTTAAAACTAATTTATTGTTTGTTAATTCCCCACAGATTTTTTGCAACTGGAGAATCCCTTTCGTCACTGCATTTCCAGTACAGACTCGGGATTTCCACCATATCTGGAATTGTGAAGTACACATGCCGTGCACTGTGGGACTCCTTAGCTGAAGAGTTTTTACCAGAGCCCACAACAGAGAGGTGGATTGAAATTGCTGACAAGTTTCAACAGATATGTCAGTTTCCAAACTGCTTGGGCGCTGTGGACGGGAAGCATATCCGCATTGTAAAGCCAGCTGGATCGGGATCGGAATATTTCAATTACAAGAAATATTTTTCAATTGTCCTCATGGCCATCGCTGACGCGGAATACAAATTTATTGCGGTTGATATTGGGGCCTATGACCGCTCCAATGACTCTCAAGTTTTCAAACTGTCTGCCATGGGGCGTAAACTGTATGGAAACACCTTCCAGTTCCCACCACCTAGACCGCTGCCGCAAACATCTGGTCCACCTATGCCATTTGTCTGTGTAGGGGATGAAGCCTTCCAGCTGTCAGAACACCTTTTGAAACCGTACTCTAGCAGAGGATTGACAAGACCAAAACGCATTTTTAATTACTGCCTCACAAGAGCAAGAAGAATGGTTGAATGTACCTTTGGTATTCTGACAGCCAAATGGCGGGTCCTATTGACTGCGATCAACCTCAAGACAGAAACTGTGGACGAGGTGATCAAAGCGTGCGTGGTACTCCACAATTTTGTTATCTGCAAGGAACCCATTTCCATTGAGGACACCTCTGAAGAAACCACCTTGCAAGATTACCATGACATTACCACTAGAAGTTCTGTGACGGTTTCAGTAATGAGGGACAATTTTGCACTATACTTTATGTCACCTCAAGGCAGAGTACACTGGCAGGATGACAGAGTGTGAAAGATTTGTGCCCTAACCAAACTTGTGTACCTTCTGTACCAACAGTATATACCTTTGCCAACCAAAGTTGGCTATCTTGTCATGGTCTCTATTTTTAGCTTTAGGCCACAGGTGTGTACCTGGTTGTGTTTTATGCAAAGTATTTCACCTTTTAACAAAAGTTGTGTACATTGTTAGGAAATCACCAACAATAAACACAACTTTTTAGGTGAAATACTTTGCTTCAAACACAACCAGGAACACAACTGTGGCAAAAAGCTAAAATTTACCCACAGTTATATACCTAGTTTTGAATACCATTTCACCTTTTAAATACCCTGTATTTAACCTTTTTCGCCGCAGAAAGAAATGACAGACAACCAGTGTAAAATAATTTAACTTTTATTGAAAAATGTTTTTTTTAGTAAACTTTTTTAAAATTTTAATAAACATGTTTAATAAAAATTTGAAACTATAAAGCTGAAACCATAAAACTGGTCATTTTTATTTAAATACACACATTATAATTCTGTGTAGTGTGTGGTGGAAATACTGCTGTAGGGGCTGCGGGACACTTCGACACTGGGAGTGTGGAGAGAGGACTGGGATCGTGGTGGGGAAGGAACAGTTAGAGGTGAAGGTGTGGAAAAAACTACAGAATGGGTGGACATGTGGGAAGCAGAAGAGGTGGTGTGTGGTGGAGTGGAGGGTTGGGCAGGGACTGTAGGAGCAGATGATGTTGATGGCAAGTTGTATGGGGAAGGAGTTTGGTACGGGGCAGGTTGCTGGAAGTGGGGAGATGTCTGGTACGGGGCAGGTTGCTGGAAGTGGGGAGATGTCTGGTACGGGGCAGGTTGCTGGAAGTGGGGAGATGTCTGGTACGGGGCAGGTTGCTGGAAGTGGGGAGATGTCTGGTACTGGGGAGGTTGCTGGTACTGGGGAGTTTGCAGGTACTGGGGAGGTTGCTGGTACTGGGGAGGTTGCTGGTACTGGTGAGGTGGATGGTGCTGGGGAGGTGGATGGTGCTGGGGAGGTGGATGGTGCTGGGGAGGTGGATGGTATGTAATAGGAGGGGGAGGATGGAAAGTGGCTGGAGGTGGATGGTATGTAATAGGAGGGGGAGGATGGAAAGTGGCTGGAGGGGGTGTAGATGTAATAGGAGGGGGAGGATGGAAAGTGGCTGGAGGGGGTGCAGGTGGAGGAACTACTGTGGTGGGAGGAGGAGGAGGTTGGGAGGTAACTTGCTGGAGAGCAGCGTGGCATGAATGCATTACATGCATCTGCTGGGCAGGAGAGAGCGTTTCCATGCGCTCCACAACAGACCTGAAAAAGGTGTGGTTTGGCGAAGATCTTGCTTCTGAATGCATGGTTTGCAGAAGTGTCTTCACCTCCAGAATGCTGGAGTTGATCTGCTGATAGCCTGCGGAGATTTGCTCTGACAAGACTTTTAGACAGTTCTGGAAAGATGCATTCAGATGCAAGAACTCTGGCGCATAAGTCTTTTCCTGACCCCTCTGCCGCTGCCGCCCAGTACCCGCAGGTGTACTAGAGGTGGCAGGGGCAGAAGGGTGGGGTAAAGGGAAAGCGATCTCCTCACCAGCAGCTTCATGTAATGTAGGCGGCCACGATGCTCCTGTGCTGGTGGATGGGACAGATGGGTCGAATGTGTGGGAAGGCTGGGAAGGTGCAGATGTACCGGGGCGGTCGAAGTGTCCCTCGGTGCCGGTCTCCTCAGGGATCGCCTCAGAAGGGTCCAATTGCTCCCGAGTGCTGCTCACCGTGCTGTGGAATAAAGAGAAAAAAAAACAATTAAAATACTGACATGGTATGGCCCTGGCTGAAAAAAAAATTTACATCTAACATTTTTTTTTCACATGTGGTGTGTAATATTTACCTTCTGGTGACCATTGTTTCCCGGAGGAACGACAGGGCTTCTGCGTACTTGTACTTGCTCCTGCGTCCTCCAGATCCACTCGGGGCCCGCATCTCTTTATTGAACTCCTTCTTGAAACGATCCCTCACAGACCGCCACCGATTCACAATTCTGTTCCCTGAAACGAGAAAGGAGTGGTTAGTATACAACATCAGTGTTTCCCAAACTCCAGTCCTCATGGTCCCCAGGGGTCATGTTTTCAGGATTTCCATAGTAAATAGAAATCCTGAACACATGATCCGTGGGGACCACGAGGACTGGAGTTCGGGAAACACTGGTTTAAATCAAGCAACCGGTACTGTATAAACTTACGCTCTGTAATCTGGGCCCGAACATCGAGGTCCTCCCAGCGGCCCACAAGGAGCGAACAGATTTCCTCCCAGAGTCGTCGGGTAACGATCAGGTCAGCGTGGCGGCGGTCAGCCATATTCCAGAGCGGCTCCCTTTCTCTGACGAGATCGATGAGGCGGTCCACATCAATCCCTCCATCCTCAACGTCAGAGTCGGGAGCACGCTGTGAAGGCTGTTAAAGAAAAAGACAAAAATAACATAATTAGCCTCCACAAAAGAAATGAAATAAAAAGTGCAAAAAAACAAAGCAAAAATATTTATACTTACACGCTGGTGACCGCCGCGTTGCTGTCGCCGACGACCCTGGGAGGCACTGCGAGGACCTCTTGGCCAAGCACCAGATTGGGAAGACTAGAGAAGAAAACAAAAAAAGTTATGTCTTTGGATGTAGGCATTTGTTTGCTGTGTGTGGTCTGCAGAACATTGTTTTCTATGTGTTGTGTGTAGTGTGATGTTGTGTTTCTGCGTTTGATGCAAAAAACTTACCAATTGTGAGCCCACTCCAGGTGTCTGTCCACCCCTTCCTTCTTCTTCTGGGAGCTCCTCTTCATTTTGTGATTCCTGTTTTGAAATAAAAGGCCATGAATAGACATATATTACAGAGAAGATGGATTTTGGAAATAAAAACTTACCGTCAAACGCTGACGATGCGAGGGAGGGCTCCCAGAAGATGATGTGCTGTCTTCCTGGTGGCCACACTCCATGCCTGTGGGTGGTGTTCCAGCTGCTGCCATTGCTGCTGCTGCTGCATCTATTGGGCGGCTGTTGAATAAAGAGAAACAAAGGGCCAATGAATATCTTGATATTCAATAGCCCTAGTTTGGAGGAATGGGTGATTTGATAATTACCGTCTCTCATCTGCTGCTGGACTCCCCTCCCGTTGTTCAGCATGCTGCTCCAATTGGGGTGGTGCTGATGGTGCTGCTGCAGATGTCTCCTGCCTTCTCCTGCGCCTGGTTGCTGTCTTGGGTGGCATGTTGGGTGTGGCTGTGGGTCCCACTGTCTTGCTTTTATATATGTCTTGTGGGCAGAGCTACTGAGCATGCTCAGACCAAAAAACCGGATCCGGCCGCCGGATCAGGCTTTCGCCGGATCCAGCGCATTGCGGCGCTCATAGGCTTTCATTGTGTGAAAAAGCCGGACGCGCCGGATCCGGCGTGTCCGGCTTTTTCGCCGGAGACAAAAAACGTTACAGTAGACGTTTTTTCCAGACGCCGGATCGCGACACATTGCGACACATTGCCGGATCCGGCGAAAACCGGATGAAACGCATGGCCATCCGGCGCTATCCGGCGCAAATGCAAGTCAATGGGGGGGAAACCGGATCCGGCATTGCATTTCGCCGGATCCGGTTTCTGTCAAAACCGCCGGATCGCGCCTGACGGCGAAAACCTGATGTGTGAAAGAGGCCTAATGGGCAAACTAAACGTGTTTTAGGTGTTTTGTGTCTGAGAATCAGGAGGATTTTGTTACTTACCTCTAGCTGAATTTGTGTTGAATAACTGCTGTCATGAGTCTACTGGTAAGTTGCCGTTCTTCGGGGCTTATGGGTTTCATCCTCATTTCAGCTCTTTTAATAGGAATCGAATCGTGGGAAATACTGAAGAGGAGCAGTTTTAATCATCGATTATGTCTGTGTGGCAAGGATTTCTTAAAAGATTGAAGAAGAAGATGGGGTTCAAATTTAAGAGTGTGGCTGATCGGAGACGTTTGGTGGGTCCAGAACTGTGTGTTGGTGATTTCTTGTGGTTGTCCTCAAGGAACATTAAGTTAAAGGTATCCTTTTTGAAAACAGGTTCATCAGTCCTTATAAGATTGTGGCCATCATCAATCCCCTCACGGCAGCACCCTGGATTGCTTCAGCGGCCTCTTAGCGCTGTACCCACTTGCAGATACTGCTCCATATAGCGCTGCCACTCACTCCCAAAGGCCTGCTTCATCCAGTCACATTGTATCCAGCCCCATTGATAGACTCGAGCTCCAACCATTACAAAATAACCAGCATTAAAAGATTTCATTCCTGCCTAAGGATATATTTTACCCTAACGGTATCTTTTACAGTCTACTCAAAAGAAAGAAAAAATACCTTTCTGATGAAGGTCCGTTGTTGGACCAAAAACGTTCATATGATATGAGTCTATTTTTGTCTGGATGGACAATAAAGAAAAAAATTGCTTCCTCAATTTTGAGTGCCAAGTATTTTTGTAAATACATCAATCCTGTAGCATTACGTCGTTCTTTGCCACCTACTCTTAGGATTCATAGTGTGTTTCACCGGCCTCTGCTAACAAAATATGTTGCGTCCTGTTAACCATCACCACCACCGCCATCTTTGGTCATTGTTGATGGGAATTTGGAGTTTCAGATAGCCAAGATCGTGAATTTTTGCATGGCTTGTCGGTCTCTTGAGTATCTGATACACTGAAACAGTTAAGGTCCTGAAGAGAAAATGTGGGTACTTGCATCTGATGTCCATGCAATCAGGTTTATCCGGTCCATTCATGAGGTACACCCTGATAGACAAGGCCCTGAGGTTCCAGACATCCCTCTCAAAAAGGGGGGTGGGAAGGTACTGTCACGGGTTTACAGCAACAGAGAAGGGCCAGAAGACTGCAGCGTCTGATTTCCCATACTCCTGCAGTGATTAGAAGCACTTCCCCTTCATATTAAGCAATGCAGGTTTCTGTTAGCAGTGCAGGGGTTAAACTGTTCAACTTAGCGTCTCTGAAGCGTTCCTGCTTGGATGATCTCAGCTGCTCAGTATTGGCCATTCCCCTCTCCTATATATACTTCCCTCTGGCAATCTGAATTGCCAGTGTTAGTCTTAAACTGCCTGGTGTGGAGTAGAGGTGTTTGTTCTTGGTAGAGGCATTTGTGTTATGAATAAGTCACCGTAGGAGGCAAAAACAGAAATACTAGCTAAGTCCAGAAAACCAGAGAAGTTGGCAGCTATCGGATTGCAGACCCCTGAACCTATCAACAACAACTAGCAGTAGCCGTGGGGGGTTCCTACGGTGCCCTAGACCCCTCGATCACAGCCGGAGAACTAAATATCCTAAAGACAGAAAGGGAAATCTAAACTGCCCCAGAGCAGACCCCAAAGCAATAGGCAGCCCCCAACATATAATGATGGTGAAGCAAGATGAAAAAACACTCACACTGAGGCTGAGCAAATGATGGGGCCCAAGCTAACTAAATAGGACACGATAGAAAAGTTGCTGTCTGCAATCCGCCAAAACCCTATCAAAACACGAGCCCACAGGCTGATAGGGAAAAAAGCCCTGAAGACGCTAGGCTTCAAAAAGACTATATCAGTACTCAGGTATTTTCTGAAGACAGAGCAAAAAGGAATTCAGCTCACCCCAGCAGGGAATGGCAGAAATCCAGAAAAACAAGGCAAAACAAAACCAAAACACAAATGCAAAAAGCAGAGCAGAAAACTTAGCTTTTGAGGAGCAGGAATCAGACTGGTCTCCCAGAATCCCTCAGAGAGATCACCAGCAAGGCAGAAGGGCGTCAGCTGCCTTATATCCAGTCAGCAATTCCCGTCACCCAGTCATCATCATCCAGCTCAGGTGCTTGGTAATAAGCCTCACTACCTTCCTTCACCAGAAGAGGGAATTCATCAGACCTCAATGGTGAAGGGGAAAATGAACTCACAACACATTTGGATTTTGATCAGTGGCTGTTGCTTGGTGTTTCAACTGTGTGAAAATCCTCATCCTCTCCTATTTGGTTTTCCTTCCTTTTCTCCCCGGTGTTCCTCTGTTGTCTGTGAATGCATATTTGTATGTTTTGTATTTTCATTTATACCCATACGTCTTTCCTTATTAGTCTAGTTTGTCTATATACATACATTATTACTCCCCAATTCCCTGGGTGGGGGAGGGGGACATATATAGGGATGATTTAGGAGTTTAGCAAGGTATATAACCGTGGCGTCTTCATCAGAAGAAATCTAGGGAGCAGGGTTAGCTTGGGCGCCCCTAGTGATAGGCACATGAAAGGAACACCTGGCCTTGGGTATTCCAAAATGTATCCGTGCGTCCATGTATCACACCCAGCCTGTGCTTTATACTGTATATAAATAAGGTTTCTTCAAATATTTTGTTATATCAGCCTGATGAAGGAACGTAAGCAGTCCCGAAAGCTTGCTTTGTAACAACATTCACTATAATTTGTTAGCCATTAAAATATATCATACCCACAAGATTCCTATTTTATTTCTCTCACTGAGAGAACTTTATATATTTTTTTCTACTGGCTAACACGGTACCAAACCACTTTTTTCGTAACAAAGTTGTGACAACGTAACACAGACTGAATTATGATATCAGTTTTGATAAGACATATCCCAACCTCTCTGTCACAGATCATGCACGGTGTCTATCTGTGCCAAATAATAAATATTCCATGATTCTTTTGTCACCAGAATTAGGATGTAAACCTTCTGATCTTGAGACCCTCAGCTGTTTTATCACAATAGAAACAATGCAACTTGTGATTATCGTGTTCTTCTTTCTGGACTGTGAAGTCATGATAATTGAAAGCGTTAAGAGAACGAAAAACACATTTCTACTTTTCAGTAACTGTAAATCATTGACAATGCCATCTACAGACAGCGATCTGTGACTCTGCCGTACAAATGAATGCTGACATCCTTCCTGATTGCCAATAGACACAACTGTAGCTTGATAAACAAGGTCTTGAGCAGCTATTACTCATGCAGACATCTAGCTCGAACTCTACTGGAAGCCATCAACAATTCGTCACTTTACAGATGACACCCCTTCTACAGGGTTGGCAATAGTGTTTACTTATCTATAGGCGGAATCCTAAATATACCGTATGTATTGCAGCCGGACTAGGAATCCTTCTTCGCATGGCAAATGAAATCAAAGCTCCTCTGCCTCTTTGTAATCATAATGCTGCTCTGCTAGGAATCTCTTATGTTCGGTTGACAACTTTTTGTCTTTAATCAGCCTTATTGAGTAAATGTCATTATAGAGTGGCTATGTAGTATTGGACTCTTTTTTTCATGGGGATACATGTTTTTATGTCAACAAGGAAGACCCTCATCCAATGAGTCAATATAAGATCTTCGCTCACTACTAATCAGCTGGTCTCTCTTAATTTTCAGGGATCAGTCAAACATGTGAGTGCATAACCCCATAATAAACCTGAGTGCTACACAAGTAGTATTAGAAGAACTGCACATTGAAAAGAAAAAATGGTGTGCACATCCAACAGGTAAGATAATAATAGTTTAAATAAATAAAAAAAATTAAGAAAAAACAAAAAAAAACAAAAACAGAACAACCGCATGCAAAGGGATAAAAGCATTTAAAGGCAACCTGTCATATAAAATAATGCTATTAACTTGTAGATATGGTTTTAAAATGCAGGTTGATAGCATTTTGACACCATCCAGTGCTCCCACTGAGAGCCCCGCTGCCGGGAGGAAATTGACTTTATTCCTCTCTGCAGTCACTTCAGTCACTGCTCAGTGTATAGAGAGGGGTGGCTGTCACCGTGCCCCAGGCAGTGATTGACAGCCAGTCCTAATGCTAACCCTGCTGTCAGCCAGTGCCAGGGCGTGGTTACAGCTGCTGCTCTCTATACACAGAGCAGTGACTGAAACCGTGCCGGTTCCACCCTTATCACCGGAAGCTGAATGCTGCCGGAGGGAATAAAGTTCATTTTCACCTGGCAGCGGGGCTCTCACTGCCAGCGCCGAACGGTGACGGAATGCAATTAACCTGCAGATTAACCCCATAGCTGCAGGTTAATACTGTTATTTTACATGACAGGTTCCCTTTAATCCTACACAAAAAACACTAGTGATATACGGATATACGGAAGTGTCTTCTTCTCTGTTATGTTAGTTTGTGAAAATCAGATTGTGAGTGTGATCTAGTATTTTCCACAGACCCATAGACTTGCATTGATGATTTTGATCTGACACGTGGATTAAATTCAGGCACAACATCTATTTTTTTCTCGAACCATTCAATCTAAAGAAAAAAGTGGATACGTACACAGCCTAACAGAGAAACATGGGTACGAGTGCTATCCATGAAAAACACGAATGGCAGTCCGATACAATCGTATGTGTGTACGAGTCCTTACACTGACTTTGCAGGTCCAGCACCTTCCTATCACGTTAATCTTTGGATTATTTTTCACAGGCTGAGACTACCATTCCTAGTTTAAATGAGCTATTTCTATCCATACTGTATGAGGAAAGAACTGTGCACTTTGACCTTCTATCCCTACACTGTATCAGCATAAAAAGGTGCTGCTTTGCTGGCTCTGGCTAGGACAGCGCCAGTGTCTCTGCATGTGTCTCATTCCTCCTCTCAGCAGGGACGCTGACGTGTTCGCTCACCGCTCTATGCTGCTCCGATCTCCGCCATCTCTGTTTCCTCCCAGTGCCTGCGCACGACATGCAGATTTCCTTGGAAAATGTTTAGGGCGCATGCGCTCTCCCTGCTTCTTAAAGGAGCCGCGCACACTTCTGTGCTGGCTGGGAGACATTAGGTATTTAAGGCACCTTCCTCAAATGGAAGGTGCCTCAGCAATGTTTGTATCAGAGAATTTTTTGTTACTCATTTGTAAGGTCCCTGTACTTGTGCACTCTGTATCTGATCCTGCCAGTCCTGTTAACCTGATCCTATCCGTCCTGTTTGCACTTGATCCTCTTCGTACTGCTGAACCCATACCCAAGCCCATCCTGCCGGTGCCTAGTCCTGTTTCTGATCCGTCTGTACCTGAACCTGTCATCTCGTACCTGTGGTTATCTCGTGTTCCTGTACCTGTCCTGCCTGTGCCTGATTCCCCGTTTGTCTGCCAGCCGTATCCCTCTTGCTAACCAGTTCCTGCCCGGCCTTGCTTCCTTGCTCCTTTGGAGGTCGGATGCCACGTTTCCTGGGTCTGTCCTGGAGTAGTCATTGGCATGCATCTGGCTTGTCTAACCACAGCTTCATGGGCTCTAGTCAATAACCAGGTGTTCACTTAGTTACCCCCCTCCAGGCTATTTTATGAAGTTTGTCTCGTCCCAATATATGTCCTTTTGTAATTAATAAAATTGTGTCTATTTATGCAGCAATTGGTGACTCAATTTTTCTCCATTTTTCCATATGTTCATGAGTCTTTTTTGCACGAATACTTATGGGAATATTCAGCACACAGGTGTCTTTATTTGAAGCATGTATCTTTGTAGTGTCTTTGCACTATGTCTTCCCTGGGTACAAAATTCAAGGTCATAATTCCTTGTATGCAATTATTTTGGAAATGGGAAACTTATGATGTAACGGGGTCTACCAAGCTGGAGTACCTCTTTCAGTACCACCCCGTGTTTTCGGAGGTCCGCTCTGCGTTGGCTAGAGTCTGAATGAATGACGCTGGCTGGAATTCCTTGGTTACATGGGCGCATATAAAAGATCACTGCTTCTCCATGTATTTCCAGTCTGACAACACTTTACTCACAGGACACAGAATATATCACACAGATACAGAGGGCAGGCCAATAGAAAAGCGGCAGGCCAGACATGCATTACAAAAGCCGCAGGTGGCCGGAGCCTGCCGATGTTTACTGTGGGAATTACAAAGGTGGGGAGAGGGCGGACAAAAGGAGAATATCGTGTCACCTCTGCCCAGGGGCGCAGCCTGTGGGCTGATGCATTAGGGACATGCATCTCACATGGAACCTATTATACATACATATAACTGCACAACATATTCTGGGTGCTGAGTGGTTCTGTAACCCGTAACATATGACATCACACCTATACTTGTTCTTTGCACTATGCGAGTGAATCATAAAGTAGTCCGTTTATGTGGCTGCAATAAAGAGTCCATTAACTCTAACCATTCTTTTTAGGTAGGCTTGTTTATGTCATGATGTCAATAAACAGCAGCACACACATCAACAGCACCATTTGCAAAACTCATGTTTGCCCAGATCATTTGTGGAAAATCATGTTTTATCAGTGAAGACATTGCTTGTTTATATTTTGCTTTCATCACTTTACTGTTCTTTTATGTTTAGATTAAGACTTTGCACAGTGTTCAGCTACGAATATAACCGTCTGGATCACATTAATAGTAATATAATAACAATTTTTATTTCTATAGCGGCAAAATATTCCCCAGCAGTTCACATTTTAGAGGGGACTTTTAAAGGCAATAAAGACATTACAGAATAACACAAAACTCAACAGATACCGGAAGGAGTGAGTGTCCTCCTTGCAAGCTTACAATCTATGAGGGGAGGCAGGTAAATGGTAAATAATGCTTGCCATGTATCATAGAGCCATCAATGTAATAAATAGGGGGATTCACATAATGCTGCAAGAACAGATCACCCTCCAGTATGTGTGTAATACAGACACAGAGGGCTATTAAGTGCAAGAGGTGAACAGATGCTTTGATGGTCCTGATTTTGAAGTAAATTTTGTATGGGAAAAATGAGGATACTTAGATAATTGAGCTGAGATGATAAGCCAGTCTAAAGAAATTCATTTGTAGACTACACTTAAAACTGCGGGTGTTGGGAATTAATCAAATTTTCCTGGGTAGAACATTCCAAACAATTGGTGCAACACGTGAGAAGTTTTGGAGGCGGGAGTGAGAGGTTCAAATTTTTGAGGATATTAGTCTAAGGTCATTAGCAGAACGGAGGGCACAGGAAGGGTGGAAGACTGAGACGATGGAGGAGATGTAGGGTGATGCTGAACCGTGGAGATCTTTGTGAGTGAGAGTGATACGTTTTTAAAGTACTCTGTAGCAGATGTGCAACCAGTGCAATGACTGGCACAGGGTAGAGGCATCGATATAGCGGTTGGGCAGAAATATGATCCAGGCTGCTGCATTTAGATAGGATTGGAGACGGAAGAGTTTAGTAAGAGGGAGACTGATTAGTAGACAGTTGCGGTAGCCCAGATGAGACTGAATAAGAGTAACAATAAGAGTCTTTGCAGAGACAAAGGTAAGAAAACATGCAAATTGTCTCTTCAGAGAGAACGAGGACTAGAAATCTAGTGCCACCCTATTGGAAGTAACAACCCTAAAAGTCAATACAAACTCTTTAACAAGCCTTGTTTTATGACTTAGGACAAAAGCCAAACCAGAATCTCAATTTACAAACACGGTGTTTCGGGATATTGCCCCTCATCAGTGCAAAGTATGAGATCTGATTTGGCTAGGTGAGAGACTTAAGACTGGGATCTAAGGGGTAACGTTTCTCCTTGTGGAGAATGATAAGCCAGATACGCCAACACTGTCAATCACCAGTGAGGGAAGAGAGGGCATGCAAAACCAGCGGATAGAATGGTACACCAAGAACCTTAATTTGCATATTTGATTAAATTTCATCTTTTCTAGAAAGTAAAAATAGAGTCCCGGTAGAGCCATGGGCATAGTAACCAATGACTAAGCTTTGTAGAGCAACTATAGGGTTATTTTATTGAAAGTAGGGGGTTATAGGGTTTTCATATTTACTTCTTGTTTTCGTCTTCTATGCTGTTTTTTTTTGTTCTTCTACTGCCAGTTCTAATTCATCATTACAGGTGCATGAAGCTCTTACAAAATGAGTCATGACGTTGTTAATGGCTTATATGGGAGATAAGTGACCCTAGAAAAACAGGGATATTTATACTCTACACTAGAGATGCCAGAGGATCTAAGCGGTAGTGTTTTTCCTTGTGGAGAGAGACAAGCCCGGCCTAGCATGTTATAAGGGACTTGTCAGACAATAAAGACAATACAGAATAACACATAGCACAGATACCGAGAGGAGTGAGGGCCCGGCTGACGAGCTTACAATCTATGACGAAATAGGGGAGACACGAAATGTAAATATTAAAAAAAAAAAATGTTTGCCATGTACGGTCCAGCAGTCAATAAAATAAATAGGGCATTCATGTAAGGGGGTGAAGAGGAGGAAGAGCACAAAATGGGTTACCTCTCCTGCACTGTGTTTGGAACCACCTAGCCAGACAGCAGGGTTGTCGGGGGGGAAGACTTTCTGACCTGGACAGTGTAGATCATGTGACCATGGGGGGCAGTGACCGGAAAGAAGGGGTGGTGGACAGGAAACTGTGCGTCGTGAGGGCGCGAAAGCAGAGCACGCCGGGCAGAGAGCAGGCTGCTGCACCGCGCTCCTAGAGAGAGAGAGTTCCCCGTCTGAGGAATGAGACTGAAGGACAAGGCATTGTGAGCGCCATATGTGAGTACGTGGACTCGGTAGCATCCATGACCAGAGGAGACTTTCCCCCTGATAGTACAGAGACAGTGAAACAAGCGTGCAGTCCCGGGGACCGCAGTGACGAGCCGGAGCCCCTGTGTGTGATAAAGAGACTTAACAGTGTGTGCAGCATCGCTCCTGCGGTGAGAAAGGCGAGGTATCATGCAGAGACTCAGAGCAGGCAGACCCAGGTTCGCATCATTTCCCAGCCCCCTGTTTTAACCCCTGGAGGTCCCAACTTCATCTAGAGCAGAGACTTAAGAGACTGCAAGCGCCGCTGTTGCCGGTGCCGACGCGGGAGAAGTAGACTCTTCAATCAAGCTTTCACTTGGACTGATAAGTTATAATTATCTGAGTTTAATCATTTAAATGCTGCATTATCGTTTAATTGTTTCTTTCAGCTCTATTGCTCTGCTTTACTGTTTTACTCTGTCACATTTACCCCCCCCCCACTGCTCCTCCCAGCCTGGAGACAAAATCCCTGTAAATAAACTTTTAACTCTTGGTCTGTCTCAGATGCGTGGCGACATCCTCTGTACCTTCAGGTTATTACATTCATATAATGCTGCATGAACCGATCACCAGACAGTATGTGTACATGTACAGGCACAGATGGCTACTAAATGATAGAGGGTGAGTGTACAGATGCTACGGGGGTCCTGATTTTTAAGAAAATTTTATATAGGCAAAATAGTTCCTTAGATAAGTGAGATGAGGCGATAGGGCTGTGTAAAGAAATGTATTTTAAGGCCATTCTTAAAAAAACTGAGGATATTGGGAAATAAACGAATTGTCCTGAGTATCGCATTCCAAAGAATTGGCACAGCACAGGAGAAATCTAGGAGACGGGAGTCAATGTATAATACTCAATTTTCCAGCCGTCAACGTCGCAATCTTATGATCCACAATAACTTCGAGGGCTTGGATGCGGCCTGAAGTCCTGACCTATAGTGAGAAAGGGATGTGGCATTCTACGATGGAAAGAAGGGAATCAGACACGATAGACTGAGAGGTCAGCGGTGAAGCGAGCATTTTGTTTTTTTTGTTTCTTTACTGGCCCTGTTTCAACTTGCATACACATTGGGGTTATGAAAAGATCAACCCCCTATCTAATTTGTATCCTGAGGACTGGCACGATGCTGGTTTTCATGCTCTCTATTGAGTTTTGTACAATCTATTTCATGCAACAACTTCTGCATCACTGTTACTGTTAGGGTAGTTGCAGTGCGTATTTGTGGGGGGTTTATATCAATTGCTAAGCTTGTTCATTTTGATCTTTGGTACTGGAACTATCTTATTCTTACATGTTTCTACTTATATATTTTTATTTGTTTCTTTATTTATTTTTACATTGGATTATGTAGTTCTTGATCACTTTCAGCACTGTCACTTCATTTAATCATGGGCTACATTATTTAGTATTTATAATACTATATTATATTTGAGATTTATTTTATTTATTTACATATATACACATATTTTAGAAATTTTAATATTTTTCATCCATATACTGTATATGGTACACATATTTCACACATTTTTATACATTTACATTTTTTTCATTCCATCTATTAATTTATAACTATAAATGTAATTCTGCTGGCTTATTATTTGGTGACATACTATTTGGTATTTATTGATTCTGCACCGGTACTAATTTATTTGGTCTGAACAGTTGTCTTATAGATTTTTATAATTTTAATATTATTCTCTATAATATTGTTATTGATACATCAACATTTTTTATACATCCATTCATTCTTTATAATAAATAAATCTTTTTGATTAGTTTATTATTTATATTGCACTGGTGTGTCAATTTGAACATTTTGTAATTGTGTCTTTAAAACTGTACAGCATTAAAACCTCCACCCCCTGCATATCTTTTAGTCCATTTGTGGATATTTTCAGTTTCTTTTTTAATATTATTTTATATATTGTAATAATAATATTAAAATTTGATATTGTGCATCATATTTATTGGTTCAATGTTAATAAACCAATTCATTATGTTTATGAATGAAGCAAAACAGAACTGAATGGGATGTGCACATCAGTCATACTGAGCAGAATGTTTTCAGATGGTGATTAAAAGCTTGAGTGATATTGGCAGCAACATGTTTCTTCCAGAATGTAAGGAGTTTTTTTTTCTCTCCGCGCACAAATCCAATATTTACTTGTAAAATGACTATATCAGATGGAGAATGGTGACTATCTGCCACTATCTCATCCTATGTATCACATTCTGTCTCTTAATTTGGAGAAATACAACAGGTCTTTGGACGTTGAGATTTTATTTCTTGGTAAAATACACGTAGTTTGGTCTCAAAATGGCCCTTATCTGGTCAGTTGCCAAATGGACAATCATCATCTTTCAGAACATACACCTCCATCAGAAGCCCAACATCTATTGAGTTTTGCAACTTTTCACCTTTGTTGCCCCTAAACCTCCTAAGGCTTATTTTACAATTCCCGGGTATTTTGCGGCACATTTTGGCGGGCTGTATTGCTGTGATTTTTGTGGTCTACCGCAAGAACGGGCCGCAAAAAACCTTCTCAGTGTACCGCAAAAACAAGCTACCATTGTTTCTGCGGCACCATTGAAATGTATTGCGGCCATGTCCGTGAGCTGTGAAAAATATCGAGCAAGCTCGATATTTTTTCACAGCCGTATATACGGCCCTCACGGCCGTACGGCACACGGCGCTCCGATGAATTTTCGCAGGCCCCATAGAAATCTATTGGGGCCTCAAAAACACGGCAAGTGTAAAAGAACCCTAAGGGTATGTGTGGCGCCCCCAGGGGTATGGTCGCCACACTGGCTTTGCCTTCCTCCAGGGGAGGGTAATGTCAGGCTTGGAAGCAGTGATGGGTCTCTCCAGCAGTTAACCTAATGCATGCAACACAGTTCCACTCCGGGCCAGCAGGGGGAACTCTGAACCAGGATTCTGGAAAGGGGTGTCCTCTGAGGGCCAGGAGGGAAAGAGGTCAGATAGTCTGTGGAGGGTGAAGTGTGCGGACGGGAGGTGCGAAGCTGAGAGGTTGAGCTGCAGAAGGTGAGCTCCCTCAGCTTGAGAGCGCACAGAACTGGAGCCTGGTCTCCACGGTGGTACGGATACTGACGGTCCTACCACAGATACCAGAGGAGTAGGAGGCTGTAAATGCCCTGCTCCCAGCAAAGACTTGGTACACAACAGTAATTTACTAGTGAGCCAGGACTCAGGAGAGGAGTCCCCGAGAGAGGCTACAGCTGTCTGTCATACAAGTAAAGACTAGGAACACCTAAAGACAGGCATTTCAGAGTAACTAAGTACTGGAGTGCTTCACACTACAAAGCGCTAGGAAGGAGACTGCACAGCCCTTCTGCTGAGAGAGAATCCTGATCTGCTTCCAGGCTAACCTGCCCCAATACCATCTGTAATCCGGACTCTGGACTGCATATACTCAGTAAAGGTACAGAAACTACAACCGCTGTGTCTTGTCTGTTCGCTATGCTTTTGGCACTGCTACATCCCCGTGCCAGCTACATCTACACTGCCCTAGGACTACAGCTCCACCTGTGGGGAGCTTTACCATCTAAGCTGCACCTACCATCAGTCCCAGCGGATCTGTATGCAGCGTTGGCCTAACACCATATTTGCCAAACACCACGGGTGGCGTCACAAACTATCCTATCATTAACTACATCTCCCCATTGCTTGGGTGCCCAGGGCCACGGACCGGGTCACCGCTGCTGTGACACATCCCCCTGACACCGGCCCAGTACCGAGTACCCCACAGCCCTGGGAGGGCGACCCAACTTGGAGTCACGAACAGGATCACGGAGCCCGGTATCCCCGGGTCCTGTGTGCCATAGACTGTTTGTGAACTGTGTGAATTTGGAGCCATTTGCCGCCATTGCCGCGCTGCTTGGCGCGCGCAGGAAGAAAGAGGGGCGGCCTTTGTGGGCGGAGCCTGCCGCAGTGCGCGAAGAAGAGAAGTGCCGCGCGGGAAGAGAGGACAGCGCGCCAGAGGAGGAGGAGCTGAGGCCTACAGCGAAGCGGCCGCCAGTGAGCTCCCGCAACCCCCGGCCCTGGCTAACGTTAACTAGGGGGGGAGAGAATGTCTGCGCCACAAGCCAATGCAGCGGCGGACGCCGCTGCCAACCCCGCGGTACCGCCAGGAGGAGCACCCGCCGCAGCGCTCTCCATAATGCCGCTATCCATGCCCTACATACCGGGAGTGGCCTGGCTACCGCAGTACTCGAGTGAGTCACATACCCTGAGTGAATTTAAAGACAGACTGTGCAGCTTGTTTAAAGTTTACCCCCTGTCTGAAAGCCAGAAAGTGAATATCCTGATTGGACAGCTAACGGGTGCAGCACTGAGGGAGGTGAAAGCTTGGCAGGACACTGATAAAGAGACTATTGCAAAGGTCCTGGCCAAGCTGAAGAGCACTTTTGACACCCGCACTGCAGCTCTAATCAAGATGAGGTTCTTTGGCTGTAAACAGAGGGCACAGGACAGTATCAGAGATTATGCTCTCAACCTGCAGGAGGCGCTGCGAGCAGTTAAACAAGTTGACCCTGACAGTGTAAAGGAAGAAGATCAACTGTTAAAGGAGCAGTTCATTGAAGGGCTCCTGTCCAGTACCCACAGAGGGCAGTTACATATTTTAACCCTGCAAGACCCTGATCTGGACTTTGCTAATTTCAAGGACAGGGCTATCCGGGTACTACAGGAATCCTCTGACAGCCGTCCAGCGCCCCCTAGGCACCCAGCGATTACCTACCATCAGGAAGCTACATCCTTTCCTTCCATCCCTGTGGAGGCTGATGCCCAGACCCTGGATAAAGATCCAACTGAGGAGCTGCGTCTTCAAGTCCAGGAGCTGACCAAAGGGATGGCTGCACTCACCAGAACCGTGCAGTCCCTGCAGGATTCCTCCAAAGAAAAGGTCCAGCTTGCTTCCAGTCCAGAGGATGTCCCGTGGCTCCAGAGGAGGAGAACCCCGCCACTTCGAGGAAGGAACAACGATCGCTACGAGCAGAACGGGCGTTCCATCTGTCGCCGCTGTTACAAGGCAGGTCATCTTGCAAGGTACTGTCCTTTAAACGAGCAACCCCTGGGGCAGAGGGCCAACGCCCAGGAATAGGATCCCCAGGCCCAAGGAACTGGAGAGCCAAGTATGTGGGAGGGAGACCGATCCTTCCTGTGGTGATTGACGGCATCCCCATGAACGCTTTGCTGGACACTGGCTCCCAGGTGACCACTATGCCGTATATTTTGTACAAGAGGTACTGGGCTGATTCTGAACTCACCCGTGGCCCAACTGATGAACTAACAGTAGTTGCTAGTAATGGGCATACCTTGCCACAGATTGGATGCAAGGAAATTACTGTTAAAGTGGGTCGGGTGGAGCTAAAATCACAAGGTCTGATAATTGTTGATATTGATCGACGTGAATGTAATCCCATGATGACTCTTGGTACAAATGTAATTGAAAACTCTCTTTCCGAGGTTATTGTCTTGTTGCAACAGGTGGCTGAGACTGCTGGTTCCGGAGAACAAAGAGCCCTGCAGAAGGAGATCAGAGCCCTGATGCAAAGGCAACAGGTAGAACGCTCTGGTGGAGAGATTGGCAGTGTCAGAGTGAGTGATGCTTTTCCCATTGTAATACCCCCCAGATGTGAAATGTTGGTTTGGTGTCGGGCAGCCATAGGGTTCAGAGGGAAGGATTACCAGGCATTGGTAGAGCCAGTATATTCAGATAGCAGGCCCACTGTCCTGACAGCCAGAGGGGTGGTTGATGTACGAAAGGGGAGAGTACCTGTACGCCTTCTGAATTGTGGGGAGAAGGAAGCCACAATACCTCGGTACGCCACAGTTGCTAAACTGCTCACTGTTAATAACAACTCATTGCAGGCAGCAGAGTCTTTGGTCTCATCCGATCCGGTGGAGGACAATGGCCCTGTGAAGCAGCTAGAAGAGTGGTGCCAGCAGCTGCAGGTGGGAACTGACTCTACACCTTCATACCAGAGAAATGGGGTTTACAGAGTGACACAAGAGTATGAGCGGGTATTCAGCAAACACCCACTAGATTTTGGGCAGGCAAAAGGGGTCCAACATCATATCCCCACCGGAGACCATCCACCCATAAAGGAGAGGTACAGACCTATACCCCCAACACAGTACCAATGTGCTAAGAGTATGTTGAAAGAGATGAAGGAAGCTGGGGTCATTAGGGACAGTTGTAGCCCATGGGCAGCTCCAATAGTGTTTGTAAAGAAAAAGGATGGTACCATGAGAATGTGTGTTGATTACAGGAAAATTAACAGTATCACACATAAAGATGCCTACCCATTGCCTAGAATTGAAGAGTCATTAGCTGCACTTAAAACTGCTAACTACTTTTCAACCTTGGATCTCACCAGTGGGTATTGGCAGGTTCCCGTAGCAGAGGCAGACAAGGAGAAAACCGCATTTACCACTCCAATGGGTCTCTGTGAGTTCAATTACATGCCATTCGGGCTCTGCAATGCTCCAGGAACATTTCAACGGCTGATGGAGTGTTGCCTGGGAGACATGAACTTTGAGACAGTCCTGTTGTACCTGGATGATGTCATTGTTTTCTCCAAGACCTAGGAAGAGCATCTGGAACACCTGACTGAAGTATTTGAAGCTTTGTCCAATTTTGGCCTGAAGGTGAAGCCTTCCAAATGCCACCTCCTGAAGCCTAAGGTACAGTACCTCGGTCATGTGGTCAGTGTAGAAGGTGTGGCACCAGATCCTGACAAGGTCACGGTCATCCGGGACTGGACGAAGCCAAGCAACCTCCATGAGGTACGCCAATTCCTTGGACTGGTAGCCTACTACCGGAGATTCATCAAAGGCTTTACTGAAATAGCCACCCCGATGCAAAACCTTCTTGTGGGGCAGTCCAAGAAAGGCAAGCAGATGAATTCCACATTTGAGTGGACTGAAGAGTTGGAGAGGTCTTTCACCAGATTGAAGATGGCTCTCACAGGTGACGAGGTTCTGGCCTACCCAGATTATGACAAACCCTTTGTGCTGTACACGGACGCCAGCAACATGGGATTAGTAGCAGTACTGTCGCAGGTACAGAATGGAAAAGAGAGAGTGATCTCCTACGCCAGCAGGAAGCTGCGTCCCATTGAGAGGAACCCTAATAATTACAGTTCTTTTAAGCTGGAGTTCCTTGCCATAGTCTGGGCTGTCACCGAAAGGTTCAGGCATTACCTAGCTTCGGCCAAATTTACAATCTTCATGGACAACAACCCGTTGACCCACTTGGACACTGCCAAGCTAGGAGCACTGGAGCAGCGATGGATGGCTCGGTTATCCAATTATGAGTTTACCATCAAGTACCGGGCAGGGCACAAGAATGCCAATGCTGATGCGCTATCCATGATGCCTAATCTGTCAGATGCAGGAGAAGACGCTGAGGCTCTGGAAGAGGTAGAATTGCCTCCCTTCCACCGGCCACCGGTGGCCCAACGTGCTCAAGGAGTGAGAAACAGGTGGCCTGGCTTGAAGGAAGTCACTCTGAATACGTTGCCCCATCATGATTGGGCAGAAGCGCAAGATAATGACCCTGCAGTCCGCCTGGTGAAAGAGCTGCTGACACAAGGTGACTCACGCCCAGAGTTGAATGTTCCTGAAGAAACTCATCAGTTGTGGAAGGAAAGAGGTCGGCTGTTCATTTATGAAGGGAAGCTGTGTCGGAGGAGTATCAATGCCCGCACACATGAGCTGGTCTGGCAGGTGGTGGTCCCAAAGAGAGATGCATCAATGGTCCTAGGAGCATACCACAATGGAGCTGGACACTTTGGTTGGAAGAAGTTGGAAACATTGCTCCGAGAGAGGTTCTACTGGACTGGCATGCGGAAGGCCATTGAGAGGTGGTGCTGGGAGTGTGGACAGTGTAACCTGCGCAGAAAGGATCGAGACAGCCAGAGAGCTCCTTTACAGCCAAACATCACCAAACAGCCCCTGGAGTTGGCAGCCCTGGACCATGTGAAGCTGGTTCCTAGCTGGTCAGGCTACCTCTATGCCCTTACCATTGTGGACCACTATTCAAGATTCCTGGTGGTTGTGCCCGTCAAAGATCTAACGGCCAGGACAGCGGCCAGAGCCTTCCAACAGCACTTCTGTAGGCCACATGGGTATCCTGAAAGAGTACTCACAGATCAAGGTCCAGCTTTCGAGGCAGAAGTGTTCCATGAGTTCTGCAACTTGTATGGTTGTAAGAAGATCCGGACAACACCTTATCACCCACAGACCAACGGCATGTGCGAGAAGATGAACCAGGTAGTGATTGATTTACTGAAGATATTGCCCTTGGAGGAGAGAAATCTGTGGCCAGAAAAGTTACCCGATCTGGTAGATCTCTACAACTATATCCCAGTGAACTCTACCAACTGTACTACAGTGTACTTGATGAGAGCAAGGCCTTCTAAGCTGCCTATTGACTTGGACATGGGAGTCCTGATGCCTGAAGTAACGTCACTAGGTGCTGACTGGGACAAGGAGAGGCAGCAGCAGTACAGAAGGGTACAGGAGTGTGTGGAGAAGAGTCTGGCTCAGGCAAGGCAGAAGCAGGAGAGACTTTATAACCAAAATGCACCTGCTGTTCCTTTTTGCGCCGGGAGAACAAGTTCTCAAGAGAAAAAGAAGACTGCATAAGCTGGATGATCAATGGGAAGAGGAGCCCTATACAATTCTGCCCTCGAACTTTGATAATGCCAAAGTATGCCTTGTTAGCAAAGATGGAGGAGAGACCTCACCAGCGGTATCCAGGGATCACTTGAAGTTATGCTCTGACCAGTTGAAAGAAAAAGAGGGAGGATCGGATAACATCCCACCTACAGAGGAAGAAAAGACAGTCAGTACCGTGCTGGGAGAGTTCCCTGCGAATTGGACTAGAGTTAATGATGCAATTGTGGTGCCGGTGTTGTTATTTCCCCAAGTAGAAGCACAGGAGAATAGGACTCAAGAAGACCTTGAAGATCGAGAAAATCAGGCAACAGAGGCCACACCAGCAGTGAAGCCAGAGAACCCCCGCCCTGCCAGTGGGGAACCTGTTATGCCCATGTTGAGTCCAAGAGTTACTAGACAATCTAGAATTCCTGTGCCATGTGGAACACCCAATACTGTATCCAGTACATTACTCACTGCACCAGTCTTACGCAGATCTATCTGCACCACACAAGGCATACTACCAGTTAGATATCGTATATAAAGTAATGTAATTGTTGAAATTGTGTAAATATGTAACTGTTTTTCAAGTTTTGTACCTACAGGTGACCTGTAAGAGTTCTCTTTGGTTTGTTTTATGGACACTGAACCACAGGACTTGTGTGTGGTCAAAAAGTTTTACCATTTGCCCAGGGATGGACCATGGACATTGATGCTGGACTTATCATCATAGGACCATTTTTGAGCTCTTGGTTTTTGTACATTTTTCTCTTTTTTCAAATCTTGTACAATTATTGTTGTTTAAATGTTTATATGTGGTTTTTCATGTTTTTGTTCAGCCCAGGAGTGCTGACTTTCACTAGGGGGGAATGTGGTGCCCCCAGGGGTATGGTCGCCACACTGGCTTTGCCTTCCTCCAGGGGAGGGTAATGCCAGGCCTGGAAGCAGCGATGGGTCTCTCCAGCAGTTAACCTAAAGCATGCAACACAGTTCCACTCCGGGCCAGCAGGGGGAACTCTGAACCAGGATTCTGGAAAGGGGTGTCCTCTGAGGGCCAGGAGGGAAAGAGGTCAGATAGTCTGTGGAGGGTGAAGTGTGCAGATGGGAGGTGCGAAGCTGAGAGGTTGAGCTGCAGAAGGCGAGCTCCCTCAGCTTGAGAGCGCACAGAACTGGAGCCTGGTCTCCACAGTGGTACGGATACTGACGGTCCTACCACAGATATCAGAGGAGTAGGAGGCTGTAAATGCCCTGCTCCCAGCAAAGACTTGGGACACAACAGCAATTGACTAGTGAGCCAGAAGTCAGGAGAGGCGTCCCCGAGAGAGGCTACAGCTGTCTATCATACAAGTAAAGACTAGGAACACCTAAAGAGAGGCATTTCAGAGTAACTAAGTACTGGAGTGCTTCACACTACAAAGTGCTAGGAAGGAGACTGCACAGCCCTTCTGCTGAGAGAGAATCCTGATCTGCTTCCAGGCTAACCTTCCCCAATACCATCTGTAATCTTGACTCTGGACTGCATATACTCAGTAAAGGTACAGAAACTACAACTGCTGTGTCTTGTCTGTTCCCTATGCTTTCGGCACTGCTACATCCCTGTGCCAGCTACATCTACACTGCCCTGGGACTACAGCTCCACCTGTGGGGAGCTTTACCATCTAAGCTGCACCTACCATCAGTCCCAGCGGATCTGTATGCAGCTTTGGCCTAACACCATATTTGCCAAACACCACGGGTGGCGTCACAAACTATCCTATCATTAACTACATCTCCCCATTGCTTGGGTGCCCAGGGCCACGGACCGGGTCACCGCTGCTGTGACACATCCCCCTGACACCGGCCCAGTACCGAGTACCCCACAGCCCTGGGAGGGCGACCCATATGTGCACAGAACATCTTTAAACCTCAGAGAAGCCCGCCAAGATTTTCAATCTGAAGGTGCTTCATGAAACGCCATCATATCAGAATTATGGGTTGGAGACATATATCACTTATTATCATAATGATTTTTCATGGTGTCGGTAAAAAATATTGTCTATCCGTGATTTTTTTGATAATCTGTCCAGGAAAAATAAAAAAGTCAAGTAGGAAACTTTGTGGAAAATGTCTTTAATGAACTACGATAATGCAAACTTCATAATAACAAAGAACCATGGCAAGCATTCCTGAAATCTATCAAATCCAAGCCTTTGTCTTCTGACGATGATCCAGACAAAGGCAAAAACGCCCAAGCGGCATAAGTCAATGGACCTTGTCTTAATGAAAATATTCCTACCTGACTCAATGTACAGCAATCAGAATAAATCCCTAGATCAACGACCCATCTCCGTAACCCAGCGCAAGCGTCTGCCAGAGGTTTTGTAGCATGATAAAACTATATAGAGGCATCTTCCGCACAAAGGAAAGTTACATGGAAAGTCTTAGGTAGCAAAAAGTCATCACCTCTGATTTTTCAATGCAAGAAGTGATGCAAATGTCCTACATCTAAGTGCTCCCCCTCAACCTCTGGACCCTTTACCGCTACACTGACAACCATGCATACTCAGTGCCCTATCTAGGCATTATGTGGTTCCAGTTCATTTGCTTTTAGGAACCTGTTAGTAACTGGCAGCTGAAGAATCATGGGTTTTTATGGTCAGATCTGTAGTATGCGCTAAGACTGAGCTCATCCATGTAGCTGACCTCTAACTATTATGTAACATGTTTCAAGAAAGAGTAGACAAATGGGATTTAAAGCACTCTGCACTTCGGACCCCAGCCGTAGATGGAATATTTTAGTGTTTCACTTTATTGTTTTACCCAAACCAAAGAGTTATATAAGCTGCCCCATGTGGAAGCGGCTCCTACCTGGAGAATGAGTCCTGAGTGGAGTCAGGCACGTTCTAAATCTGCATTATAAAAGCTCCTTTCTCCATCAATTAATTCTTCAGGGTTCTGTATAAATATATTTCTTCCTCTTAAGTGTTCCGGAAACCTTTAATGGAAACGGCTAACTGCACAGTTTAATGTTAACTCTTGGATGGTTGATCATGTCATGATGAAATCAACGTCTTTAGTCCCATAAGATCCTTAATTGGGATTTAGTCTGTTTCTGTGTTTTTTTTAATTAATATTCATTGTATCTATGTATCTATGAGCAGCACTCATCAATTATATGAATTCTCCATAACATTATTGTGGTAGGGAAAGAGTTTACAGAGTCTAATGCCTTCTTCATTAAGTCTGGTAAAGCATTTGATTAAAAAGTACGAGCTTTGAAGACATTTGTCAAACTATCAGAATGGGTTTTGGCTCTTTAGTGACATTGAAAATGTCACTTTGAATTTCTTCCGCGTGCCCTTTCTTCTCCCTGTTTAATGTGTCTTTCAGCTAATGGTAGTGAAGGTTCTATGTTCTGTGAAGGAACAAGACAAATTAGGGGAACGATTACATCACTCACATTAAGGAGAACATTTATCAAAGTTTCCCGCCTGCCAAATCAGACCGGAGAGATACTATTGAATCAAGGATTTGTCCTTTTTTGTCAAATCTGCCTCGTATGTTGCTTTAGTACATACCAATAAGCCCAGCAATAATTGTCCTTTTCATTACTAGTCAACTCTACGGGGAAATATTTTCAAGAAGCAGCTAAATTATTGATGCATGCTTTCATTAAAAAGGAATTCCGGTTACAATATTAAGATATATGAAATCTGATGATGACCATTGTCATAACTCAGTGCTATATTAATATTTGATCATTAGCTGGCACAGTAACTGGTAGAAAACTGAGCATCTATGGATCCTCTGGTGGGCTAAGGTTACTGACACAATGATGAGTGCCATAGGGTCCAGCAAAAGGCAACCCCTTTAGACTTGCCGTTTGAGTCACCTATACACATTAGGTAACTGTTAGGTAAGTTATGGTTTTGTCAATCATTCAGTCCACAGCTATCTTGGCCATCTCTCCCATACACAGGTGCTCTCATTCTGCCAAATGCTCTTGTTTTCTCTGTTAGAGAGCTGGGGCCAGACACCTTTGGTGGCAACTTATCTTACAGAAAACAAATAGATTGGCAGCCTAAAATTGGACATGCCGGATCTTTAATCATTTATCGGGGTCCCCACATACAAGAAATTGTTGGATGAACCCATCGATACCAGTGGGTTGGCAGCATGAAATCATATATGCCAGATCCTTAAATCATTTATCGGGGTCCCGACATGCACAATATTGTTGAATAAAACCATTGATACCGGTGGGTTGGCAGCCTAAAATCAGACATGCCGGATCCTTAATCATTTATTGGGGTCCCGACATGCACAATATTTTTGGATGAAACCATTGATACCGGTGGGTTGGCAGCATGAAATCGGAATGATGGATCCTTAATCATCCGTCGGTGTCATCCATTCAGAATATTGTTAGCTAATCCCGTCAACACCAATGGGTTCTGCCAACGTTATTCTAATAAATAAGGAGCCTTAAGGACTATTTCTTATGATTGATTGGTGGTAGCTTACCTGACCATATTCTTAAATAAAAAGCTGACTAGCACCTTGAATCAGAATAAAGCAAGTGTGAAAAGGTACAAGCTGCTGTGACTCCATAATATACAAATAAACGAATACAGCAGCATTCTCTAAGCGTAACAATGTCTACAAACATTGAATATATGACATTTGGACTACTTTACATTACTGCTGTATAGAATATACTTATAAAAATGAAGGTACTTAGCTCAACAAACCCCGACATGGCATACCTCATGGGACCCTAAACCTAATATTTATCAAGCATGCCTCTATGGGGCTAAAAGTCTACATAGGCTTTCATTTTTGGGGGCAGCGCGAGTCTTTGTACAAACTAAAAGATCATTTCACCCAAGGAATGAATGTTTTGCTCGTTTGTCGGGTGATTGGCAGCCTGTTTAAACCGCCAGATCATCATGAAACAAGCGTTTGCAGGAAGGTTGGTTCATGTTAATTGTGCAGTGTACATGCACCTTAGTGTAATCGAAAAAAGAAAATGAAGCCACCCTCACCTGCCGTCCAAAAAAGCAGCTCAGAAGAAGTGCAGCACTGTACCGTAGACAGTCGGTCAGCGCATGTTCTTCTGCAATATAGAGAAGATTTACCAAGTAATTACCGATGCTGTTTGGCTGGATCCTTGCTTCAATGCCATATATAACAGATCCAGATTGTACAACATTGTACGTCAAAAGTCATTTTGGGTTAAAATGACCCCCAAAACATCAGTATATGATGAACATCTTAAAACCTGAGGTCATTGTAATATGAGGGACCATTGTAGTAGAATTAGTACGACAATATGTTATGTTCACAAAGCCTAAAATCAATGGTAAGTATGGCAGTGAATACCAATGTCAGCTTTGGCACTGGACGGTGAAGGTGCAGATATCACACTGTGTACTATGGCCTAGAGTATATATTTATATGCTCTATTAATACTGAACTATTCAGCTCTATGTGTTGTATACAGCACATTTAAGTCTTGGGGGGGTGGGAAATATTAGTAAATGCACAAGCCTAGGACAGAGATTTACAGCCTACAAAAAAGCTACACACCACTTCAGAGAGGTCCACTGTCCACGGTACTGAACAGCAGAGATCACAGCAGTGACCTACGTACAAGACATTTTTAAAGAATCAAATCCTGTATCTACCCCAAACCGTAGACAAAATTGGAAAAAGTAGTAGGGCGTCTGCAGGTGTATGAATTAGACCCGAAACAGTGAGGGTCCCGCCCATATGACCTGTGCGTTTGTGCGCTCTTCACTTCTTATGACTGATACAAACATTGTCATTGTCAGCAATTTTTCAATGCTCCATTGAATAGGAACCTTTTCTTTTTACCTATGTATCTGTTCACATAGCAGAGAGAAATCTAGGACCGAATGTCATCAAATCTTGAAAGGCTTTATTATATATCCAACAACGTACTAGGACTGGGACAGTGGGTACATAAACTGACGCATTTTGGATCTCAGGTGATCCTTAATCATAGACATTTGTGCTGGATTTCTCTTTTTCCTATTTGGATTCATTATCCTGTGTGCTCCTTTGAATGGTGAGTTTGCTGGACTTTGGTCTTTTTACACTATTTTCACTTTTAAAAATCACGCGTTAGAAAGATAGGAGTCTCATGGCTCCCATTTCATCATATGAGGCAGCCTCATCCAGAAGAAGATATGTATGAGTTCTTTTATAGATGTAAAGATGATCCGTTGCCATTTCAATAGTGGCCAGTTTTTGCTGTCATTTATTCCTTTACTCTCCTGAATATTTTTTTTTTATTAAAAACTCCGCCATACGTTTCAAGAGATATGAACCTATTTATTTATTGCTAATATTTATGGTCTTTACAAGGGGGCATGATCCTCTAGGGCGTGTCTTTAGGCTACTCTATATTATAATCCTGTGAGCACCGCCCTCTTGGTAAAGACTATAAAAGGTAGCACTAAGTAAACAAAGCACCATATCTCTAGAACTGTATGGCAAATTTAGTTTTGCGTGCCCCACCGGGGAGAGTAAATATTAATGATGCCTATAAAGCACCGTGGAATATGTTGTTGCTATGTAAGTACCGGTAATAGAAATAAATAATACATGAACTTACTGAACTGTGCATTGAACATATAATACAAGAAACCAAGATTGGAAGAAAATAATAAGGAATTCAATTCTTGTCGGAAAAAAAAGGCAACGATTTAAGCTAATCACTTAAAAGGCTTGTCCCATCTTGGTCCAGCTTTTCTGAACCCTAATGATCAGCTGCTATATAATTTTCATGGGAATATGCTTGGTTCCTAGGCAGTCCCAAAAAAGTATTGTCAGACAGATACTGCATAATTGAATTTTCTTATCTGTTTATTTTGCACATTGTAAGAGGTGAATGATGTTTGTACACCTTATCGGAACATATAGGTAAGGGCTGTCCTAAATGACCGATCCTTTCAAAAGTGGTCTGGCTGGTGATCAAAAAACCAAAAAGCTGATAAACTTGTAGCTGGTGTAAAAATGTAATTCTTTTATTCGACCTTAAAGTGAATCTATCAGTAGGATCCATACTAAGTTGTCTGTATTAGCATGCAGGTCATAGAAAGCTGAATAAAATTATGTCTTGATATTTGCAATCCGATGTCTTATTCCAGAAAAATCCACTTAACATGTAAATCAGCTGTTAAAATCTATGTGCTTGACATAAAGCTCCCTGAGAATCTGCCTCCAGAGATTATTTGAAATGAAAGGGGGCATCATCAGTGTGACACATGTAGATCAGGAAAGCAGACTGTCAGTCATTACATGTCTCCACCTTTTATTTAAAATAATCTCTGGAGGCAGATTCTCAGGGAGATCTATGTCCCGCCCAAAGATCTTAACAGCTCATTCACATATTAAGAAAAATGTAGATTTCTGTGGGAATGTGACATCAGGTTGCAGATATCAAGGTATCTTTTTACTCCATTTTCTGTGACCTACATGCCCATAAAGACGGCTTAGGAGGGTTGATCCTACTGACAGATTTCCTTTAATGACTAAGGCTGGATATATCCACAATGCATAAGCCCTTCTTATAACTGAGGCACATGGCTATAAGCATTTTTAACCATGAATGAATACAATCAATGACATGTTTTCACCACGTGCTTGAATTTTATCAACTTTTTGGATTTAGTACCACTATTCCGTGTTCCTGGAGCTTCTGTGTACCTGATTTTGGGATCATTACTCCAGACCCTCTAAAACACAAACTGCTAGATTGCTGAGCTGTATCCCCCTTCTTTATCTTCTTTGGTTATCCAAATGTCTTATGACTTATTTATCCATTGTGTTGCTTCTTTCTTGGGCACCGATCTGAAGTGTAAAGGCGACTATGAATTTGATATTTTTGATGGACAAAAAGACAGATTTAGACCATTTTTGACACTTTTTAATGAAACGAACGAGTGTAGCAGATGCTGCACGATGGCAGATATCTGATGGAAAGTGAATCTCCCATGTTGTATTTTTTTCGGTTGTAGTCATTCTAGCCCTATGACCGATATCTGCATCCTATTAATTGAAGCACAGACAAGGCCAACAGTAATGGCCAAGATCATTTTGTCTTTTTATCTAAATTGTCCTTTTAAATTAAGGCATTGTTAAATCTTCACAGACCGTGTAGATTGTGAACCACAAGAATTTCGGAAAACACCCATCTGAAATCCCTACTGAATGTCTGGCTTAAAGAGAGAACAATTGCTGAATATAGCACTGAAGCAATATGATATTTCCTTTATGTGAGGCAGAGGGATACACCGCTCTTAGAAAATGACCCTAATATTTGACTCTGTTAGTCTTGGCTCAAGCTGTTGTAGTATCATAAAGAAACAAACCCTAGTAATTTTGTGGTTTTGAATTTACATTCTGAAGATATTTGGGGAGGACGGAGTTGATGTGCTCTGAGGTTACACCGAGTTCGGACGGAGCAGCTTGGATTTCGTGCTATCGTATTAACGTAAGGAGTGCACAGGTGAAAGCATAAATGTTAATGTGGGTGCAATAACAGTAGCTGTCCAGGGTGCTAAAAAGTCCACCCATTGTCATCAGCAGTCCGCGAGAAGTAGGAAAAGAATTGGATTCGATTTTATCAAGGTATCTAAACAACATTCTAGTTCAGGCATTTAAAAGTTAAGCTCAGTCATCTCTTCCGCCCCCACGTTCTCCCCAGAATGCTAACCTTGAATTCTTGATTCTAACATTTGTGCCAAACCTTTGTTTTCTTTCTCCCGCACTCTTGCATTCTCTCTCTATTCTTTCTGTCTTGAGTTTATCCTGAGGGATATTGCCAAATCTGTGCCATATTTCATTTCATATTTGTTTTCTGCCTTCAGCTCCTTCTCTGGTCTAATGCCATAAGAAAAATCACCAGTCCTGCCAAGCAACATTGTTCTCTGAACAAAAAAAAAAAAAGAAAAAAAAAAAAACCTGGCTACAAAGACACCTCTCAGTTTACTACCGATCCCGTGTTCTTTATTTGCTCTAATATGTTTTTGTGTTATATTTTTCAGAGTGTTGGTATTTTTTGTTATATAAACTATTTATTGCCAGTTTTGAGCAGATCTAATAGACGAGAATTGTATGTGCTTGCAGAGGAAAGGACTATAGTTTCATCTAGTCTGTTCAAATTGGTGAAATTAAAGGGCACCTATCAGCTTCCCCAGGTCCCCCAAACCACCATCATGTCTTTATTAAACTCTTTTTCAAATTCCAAACAAGTCCTTATTCGTGGCTTATTGATTCTTGCATGTTTTCCTCTTTGGTTGTCTCTTATTTATACCCATGAGGAATAATATAGGAATGTCCCATTATAGAGAGTTCTAAGTAAGGTAAACTAAAGTTGAGTTCTAAAGTAAAGTAGAGTTCTAAGTAGTCTCATGGATAATATAAAGATTTATTATAACAGACATTTTACAAAAGTGACAACTCCATCAAAATTTCAGTGACTCACATGACTTGCATTTTCTGACTCCATCTGGCCCTGAAGGCATGGCAACTTTTCCTGTCCACAGCAGAATCATCTTTGGCCCCTTGCTTCTGCAGACAACCCCACCCTGTACAGCAACACAAAATTCAGACCGTAAACCAGATCCCTTAAGCAATTCAGACCCCAAATGAGATACTTTAAGAATACCTATCCCCAATCAGGGGCTGCCTTTTTATTTAAGAAAAGAGTGGACAGCCTCAGATTGGTGATTTTTCTAAACATTACCTCATAGCAAGAGCAGGTTTAAAGCGAGCATGCAAAATGGGATCCCACAACGCTCCCCGGCCCTTGTTGCTGTAAGGCTGGTTTCACATTAGTGTATCTGTGTGCAGCGTATGATCCGCATAGATCCGCATGCGTCACGCATACCTATATTTAACATTGTGTTCGCAGGGACATGCGTTTGCATCAGTTCGCATGTGGATGCGTATGCATGCGTAGTTTCATGGTGTGTGGTGGTTTCCGGCGAACGCAACATGTTGCATTTTTTGAGGCGTCAATTATGTGCAGTCATGCGCATGTGGATGAGTGTGTCAAAACAACCCATTACTGTCTATGGGAATGCATTGGTACGCAAGGACATGCATACACATGCGTTCGAAATGCATGCGTACATCAGAATGAGCAGGTCCAGGAAACGATTTCACCACATGCTAATTGCCAGCTGTATAAAAGGAAGTGTGGACACTGCACGGCCATTACTCTCCAGACTCTGAATGTGAGCACAAGACTGTCTATGTAAGTATAGAAGCTTTGAAAATGTCTGTCTGTCTCTGCAGTCTGTACTATTTTTTTTTCTGTTCCTTGTACAGTAGACTGATTGCTGCTTCCGTCCCAGACTACTGTTGTAGCTTGCTTCTCCTGCAAAGGATTTCTCCATCCCGGTGGTCTGGTATTGGCCCTTCAGTTCTCGTGTCCAGGATTTCTCCGTTCTGGTACTGTGGTACTGACCCTCATTTCTCCTGTCCAGGATTTCTCTGTTACGGTGGTGTGGTACTGACCCTCTTTTCTACTGTACAGGATTTGGCATTCCAGTGGTGTTGTATTGGCCCTTCAGTTCTCCTGTCCAGGATTTCTCAGTCCCGGTGGTGTGGTATTGGCCCTTCGGTTCTCCTGTCCAGGATTTCTCCGTCCCGGTGGTGTGGTATTGGCCCCTTAGTTCTCGTGTCCAGGATTTCTCTGTTCTGGTGGTGTGGTATTGGCCCTTCAGTTCTCCTGTCCAGGATTTCTCTGTCCCGCTGGTGTGGTATTGGCCATTCAGTTCTCGTGTCCAGGATTTCTCCATCCCGGTGGTGTGGTATTGGCCCTTCAGTTCTCCTGTCAAGGATTTCTCGGTCCCAGTGCTGTGGTATTGGCCCTTCAGTTCTTCTGTCAAGGATTTCTCCATCCCGGTGGTGTGGTATTGGCCCTTCAGTTCTCCTGTCCAGGATTTCTCCGTCCTGGTGCTGTGCTGCTGTCCCGGTGCTATGCAGCTGTCCTGGTGTTATATTGCTGTCTAGGTCCTGTGCTGTTGTCCCTGTTCTGTGCTGCCTGACTGCTGCACTGTTGGACTACTGCTTGTAATGTAAGCATCGGTGTCCATTGTGTTTTTTTAATTTTAATTTTTTTAATTTTTTGTTTGGCTCTTAACAAATTTAATTTTTCTTATCTGTTCTTTTTTGTCGTGTTACACTTGACTGCTGCCTGCTATTCCAACTTCCAGTGAAGCTTCCCAGAGTGGGCATGACACTGATTATGTAATCACATTTGATATACTGATTGATATGTATTCACTGGCAATTCTATACATGTGGTAAATCATGTATTTTCTTTACAGGCACCTTCCAGTGTGGAAGAGCAGGAACAGGCGAGTGGAAATGAATCTTCCCAGGGACGTCGGTCTCAAGTTTCTGAGGAGGAAAGACTTGGATTAAGTAGTCTTTTCATTATCAGAGTTGTAATTTAATTTGTTTTCAGTTTTACTTACCAATTCTTTTTTAATTTGATCTATAGGTTCCACAACATGAGGAAGGCAAACCAGAGATTGATAGCGACCAACTCATTCAATCTGTACAAGAGCGAGCAGCGTTGTGGGACTCCCGTGATCGTAATCATTCAGACTCAGCATTGATTCGACGACTCTGGAAATAAGTGGCAAGATCGCTGCTGGCTGATTGGGACTGTGCCACGCCACATGCCAGAAAGGATTTTCTTAAGTATGTGGTCTGATGCAGCAGTGAACCTGGTATTGTAGGTGAATTGTTTTACAATTAGTTTTTTCCTTTTTTACCCTTTCACAGTGAAAAGAATAAAAGTCTGTTGGCGTTCGATGAAGGATCGCTTTAATAAGGACATGAGAGCAGAGATTCGGATTCAAAGTAGTGAAGCTCCAACGCTCAGAAAATATAAATACCATCGTCTACTTTCGCTTCTGAGGCCTGCGGTTGGTCAGCGAACGTGAGTATCTTTTGTGTTGTCTTAGTATTATATAAACAATATAATTTTTTTACTAATGTTTTTCATTTATTATACCCTAATGTTACATTTCTTGCCAATATATCTGACCCAATCCTCCAATTAACTGCCACTTCCCCTTTCACCACTTCCCCAACCACTCCTAGCCAATCACTGCCCGACACCCCCCAGATCCACAATATCACACCATCGGGCAGACCCCAAAATTAAACCTCATTTTATTTTTGTTAATGAAAATTCTTCTTTTCACAATTCCTGTCTCCCTGTGTTTTCTTTATCTCTTTATTTAAACATGTGTTTATTGTTGAGTGAAGTATTAACGGGTGTTACAGTCAAGGTGTTTAGTATTAAAGTTACAGTCCAGGTGTTAGTATTAAAGTCAGCAAACATTACAGGTACATAACATTACAGGTACAGTTTACTTTTTAGCGGCTTAAACCATTTCGTCTTGCCAGGCCACACGTCCAATATCCGAAACAAAGTAGGCAGCAAATTTATCCCTCATTTGGGCAACTTCCACTGTAGTCCTCAGAGGGTGATCATGGTAATCCTACAATGTGGTAGTAACAGGTTCCTCAAGTTCTAAGTCGGGTCGCTCTTTCACCAGGATGTAATTGTGCAGAACAACACACGCTGTCACAGTCTCATCAATTGTCTCAATTTTTAGATTGATGGCTGTTCCCAAAATGCGCCATTTAGATACCAGCAATCCAAAGGCACACTCCACAGTTCTTCATGCCCTTGTCAGTCGGTAGTTGTAAATCCTTTTGGTGTGATTCAAGTCCCGACTTGAATATGGCTTTATGAGGTTGGCACACATTTGAAACGCCTCATCCCCAACCACAACAAATGGCATTGCGGTCCATCAGTGTTCAGAAGAGGTCATGACTGTGGAAAATTGAAATTGTTCCCATACAAACGTTGGCCCATGTCAGAGTTTGTGAAAGTCTGAGTCATTTTCTCATCCAAATGAGCCAACGTCCACGGCGACAAATCGACAGTCAGCATCTGCAATCGCCATGAGAACAATGGAAAAGTATTTTTGTAATTGAAATACTCGGATCAACTTCCAGCAGGTTTCATAATCCGAATGTGTTTACCGTCCACAGCCCCCAAACAGTTTGGAAAATTACAAGTGTTCTGGAATTTTGCAGCATTTTCCAGCCAGAGTTCAGTTGTGGGTTGGGGAAGGAATTCTTCATGCAGAACATCACATAAAGCATAAAGATGATAAGGTCTCTCCGGTAGCCTGGAATTTGCCGAACAGAAAATGGGAAAAAAGTCAGTACACGGCTTTTAGAACAATCATATTAATGACAGGTGTTTCTTTTTTAAAATTACGTACTTCAGGGTCACCAACAGACGTTCCTCAGCAGGAATTGCTCGACGTAGCTGTGTGTCCTGCCTGTTAATGGATCCTCGGACACATAGCAGCAAGTTATGGAAGCTCTGTTCCGACATTCTCATGTACTTGAAAAACTTCTCAGGGTTTTCACGCAGCTCTGTGTACAACGATTGGTAGGCTTCACGGCTATCTCGGACTTTAACGATGGGGTGTTGCCAATAGCAACGACGACGTCTTCTCCGTCTTTCTCTTCTTTCTTCTTCACAAGCCACAGCAAAAGCAACAGCCAATTCCAATGACAAATCCAGATTAAAAATGAAGCTCTCCATGCTAAGATCCATCTCGCAGCTGGATACAGCAGCAAAAGATGAGGATTTCATCAGTGCAGTGTGTCTATATGTAGAAATTCCATGAGACACGCCCATTGGGTGTCTGGTGTCAAGGAAACTCTACTGGAAAAGCATTGGAAGTATCAAACGCATGCGCATAAACAACGCAAATGCATGCAAAAACGCATACAAACGCATGCACAAGCAGCTTTTTTGCATCATGCGTAAGATGATGTGGATAAAAAACGCTGCGCAAACATGCGTTTGCATGAGTTTTTACATGCGTTTGCGCATGCAGATGATACGCTGCGCACAGAAACAGTAATGTGAACCTAGCCTAAAGGAGTGAGTTTTTGCTCTATGCACTAACCCAGCATTGCCACATGCTTTACTATGTTGTTAACAAATGGCAACATTATTAGAGTGGTTACCGTTTGGTAACTGCATAGTAAAGGATGTGGCAGCGCTGGGTTAGTGCAAGGAGAGAGATCTTGTGATAACACATGCAATCTTGCAGTTAAAACATTGAGGAGGGATGTGGGATCCCTCTCTTCTTGCTGCGATAACACAATTCGGAAGTTTGGACCCAACTTTTGCTAGTAGGTTTGGCTTTTTAAGGGGGCATTAGAGACACTTCTGGACACTTTGGTAATTACTAGGTGTTAATTAAAAAAATCACAAGTCAGAGACTAAATAAAAAAGGCAGCCAGAGAGTGGAGATAAGTGATCACAAAAGCCATTCAGACTCTTGACCAGATGCTTTAATTCAGGCCGCAGAACAAATTCTTAAGTAAATTTAGATCCGAGGTCAAACCCTTAACTTAATTCACATTCAAGACGATTCTTTGGAATTGATTTAAAATCCTAATTAGGCCTCTAAAATAATTCAGTCCTAAGGCCTAACTCCTAAATTAAGTCCTTAAAACAAGACATCTGCGTGCTAAGCTTCCTAATTCCAGAGCTTCATTCCCATGACAAGCAGTACCACATAGTTGTACTACTGGAAGTGTTAGGACTATGTGTACATCGCTTGATAGTGTCAGGACCTACTGTAGTGTGTTTGGTCCTAGAAATGAATAGAGGCCCTGCAGCAAGGAGGTATATATTGTATGTTGATATCTTATGGATTAATCAATTAGAAAAATTGGTGCAGTGTTGGGCTTCAGTTGAGCTTCAATTATTTTCTGTAGAAAGATTTTGATACATGATTTAGATGTTACCTTACCTAAAAAGACAGCAGAGTTCTGCTTCACAATGTGAAATTATGATGCTGAGTCACTTCTCATGGACAAGCCATGAGGTGAGGAAGTCAAGGATGTAGAGGACAAAAGCCAGAAGGGTACATCAAAGACAAAGGAATAAGACAAATGGGTAGTGAGAGGCAAAGTCCCGGGTTAGTTAACTACGGGCAGATTCTGTCAAAGACAATACAAGTAATACAAATGAGTAGTCAAAAGGCAAATCTAAGGTCCGGCAAGAAAGATCAGAAAATCAGAACACAGCACACAGAGAAAACACACCACAGAGCAAAGATAGAACTAGCAATGTTTTCATCATTGCCAGACAGCTAAACAGCCAAATAATCACTATGAATAAGTGACACCTGGAGGAAACTCCACAGGCCCGGTCAGATTGGACAGCTGAGCTGTAATTCAGAATACGGACAGCCCAGCACGCCCTTGATCCTATAGGGAGACTGAGCAGTCACTCAAAGCATCCTTTAAACACAGTGAGTGGTGGAATCATGACAGAAATGCATTTGATAAAGACTTAGAATAGCAAATGTCCTTGCACAAAGGTTGCAGAACATTCTTCTTGGTATTTACTGTGCATTGCGCTTAAGAATCTATTCACATAGCTATTCATAACTTTTGGGATATTTGGGGAACATTAATTACATTTTACGGGTTTCTTAATTGCCTTTAATTGTATAAATAATAAATATGTGATTGATCGAGAGCTTGATAGATGCCCCACCAGTCCTGAGATTAAGGATCCCGACATTCCATGTGTGAAGGGTGTGGTGTAGCCCATGCTTGACCACTTTTGCTTTCAAGTCTATGGGACTAAAGGAATGCATCTAAGTCAGTCCTATAGAATTGAATGGAGATGTATTTGAGGATGTACACCACCGCTCCATTAACACAGTGAACCATAGTTCTTAGGGTCATGGTGGTCCTAAGGGGGAGCCCCATCATACACACGTTTGTCATATAGAATATATATATATAACTTTTTAAAATCATAGAATCATAGAATCGTAGAGTTGGAAGGGACCACCTGGGCCATCTGGTTCAACCCCTTGCTCAAAGCAGGATTCGCTAAATCATCCCAGACAGATATCTGTTCAGCCACTGTTTGAAGACTTCTATTGAAGGAGAACTCACCACCTCTCGTGGCAGTCTGTTCCACTCATTGATCACTCTAACTGTCAAAAAGTTTTTTCTGATATCTAATCTGTGTCTCCTCCCATTCAGTTTCATCCCATTGCTTCTAGTCTTTCCTTGTGCAAATGAGAATAAAGATGATCCCTCTACAATGTGACAGCCCTTTAGATATTTGCAGACAGTTATTAAGCCTCCTCTCAGTCTTCTCTTTTGCAGGCTAAACATTCCCAAATCCCACAACCTTTCCTCATAAGGCAGGGTTTGCAGATCGGTCATCATTCTGGTTTCTTCTCTACCTTGTTTATGCTGATGATCAGTGATATGCAGCCTTTTGTGACGTCTGCCTGCGGTCTGGACTGCAGCCAGACAGCACCCCGAGAAACACTGAGACCCTTTACCCCTATACAGGGATCTGGATTTATAGCAGAGCCCAGGAGGCGCTGTCTGAATAGGAGCAATGACCAGAGCAGGACGGTCGCCAGAAAGGTGTTCCAATACAGGACACAGAGGCAATGATATCCGAGACTAAACCAGTCAGGCAGAAATGGTATAAAAACAGTAGACAGTAGCAGAGTCAGATTCCAGGTCGAAGCCAGAGTCATAAACCGGGAGGGCAGCAGAGGTACAGAATCGTTAGGCAAAAGCAGAGTCAGAATCCAGGCCAAAGTAAGAGTCATAAACCAGGAGGGCAGCAGAGGTACAAAGTCGTTAGGCAGAAGCAAAGTCAGAAGTCCAGGCAAAAGTCAGAGTCAGTAAAACAGCAATTCACACAGTAACACGCAGGGGAACCAAGAATATATCCGGCGGCCTGCAAGAGCAGTCCCAAGGTATTTAAGGGATCAGGTCATCCCTTACAGGCCCGTGGCCTGATGATGTCATCCGGACCGCCCCCAGGAGCAGGCTGGATGGTAATGCACCAGCCCCTTCATGACTGACCGAGGAGCGAAGCCTGCGTCCAGCGGACGCCTGCGCAGGAGCCTCATGACTATCGCCGCCACCACTCGGGGTTGAAGCACAACGCCTCCCAGAGACCAAGGCCGAGACTGCAGGCCACGGGTCAGACGGTGATAGGACAGTCCGGCGCCTCCTAGTGGTCGAGGCCGGAACAGCAGGCCCTGAGTCTGACGGTGATGTGATAGTCCGGCGCCTCCTACTGGCCGAGGCCGGGACAGCAGGCCCTGAGTCTGGCGGTGCCATGACAGTACCCCCCCCTCTAAGAGGGGCCTCCGGACCCTCAAAACCCGGTTTGTCAGGGTGGAGGAGGTGAAACCTGCTAATCAACCGCTTTGCACGAATGTCACTAGCGGGGACCCAGGACCTCTCCTCTGGGCCGTAGCCCTTCCAATGCACCAAGTATTGTACCGAGTTTCTCACTAGACGGGAATCAAATATGCCTTGGACCTCGTACTCTAAGGCGCCTTTGACCAAAACTGGAGGAGGAGGGGACCGGACGGGACGAATTGGGGAGCGGTATACCTTGAGGAGGGACTTATGAAAAACGTTAGGAATTTTAAAAGACTGCGGGAGTTTTAACCGAAACGCTACTGGGTTAATTACCTCTAATATTTCATATGGTCCGATGAACCTGGGACCCAGTTTGGCTGACGGTACCTTAAGTTTGATGTTTCTTGTAGAGAGCCAAACCTTGTCACCAACTCCCAGGTGCGGCCCCTGGGATCGTCGTCTATTGGCTGCCGAAGTCTGTCTAATTTGAGCCCCTTTTAAATTAGAGTTTACTTCGGACCAAATAGTCTTTAGACGATGTATACTTTGCTCAACCCCTGGGATTTCTGACATCTTGGCCGAAAATGATCCAAAGCGCGGATGTAGACCGAGGTTACAGAAGAAGGGGGTGGTTTTGATGGAGTCTTGGTATCTATTATTGAGAGCGAACTCTGCCAATGGCAAATGTTCCACCCAATCTGATTGATGTGCTGAGACATAGCAGCGGAGGTATTGCTCCAGCGTTTGGTTGGCACGCTCAGTTTGACCATTCGTCTCGGGATGGTATGCCGAGGAAAAAGACAACTCAACACCAATACGTCTACAGAACGCCCTCCAGAACTTCGAGACGAACTGGGTACCCCTGTCGGATACGATATTTGCCGGAACGCCGTGCAGACGTACAACGTGAAGAACAAACAACTTGCTTAAGGTTTCAGAGTTGGGTAAGCCGGACAGGGGAACAAAGTGAGACTGTTTACTGAACCTGTCCACCACCACCCAAATACAAGTTTTCCCCTCGGAAGGTGGCAGGTCTGTAATGAAGTCCATGGAGATGTGGGTCCATGGACTTTCAGGGGTGGGCAAGGGCTGAAGCCAGCCGGCAGGACGGTTATGGGGGGACTTGGCACGGGCACAGACTTCACACGCTGAGACGTACTCCTTGCAGTCCTTGGCCACCGTTGGCCACCAAAAGTTCCTGGTTACCAGCCTAGTGGTATTATTAAGACCAGGGTGGCCTGCCAGGACGGAGTCGTGAGATTCTTTTAACACTCGTAAGCGAAAAGTAGCTGGGACGAATAATTTTTTGGGGGGCGTAGAGTCAGGAACTTGTTCTGATGACCTACGGATCTCCTCCAGAAGGTCCAGAGATACTGCCGACACAACAATGCCATTTGCCAATATGGGAGCTGGTTCATAGTCCTCGGTGTGTGTGTGACAAAAGCTGCGGGAGAGGGCATCTGCCCTCACATTTTTGGTTCCGGGGCGAAAGGTGATTAAAAAATCGAACCTGGAGAAAAACAAGGCCCACCTGGCCTGCCTAGGGTTTAGTCTTTTAGCCGACTCTAGGTAGGTTAGGTTTTTGTGATCGGTAATAACAGTAATTTTGTGTTTGGCGCCTTCGAGGAAGTGGCGCCATTCCTCGAAGGCCCACTTAATTGCCAATAATTCTCGGTTGCCGATGTCATAGTTTCTCTCCGTGGCAGAGAATTTGCGGGAGAAAAAGGCACATGGACGAAGCTGAGTGAGGGATGCAGAGCCTTGTGAGAGCACTGCTCCCACTCCGACTTCGGAGGCATCCACCTCCACAATAAACGGGTGGTCCAAGTTTGGTTGAATCAACACCGGGTTGGCCACGAAGCACCCTTTTAGTGTGGAAAAAGCCCTGGTTGCCTCAGGATTCCAATTAGTCACGTCCGCCCCTTTCCGGGTAAGGTCCGTGAGTGGCTTGGCAATCTCTGAGAATCCCCTGATGAATTTGCGATAATAATTCGCAAATCCCAAAAATCGCTGGAGTGCTTTCAGCGATTTGGGTTGTACCCAATCCTTAATGGGTTGAATCTTGGCGGGATCCATGCGGAACCCCTTGCCTGAGACCATGTATCCTAAGAACTGCACCTCTTCGGCAAAAAAAAACACATTTTTCAAATTTCGCGAACAAAGAGTTTTCGCGCAGTCTTTGCAGTACTGAACGGACGTGTTGAGCATGAGTCACAGGATCAGCAGAATAAATCAAAATGTCGTCCAGATATACGACGACATACACCCCACAAATATCTCTAAAAATATCATTGACGAAGTGCTGGAATACTGCAGGAGCGTTACTGAGTCCGAAGGGCATTACCAGGTACTCAAAATGGCCAAGGGGTGTATTAAAGGCCGTTTTCCATTCGTCCCCATCTCTTATGCGGACCAGGTTATATGCCCCCCGGAGGTCAAGCTTAGTAAACCAGCGAGCTCCCAGTAACTGGTTAAACAGATCAGGAATGAGTGGCAGCGGGTATTGATTTTTTACCGTTATGGCGTTCAGCTCACGGTAGTCAATGCATGGTCTGAGTCCACCATCTTTTTTCTCTACAAAGAAAAACCCAGCTCCTACAGGTGAGGTGGAAGGTCTAATGAAGCCTTTTCAAAGGCTGTCTGCAATGTATTCCTTCATGGCTACACGCTCAGGACCAGAGAGGTTGAATATTCTCCCCTTAGGGAGACGGGCACCAGGGACCAATTCGATAGGACAATCGTATTCTCTGTGAGGAGGTAGTTTCTCCGACTCCACTATAGAGAAAACATCTTCATAATCCCTAAACGCATATGGAATAGAAGGTGTTTTAATTTTAATCTGGTTCACTGAAAAAGACATACAGTTACTCTGACACCGTGGACTCCAGCGCACAACGTCACCTATGCGCCAGTCAATAACCGGATTATGTTGGTGCAACCATGGCATGCCTAACACCACTGGATCTGATAAATTATATATAACAAAAAATGACATTTGTTCGTTATGTAACGTCCCCACTGACATAGAAATTTCGGCAGTAACGAATTCCACGCCTCCTTGGAATATTGATGTACCATTAATTGCAGCAGTCTGAATAGGCGCTTTAAGCCTTGACAGAGGTACACCAAGGCTCTTAGCACATAAAAAATCCATAAGGTTGACGGCAGCACCACAATCCACATAAGCCTTCACACACAGACGTTTCTTAGCAAATGAAAGGGAAACTGGTAACAACAGTTTGGCCGCTTTTGCGGGCAATACCTGACCCCCAACGCTGTCCAGGGGGTGATGGTCCAGGAATGTAGATTTCCAACAGCCAGCATTTTCCTTGAAGCTTCCAGGCTGCAGCATGTTTGAGCCTGAGAGTGACTTCCCAGGCTGAGCAATGTAACAGGTGTTTGGGCCAAGAATCAGCTCAGTCAAGAGGAAGGGAGAAAAAAAAAAAAGGTGAGGAAAACTGCTTTTATCTGTGTTAAGTATAGACACAAAAAGCAGTTTTATTTTTATGGCCGGATATAATGTGACGTCTGCCTGCGGTCTGGACTGCAGCCAGACAGCACCCCGAGAAACACTGAGACCCTTTACCCCTATACAGGGATCTGGATTTATAGCAGAGCCCAGGAGGCGCTGTCTGAATAGGAGCAATGACCAGAGCAGGACGGTCGCCAGAAAGGTGTTCCAATACAGGACACAGAGGCAATGATATCCGAGACTAAACCAGTCAGGCAGAAATGGTATAAAAACAGTAGACAGTAGCAGAGTCAGATTCCAGGTCGAAGCCAGAGTCATAAACCGGGAGGGCAGCAGAGGTACAGAATCGTTAGGCAAAAGCAGAGTCAGAATCCAGGCCAAAGTAAGAGTCATAAACTAGGAGGGCAGCAGAGGTACAAAGTCATTAGGCAAAAGCAGAGTCAGAATCCAGGCCAAAGTAAGAGTCATAAACCAGGAGGGCAGCAGAGGTACAAAGTCGTTAGGCAGAAGCAAAGTCAGAAGTCCAGGCAAAAGTCAGAGTCAGTAAAACAGCAATTCACACAGTAACACGCAGGGGAACCAAGAATATATCCGGCGGCCTGCAAGAGCAGTCCCAAGGTATTTAAGGGATCAGGTCATCCCTTACAGGCCCGTGGCCTGATGATGTCATCCGGACCGCCCCCAGGAGCAGGCTGGATGGTAATGCACCAGCCCCTTCATGACTGACCGAGGAGCGAAGCCTGCGTCCAGCGGACGCCTGCGCAGGAGCCTCATGACTATCGCCGCCACCACTCGGGGTTGAAGCACAACGCCTCCCAGAGACCAAGGCCGAGACTGCAGGCCACGGGTCAGACGGTGATAGGACAGTCCGGCGCCTCCTAGTGGTCGAGGCCGGAACAGCAGGCCCTGAGTCTGACGGTGATGTGATAGTCCGGCGCCTCCTACTGGCCGAGGCCGGGACAGCAGGCCCTGAGTCTGGCGGTGATGTGATAGTCCGGCGCCTCCTACTGGCCGAGGCCGGGACAGCAGGCCCTGAGTCTGGCGGTGCCGTGACACCTTTGCTCTTGTGCTAATTTTGTGTTACCTTTTTTGATATTTGACTGTTAACACAACTATTTATTATATTATGATAATTGAAAACCAAACTAAAGTTCCTTATGGTGCTTACTGGGGCTAGCTGCGCTTTACTGTTTTGGCCCACATACTCATAAAGCCCAAGACTTAAACAATCTAATGTTTTTTCTTCCTGATTTAGGATCTTTAAACAAAAATATATTGTTTTTTATTACAGAATACCAATTGTATTTTTATCTGGACATTTACTTTTTGTTTTGTACAAGTTCTTTCATCATTTCCTTTTCTACTTAGTTTATGTATCTTTCATTGTTTGCTGATTCTCTTTCTTTGTCTGTGGTCCTGACTCTCTTTTATATCCATGTACAATTTTTTCTCCATCACTTGTTCTATGAACTGGACTGTTTTTTGTTGCTTTCCCTGGCCCCTATCAATTATGTCGACCATTTGTTCTGAATTACTCTGAGCCCGAAGAGACTTGATGGCTTCTGAGGTGGAGTCTGGGGTTTGAGATGTATGGCGCTGCCATGTTTTGCTATATTTTGTCCAATGCCTGGACTAAGTACTAAGAGATCATTAACTGAAGCAGTCAGCACGATCCAGCCAAATAATAACTGTCCAAACACACAGGGCTCAAATTAGCTTTCAGGCAATAGAGAGGGTTTGACTGAGATTGAAATCGGCTGATAGTATTTCTTACACAACACAGACAAGGCACATTAACATCTCGTAAAAAGTTATGCTGCCTCCCCACAAATGCAGACTGTCGATGCCACAGGGGGCTAAACAAGTAAAAATAGTACTGCTGACATATAACATGCCAACATATTACATCCAAGCAAACCAATTCACAGGAGAAACATAAAAGCTCCCATACACACTAGGTCAAAGTGGACCAGATGCGCCAATTTTGGTGGGATTGGCTGACCATCTCATGTTTTTGAGGGGCTCCCAATTCTTCCCCCCTTAAGATGTCGGGGGATAGCCTGATCAGGTTGTTTAAATTCAGCAGACAATCTATTTGTTTTCCCACCCCTATCCACATGAATACTGGGCCAACCTAAGCATTCATATGTAAGGAGGAGTCAGGGATAGAGTGGATAGCTTAACCAGTGTTTGGCCAACAGCTTTCTGAAATGTCGGCCAAACCGGTACCCCCAAAACTGATTATTTGTGTGTAGTTTATAAGGACATAAGAATCAAAAATAGTTGGATATAGAGATTGTCTGAAACTATATAGCTCAGGCAGCAGAAGTGCTGTTGTCATACCTCCGCCAGTACCAGCTTCAGCGATATCTGCTTCTGCCACTAGACACCACCATGTTCATTTTATGGAGGCGGCTCTGATGATGCCGGAGACATCATAGCCATAAGCTCTGGGTGGCGCAGTTCTATCCAGCCAGAGATACTAGTGTGTCGGGAACCTGTGATACCACCTAGTTAGGCACAATATGTGTACACACCTCAGTCTAACAGCTGGGTAGTTGTAATCATCTCCCTGTTGTGGCCAATGGGGTCAATATCCCACCTTACTTCTGGAAATTGCTAGTTATACTTTTATAATGACCCTGGTTGATTCTCCTGTAGTTCTGCGCTAATCCTACTTGCTATATTCCTGTTACTAACCCTGAAGTTCATTTTCATCATGGTTTTGCCTCTGACTCCATTCTCCTGACTCTGACCTCAGCTATCTCATGACTTCATCTCTGATTAATGAATTTATCCTGTATCTACCTTCTCTGGTTTTGTTGGCTCTTGTCTGCCAGTTTATTCCACCGGCATGCAGCTACTCCACGGATGTAACCAAGGGAGCCCTGTTGTAAGCCTAGAATATTGGTTAAAGGATGAAAGCCAGAATTACACAGGGACCTGCTAAAAGATTATTTGTGGAACTTGGAAGACCTATGTAGAGCTAACAGGTGCACTTGTACAATTGCCACTTACTGCTCAATCTGAACCAAAGCACTTCCAGCCTCACTTGCTTATCACATCTAAAGTGGATTTCTCTGCAACAGACCGTTGTTTTTTTTAAATAAGGGTATAGATTCACTTGTATTCTTGTAACACACAAACATACTGTGTGTAGAATGTTAGGGGGATATAATAAGCTGACAGATTCCATTTAAGGCACTTCAAATAGGTGGTAGAAAAACCACAACTACTCCTTCTGATCATTATGCAGATGCACTCTCGGTTCTACTGAACATGCATGCGTTCTCAATGGGGAGTGCAGAATAAGCTGCTTCCAGACCCCTCTACCAGCACGGCTTATCTACCTTGCGAACAACATTTCATTTCAACATGCTCAATCCTTTTTCTCTCCAACACTTCCCAACATAGCAAACACATAGTGCCAAGGGTGTGCAAATACTTGAATCTCATCATAGTTTCAAACACCCTAGGACAGAGACTATATTGAGAAATTATATTAAAGGGTTTGTCTGGGACCAAGAATTTTATGACCTATCCTTGGGATAGTTGATCCAAATTCAAAATATAGAGGTAGTACTCCAATGGTTCAAGTTTAAAAAGTGAAAGATTAATACACCCATAAGTCATCAAGATCAGAATGATGGGAGTCTGCCAACCCGCCATGATCAGCTGTTACCATGTCCTTTGGCAGCTTGAAGTACACAAAGTATGGAGTCAGAATACCAGTGCAGTGGTCTTTCTCGGGTTCCGCTGCTCAGATCACATTCACTGCAATGAAAGATGAGCTACACTACCTGAGAATGACCATTACCCAGTGTACAGAGGTGTTGTGTTCTATCTCCGTACATCTATACACTGTAAACTTCTGCCAGCCATAACTTTAGGTATCAATTGAGCATTGATGGTAATGGGTGTCAGATCTCCATAATCAGACTACTCCCTCAATGTTCAAATGTGTGAAAAAAAATTCTAACTTATTAAAAACTAGATGTAAAGATCTGGCCACTTACTAAAGACTATAGGATGAATGGACGTATAGTAGAACGTAGTCCACAGCTCTAAGGGATGCAGACTTTTTCCAGTATGGAACACCAGTTGCGTCAATATTATTGTTGTCTTTTATTACAGATTTACTTGCTGTGTTTTATTAGATTTTTCCTTGCTCATCAGATCAGCCTCAGGAATCAGTGTTTCCATTCAGTGACAGTAAGCAGAGGAAGACATGCAGGCTACATCTTATGCATATGTGGTATTTGCAGGTACACAGGATGCAGTGACGAGTCGCGAGACAACCTGGTGCTTTCTAAAATAACTTTTATAAGACTGGGGGAACTTTCCTCAGTCACGGCTTGAACACAAAAAGGGGTAACACGTGTTGCCCTCGCAGGGGCTCTTGACAAGCAAACACCAATGAGTAGAACACGACTACTTCCGGCAATAGCCGGTCACTATAGGGCCGTGGTTGGCCGACTACGGGTCCTTAATTGAAAAGTCAACTTAGCTGCTGTCCAGACATCCCTCGCCATTCGGGTTGGTGGTCTTTTGGCTTAGTAGTTGCTGGGCCCAGTTGCTGAGGCGTTGACGGAGTCTTCACGCCCTCCGGCGCGCTGGCAACACGGGAGCCCCACAGGGCCTGGCGTAGTCCTTGGACGGTTGGGCCACACCCTCCGGACTGGGGCCAGCGGCAGCGATGTGTGGTGGCGGATGACAGGCCACCTGCGCAGCTAATGGCTGCGATGGGGAGTCCGCGGTCAGCAGAGGCCTGGCCCCTGCTGCGGGCCGGAGCGGGCCGGTGGTGGCCGCCGACGGCACGGTACTTGCCGCGGCCGCGGGCGAGAATGGGGTGGCTGCGGGTGGCGGGGAACAGGCCGCAGCCGCGGGCTGAGGAGAGGCGGCAGCAGCCGCAGGTGACAGCGGGTAGGCTGCAGCCGCGGGCTGAGAGGAGGCAGCAATGGCCGCGGGTTGAACTGGGGCCGCAGTGGCCGTGGGCTGGAGCAGGGCAGCAAGTCTCGGACAATCGCCTTGGTACCGTCCCTTTGGAGTCCTCAGTGAGTGTCCTCTCTCGCACTGGTAAGTCACTCTAGCTTCCCGTCAGTCCCACGCTCTCCAGCAGTCTCTGTCCCGGTCTGCTGACTCATCGTCTGGGGAATTCCCCGCCTCCTTTATACTGGTCCCTCCCCCAGCCCATCTGTCTGTCAGAACGGTCCGTCCCCAAATTCTTTCTCCCGGGAACAGTTTCCCCCGGAACCCGGATGACAGCTCCTTTGGTTCCTGCCCAGACACTCGACAGGGGCCATTCCTCCCACACTCCCCCGCCCTGTATGCTTGCCAGTCCTCGGGCGAGGGTTTTTGCAGACTTGGGTTAGTCTTTTGAGACGACAGTTCATGTCGCCATACGAACTGGTCCTGTTTGTAACGTTCAGGGGGTTTGCCAGCTGTTGACCTCGGAGCGTCGAAGCCTGGGTGTAGTGGAGTCTTCTGGGGTGGTGGAGGGTGGTCGACTAGTTGGTTCTGGTGGGATTTCCATGTCTACTGTAGTGCCACTGCTGGGGTGCCCCGCAGATGTGACGGGGAAGTCCTCTTCGTCATCCAGGTCCCAGACCATAGGCGGGGGTTAGGGACCTGGGGGGTCGGGTCGCAGGGGATCGGTAGACGTACATGGTCGTAACATGTTACGGTGCACAACCCGAGTGAGAGGCGCGTTGTTTCCTTCAGATTGTATTTCGTACACAGGTCCGTCGGGGCTTATTCGGCGCAACACTCGGTATGGGTTCACCTCCCACCGGGGTTCTAACTTTTCGGACCCACGAGGATACCCCGGTCCAGGGTTGTGGTTCCTCTGGGTTCAATTCCATCTCCGTAATTCCTTTGCCTTCTCGTCTGAACAGCAATGAGTAGGGGGTATAACCAGTCACTCGATGCACCCGATTGCTATATACCCACACTAGCTCGGGGACATATTCAGGCCAGCGGGCCTTGCGGTCACTCTCCAGGGTGCGCAGCATTTGGATTAGCGTACGATTGAATCACTCGCAGGCTCCGTTTCCCTGAGGGTGGAATGACGTAGTCAGCGATTTATCGATACCATAAAGATGGTGTAGCTCTTCCATGACTTTTCCTAGGATGCACACTCCTTGGTCCGAATGTATTCATTGTGGACAGCCGTACACTTGAATAAAGTTCTTACAAATCGCATAAGCAGCCGACTCTGTTGTTTGGTCTCGGGTGGGGGTGACCACGGCGAACTTGGTGAAATGGTCCACCATAACAAGACAATGTTCATACCCCTGATAGGCAGGAGCTAAGGTCAGATAATCCACCATAAGAAGCTCCAGAGGGGCTGATGTTACAATCGTTTGCACCGAGGCTCGCTGCACGGTTTAGCGCGCTCACACGGGCGGCAGGTTCGACAAGCTTCTTCTACGGCAGTGTGCAAGCGTGGGTGGTACACTATCTGCTGCAACCATTGTAAAGTCTTTTGAGCACCAAAGTGAGCCCCCTTTTCATGGGCTTCCCGGGCCAGTTGGTTGAGATGGGCTCCGGGCACGATCACCTGTCATATCGTAGCTGACGTGGTTCGTGACATGGCCTTTCGATATAAAAGTCCCTTTTTGATGACTAGTTTTTCCCACTGGCGCAGCATCAGCAACATATCCTGGGTCAAAGTCTGTCTCTGCAAGCCCGTGGGCAATTTACCGGTGGCCACCCATCAGCGCAGGAGTCCAATTTCTGCATCTTCTTGTTGCTGCTGGATCCAGTTGTCGCGGGGTTGTCCCAGCATCCCTCCTAAGAGTCCCGGATGAGGCATTTCTTGTGTGTTGACTGTAAGCGCGGCGGTGGTGAGGGCGAACGGCGTCTCATCTGCTTCTAATTCGTCGTCTCTGTTTCTCCCTGGGGTGGTGTGTCGGATTCTGGAGAGGGCGTCGGCGTGCACATTTTCAGCTCCCTGTTTGTAGATGATCTTATAATTGAATTTGGCCATCCAAGCCACCTACCGCTGCTCGAGGGCCCCCAGTTCGGCATTCTCCAAATGGACTAATGGGTTGTTATCGGTCCGCACTACTACTTCGGAGTCCGCCAGATGCTCTGCGAATCGCTCCGTCATTGCCCACACTACTGTGAGGAGCTCAAGCTTGAAGGAGCTGTAATTGTCCGGGTTGCGTTCTGAGTCGTGCAGTGACCCGCTACCATCTCCCGGCCATCCAGCACCTGTGACAACACAGCTCCTAGTCCCTGGAGGCTCCCGTCGGTATGCAGGATAAACGGTTGCGAAAAATTCGCATATGCCAGTACTGGGGCGTTTGAGAGAGCAGCTTTGAGGTCTTGAAACGCATCCTCTTGCGGTCGCTGCCACTGGATCTTCCGTCTATTCACCCCGGCGGGAGCCCCCTTCAGCAGGTCCTGCAGGGCTTGGGCTCGGCGTGCAAAATTCTTCACGAACCGACGGTAGTAGCCGGCCAACCCCAAGAAGGCCCGCACATCCTTCACCGTCTCGGGGGTAGGCCACCCCTGGATGGCAGCGACCTTTTCCAGGTATGGTCGAACGCCCTCTGCCGAGACGGTATGCCCCAGGTACTCTATCTGGGTGCGGAACAGGTGGCATTTCTGGGGCTTTACCTTTAACCCGTACTTCTGCAGCCGGCCGAGCACCTGCCCCAACCGCCTCAGGTGGTCCTCGAACATGGCGGAATAGATAATGATATCGTCCAGATATATCAACGTGGCTTCAAAGTTGAGGTCCCCTAGACACCGCTCCATCAACCACTGAAAAGTTCGGGGGCGTTGGCCAGCCCAAACGGCATCCGATTGAACTCGAACAATCCCATGGGAAGGATGAATGCCGTCTTTCCTCTGTCTTCCTCCGACATCGGCACTTGCCAGTACCCGCTGGCCAGGTCAAGGGTCGAAAAGTACATTGCGTTCCCCAGGGCGGACAGAGACTCTTCTATGCCGGGCAGTGGATATGAATCCTTGATGGTGCAGGCGTTCAACTTCTGGTAATCCACGCAAAAACGTAGAGTGCCATCTTTCTTCTGAACCAGGACAATAGGGGCCGCCCAAGGGCTTTGGCTTTCTCGTATGACCCCCTTCCGGAGCATTTGGGCTAATAGAGTTTTCACTTCCTGAGATAGCTGCGGTGGTATTTGCCAATACCGCTCCCGGATGGGGGCCGCTCCTGCCGTGGGGATCCCATGCGTGATGGCCGTGGTACATCCGAAGTCGTCCTCGTGGCTGGCGAAGACACTGTAATATTGCCCAAGGAGTGTCTCTACTTGGAGAAGCTGGGCTGGCGTTAGGCCGGAAAGTTCAGCCCGCATTCTCTCCAGAATGACTCGACCTCTTTCTTGGGCCGCGGACACGGCAGCCTGTTGGGTTCGTACCGTTACTGCCTAGGGATCTTCGGGTTGCACCCGCAACTGGACTTCAGGGTCCGGCAGCAGCTCCTTCAATGGCCTTACTAGTTTGGCCATTTCGGCCCGGGCTTCAGGGTGATATCCTGATCTTCCAGGTTGACCAACGTACCACAACGTACCAAGACGGTCCCCTCCCACACTGTGGCCAGGGAGCGGGCCACCAGGATGCCAGGGTGCTGCACCTCTACGCCCTCCAGTGGTATTGGGGCGCGGATCGGCAGAGCCACCACCGTCTGTCCCAGAGGAAGCACGAGCGAGGGGGCCGCCAGCGCGATGACCTTGCCCAGCGCTTCACCCTCCTGACACTCCTGGAGCACTCACACCTCCCACACCAACCGCTGGAAGACCTGCCCCTGGGCCGTGCGAGAACCCCACTGACTTAGGGCCTCCTGGAATCGTTGAGGAGTAGATTGCCGAACTCCCGCAGTACATTCATGCCCAAGATGATCGGATGACAGTCGTTAGTCTCTCCTTGAGTCAGGATTAGAGTTGAGCGAAACGGGTCGAAAAAATTCAAAAGTCGCCGACTTTTGGCAAAGTCGGGTTTCATGAAACGAAACCCGACCCTAGGATGAGGTCGGCCACGAGGTCGGCGACTTGCGCGCCAAAGTCGCGTTTCAAAAGTTTGTTTTGCGCTCTTTTTCAGCCAATCAGGATCCACGGACACTGTGGGCAACGTGATGACATAGGCACGGGTCACCACCATCTTTCAGAAGGGCATGCAAGTGATTGGCTTGCTTTGGTGGGCGTCACAGGGGGTATAAAAGGGCGTGCACGCCGACCGCCATCTTACTTCTGCCGATCTTAGCATAGGGAGAGGTTGCTGCTGATTCTGTAGGGAGAGCGTTAGGCAGGGAAGAAGACAGAAAAACTGCTTCTGCTGCTAGCGATTTGGCCTGCACAACACACCAGTCACTGTGTGTGCAGTGCAAGGGGAGGCTATATAGTGGTGTATCAGTGGTGTTGGTTGTTGGGCTGCCTTCTAAGGCTTCCTGACAGGCTGGCATTGCTGTTTACCCACTGCTCCGCAAACTGCTTTTTTAAAAGCAATCCAATCTCCCTTATCCTCTAGTCACTTTGGTCACAGCTGCGCCATCGAGCCTGTCACATAGCGCTCAGATAATTCATTGGGCCTCAAACTGCTTTTTTAAAAGCAAGCCCAATTTTTTTTTTTGTCCTGCTGAGAAGAAAAAAAAACTGCTTCTGCTGCTGATAGCAATTTGGCCTGCACAACACACCAGTCACTGTGTGTGCAGTGCAAGGGGAGGCTATATTGTGGTGTATCAGTAGTGTTGGTTGTTGGGCTGCCTTTTAAGGCTTCCTGACAGGCTGGCATTGCTGTTTACCCACTGCTCCGCAAACTGCTTTTTTAAAAGCAATCCAATCTCCCTTATCCTCTAGTCACTTTGGTCACAGCTGTGCCATCGAGCCTGTCACATAGCGCTCAGATATTCATTGGGCCTCTCACAATCCAAAAGTGTCCAGTGTCCAAAAGTGTGTGCAGAGATTCAAAATCTCCCTTATCCTCTAGTCACTTAGGTCACAGCTGTGCCATCGAGCCTGTCACATAGCGCTCAGATATTCATTGGGCCTCACACAATCCAAAAGTGTCCAGTGTCCAAAAGTGTGTGCAGAGATTCAAAATCTCACTTATCCTCTAGTCACTTAGGTCACAGCTGTGCCATCGAGCCTGTCTCATAGTGCTCAGATATTCATTGGGCCTCACACAATCCAAAAGTGTCCAGTGTCCAAAAGTGTGTGCAGAGATTCAAAATCTCCCTTATCCTCTAGTCACTTAGGTCACAGCTGTGCCATCGAGCCTGTCACATAGCGCTCAGATATTCATTGGGCCTCACACAATCCAAAAGTGTCCAGTGTCCAAAAGTGTGTGCAGAGATTCAAAATCTCACTTATCCTCTAGTCACTTAGGTCACAGCTGTGCCATCGAGCCTGTCACATAGCGCTCAGATATCAGTGGGCCTCACACAATCCAAAAGTGTCCAGTGTCCAAAAGTGTGTGCAGAGATTCAAAATCTCACTTATCCTCTAGTCACTTAGGTCACAGCTGTGCCATCGAGCCTGTCACATAGCGCTCAGATATCAGTGGGCCTCACACAATCCAAAAGTGTCCAGTGTCCAAAAGTGTGTGCAGAGATTCAAAATCTCCCTTATCCTCTAGTCACTTAGGTCACAGCTGTGCCATCGAGCCTGTCACATAGCGCTCAGATATCAGTGGGCCTCACACAATCCAAAAGTGTCCAGTGTCCAAAAGTGTGTGCAGAGATTCAAAATCTCACTTATCCTCTAGTCACTTAGGTCACAGCTGTGCCATCGAGCCTGTCACATAGCGCTCAGATATTCATTGGGCCTCACACAATCCAAAAGTGTCCAGTGTCCAAAAGTGTGTGCAGAGATTCAAAATCTCACTTATCCTCTAGTCACTTAGGTCACAGCTGTGCCATCGAGCCTGTCTCATAGTGCTCAGATATTCATTGGGCCTCACACAATCCAAAAGTGTCCAGTGTCCAAAAGTGTTTGCAGAGATTCAAAATCTCCCTTATCCTCTAGTCACTTAGGTCACAGCTGTGCCATCGAGCCTGTCACATAGCGCTCAGATATTCATTGGGCCTCACACAATCCAAAAGTGTCCAGTGTCCAAAAGTGTGTGCAGAGATTCAAAATCTCACTTATCCTCTAGTCACTTAGGTCACAGCTGTGCCATCGAGCCTGTCACATAGCGCTCAGATATCAGTGGGCCTCACACAATCCAAAAGTGTCCAGTGTCCAAAAGTGTGTGCAGAGATTCAAAATCTCACTTATCCTCTAGTCACTTAGGTCACAGCTGTGCCATCGAGCCTGTCACATAGCGCTCAGATATCAGTGGGCCTCACACAATCCAAAAGTGTCCAGTGTCCAAAAGTGTGTGCAGAGATTCAAAATCTCCCTTATCCTCTAGTCACTTAGGTCACAGCTGTGCCATCGAGCCTGTCACATAGCGCTCAGATATTCATTGGGCCTCACACAATCCAAAAGTGTCCAGTGTCCAAAAGTGTGTGCAGAAATTCAAAATCTCCCCTGTCCTATAGACACCTTTTACCTTGTTTTACATACTATATAGTTTGTTGGATTTTGTCTACATTTCTACCAAAAATGAGGAAGGCTGGTGGAAGAGGCCGTGGAATTGGGCGGGGGTTGGCAGCTGGTAATGATGGTGTTGGTGGTGGATCTGATGGTAGTGGCAAGAGCAAAATAGGACCGAATGCAGGAGGTGTTGAGCCTGCGTCATCGTCTGGCTACATAAGGCCTCGAACGCTTAGTTTTCTAGGAGTTGGCAAACCGCTTTTAAAGCCAGAGCATCAGGAAAAAGTTTTGTCTTACATTGCTGACTCAGCCTCCAGCTCTATCGCCTCCTCTTCTTCAGTTGTAAAAAGTAAAAGCACTGAGTCGTCATTGGAGGCTCATGTTCATGAACCACACCTTTCCTTGTGTCCTTCACCCCAACCAAGATTGAAGGATGACGCAGGCCATACTACTGATTACTCCATGGAGCTGTTTTCACATACCATGCCTGGATTATCAAGTGAAATGGTGAATTACCCAGGCCAAGATGAATCTGACATGGAGTGCACTGATGCACAGCCGCTGATGGATGATTCTGCTGGTACATTCACTCAGAGCACTACATTGTCCTCGCAGTGTACAGAGCCAGATTCTGACCCTGATGAGACTCAGGTGCCCCTTCCCGCACACTATACCACCATACACGGTGACACAGAGGAAGGTGCACATGACATAGAAGAGGAGGTGATGGATGACCCAGTTGTTGACCCAGATTGGCATCCATTGGGGGAAGAGGGTGCTGCTTCCAATAGCTCAGATGAGGAGCATCCACAGCAGACATCGACATCGCAACAGCTGTTATCTGGCAGGCCCGGAGCACTCCAAAGACAGGTTCCAAACATCAAAAGAGTTGCTGGACAGCTTGTCCAGAGGGTCAAAAGATCACAGCGTGCTAGGCCGCAAAATGTCTGCCAAAGTAGGAAGAGTGCAGTGTGGCACTTTTTTGAACAAAATCCTCATGATCAGGCCAAGGTTATCTGTAAGAAGTGCGCAAAGACCTTTAGCCGAGGGAAAAATCTGAAAAATTTGAATACCAGTTGCATGCTTAGACATTTAACCAGCATGCACTTGCAAACGTGGACACAACACCAAACCTCAAGTGCCACATGTGCAACTGATCACAACGAAGGTAGTCAGCAACGCTACATTGTTTCCCCCACTGTAAGCCCACCGGTTAGCACAGCAGCAAATGTTGAGGTGTCGTTGCAAGGCCACAGCAGTCAGGGAATCCCACTGTTATATCAACGAAAGACTGATTCTAGGCCATCAGAAAGAACACCAACTCCATCACCATCATCAACCCTCTCTCAGTCCGCCCTGTCCACTGCTACTTCCACCATATGCAGCTCTCAAGTCCAGCTCACCCTCCCAGACACTATGAGTAGGTCAAGAAAGTACTCAGTCTCTCATCCGCGTACACTGGGTTTGAACGCCCACATTGCCAAACTAATCTCGTTTGAGATGATGCCCTTTCGGTTGGTGGAAAGCACAGCTTTCCGCGAACTCATGGCCTATGCAGTACCACGCTATGACCTACCCAGTCACCACTTCTTCTCTCGCAAAGCCATCCCAGCCCTCCACCATCATGTGAAAGACCGCATTGTCCATGCACTCAAGCAGTCAGTGAGCGGAAAGGTGCACCTCACTACTGATGCATGGTCCAGTCGGCATGGCCAGGGCCGTTACGTGTCCATCACTGCGCACTGGGTTAATGTGGTGGATGCAGGGTCCACAGGGGACAGCGGTGGTGGGACAGTGCTGCCTAGCCCACGGTATAGGAAACAGTTGGCTGTAGGCGTTCGACCCTCCTCCTCCTCCTCCTCCTCCTCCAGAAGCGAAAGCTCGTCCACAGAGCGCAGTCGTACGAGCACTCCATCTGCAGCTGCCACTGTTGCACACGATGTGTCCCCCTATCGAGCAGCTAGTGGAAAGCGTCAGCAGACTGTGTTGCAGATGATGTGTTTGGGCGACAGACATACCGCCGAGGTGCTGGCCGAGTACTTGAAGCGACAAACTGAGTCATGGCTGGGCAGTGTACATCTTGAGGCAGGCAAGGTAGTTAGTGATAACGGCCGTAATTTTGTGGCAGCCATAGCCCTTTCAAAACTCAGCCACATACCTTGCTTGGCTCACATCTTGAACCTGGTGGTGCAGTGCTTCCTCAAAAATTATCCGGAGTTAACAGCCCTGCTCCAAAAGGTGCGAAGACTGTGCGCGCACATCCGCCGGTCGCCTGTACACTCCGTTCGTATGCAGAAGCTGCAGCGATTGCTCCACCTTCCCAACCACCGCCTCATTATCGACATTGCAACAAGGTGGAACTCCACCCTGCACATGGTGGAGCGGCTGTGCGAGCAGAGGCAGGCCATAATGCATTTGTGGGAGGATACACGGCCAGGCACTTTGAGAGCAGACATGGAGTTGACAGGTGTGCAGTGGTCGAAGCTGAAAGACCTCTGTAAAGTCCTTCAGTGTTTTGAGGAATGCACACGGCTGGTAAGCGCAGACGACGCCATCCTAAGCATGAGCATCCCACTTATGCGTCTGCTCATGCAAACTTTGACGCACCTTAAGGAGCAGGCGTCTGCAGCCAATGTTGATGAGGAGGAAGAGGAGGAGGGAATCCTTGATGACATTCAGCCATTGTCTGCTCAGGGACCTCTCCTGGACGAGGTGGAGGAAGAAGAGGAGGAGGAGGATGATGATGGGGATGATTACTTAGGGGAGGAGGATGCATCTCGTGGGGCAAGTGAAAATGTTGGCGTGGCAAAGTCTGGTACAGGGTTTGTGCGTGACTGGAGGGATGTGGATTTGCCAGAAAGTGCTCCTCCAACCAGCACTCGCAGTGCATCATTGACACCGGGAACATTGGCCCACATGTCAGATTATGCCTTGCGGATCCTAAAAAGGGACCCCCGCATTGCCAAAATGATGAACGATGACGACTACTGGTTGGCCAGCATCCTGGATCCACGCTATAAAGGCAAATTACAAAACATCATGCCACAGGAGAACCTTGACCTAATATTGGCTAATAAACAAGCAACTCTGGTAAATCGGTTGCTTGAGGCATTCCCCGCACACAGCAGCGGTGATGGTTCTCACACAAGCCGTACGGGCCGGGGGCAGCTTGGCAGAGGTGTTCGTGGTGCACACAGCAGAAGTGGCGTTGGAGACAGGGGTTTCATGACAATGTTGTGGACTGATTTTTCAAATACCGCTCACACAACTGGTAATACTGCATCGATGGAAAGTGACAGGAGACAGCAGTTGTCAACCATGGTTACAAACTACTTTTCCTCCCATATCGATGTTCTCCCACACAGGTCATTCCCCTTTGACTATTGGGCCGCTAAACTGGACACCTGGCCTGAATTGGCCCAATATGCCTTACAGGAGCTCGCTTGCCCAGCTGCAAATGTGCTATCGGAAAGAGTCTTCAGTGCAGCTGGATCAATCCTGACAGAAAAAAGGACCCGTCTGTCAACCCAAAATGTGGATGATCTAACCTTCATTAAAATGAACCATGCATGGGTTTCCAAGGATTTTGTCCCACCTTCCCCTGATGACACATAGGGTGACAGAAAAATGGCTTGCTTTGGTCCACCTCTTCCTGGGACTTGACCTATTTCGCCTTTTGCATCAGCTGAATGTCCAACATCAACATATGCCACTTTCTAAAACTCCCTAACTGTGCTGCCTCCCCCCCCATGGCCGGGGTCACCACCTAGCGCACGACACCGTGCGAGTGCCGTTGCCCTGGACAGGTGGGTAGGCCGACTCTTGGGCGCGGGCACTGGCACAGGGTCCCTCATAGTGCAATCAAGTGTCTCTGACGGTGGTGGTGCACACCCGCCGTCAGACACACCGCTGTACTATGAGGGGCCCAGTGCCAGTACCGACGCCCACGAGTGGGACCCCCTTGCTTGGGCAGGGCCCCAGCATTTGCAATCTTTACCTCTCCCTGCTCCTCCGCTGTGTAATCTGGGCCGTCAAATCCATACTGTGCCTGACACCGTCTGAGCCTGCCTCCTGAGACATATATTTTGAATGTGTACGCTATCCATACATGTTATCCGGGGATACGGTACCCTTTCTAACCTTTGTGCAATCACGTGCAATCCATACTGGGCCTAACACCGTCTGAGCCTGCCTCCTGAGACATATATTTTGAATGTGTACGCTATCCATACATGTTATCCGGGGATACGGTACCCTTTCTAACCTTTGTGCAATCACGTGCAATCCATACTGGGCCTAACACCGTCTGAGCCTGCCTCCTGAGACATATATTTTGAATGTGTACGCTATCCATACATGTTATCCGGGGATACGGTACCCTTTCTAACCTTTGTGCAATCACGTGCAATCCATACTGGGCCTAACACCGTCTGAGCCTGCCTCCTGAGACATATATTTTGAATGTGTACGCTATCCATACATGTTATCCGGGGATACGGTACCCTTTCTAACCTTTGTGCAATCACGTGCAATCCATACTGGGCCTAACACCGTCTGAGCCTGCCTCCTGAGACATATATTTTGAATGTGTACGCTATCCATACATGTTATCCGGGGATACGGTACCCTTTCTAACCTTTGTGCAATCACGTGCAATCCATACTGGGCCTAACACCGTCTGAGCCTGCCTCCTGAGACATATATTTTGAATGTGTACGCTATCCATACATGTTATCCGGGGATACGGTACCCTTTCTAACCTTTGTGCAATCACGTGCAATCCATACTGGGCCTAACACCGTCTGAGCCTGCCTCCTGAGACATATATTTTGAATGTGTACGCTATCCATACATGTTATCCGGGGATACGGTACCCTTTCTAACCTTTGTGCAATCACGTGCAATCCATACTGGGTCTAACACCGTCTGAGCCTGCCTCCTGAGACATATATTTTGAATGTGTACGCTATCCATACGTGTTATCCGGGGATACGGTACCCTTTCTAACCTTTGTGCAATCACGTGCAATCCATACTGGGCCTAACACCGTCTGAGCCTGCCTCCTGAGACATATATTTTGAATGTGTACGCTATCCATACATGTTATCCGGGGATACGGTACCCTTTCTAACCTTTGTGCAATCACGTGCAATCCATACTGGGCCTAACACCGTCTGAGCCTGCCTCCTGAGACATATATTTTGAATGTGTACGCTATCCATACATGTTATCCGGGGATACGGTACCCTTTCTAACCTTTGTGCAATCACGTGCAATCCATACTGGGCCTAACACCGTCTGAGCCTGCCTCCTGAGACATATATTTTGAATGTGTACGCTATCCATACATGTTATCTGGGGATACGGTACCCTTTCTAACCTTTGTGCAATCACGTGTAATCCATACTGGGCGTGAGAACGGCTGGCGAGCTGTTAAGCAAGCTACAGCACCTGTGGTTTGCACACGTAAGTTTTTCATTTTTTCAGGAATGACGGTTAGGCCTAATTCCGGAACTGCAGTTGACCTGAACTTACTGGGAAATCATTGTTCGCGGGTAATAATTGTAATCAGTGATCCCCATCACTAACGTTGTTCAGCGGGTTATCTGCACCTGTAAGCGACAAACGCTGGCCTTTTCAGTGTAGCGCACATGCAGCCACGGACATGTAAGGGCATGACACACCAGTTATTGGCCAATCTCATGTTCCAGAGCCTCACGTGTCCCTCTAGTAAGCCGGACTCGGACCGCGGGGCATGACGGAGTCTCGTTCGTTAACGGAATTAAGCTTGCAATGTGTGCATCTGTTCTGTAGCTGGCATGGTTGAGGTTTCCCAGGTGGAGTCGAATTTAACCGTAGGCTCCACTCCTGGTGGTGCCCTTCTGGACATTCCTTTAAGGTTCAGCTTTGCAACCATACTGCCCACGTAAAACAAACAATTTGCCTTCATGAACGCTGTTTGGAGGGTCATGACTCGTGGGAATAACGCCGCCCAATCAGTTAACCTGCTAGAGAGATCCTTCGTTGCTCCCAAGCATGACATCACACTCCCTAGGAGGAAGGTAATGCCACTGTGGCGACCGTACTCCTGGGGGCGACACAAGTGCACTGATGCCCAGCCACTGCTCGATGAATCTGCTGGTACATTGACCCAGACCACTACATTCCCCTCGCACGCTACACGGCCTGAATCTGACCCTGATGAAACTCAGGTTACCCTTCCCATATACAGTTCCATCTTACACGGTGACAAAGAGGAAGCTGCAGATGAAAGTGCAGGTTCGGCCCACCCGCCATCAGACACACCACCGTACTATCAGGGGCCCTGTGCCAGTGCCGTCGCCAACGAGTGGGCCCCCCCTGCTTGCTCAGGATCACAGCACTTGCAAGGTTGAAATACTGTGCAGTGAGATGGAAGATGGGGACGACGAGGAGTCCAGACTAGTACAGGGATTCCCTAGCGAGGAGACTTATTTGATTGTTTTCAATGTTGGGACAGCAATTTTTGGGGAGCACGTTACTCTGGAGAATGATAGATGGGGCCCACCATACACTGGAACATTCCAAAGGTGGACATCAGACACTGGAGCAGCATTTACAGGGCCCATTATACACTAGAGCATTAGAAATGGGGCACATTATGTTTGGAGCATTATTTGGGCCCATAAGACAGTGGAGCTTCATCCATGGGGACCAACATATACTGTAGCATTATGTGGAGCTCATCATATACTGTTTCAAACATTATATGGGACCAATGATTCTGTATGGAGAAATAGATGGGCCTCGTCATGAGATGTAAAAAGTGAAGTATTTTTCATTGTACTATACCGCTATTTCTCTGCCGTATCGGGGCATGATGAGTTTTGGTATGTGTTAAAGGGGCGCTCTTTCGCCCAGGGCACATGAAAACCTGGAGCCAGCCCCCCCCCACAACTTTAGCCAAATATCCCCCATTTTTCAGTGCGTAACTTATATTATGAAGTTAATTAAGGTTGACAAGCTTAAGTAAGAAGAATTGATGCTTTTGGCATTCAAATGGGCACTGTAGGTGTGTTTCCTGTCCTCCTCTCACTGCCGACTTTTATTCCCCATTGACTTACATTGGGTTTCGTGTTTCGGGACGACCCCGACTTTTCCCTATAATCGGACGATCTTGCTCGACCTGACTTTTGGAAAAGTCGGGTTTCTCGAAACGAAACGCGACCCTAAAAAACCAAAAGTCGCTCAACTCTAGTCAGGATCACTCCCCGGTGACCGAGGGATTTTCCACACAATGTCATCTGAAGCCACACCACCCCGGCGACAGGAACCGGCAGTTGGTTTGCGGCCATTAGTCATATCATGGGCCCCCACTGGGGCCTTGCCACTTCCGGGAAATGCTGCTGGAAGTACGTTGCTGGCATGGTCGTCACCTGCGACCCCGTATCCACTAGGCACCGCACAGCATGACCCTCAACTTCGACCCATACTATTGGGCATTTTGCGAACAGTTCTTCGGGACTTCCACCACCCCTCATTGTGGCATCCAGCTCCGAGCGGCGTCCCCCATGCCCGAAGCCCTCTAGTTTAATGTCCGCCGGGGCGGGTATCTCCCACGCCGCGGAAACTCCCGTGCAAAGTGGTCCAGTTCTCCACACTCATGACACCGGGGCGGTGAGGCTCGGCCACCCCGGGTATTGCGAGGCCCCCAAGGCCCGGAATTGTAGCCAGGTCAGCCGGGCACAGGCTCCGTTCTTTTCTTCACTTTGGCCAGCATGCCCCGGATACTCTTCAGTTCTTGTCTCATTTCCTCAATCCATTGAGGTTCTTCGACAACGCTTACAGAGGACTCCATGCTCCGGGCCTTCCCCACAAGAGCCGTCATCCCCTGCTCTTGCTCTCGCACCCGGGCCTGACTACCCACTTCAGAAAAGGCTAACCGTGGGTTCACTCGAACCTGTTCCCGCAATGCCTGCTTGAGTAGCGGGTCCCGGAGACCAGCCACAAGCACGTCACACAGGGTAATGTCGATGGGCCCTACCCCTATTCCGTCCTTCCTTTCTATGGCGGTGTGTAGCTCATGGAGGGCGTTCATATACTGGGTGTTGGTCTCCCCCTCCCCCTGCATCCAACTGAACAACCGGGTTTTCAACTCTCCCACGTCTGTTGTGGGATCCCCGTGGGTCTCTTCCAGGATCTGTAGGACCCTGGCGAAGGTGTTACGATGCCCCGGGGTTCTCAACATTACCGACTTCCGGGCCTCCCCATCTAGCGCCATAAGGGCCACCTCAGCCTCTAAATCGGGGGTCATGGGGTGCATGCGGAAAAGGCCCCGCATACTTTCTGTCCAGCTCCACAACAGCGTATCAGAGCCAGAAAACCAGGGCAGGTTACTCAGCATAGCCCCCAGGGAGATGCTGGAGCGGGGACCCCCATCATCCGCAGCACCCGCAGCCCTACTCTGATCAGGCGCACCACCATCTGCGCTCGGAGACTGCATCCTGCTGACTACACCAAATGTGGTATTTGCAGGTATGCATGATGCAGTGACGAGTCGCGAGACAACCTGTTGCTTTCTAAAATAACTTTTATAAGACTGAGGGAACTTTCCTCAGTCACGGCTTGAACACAAAAAGGGGTAACACGTGTTGCCCTCGCAGGGGCTCTAGACAAGCAAACACCAATGAGTAGAACACGACTACTTCCGGCAATAGCCGGTCACTATAGGGCCGCGGTTTGGCTGACTATGGGTCCTTAATTGAAAAGTCAACTTAGCTGCTGTCCAGACGTCCCTCGCCATTCGGGTTGGTGGTCTTTCGGCGTAGTAGTTACTGGGCCCAGTTGCTGAGGCGTTGACGGAGTCTTCGCGCCCTCCGGCGCGCTGGCGACACTGGAGCCCCACAGGGCCCGGCGAAGTCCTTGGACGGGTGGGCCGCAGCCCCCGGACTGGGGCCAGTGGCAGCGATGTGCGGTGGCGGATGACAGGCCACTTGCGCAGCTAACAGCTGCGACGGGGAGTCCGCGGTCAGCAGAGGCCTGGCCCCTGCTGCGGGCCGGAGCAGGCCGGTGGTGGCCACCGACGGCACGGTACTTGCCGCAGCCACTGGCGAGAACGGGGCGGCTGTGGGTGGTGGGGAACAGGCCACAGCCGTGGGCTGAAGAGAGGCGGCAGCAGCCGCGGGTGACCATGGGTAGGCCGCAGCCACGGACTGAGAGGAGGCGGCAAAGGCCACGGGTTGAACTGGGGCCTCAGTGGCCGCGGGCTGGAGCAGGGCAGCAAGTCTCGGATGATCGCCTTGGTACTGTCCTTCTGGAGTCTTCAGTGAGCATCCTCTCTCGCACTGGTAAGTCGCTCTAGCTTCCCGTCGCTCCCACGCTCTCCGGCAGTCTCTGTCCCGGTCTGCTAACTCATCGTCTGGGGAATTCCCCGCCTCCTTTATACTGGTCCCTCCCCCAGCCCATCTGTCTGTCAGAACGGTCCGTCCCCGAATTCTGTCCCCCGGGAACAGTTTCCCCCGGAACCCGGATGACGGCTCCTTTGGTTCCTGCCCAGACACTCAACGGGGGCTGTTCCTCCCACACATACATAAGGCCAAACCCAAGATTAGTAATCAAGGAACTCTATCAGTCCATCGTTCTTGCAGCCACTGGTCCCATTGTGAAGATGGAGATTGTAGACCAAGGGGAGCCATCACTACAAGGGGTCTCACATGCAGTCCCAGGCGATGGGCTTATGGAATTTTCTTAATTTGTTTGAACTAAAAGCAAATGTGTTAGGAAGCGAGAGAAAAATAATCCACATTTTGCTAGAGTGACGTTGAGGGGAGAGGATCTAGGCTGAGGTCCTGGAACCATGGATTATGGATGGCCTATGGAGTTTTGGAGATCGGATGCTGCCTGGGTTGTATCCCCCCGCTATGGTTGAGGGATTTGTCGCCTTGAACTCACAAACTTTCTTAAGGATTGTTGGTCCCAGATACATGGACGTCGGTTGTGTTATTTGTCATCTGGCGGAGCCTGGACTGTGACTACAGAGTATACTGGCAGGAGGTACAAAATCTGTAGACCAACCAAAAGTTGGGAGATAGTGAATATCGTCTGGTACTCGGGCAGTGGGACTATCGGCCCCAGGGAGCGGATTTTGTGGACTGTGGGTATTGCATTTTGGCTATCTACCCGGATTTGTTGTAAAACCATGGATGTAAGGAATAAAAAATAGTTGCATCGTTAACCTGCCTAGATGATTATTACAACCCACCACCTCAGATCTTCACAATAGAGTATTGTTATAAAATCAGGTTTAAACCAGTAGTCAATGTGCGACAAGTGCTGGGGCGACAGATGTCGAAAGGCCACTATACTGTATGTAAAATTTATCCAGTGCACAGTTGTTCCTTTTTCACGGATACCATTAGCAAAAAAGAAAGGGGAAGGCATGCAGAAGTCTCAGTTTACTTCGGCTGTGATTTGATGAATCGGGGCTTGTACAGTATGATTCCAGGTCTTATGGAATGTTCTGTGGCTATTCTGTCTTTATATAAATATTCTGAATTAATGTACACATTCCATTAATAGTGTTAGTCCATTATAATTTCTTATATTGAAATTATTTCTGGAATCGAATAATTTCACTGACTTGTCCAATTTAATACCTAATATAAAGGAATTGAATTAACAAATGTTCCTAATCTACGATCCATATTTTTCCCTCTGAATATGTGAGCGGTCTCCTCTTTCATAGCACTGGCCAAAACTCCCTCCTTGTGACCTTTAATCGAACTGCACTGATCATCCACATATCATTCCGAGATGTATTTATCAAAACAGATGCTCGTGGAAATGTGCATTTTTTGGTATTGCAGATGTATAATATATTGGAATGGATATATTAATGGGGAGTATAAAACTTGTAATTGCATCCTTTATTCTATCCGCCACCCATTGCATGCCAAGGACTAGTCCAACATTGGAGTTTCTCCATACGGTCCTGTGTTGCATTTATATTCATATGTCTTCATGGCACAAAACAAAGCAAAAAAGACCTTATTATGATTAATATGATCAGGTACTAGAAGGTGTAAATTGGTATATACTACATTATTGATTACCTCTGGAAGAGCATATTTCAACAGTGTTTATCCATCTTACTGCAGCTTTGTTTCTTGAAATTTACCTATGGGGACTACATTTTTATGCAACCACAAATTAGTAGCATATATTGTTTCACGTAGCCTAGCCCTACTCTGTTAGACAAATCACTGGAGCTATTAATGTGTCGGTGATGTTGATTTAGATCAACACTTGTCCCTGTGATAACTTTAAACCCTCAAACTACACAGAGACCCTCAACAATAAAGAAAATAATGGCATGAAGCAGGTCACATAATATTCAAAATGTATTAAACATGTATTTAGTAAGGCACTCTATTTAGCATGTCCCAGGAAGACTGCTTGTCACCTGCGCAAACTCGACTTCTACTTGTCACTGCTCCCGGGTGTAACTGCTCTGGGGAGGACTGCTCGCCGCAGCAAGGGAGCTGAGAGCAGAGCGGCGGAGAACTAACCGGGTAGCAAGCAGGACCTGACCCATGTGACAGAGTGGGAGGTGGCAGAGGGCGGCGCCAGGCGCCGGGGTGCAGAGGAGACGATAGACGCCGGAGAGTAGTCAGACGTTCCAAGGTCAAAACCAGGAGATAACGAGGTACTGGAGGGGTGAGGCAGAGGGATAGTCAAAAGGAAGCCAGAGATCAGAAAGCCGAGAAAGTAAGTGGACTGAGTCAAGCACGGAGAGCAAAACCAACAGATGTAAACAGAGCACACACACCAGGGGGTCAGGCACACAGACTAAAGCCCCCGTTCCACATAACGATGTCCCAGTGATCCCACCAATGATCTGACATGATGGGATAGCTGGGACATCATTCGGCTGATCGCTGGTGAGCTGTCACATAGACAGCCCCAGCAATCAGGACCAGCGATGCTGGACGCTGATTTCTAATGTAAACATCGGGTATCTAAGAGTCGCGCGACTCCTGGATACCCGACGTTTACATTAGAAACCAGCGTCCAGCGTCGCTGATCGCTGGTCTCTCGTTGCCATACGCAGCAATACGTGCTGGCCAGCGGGAGACCAGCGATCGAAAAACGGCCCAGGACGATCCTGCACGATCAGCGATAACTGGCAGGGGGGCCGGTCGCTGATCCCCGTCACACACAGCGATCTCGCTGGTGAGATCACTAATGTGTCACAAAATCAGCGATCTCGCTAGCAAGATCACTGTGTGTGATGGGGCCTTAAACGAAAGTATAGCTGACAGGGAATCCTAGTCCAGAGCATGTATCCCAGATACCCCTCCCAGATCCAAAGGGAGGCTTTGTGAATTTTCTGCATCTTAGTCTAGCTGTCACCCGGAGTGAGGCTTATACTGTCCACTTTCATTTCAAGTTTAATTATATCTGAATCCTCCGTGGTAAGGCCATACCATAGAGGCAGCCATAGCAGCTGTTGAAGGGACTGGTAAGAGAGAGGCCAGACCAGTTTGGCCAAATCCTTTTCCCAAAGGCCAAGAAGTATGTAACTAATAAATTACTACCCTGCTCTTACATGGGTCAGGGTGGGTAGGGATGTAATTGGGCTTTTAGTACTTCCACCTCTAGTTCCTTATAATGGGGCATGATTGTTTTTTAAAGCCTACTCTCCCCTGTCAAATCCACCCCAGTCATAACAGTGGCATTACACACTTTATCAGACTAGAAAGACCCATTCAAACTTATTCATCTAGTTAAAGGGAATTTGTCAGCATTTTTTTTTCTATCTCATCTGAGAGCAGCATGATGTAGGCAAAGAGACCCTGAATCCAACGATGTATCACTTAGTTTACTGATTGCAGCCATTCTGACACAATCAGAGTTGCTAGATTTAGAAAGCAGCAGAGCTGAGAAAGCTAGCCCCGCCCACACCAAGCTCTGTATGTACATTGTCTATAGACAGTGCTTATAAAAGGAGAGGGCAGAGTCAGACTATGACTTACATGCTGCTGTAGCTTCTATTGTCCAGCAATGATAATTACTAGGTGATTAAAACTTCGGTCTAAGCAAACAACAGCACACAGCTTAACATGTGACACATCATTAAGTTCAGTGTTTTAACCCCTACCTCATGCTCTCCTCAAATTATATTTCAAAAACCTGCAGACTGATTCCCTTAAATGATAAATTTCTCCAAAAGTCCACCTCTTGGAGAAGACCACCCCCTTATCCAGGTTACATTTTCTGTATCAGACTTTCATTTTCATCATATCTTACACACACTGGCCTTCTTCTTTGAGAAGACCACCTCATTTTACCATTTTTCAATGTACTTTTATAGGGCATCACTGCATTTTTCATGACTCCATGACTGAACTGTTGGCTAGATCTTTGGGTAAGACGGACACTTCAGGATTTTGTGTTAAATGTATTTTTTTTTTCAGTTTGTCTATGTTTTTTTTATTTCCCTCTTACAATCTGTATTAAAAAATGAGTACTCTTACAATTTACACACTACCCACTGGAGAAATTTTAGACGCTAACTTCCTTTTATTACTTATAATGCACATATACTGTGCATTAGCAACACTGAACAGAAGCCGACTCTTTTTTTGTATTGAAACATCTAATGAGCGTGTGAAAATGTCACCGTTAGTGGAGGGCGTGTGAACATGTCACCGTTAGTGGAGGAGGAGCGGGATCAGCTGTGATATCAACTATTTTGATTGGTGGATCCTGTGTTTATATCTGTGTATGAAAGTTTACCATTTGTAGAAATCACATGAGTCTGCTGAAAACAGTTCCTGAAAGGCTATGATGTACGAGGCTAACATAACAATTGCAAGATTACTAACTTTATGTATTTTTTTAATACAACTCCTGATATGAAAACAAATGCCAAATTTTTGTAAAAAAAAAACCATGTGACTCAAAAACCTTAAATAAACAATAGACAATTTTATGATGATACGCTCCCTGTCAGATGCTCAAAACCCACCTAAGCTCAATAGTATATTTGTGAAAGCCTGTAAATGAATAGTACTCATCTCCCACGCTGTACATCTCTTATACAGAGCAGAGGTATTATGGGGTGAAAGTTCTCTGAAGATGATGTAATGATTCTCGCTGTGAATATCATACTGGGGTCTGGACGCAAAACAGATTCTTCACACTTTTGATTCCAGACATGTTCTTGTCTCATGCAAAGTACCGTTCAAATCCTTCTCTCCGTCCCTTCAAACAGATTGATTAGTAATTAGCCCCTTGCTACACTCAAAGAAGCTTTTAGTCATGACAAGCCCGCATCGATCGCCCACTTTGCATTTCCAAAGGGACACTTTGAACAAGAGAGGACATACTGTACATTGTCAAAGTGCTGTCAGAGACCCTATATATCAATAGGAGGAGAGCTTCTACCATGAGTGAGAAGAAGCCGTGGAGATCTTTGTTCGTCTTTGAACCTTATAATCTTCAAAGAGATTTTTAAAAAAATGTAAATATGGGTTATAAAATGTCACTAACGTGTTCGACGGTGTTATTTTTTTTTAAACAAGTTGTCTTTACATCGCGAACTCGGAAACAAATCTCGCCGAGTAGTACCCGACCCAAATCTCTCACCATGACTTTCTTCGTGAATTGGACTTATATATCTATAAATATCATCAGAAAATGACCCACAGTTTTTAATCAAGTTTTTATATTAATATATATTTTTTAAAAAGAACAATTTTTCCAAATTTCTATATTAAAAAAACAGAACAAAAAAAAAAAAAATCTTGCGATTTTGAAATTGTCCACTAGTCCTAATACTAGACTCACACTTTGTTTTTTCACAGATGACTTTTAAGCAGTGGATTTATCATCCTAGACAGGTAACAGCTATTTACAGTATATCATAAAAGTGAGTACGCCTCTCACTTTTTTGTATAGATTTTATTATACCTTTTCATGGGACAACACTGAAGATCTGACACTATGATACAATGTAAAGTCATCAATGTACGGCTTGTATGACAGTGTAAAGTTGGTGCCCTCTAAATAACCCAACACATAGCCATTAATATTTAAACTGCTGGCAACAAAAGCGAGTACACCCCTAAGTGAAAATGACCAAATAGTGCTCGGAGTGTCAATATTTTGTGTGGCCACCATTATTCTCAAGAACTGCCTTAACTCTCTCGTGCATGGAGTTCACTAGAGCTTCACCGGTTGCCACTGGAATTCTCTTCACTCCTCCTTGACGATATCTCAGAGCTGGTGGATAATGAAGACCTTGTGATCCTCCACCTTCCAAATTGTGCTCGAAGTGACAATATTTTGTTGGCCACCATTATTCTCAAGAACTGCCGTAACTCTCTTGGGCATGGAGTTCACTAGAGTTTCACCGGTTGCCACTGGAATCCTCTTCACTCCTCCTTGATGACACCACGGAGCTGGTGGATGATGGAGACCTTGTGATCCTCCACCTTCTGTTTGAAGATGTCTCACAGATGCTCAGTAGGGTTTAGGTCTGGAGACAAGCTGGGCCTGACCAGAACATTTACCCTCAGTTTATCAAGGCAGTGGTGGTCTTGCATGTGTTTGGGGTTGTTATCCTGTTGGAATATTGCCCTGCGGCTCAGTTTCTGAAGGGAAGAGATCATGCTGTGTTTCAGTACATCACAGTACTTGTTGGAATTCATGCTTCCCTCAATAAACTGTAGCTGCCCACAGTCGGCAACACTCATGCAGCCCCAAAGCATGACACTCACACCACCATGCTTGACTGTAGAAAAGACACACTTGACTTTGTACTCCTCACCTGGTTGGCACCACACACGCTTGACACTATTGGAACCAAACAACTTTACCTTGGTCTCATCAGACCACATAACATAGTTCCAATAATCCATGTCCTTAGGCCAGGTTCACATAGCGTTAATGCAGTCCATTCAACACATAGCGTTGACGGGCTGCATTAACGCTACTGCTAAATAATGATCGCGTTATGCGATCCTGCTAGCACAGATGCTTCATCTGCGCTAGCAGTGACGGACCCTCGGGCGCTGCAGACCTCGTCCGAAGGTCCGTCACAGAATGACGGCACATCGCCAACGCATGCCGATTATGACATGCGTTGACGATGCACTCATCTATTGCAGTCTATGGGTGCGTTAATGCATCCGTTACATAGCGTTAATGCCGCTATGTAATGGATGCGTTAAATGCTGCCCACAAACGCAATATGAACCCAGCCTTAGTCTGCTTGTCTTCAGCAAACTGTTTGCAGGCTTTTTTGCGCATCATCTTTAGAAGAAGCTTCCTTCTGGGACGACAGCCATGCAGGGCAATTTGATGCAGTGCACGGCATATGGTCTGAACACTGACAGTCTGACCCTCCACCCCTGTATCTTCTGCAGCAATGCTGGCATAACTCATGCATCTATTCTGACAAGACAACCACTGGATTTGGTTGACCTTTTCGAGTGGAACCTGACTTGTTAAACCACTGAATGGTCTTGGCTAGCGTGCTGCAGCTCAGCGTCATGGTTTTGGTAATTTTCTAGGCCATCTTTATGTAGAGCAACAAACCTTTTCTTCAGATCCTCAGAGAGTTCTTTGCCATGAGGAGCCGTGTTGAATTTCCAGTGACCAGTATGAGAGACTGCGAGAGTGATAACACCAAATTTACCACACCTGCTCCCCACTCACACCTGAGACCTTGTAACACTAATGAGTCACATGAAATCGGGGGAGGAAATGGCTAATTGGGCACAATTTGGCCATTTTGACTTAGGGGTGTACTGACATTTGTTGCCAGCGTTTTAGACATTAATGGCTTTGTGTTTAGTTATTTAGAGGGCACAAAATTTACACTGATATGCAAGCTGTACACTGATTACTTTACATTGTGTCAAAGTGTAATACCTTCAGTATTGTCCCATGAAAAGATATAATAAAATATTTACAAAGTGTGAGGGGTGGTGTACTCACTTTTTGTGATATACTGTATATATAATAGATAACACAGGATTCAGCATTCACCATAGTTGAAGTCATAACTCACTTCCTCCCCCTTGCTTCACAATGACTTTATTCCAGATTGCAACATGCCTAGAAAAGTTCTTCAACATAACTCAATGTGTCAGAATCAGTCTATTGCAGCGTATGACCATTTGGCTCCATGTAGAACAGTACAAGGACTATGAGTCTAATATGAGGCCTAGGGAAAAATAAATGTGAAAAATTTAGATTTTTTTTAATATACTGATATGAAAAAAAGACATGATCAAATATTAAATTTATTTTCTGTTTCAAATTCCCTTTAGGCTACAGACCTTTTCATGGCCATGCCCTTTTCAGACCATAACCCTTCCATGTCCCATAAGCAAACCCTAAAGGTGAAGTTAGAAGTGGGGGTTCTGTCTTACAACTAAGTATTAAATTTTTTAATCACAAGGGTGCAGTCAGATGGCCGCATAAATTGGCCTGAGATTGGGATGCCATGCACGGACTGGCGGGCGGCTCTCCCAACCCGAGAGTGACAGTTTCATGTATTTCTATACAGCTGTCACGTTGGGGACCGGAGAGCCGCCCGCTAGTCCGTGCACTATATTCCGATTTATACGGTCATCTAACTTCACCCTAAGAAACCTTTCAGAAGAGTAATCTTTCAAACCATCTCACTGGCAACCAGGAAATTTTCAAATTCTGCCAGTCCAAGAGGCTTTCCCTTAATTTAAGAGTCTCAAAGAAATTTCGGGAGACTTGACAACTATGCCATTCAGGGTTCGCTCACATCTGCGTATAAATACGCATTGCACTCGCACCAATGTTAATCAATAACTCAGTGCTGATTTGAGAGTTTTTCCTAAGCTGTAATCGGGCTTAAGAAAAAAATCACAACAACCTGCGTATGGCTGTGTATATCAGACAAGACTCGCCAATGCAAGTCTATGGGTGTGAGAAAAAAAAAAAACAGACGGCACAAGGACTATCTGTATGGCGTCAGATTTTTACACACACATCTCAAAGGAACAAGGAAATTGCATCAGCCAAGCACACAAAGTTCACAGCCAGAACCCTCCAGGAAACCAAGGGGAAAAAAATCTTATATAAAGATATAGATAGATAGATAGATAGATAGATAGATAGATAAAAGATGTTAGATATATAATATAAATAGATAATAAATAAATAGGTAGATACATAGATATTAGATAGAAAGATTGATAGAATAGATAGATATTAGATAGATAGATAGATAGATAGATAGAATAGATAGATATCCTGCCTGCAGATATTTAATTTCACAAGCTCCCTACATGTTATAAACTTACACCCTTTAGTGCTTTCATTTGGAGTTTATTCTACAGCTGTTCAGGCTTGTTTAAATAAATAGAAAAAATGACATAGGATTCCCCCCTCCCACTATTTTATGAAACCAGCAAAGGTAAAGCAGACAGCTGAGAGCTGATATTATCAGACTGGGAAGGTCCATAATTATTGGTCCCTTGCCAGTCTATAAATACCAGCCTTCAGCTACCCCTGAAGTGGAGCATCACAGGAGATTTGGCAATTCTGGCGCTTCGCCTTGGCTTTTCTTAATTGCCCTGGTGCATTGGCAATTGGGGTAATAGTCGTTGGGGTTGATGTCAGTTGTGAATTATCCAAAAATGCAGCTGACATCAAGCCCTGGTGTTAGTAATGGATCGGTGTCTATCAGACACCCCCATTACTATCCCAGTAAGTAAAATGAGAAAAATCCACACACAAAAATACTTTATTTTAAAAAAACAGTCCCCAACTCTTTCTCTAGTTCACTAAATTAGTTGTAAAAAAAAAAAAACCCAGGCAGGTCCGACGTAGTCCAGGGAAAGCGGTGTAGTCCACAAATGGAAACCTGAAAAACATTAAAATAGAGAAATACTACCAAGACACTGTCACGCATTTACCAATTTATTAGTAAGCAAAGTTCTCACGCAGGTCAAATGTAGCCCAGTGCTTCCTACGATGTTCCCCAGCTCAGCTGATCACAGTCTATGGAGCTTCGTTCTGAGGCTCCATAGGCGTTGAACAGCAGCAACTCCCGCCTCACGCTGTGCTCTGGGAGACTCGGCGTCTGTGAAGAGCAGTAGCCTTTTGGGTTTTATGTGAAATTATGTCCAATTTGCTTTTCTTTCTCCATTTTATTTTGTGTTGTTCCAATATACACAAAGGAATTAACATGAGTATAACAAAACATGTGTAATTGAAGTCATTTTCTGGGAGAAATACTTTCTGTCCTGCAACAATTTCAAGGGTGCCAACACTTTTGGCCATGAATGTATAAGATTGCTTTATTATTTATAGCAAGTAGCTTCAACTTGCATAGAGTATCATAGTATCTAAAAGATGATGTTAAAAAACGCTTTTCATAGGGATATCAAATGGATCGTATACGTATAACATATGGATGCTAGGCGAGAGAAAAAGTGCACATTCACATGACATATGGAATGACTTACACATGACACTCAACTTTTCAGCGATTTTTTTAGACGCAGATGTGAGCGAACCCTCAGCCTTGTACTTTATGCAGTGCTCATGATTGGAAAAAGAGGGATCAGGGACCCCGTTTTTTTTCTTGGTGGGGCTTCTAAAGGAAGGACCTCACCTATCAGACATTTATGATATATCTGGTGGATATGCTGTAAACATCTAAATTGGCAAAACCCCCTGGCAGACACTTGAGACATTACTCATGCTGTATTAGGAATGATCCCATTTAATTCCCCTTTCATTGGGCACCAAAGTACATTTTACATAATACAGAGTATATGTGTCATAGCGTTTAAGTCACGCCAGATTGATTAGAGCTGGTTTTGCCTGATTTGTTGCAAAACTCAGCCTGTTTTAGATAAGTTTGGAATGTCTCATGGTCCACAGTGTGTGTTATTCTTAGGAACTCCTGTTTGTTCAACTTCTAGTTCACAGGGGGATTGGAGTTTCCAGTGTACCTACTAGCTGGCGAAATCCCAATATGATGTTTACGGAGTCCACAAAAAACTCTAGCGAACTTCATAGAAGGAACAGCTTTGAGGTTGGAATTCTTCACATTCTTATATTGTGTGAAGACAGAGTTTCTGACTTCAAATAAAGGTTACAGGATGGAAAGGAAATTGTTATCGTAATGTAATTTTCATCCATTTAATGTGTAGGCTAATCTTCGGTGACCTATATAAATATTTTATGGGATTCCTTAAATCGTAAAACCTTTAAATAGAATTATTATGGGAATCACCAGCTTTGGCAGCAAGAGGTTTCTGATAATTGTAATTACTGCTAAGTATTTAAACAGTAAAAAAAGTTGGGAGAAGCTGAGCCGGTGCCCAAGGCACGGGTTTTAGGATTTTACCACTACACCTCTGTATTTGATGTTCATTTTTTTTTTTACCTTGCCCACCTATTCTTGGCTAAAAATAAAAGCTGAGCTATGCTTGATTTCAATGGGTACAGTTATGATAAATCTGCCCCATTATTTCATTTATATACACAATATAGAAATATATTGTGATGTAGCATAGGTTGCCGGGGAAAGACAAATATTATGCCCCCTTACCTAGTAATATTGCCTCTCGCTCGAATGCCACATTTAAACAAATAGTACTCCTTCAGTGTCCCCTTTAAAGCAAATAATGCCTCTTAATACAAATAATGCCCCTGAGTTCCCCCTTAAAATAATTAATTTTCCCTGTGTGCCCCCCTTAAAATAAATAGTGCCCACTATAGGAAGTTTTAATGCCTGGTTAGTAAACGTTTAAAAACGAATAATATCACTATTATGCCATCTACCATAAAAAAATTAAAGCGGAAGAATCGATACCCTAGAAATGTGGTGCTGGTTAAGGATACTATCAATACCATGGATGGCAAGAACAACAAACAAATCAATTTTGGAACAAATCAAGCCAGATAGGTAACTAGAAGCAAGGATCACCAAGCTACATCTTGCCTACTTTGTACACATCATACAAAGTGAGCAGTCACTGAAGAAGGACATCATAGTCGGAATAATAGAAGGAACAAGACGAAGAGGAAGACCAGCAACCCTATGGTTTGATGCTATCAAGATTATGACGGAGAAGACATTGGTGGAGCTATCTAGGCTTGCACAAGATTGATCTTTCTACAGATCGTTCATCCATCAAGTCGCCATAGCTCGAGATCAAGCAGAGGCTGTTAAAAACAAACAACAACAAAAACTTATCCAAGTGACCAAGTCCTCTTTTCACCTGCCCAGGGATCGGACTGGCTCAGATGGCATAATGCAGTGGCGTCATTTTGCTGCTTCTGCGCTGACATCTTATGGGTCGCGAGCTTACAGTAGCCTGCAGCCTAAGGGACAGATAGGTGTGGGGCACAGAGCCTATGTTGTCAATACAATTCATGGTGGCAATCACCAGGAGATCCTGAACACCCAGCTAGAAGTATGGAGCATGTTGATAATTCTATATTTTGGGGGCTAGCTAAGGCACTTCTTCAGGGATACAAATTTTCAAAAGAACAAAAAAAAGTACTTCCCTTTGAAAATTTGAACTCCTAGGAATGTTGTGTACAAGGCAAATGCCCCTAATTCCCCCCATGGCTTGAGGCACCATTGAGGATTGAGTGCAATTGATGGATGTAATTAAAAAAGCTATTTTTCAGTCTCTTTCCCCTACAAAAGAGTATTAATCGAAATAACATTCATCATACACCAGTAAGTTTTGTTAGAGTGTTAGAGTGTTAGCAACTCCTGGAGTGGACCCTCTGGGTCGCGGCACCAACCCTCCCAGGGCGAGCTAGCCTAGTGAGGACCACCCCCTATACAGGGAGTGTCAGGGGCAAGCCCCAGGGGATACGATACCACGACTGCTGGCACCAGGCGGCCGACTCACAGGAGATAACGAGACTGTGTGACTGGAGGGTGCAGGATACTAGGGAACACAGGAGAATACAAGGGAGTGCGCTGAATACAGGATAGTGCAAGACAGGTACACGTTGGCACATAAGGCGTGTAGCGAGTAACACATCCGGAGGTAAACAAAGCAGGACGCGTGCAAGGAGCACGACGGGGTACAGAATGAGACAGCAGTCGTGCAAGGAGGTGTAACAGAACACAGAAATAGAGTGAATGCCAGGAGGCACGACTGAGCAAGAAACAAGGGACAAGATACGAGAGGATGTGCCAGGGGGCACAACTGAGCATGAAGCAACAAGGGTTCAGAGCAAGTGCTAGGAGCACCACAGAATAGCAGACAGAGCAGAGGACCTGAGAACAGCGCACAGCCAGGCTGGGACACAGCTGACCCAGCCAAGAAGCACAACAATAATCAGGCACCTCCCCTAGGGGGAGGTCGTCTGATATAGCACATGACTACTACTGGTTCTGGGTCAGGACCTAGCCAGAAAGCACATGACCACTACAGGTTCCGGGTCAGGTCCTCCATTACCATAGAGAGGACCGAGCCCTATACAGCACTGACAGGAGCGCGCAAGCGCAAACGTGACATGGAGGAGGAGACCCGGGGACGAGAGCTGCGCGTGCGCACCCGACGGGGACCCCCGAGGGGCCGCCGTACTGGAGGGAGTGACGTCGGGGCCGAAGCCCCGCCTCCTGGTGAGCGCGGCATAACAGTACCCCCTCCTTTAAGCCCCCTCTCTCTAGAACTGGAAAATAGCACCTTGACACTAGGAGCGGGATCCAGACACTTCCTAACTGCATGAGGACCAATCAGATCCAGAGTCTCAATATGAGAAACTTTGGTCTCCTGCCATACCCTGGAGAGCTCCACGGACAGAGAGTCGGAGGCAGGTATTCCCGAGACAGGTCGAACCGGCAGAGGCACACTGACATGCTCGGAGACCGAAGCGGTGGTGCAGTCATTGGAAGTCAATTCATCCTTAAGAGGCGAGCTGTCGGAGGATGGTTGCTTGGGAAGTCTCTTCTTGGCACACGATGGACAAGCAGCCACGAAGTCTTTGACGTACTGAGCAATAGATGGCCACCAGTAATCGTGGGATAAACGGGAGAGTGTCCTCTTGGCACCAACATGGCCGGCAGCCGGAGAAGAATGTCCCCAGGATAACACACCTTTGCGGTTACCTTTAGACACAAAGGTCTCCCCTGGGCGCTGGGGCGTCAACTTGACGGAAGCCATGGTAATTACCTTGGGCCGGTCACTTGATGGAGGTGGAGGCTGACTCTCAGCCCCCCTGTTGATAATGTCACAAGTCACAGACCGGTTGCTTGATGGAGGTGGAGACTGACTCTCAGCCTCCTTCTCGACAAAGTCACAAGTCACAGACGGGTTGCTTGATGGATGTGGAGACTGACTCTCAGCATCCTTCTCGACAAAGTCACAAGTCACAGACGGGTTGCTTGACGGATGTGGAGACTGACTCTCAGCCTCCCTCTCGACAAAGTCACAAGTCACAGACCGGATGGCGGAAGGCGGACCTGTAACCGTCGAAGACGAGCAAGCAGGGTTCTTCGGATGAACGAACAGCAGGCAACTCTTTTGACAGGACAGTCCCCAACGGAGTATGTCACCGGATTGCCAGTCCAGGGTCGGCCCATGAGTACGTAACCAAGGAAGGCCAAGAAGAAGGGTATGAGGCGAAGTCGGCAATACGTGGAAGGAGATCCGCTCCCGATGACATGTGCCAATCTGCAACTCAACTTCCTCAGTGACCTGGTTAACGGTGTCCTGCAAGGGCTTACCGTCGACCGGAACTACTGACCGAGGAGACTCCAGGGATCTGACAGGAATACGAAACTTCTTAACTGCCTCGAGACTAATAAAGTTACCCACTGCGCCAGAGTCCACAATAGCTTTCACAGTAAAAGTCTCTAAACCAAAATTCAGGGAAACAGGCACAGTCAGGGGTAGAGAGGAATCGCATACACTTGAGGAGACCTCACTTAACAGTCCCAGGCGGAGACACTTCTCTGGTCTCTTGGGACATGAACGTAGAAAGTGGGAAGCATCCCCACAATAGAAACAGAGACCTTGTGCCTGCCTCTTCACACGACGTCGTTGAGCTATCTGGAGGCGATCCACCTGCATAGGCTCAGGTACCGGATCTGCCGAAAATAACTCGGGTAACGGCTGAGAAAAACTGCGAGTGGACGAAGAGAGGCGAGAGGACCCTCTCTCTCTGGCTGACTCGCGGGTGCGCTCCTGGAAGCGCAAATCAATGCGTGTTGCGAGAGAGATAAGATCCTCCAAATTGGTAGGGGTATCTCGGCCCGCCAGTTCGTCTTTGATCCGACCGGACAGACCACGCCAAAAGGCCCCTACAAGGGCATCATTATTCCAACCTAGCTCAGAGGACAAAGTGCGAAAACATATTCCGTATTGTCCAACTGATAGAGAACCTTGACGAAGATTAAAGAGTGACTCGGTGGTGGAAGAGAGGCGACCCGGCTCGTCGAACACCTTACGGAAAGTGTCCAAAAAGATGGAAAGCTGAGCGACGAGCGGGTCATCACGCTCCCAAAGGGGATTCACCCACGCAAGCGCCTTACCCTCTAAGTGAGAAACTATAAATGCTATTTTAGCACGATCGGAGGGATAATGCTGCGGCAAAAACTCAAAATGCAAACGACACTGGTTCAAGAACCCGCGACACAACACAGGGTCACCACTATACCGGGGTGGCTTACATAGGCGCGGAAGCGAGTGTGGAAGCATGGCCTGGGCAGATTGTATGGAAAGGAGACGATTATCTACCGACGCTATATAGTTGAGAATCTGAGCCTGGGAGTCGCGTTGCTGCGCAAGTTCCTGCTGGAGACTAGCCAACTGGGCAGCATTCCCAGGCTCAGAGGACTGAGAGGCAGATAAACCGGACTCCATGGACTTGAGAAATGCCATAATCCTAATCTGGTTTTCCCGGAGGAACGTCAGCTCCTTTTGGACGGAAGCCGCAGTACCAGCGGGGTCCATGGCCTGATTATAATGTTAGAGTGTTAGAGTGTTAGCGACTCCTGGAGTGGACCCTCTGGGTCGCGGCACCAACCCTCCCAGGGCGAGCTAGCCTAGTGAGGACCACCCCCTATACAGGGAGTGTCAGGGGCAAGCCCCAGGGGATACGATACCACGACTGCTGGCACCAGGCGGCCGACACACAGGAGATAACGAGACTGTGTGACTGGAGGGTGCAGGATACTAGGGAACACAGGAGAATACAAGGGAGTGTGCTGAATACAGGATAGTGCAAGACGGGTACACGTGGGCACATAAGGCGTGTAGCGAGTAACACATCCGGAGGTAAACAAAGCAGGACGCGTGCAAGGAGCACAACGGGGTACAGAATGAGACAGCAGTCGTGCAAGGAGGTGTAACAGAACACAGAAATAGAGTGAATGCCAGGAGGCACGACTGAGCAAGAAACAAGGGACAAGATACGAGAGGATGTGCCAGGGGGCACAACTGAGCATGAAGCAACAAGGGTTCAGAGCAAGTGCTAGGAACACCACGAATAGCAGACAGAGCAGAGGACCTGAGAACAGCGCACAGCCAGGCTGGGACACAGCTGACCCAGCCAGGAAGCACAACAATAATCAGGCACCTCCCCTAGGGGGAGGTCGTCTGATATAGCACATGACTACTACTGGTTCCGGGTCAGGACCTAGCCAGAAAGCACATGACCACTACAGGTTCCGGGTCAGGTCCTCCATTACCATAGAGAGGACCGAGCCCTATACAGCACTGACAGGAGCGCGCAAGCGCAAACGTGACATGGAGGAGACCCGGGGACGAGAGCTGCGCGTGCGCACCCGACGGGGACCCCCGAGGGGCCGCCATACCGGAGGGAGTGAGGTCGGGACCGAAGCCCCGCCTCCTGGTGAGCGCAGCATAACAAGTTTGCTCTCATTTAACAGCACTAGACCCAGTACTGTAAAAAAGAAACCGGGCACCTGGTACGTTACTGAAGTACCAATATAAACCAAGCCATATTTATATTTGCTTACTGTAGTGTTAGGCTGTGAACATATTCCATTTTTCTGTGCAATTTTTGGCCGCAATTACATGTGTCAAGGTCTATGTTGCAAGGACCACCCGTAGATTTCCTGACTCGAACTCAATAGCCTTGACATCGTGGGAAAAAGGAGTTAATGTGAATTGTGTTACAGTGGGAAAAAAAGTATTTAGTCAGCCACCAATTGTGCAAGTTCTTCCACTTAAAAAAGATGAGAGAAAAAAAAGATGGGAGAGGCCTTTAATTCAAGGTGAAAAAAAATGACACGTTGACCGGGCTCTGCCAGTAGATAAGAGGTGTCTAAAGACGGAATACAGGAACAGTTTTACTAAAACAACGCATATCAGAGTTGATGCAACTGAAAAGAAAGAAAAATTAAATATTATTTATTATTTTTCTTTCTTTTAATTTTTCTTTCCCTTGTAGTGTCATGTAATATTTTTTTTAATTTTGCTAGGACATGTGTATTAACGAGTGGCTCTAGTTCAAATTAATTACTTTTAGAGATGTCTATGCATATACAGTAGTCTATTTTTCCTTTATATTTGTAATTCTGGTTTGTAACATCACCACTGACCCTTATGAACATCTTGTTTAAATGTACCTGATGAAGGAGTCAAACTAACTCCAAAACCCATATCTTTTCAATTCCGTTATTCCAAAGTCTCGAAAACCGTAGTTGAGGCTGCAGCCGTCCATTGTGGATCCACCTTTATTCATTGTGTTGTGCCTGCCCTGCACTCTCTAAGTAGGTGAACAGTGCAGGACCTTTCACCAAATATCCAGGTTTATTGATCCACACATGAAGAGCTTTTCTCTCTTTATACTACGTACTTGGATCGCGACACAAAGATGTGTGATTCCTTTTGTCTTTGCAGCCGACAATCAGGATAAGTTGACGGAAGTAAAGGGTCCTATTGACTACTTTTGGATCAGCCTAGGTTCTGTTTTATAGCAACAAGAAAAACACCTAAGACTAGTAAGGTAGAGCATAGTCATAATAGAATATCATAATAAAATGTCAGGAATAACAAAAACGTGTATATACAATACCAATAGCCTAAATAGCAGGACAGTGTAGGACACACTGTATATCAAAATAGAAAGCACCACAGAAGAACCACAGTGAAAAAGTCCAAATAAATATATATATGTTGCACAACTTTATATCAAAACAGATCATTTTACAGACATACGGGCTAAAAAGTGACAGACAATAACCGCATAAGCCAAGGCGATAAATACATGGTGGACATCCTGGAAAATGACCAAAGGACACATATATATGAAGGTCAATGTAAACAAAAGCTCCATGTGAAGTTCATAATACTCCAGATAAAGTGAAGTCACTAGCCAAATCTATTAGCCATATATACCCCACATAGATCGATCATATAAAGAGTTAACTACTCATAGAATGTAACCAGAGGAAAAGTTGTAAACATACTGGGCACCACTCTGTCTCCCGCCCACCCCAACGCACGTTTCGGAGGTTTCGTTCCTTAGAAGCCATCCTGTTTTGTAGTCTGGAAGAAAAAGTTTTGTATTTCCGTTCTAAAATTAGACACCAAACGGACGCCATAATAATCTATGGGACCCCTTTGCTTCCATTTGCAGAATGGATAAAATGGGCCACTCATTCCATTTGTCTGTTCCTAAAATGAAATATCTGAGCGTACATGTGAACAGAGCCTGCTTTACCTCACATAGCTCCAGTTCTTAAAAACATTTCTATACCTGTGTGCAAACTTTATGTATAGCGCACATATTTACTGGGATAGCAGTACACGGCAAAATTTGGGAATTCAGATCCATAACTTCTCCCGCCCAAAATTTGGGAATTCAGATCCATAACTTCTCCCGCCCACCCCAACGCACGTTTCGGAGGTTTCGTTCCTTAGAAGGCATCCTGTTTTGTAGTCTGGAAGAAAAAGTTTTGTATTTCCGTTCTAAAATTAGACACCAAACGGACCCCATAATAATCTATGGGACCCCTTTGCTTCCATTTGCAGAATGGATAAAATGGGCCACTCATTCCATTTGTCTGTTCCTAAAATGAAATATCTGAGCGTACATGTGAACAGAGCCTGCTTTACCTCACATAGCTCCAGTTCTTAAAATTTGCACACAGGTATATAAATGTTTTTATGTATAGCGCCCATATTTACTGGGATAGCAGTACAAGGCAAAATTTGGGAATTCAGATCCATAACTTCTCCCACACAAACGATAATAACATTTTGCTTTGTGTAATAAGTGTATAGGATTGTGTTTAATGAGGACAGGTACACACAAGGACGACTCCCCAAGTGGAGTCATTTCTATTCCAAGCAGTGGAAAGTTCAGCGCAGCTAATTACAAGAGAGTACTATGAGGAGCATGAATCAACAGCGTCAGTGCAACACTGAGCAAACAAAAGCTTCTGACTGTCTCGCCTCAGCTGGCTTCCCTCAATGACTGAGACTCAGTCTGGGAGCTGTAATACGCTGTAATAATGAAATTTACTGAAGTTACAGATAAGCCTCATTTATCAAAACCGTCTAAACTCTGTGTTACCCGTAGCAACCAATCAGATCTCGGCTTTCTTTTCTTAAACTGCTTTGTTATAATGAAAGCTTCACTGTGATTGGTTGCTGTTGGCAAAAAAGACAGTCTTCCTTTTAGACAGCTTTCACAAATCTATCGCTATAATGATTGTCTCCAGATACACAATGGAAACACATGTTGGTTAATAAAGCTCTATGTACAGATTTGACACATGTGCCGGGACCTTTTCCTGGAACATACATCAAAGGCAAGAAACTTGCGCGAGTCTCTCACATCAATACCCGGCACTGCTGCCGTCACTCGGGAACGGAGTGTGCGGCTGCATGTAATTCCTGCACTGCGCAGGTGCCGGGAAAGGTCAGAGAGGCCCAGCGCCTTCGCACTGCAGGAGTTTGCTCTGCCCTCAACAGGGCAGAGAAGTATGCCTACCCTGGAGCGCGACGCCGGGGAGTGATGAAGCAAGCAGGAGGGAGGCGGCGCAAGAAGATGGGAGGCGCCAGACCCTGACCTGTGATACCCACTGGACCGGAACCCCCCCGGTGAGTATAATAAAACTTATTTTTCTTATCTTTCAGGTCAGATCGGGGGCTTATCTACAGCATTATAGAATGCTGTAGATAAGCCCTGAAAGGCAACGGCCACATCTTATAGAGACCAAAAGAGGTGACAAGTTCCCTTTAAGACCACATGCTTATATGGGATCTGGTATTTGTATTTTTCTTTATATGTGCTTCATTGTATCCCTATTTATCGGCCATTTTTCACCCTGTCATTTTTTTATATACAGTGGCATGTAAAAGTTAGTGCACCCTTGGTTAAAATTACTGTTATTGTGAACAATTAAGCAATATGGAGGTTAAATAATCTCTAAAAGGCCTAAAATTAGAGATGACACATTTATTTGTTACATACTGTATATATATTCATTTTTACATTTTAAAAATAACAAAAAAATAAAATGCAATAGTTTGAGCACCCTGCATGGTTAGTTCCTAGTAGCAGCCTCTTTTGAAGGTATCACAGTTTGTAAACCCTTTTTGTAGCCAGATAAGAGTCTTTAAATTCTTGTTTCAGGGATTTTCATCAATTCCTCCAGTTCTGTGAGATTCCTGGGTCATCTTGCATCCTCTGCTATTTCGAGGTCTAGCCACAGATTTTTCAATGATGTTCAGATCAGGGGACTGTGAGGGCCATTGTAAAACCTTCTGCTTGTGCTTTTTGAGGTCATCTATTGTAGATTTCGATGTGTGTTTAAGATCATTATCCATTTGTAGAAGCCATCTTTTTTCAACTTCAGCTTTTTTACAGATGGTGCTATGTTTGCATCAAGAATTTGCTGAAGTGTCATTGAATCCATTCTTCCCTCTACCTGTGAAATGTTCCTCGTGTCATTGGCAGTAACACATCCCAAAAGCATGATAGAGCCACTCCCATTCTTAATGGTTGGAGAGGTGTTCTTTTCCTCAAATTCTGTGCCCTTTTTTCTCCACACATACCTTTATTCATTGTGGCCAAAGAGTTCTATTTTAACCTCATCAGTCCATAGGATGTTTTTCCAAAATGCACCAGCTTGTTTAGATGTCCTTTTGCATAATTCTTACGCTCAATTTTATGGTGAGGATGCAGGAGAGGTTTTCTTCTGATGACTCTTCCATGAAGGCCATATGTCACGTCCGCCATGTCTGCCATGTCTGTTTGTCTCAAGAACTCCTGGAGCGATGTGCATGCGCATGTTTTGTCTGCTGTCCTGCATGTTCGCTAGAGCTGTGTGCAGACTCACCTCATGTCTGAGCTGCAGGATCCCTGCGTTTCTGCTCTGCCTTCTGTGATCTTCTCGTCATGTCTGGAGTCCTTGATCATGTGATGTTTCTTAAGATCCTGCACTGTCTGGTTCTGCAATCATCTCGTCATGTCTAGAATCCCGGATCATGTGTTCTTCCTAGGATCCTGCACTGGTTGGTTTGGTGATCATCTCGTCATGTCTGAAACCCTGATCATGTGACGTTTCCTAAGATCCTGCACTGTCTGGTTCTGCTATCATCTCGTCATGTCTAGAATCCCGGAAGTTCTCCCCTGGTCCTGACCTGGAGGAGGAGGTGCTATGCCCTATATCAGGCCGCCTCTTCCTATGCTCAGGGCCTGATTATTGTGTTGCTTCCCTGCAAGGCTCTGGGTCTGTGGGGTTGCTCCCTCTATTCTGTGCCCTTGCACTTTGCTCTGTAGTGCGTCTCTGCACACGCTCCGTGCTCGTATTCCGCCTCTTGTCTTGTGCCATGTCTTGTGTTGTCTCTCGTGCCATGTTTGTCTTTGCCTTGCTTTGCCTTGTAGTCCTTCTGCTGTTCTTTGTCTTAGTCTGTTTTGCTATGTCTCGCCTTAGCTATGCTTTGACTTGTAGTCCTTCCTGTGTTCTCTGCCTCGCCTGTTTTGCTATGTCTTGCTTTTGCTATGCTTTGACTTGTAGTCCTCCCTGTGTTCTCTGCCTTGCTATTCCTTGCTTTGTGTTCCTCCCTATGGTCTCAGTCTTTGCTTGCTCTGCCTCGCTCTCTCCTATGGTGCTCTGTAGTGCTCCCTGGCACACGCACCATTTCTCCTCTCCTTAGTGCTCGTTTCTTTGTCTAGTCCCAAGGTCTTCCCTTGGCCCGGCTCTGGGCTTCTGCCTACGCTCCGCTGCTAGACTCTGTCCTCGCTCTGACCTGGCTCTGTTTCTGCTTGTGTTCCTTGCCTTGTTCCCTGCCTTGTCCTTGCATTGAACCCCGGCGTGGGTTCCCCTTGGCCGTCTCCTGTGCCGTGGTAAGTGCCACGTGTTTGTGTACAGCCGTGTGTACTGGCCAGTGTGGCGTGCCCCCTGCGTGGCTCCTAGCATGCAGCCCTTCCTTGTGCCCTGGCGTGGCTCCTAGCACGCACCCTGCCTTGAACCCTGGCGTGGCTACTAGCACGCACCCTGCCCTGAACCAGGCGTGGCTCCTAGCACGAAGGTTCCTTTGCCCCCTCCTGTGCCTTAGTCGTGCCTCGTGCTGGCGTTACAGCCGTGTGCATTGGCCAGTGAGGTGTGCGTCCCTGCGTGGCTCCTAGCACGCAGCCCTTCCTTGTGCCCTGGCGTGGCTCCTAGCACGCACCCTGCTCTGAACCCTGGCGTGTCTCTACACGCACCCTGTCTTGTGCCTTGGCGTGTCTCTACACGCACTCTGTCTTGTGCCTTGGCGTGTCTCTACACGCACTCTGTCTTGTGCCTTGGCGTGTCTCTACACGCACTCTGTCTTGTGCCTTGGCGTGTCTCTACACGCACTCTGTCTTGTACCTTGGCGTGTCTCTACACGCACTCTGTCTTGTACCTTGGCGTGTCTCTACACGCACTCTGTCTTGTACCTTGGCGTGTCTCTACACGCACTCTGTTTGTACCTTGTGCCTTGGCGTGTCTCTACACGCACTCTGTCTTATCCTATGCTTTGGCGTGGCTCTACACACGCACCGTCTCGTTTGTGAACCCTGGCGTGTCCCCTACACACGCACCTCGCTTTGAACCCTGGCGTGTCCCCTACACACGCACCTAGCCTTGAACCCTGGCGTGTCCCCTACACACGCACCTAGCCTTGGACCTTGGCGTGTTCCCTAAACACGCACCCTGCTTGGATATCTGTCGTGCCTCCTTGCCTGAACCCTGGTTTGCCTGCCGGATGCCCGGAACCTGCCGACCGTTGCCAGAGGTCCGGAACCAGATGACTGCGGCCTGATGTCCGGAGCTGACGTCCGCAGCCTGATCCCTGTACCCTGTCGGTTTGCCAGCAGTCCGGAGTCCGATGCCATCATGCCATTACCTGTGCCTAGGCGTGCCATCTGGCACGTACCATGTTATGGACCTTGGCGTGCCCACGCGCGCACCTTGCACGTTTTGCTTGTTTTCTCTGTATGTGATCTTGTGTTATTCTAATGAAGATACCTTGCACCTACGTCTAGTCTCGTCTTGCTTCCTGCTCGTCCTTATCGTCAGACACTCGTCTAGTGTCCCCTGAGCCGGCCGTCTGGTCCCAGCAGTCGTGGTGGCTCACCCCCTTGGTCTTGCCCCTGACACTCCCTGTATAGGGGGTGGATTCTCACAAGGTCAGCTCGCCCTCGGTGGGTGGGTGCCACGACCCAGAGGGTCCACTCAAAAAATGGGCTCAGCAGGAGCTGAGTCCGTCACACCATAATTGTGCAGGTTTCTCTGAACAGTAGAACAACGTATCACAACTTCAAAGTCTGCAAATCTTTCTGATCGTCTTTTGAAGTCAAGTTGGTGCTCTGATTTGCCTCTCTAACAATCCTACAAGCAGCTCTCACTGAAACAGTGCTTGGTCTTCCAGACCTTATCTTGACCTCCTCTGCTCCTGTTAAGTGCCATTTCTCAATTACATGTCAAACTGAGGAAAGGGCAACTTAAAAACGCTTTGCTATCTTATAGTCTTCTCCTGGTTTGTGGGCCTTCACCATTTTCATTTTCAGAGTGCTAGGCAGCTGCTCAGAAGAACTAATGGCTGCTGTTTTTTGTTACAAGGATAGAGGAGGCTGGGTTATTATAAAGCAGGGAAACTTGCATAACCTGGCCTTTCCTAAAGATGATAGTGAACAAGCCATAACCCTAACAGTCTAGTTAAGGTTTGAAACCTTGTTCAAAGTTATCTGAGCACACAAATCTCCAAAAGTGGTTAAACATTTGCATCATCCCATTTTCCTTTATCTAATTCTTAAAATGTAAAAAATTACAATATACATTATTATTATTATTATTTATTGTTATAGCGCCATTTATTCCATGGCGCTTTACATGTGAGGGGGGTATACATAAAAACAAGTACAATAATCTTAAACAATACAAGTCATAACTGGTACAGGAGGAGAGAGGACCCTGCCCGCGAGGGCTCACAATCTTCAAGGGATGGGTGATAATACAGTAGGCGAGGGTAGAGCTGGTCGTGCAGCGGTTTGGTCGATCGGTGGTTACTGCAGGTTATAGGCTTGTCGGAAGAGGTGGGTCTTCAGGCTCTTTTTGAAGGTTTCGATGGTAGGTGAGAGTCTGATATGTTGTGGTAGAGAGTTCCAGAGTAGGGGTGATGCACGAGAGAAATCTTGTATGCGATTGTGGGAAGAGGAGATAAGAGGGGAGTAGAGAAGGAGATCTTGTGAGGATCGGAGGTTGCGTGCAGGAAAGTACCGGGAGACGAGGTCACAGATGTATGGAGGAGACAAGTTGTGGATGGCTTTGTATGTCATGGTTAGGGTTTTGTAATGGAGTCTCTGGGCAATTGGGAGCCAGTGAAGGGATTGACAGAGGGGAGAAGCTGGGGAATAGCGGGGGGACAGGTGGATTAGCCGGGCAGCAGAGTTTAGAATAGATTGGAGGGGTGCGAGAGTGTTTGAGGGGAGGCCGCAGAGCATGAGGTTGCAGTAGTCAAGGCGAGAGATGATGAGGGCATGGACTAGGGTTTTTGCAGATTCTTGGGTGAGGAATGAACGGATGCGTGAAATATTTTTGAGTTGAAGTCGGCAGGAAGTGGAAAGGGTTTGGATATGTGGTTTGAAGGAGAGATCAGCATCAAGGATTACTCCGAGGCAGCGAGCTTGTGGGACTGGGGAGAGTGGGCAGTCATTTACTGTAATTGATAGGTTCGTAGGGGGGGTCACGTGAGATGGGGGAAAGATGATGAATTCTGTTTTGTCCATGTTGAGTTTCAGATATCTAGTGGAGAAGAAGGATGAAATAGTGGACAGACATTGAGGGATTCTGGTTAGTAGGGAGGTGATATCTGGTCCAGAGATGTAGATCTGTGTGTCATCAGCATAAAGATGATACTGAAAGCCATGAGATTCTATGAGCTGTCCCAGGCCAAAGGTGTAAATAGAGAACAGCAGGGGCCCTAGGACTGAACCTTGTGGGACTCCGACAGATAGGGGGCGAGGTGAGGAGGTGGTGTGTGAGTGGGAGACGCTGAATGTCCGGTCTGTTAGGTATGATGAGATCCAGGAGAGGGCCAAGTCTGTGATGCCGAGGGATGAGAGGGTCTGTAATAATAGGGAATGGTCCACTGTGTCAAAGGCAGCCGACAGGTCCAGGAGGAGGAGGACAGAGTAGTGTCGCTTGCTCTTGGCAGTTAAGAGGTCATTGGTGACCTTAGTAAGGGCAGTTTCAGTGGAGTGGTGTGACCGGAAGCCAGATTGTAAGCGGTCGAAGAGGGAGCAAGAAGAGAGATGGGAGGACAGTTCAAGGTAGACGTGTTGTTCCAGTAGCTTGGAGGCGTATGGGAGAAGTGATATAGGGCGATAGCTAGATGCAGAGGATGGGTCAAGAGAGGGCTTTTTGAGGATAGGTGTGATGGAGGCATGTTTAAAGCTTGAGGGGAAAACACCAGTTGTTAGTGATAGGTTGAAGAGATGGGTTAGGGTTGGGATGAAGACTGTGGTGAGGTTTGGGATGAAGTGGGATGGGATCGGGTCGAGTGCACAGGTGGTGAGATGTGATCTTGAGAGTAGAGTGGAGAGTCGATCTTCTGTAATGGTGGAGAAGTTGGTTTTGAAGGTGGAGGGCTGGGAAGTCGGGAGGAAGGGCTCTGGGGGTTGTTGACCAAATCTGTCCCTGATGTTATCAATTTTCTGCTTGAAAAATGAGGCAAAGTCTTCAGCTGAGATGAGTGGGGAGGGAGGAGGTGCTGGGGGGCGGAGGAGAGAATTGAAGGTGTTGAATAACTGTTTAGGGTTGTGAGACAGGGAGGATATGAGAGATGAGAAGTAGGTTTGTTTAGCTGTGGCGAGTGTGGTCTTGAAAGTAGTGAGGGACTGTTTGAATGCGATGAAATGCTCGTTGGAGTGGGATCTTTTCCATCTGCGCTCAGCAGCCCTGGAAGCTCGCCTCAGCTCTTTGGTCAGGCTGGTGTGCCAGGGCTGTCTGTTGATTTTGCGAGTTTTGGTATGTGTAAGTGGGGCAGCGGATTCCAAAGCTACAGCTATTGTGGTGTTATATAGAGCGGCAGCGTCATCCGCATTGTGTAAGGAACTTATATCTGTAAGAGGGAGGAGGGATTCGGAGAATGAGTGTAGGTCAAGGTGTTTAAGATTCCTGCGAGGGTGTGAAAGTTTGTGGGGTGGGGATTGTAGACATGGAGTGAAGAGGGAAGAGAATGTGAGCAGGTTGTGGTCAGAGAGAGGAAGAGGTGAGTTAGAGAGGTTAGATAGGGAGCAGAGGCGGGTGAAGATGAGGTCCAGTGTGTGGCCATCTTTGTGGGTGGCTGTAGAAGACCATTGAGTGAGGCCGAAGGAGGAAGTGTGATATAGAAGTTTAGTGGCAGCTGAGAGGGAAGTGTCAATGGGGATGTTGAAGTCGCCCATGATGATAGTAGGGATGTCCGCGGAAAGGAAATGAAGTAACCAGGTGGTGAAGTGGTCAAAGAAGGTGGTGGCTGGCCCTGGGGGGCGGTAGATGACAGCCAGTTGGAGGTTGGAGGGGGAGTAGATGCGCACAGAGTGCACCTCAAAGGAAGGGAGGGTAACAGAGGGTGGCAGTGGGATTGGGGTGAGGGAGCAGGTATCTGACAGGAGAAAACCAACTCCTCCACCATGTTTGCTGCTGGGGCGGGGGGTGTGAGAAAGGTGGAAGCCGCCATACGAAAGTGCAGCAGGAGAGGCTGTGTCAGAAGGGGTGAGCCAGGTTTCGGTGATGGCGAGGAAGGAGAGTTTGGTAGTAACAAAAAGATCATGGATGTAGGAAAGCTTGTTGCAGACAGAGCGAGCGTTCCACAGAGCTCTTGTTAGTGGGACTGGGGAAGCGGGGGCTGGGTGAATGGGTATAAGGTTGGAGAGGTTACGGAAGGTTGTGATAGAGCGTGGATGGGAGGTAGAAATGACTGTGGGAATGTGGTGAGGAGGACCAGGATTTGGAGAGATATCACCAGCAGTGAGAAGGAGCAGAGAAAGTGTTAGCAGGTGGGAGCAGGAGAGGGCATGAGGGGGCTGTCTGTGTTTGGAGACAGAGGATTGTATGTTAAGGAACAGTTTTGAGGCGGAGGTGAGGTGGATGGGGAGGATTGAAGAAGAGATGAACAGTTCCTTACTAGGAGTAGGGATTAGGGGAATTAGCAGAAAGTGAAGGATTATTGGGGTGAAAGTGAAAACAAACAGAAACATTGTTTACAGTGACTGTGTCCAGTTACCTTCAGTTCCAATTCTGGTTTTAATTCTTAAATTAATCTTCACACTTCTAGCACACACTTATAGCAATCACAATGCAGACTGAAGTCTATGCAGACTTGTACTCTGCAATATATGTACAACTAAGTGCAGTCAGGTGTGAAGCAGAGAGGAGTGGTCTCTGCTCATCTTGGCCAGACAATTAAGAGTGGACCAGATGTATATGATCAAGCCAGAGTAAACAAGGTCATAAATAACACTGGGGTAAGCTGGGGTTAGCTGAAAGGCATACCATGTGAATGCTAGGTGCAGAGGCAAGTCTATGTGCAAAGCTGGGTGACGCACTGTGTGTCCTTCATAGACAGACAGCAGGAGAGCAGGAGAGCTGGGTGGATGGACATACCATGTGAATGCTAGGTGCAGAGGCAAGTCTATGTGCAAAGCTGGGTGACGCACTGTGTGTCCTTCATAGACAGACAGCAGGAGAGCAGGAGAGCTGGGTGGATGGACATACCATGTGAATGCTAGGTGCAGAGGCAAGTCTATGTGCAAAGCTGGGTGACGCACTGTGTGTCCTTCATAGACAGACAGCAGGAGAGCAGGAGAGCTGGGTGGATGGACATACCATGTGAATGCTAGGTGCAGAGGCAAGTCTATGTGCAAAGCTGGGTGACGCACTGTGTGTCCTTCATAGACAGACAGCAGGAGAGCAGGAGAGCTGGGTGGATGGACATACCATGTGAATGCTAGGTGCAGAGGCAAGTCTATGTGCAAAGCTGGGTGACGCACTGTGTGTCCTTCATAGACAGACAGCAGGAGAGCAGGAGAGCTGGGTGGATGGACATACCATGTGAATGCTAGGTGCAGAGGCAAGTCTATGTGCAAAGCTGGGTGACGCACTGTGTGTCCTTCATAGACAGACAGCAGGAGAGCAGGAGAGCTGGGTGGATGGACATACCATGTGAATGCTAGGTGCAGAGGCAAGTCTATGTGCAAAGCTGGGTGACGCACTGTGTGTCCTTCATAGACAGACAGCAGGAGAGCAGGAGAGCTGGGTGGATGGACATACCTGTCGGAAGAATAGAGATGCTTGTTAGAGTGCGATGGTGGCAGGTAGCAGGGCACAGTCTGTATTCATCCTTCTGGTTTTAATTCTTAAATTAATCTTCACACTTCTAGCACACACTTATAGCAATCACAATGCAGACTGAAGTCTATGCAGACTTGTACTCTGCAATATATGTACAACTAAGTGCAGTCAGGTGTGAAGCAGAGAGGAGTGGTCTCTGCTCATCTTGGCCAGACAATTAAGAGTGGACCAGATGTATATGATCAAGCCAGAGTAAACAAGGTCATAAATAACACTGGGGTAAGCTGGGGTTAGCTGAAAGGCATACCATGTGAATGCTAGGTGCAGAGGCAAGTCTATGTGCAAAGCTGGGTGACGCACTGTGTGTCCTTCATAGACAGACAGCAGGAGAGCAGGAGTGCTGGGTGGATGGACATACCATGTGAATGCTAGGTGCAGAGGCAAGTCTATGTGCAAAGCTGGGTGACGCACTGTGTGTCCTTCATAGACAGACAGCAGGAGAGCAGGAGAGCTGGGTGGATGGACATACCATGTGAATGCTAGGTGCAGAGGCAAGTCTATGTGCAAAGCTGGGTGACGCACTGTGTGTCCTTCATAGACAGACAGCAGGAGAGCAGGAGAGCTGGGTGGATGGACATACCATGTGAATGCTAGGTGCAGAGGCAAGTCTATGTGCAAAGCTGGGTGACGCACTGTGTGTCCTTCATAGACAGACATGTGCACTGGCGTAGCGTGGGGGGGGCGGGGGGGGCGGTCCGCCCCAGGCGGCATGTGTGTGGGGGCGGCGCGGCAGCAGCAATTCCACCCTGCAGTGCAGTGCAGCGGCGGGCAGGGAGCGATGCGATCACGGCAGCTCCGCTGCCTGCAAGAGTGAATAGCAGGAGCGGAGCGGCAATGGTCCGTCCTGCTTCCTGCCCGGAGGCCGCGCTTCCTGTTTCACACAGAGGAGCGCCGCTGAGTGACGTCATCATTCAGCGGCCGCTGCTGTGTGAGGGAGGAAGCGCGGGCGATGCTGCGGACAGGTGAGAGGAGAGAGGTGGTGTCTTGTGTGTATGTATGTATGTATGTCTGTGTGTGTGTGTCTGTGTGTATGATGGAGCAGGCAATGATGGGAGTGATGGAGCAGACAATGATGGGGTGATGGAGCAGGCAATGATGGGGTGATGGAGCAGACAATGATGGGGTGATGGAGCAGACAATGATGGGGTGATGGAGCTGGCAATGATGGGGTGATGGAGCAGGCAGTGATGGAGCAGGCAATGATGGGGGTGATGGAGCAGGCAATGATGGGGTGATGGAGCAGGCAATGATGGGGTGATGGAGCAGGCAATGAGGGGAGTGATGGAGCAGACAATGATGGGGTGATGGAGCAGGCAATTATGGGGTGATGGAGCAGACAATGATGGGGGTGATGGAGCAGGCAGTGATGGGGTGATGGAGCAGGCAATGAGGGGAGTGATGGGGGTGATGGAGCAGGCAGTGATGGGGTGATGAAGCAGGCAATGAGGGGAGTGATGGGGGTGATGGAGCAGGCAATGATGGGGTGATGGAGCAGGCAATGATGGGGTGATGGAGCAGGCAATGATGGGGTGATGGAGCAGGCAGTGATGGGGTGATGGAGCAGGCAGTGATGGAGCAGGCAATGATGGGGGTGATGGAGCAGGCAATGATGGGGTGATGGAGCAGGCAATGATGGGGTGATGGAGCAGGCAATGATGGGGTGATGGAGCAGGCAATGAGGGGAGTGATGGAGCAGACAATGATGGGGTGATGGAGCAGGCAATTATGGGGTGATGGAGCAGGCAGTGATGGGGTGATGGAGCAGGCAATGAGGGGAGTGATGGGGGTGATGGAGCAGGCAGTGATGGGGTGATGGAGCAGGCAATGATGGGGTGATGAAGCAGGCAATGAGGGGAGTGATGGGGGTGATGGAGCAGGCAATGATGGGGGTGATGGAGCAGGCAATGATGGGGTGATGGAGCAGGCAATGAGGGGAGTGATGGGGGTGATGGAGCAGGCAGTGATGGGGTGATGGAGAAGGCAGTGATAGGGTGATGGAGCAGGCAATGATGGGGGTGATGGAGCAGGCAATGATGGGGTGATGGAGCAGGCAATGAGGGGGGTGATGGAGCAGGCAATGATGGGGGTGATGGAGCAGACAATTATGGGAGTGATGGAGCAGGCAGTGATGGGGTGGTGGAGCAGACAATGATGGGAGTGATGGGGTGATGAAGCAGGCAGTGATGGGGTGATGGAGAAGGCAGTGATGGGGTGATGGAGCAGGCAATGATGGGGGTGATGAAGCAGGCAATGATGGGGTGATGGAGCAGACAATGATGGGAGTGATGGGGTGATGGAGCAGGCAATGATGGGAGTGATGGGGAGAAGGCACAGTGATGGGGTGATGGAGAAGGCAGTGATGGGGAGAAGACAATGATGGGGTGATGGTCGAGAGGGCAATGATGGGGTGGTGGGTGAGAATGCAATGATGGTGGTGGTGGAAAGGGCAATAAATGGGGGTGGTGGAGGAGGAGGAAATGATGGAGGTGGTGGAATGGGCAATGATGGGAGTGGTGGGGGAGAAAGCAAAGATAGTGGTGGAGAAGAAAATGATGGAGGTGGGGGAGAGGACAATAATGGGATGCGAGGGGAGGAGGACAATGAGGGGTGTGGGGGATTGGGATGGGAGGAAGGGGGACTTATAATGGCCTTAGGAACAGGGGGAGGTGGAGGAAGACATTATCGTTTATTATGTCTAACACAGTCCCTTAGTATATAGTGTACTCACTAATTCTGTATAACACCATCCTTAGTTACATAGTTTCCTCTTTTATTATGTATAACACCGCCCCTTATTACCTACCATCCTCTCTAGTTATATATGGTGCCGTCCCTTATTATATAGCTTCCTCTGCTGTTATGTATAGTGCTGTCTCTTACATAGTGTATTTTTGTTATTTTTGTTATTCACAGCGCCCTCTTTTATTACATGGTCCCCTCTCTTGTTAGATATAAAATGACTGCTGATCGAGGAGCCGGTGACCAGACGACCAGTCCATCAGCTCCTCCATTAGAAAGGAAGCTTTCCCATGCTCCATCAGCCATCATTGCATTATACAGCTAACAAGACAGGATGGTATGTAATAAAAAACAGGGCTCTATATAATCCAATATGTAAGGGACAGAACTGTACATAACAAGAGAAGGCACTGTGTATGGGACAGCAATATACATAATAAAGGAGACTATGTAATATATACCTGTATGTGTGTGTGTGGCTATATAATATCAATAATCTATCTATCTATATATATATATACACACACACACGTAGCTTTGACGCCATAAAAGGAGGGGGGCCCGGACACATTTCTTGCACAGGGACCCCAAGCTGTCAGTGTCCGCCCCCTGTCCGCCAAAATAATTTGTACTTTCTGGTTTTTTTTCTGTCACATTATTAAAAATTATTATTAAAAAAAGCCATTAGGTCTTCATCCAGCATCATCAAGCTAATACATACATATATATAGAGAACTGCAAGAAGTTGAAAGTCTAGAAATTTAGAAATAATAGCAGAGTTAGTAGCAGACTAAAAATTAGATCTTTGAGTGTAGTGTGGGCTCTTCGGATGCTTCCGAATTATCAACGACCAAAGGGGCGGCAAATTTTTCGACCGCCCCGGGCGCCACAAACAGTTGCTACGCCACTGTACATGTGTCATCTTTAACTTTAGAGTAAACAATGACTGTGAAGAGAGAAGCGCACAAAAGGGTAAAACCCTAATATAGGAGACAGAAAACGCAATAGGTTTTCTCACCTTGGGTGGTTGTGTGAAGGCCCAACCGCTATAAAGGTTTAGATAGCCAGTTGCCGCTTCCCCGTGGCTATGGGTAAGATCAACGAGATGAATGCAATATTCTTAGTTCTTTATTGTCCATTAAATAAAGAACCTTCTAAGAATATTGCAGCAAGAAATTTCTTTCCAGCAGCGCAGCCTATCTTTAACTTTATGCCTTTTAGAGATCATTTCATCTTCAACTTGCTTAACTTTTTGCTATAACAGTAATTTTGACCAGGGATGTCCAAACTTTTACATGCATCTGCATACTTTTTTTTGGCTGTCTATTATGCTACTCATGTATCCTTGTACCTAGTTTTGGATTGGTTTGTAGGGAGATAGTTTGGATCTCCCCATATATTTCTTTGTGGAGACCTAGCTGGCCTTATTGCAATTTTAGCTTGCTTTTTAATTATTTGTAATGTTAAATCTTCACTGTGATCATGTAATAGAGTACGGTATTTCGTATTTTTGTATTTGGATTGTTTGCTATATTACGGGGTCACTGGAACCTTTATATACACCAGTCTCTCTCTCCTCTTCAATTTACTTGGTGCTGTGCATATGTACATACTATTTTTTACTTTTTTTAGTGCTATTTGAGTTTTGCTTCCAGGGGGAATCTGCCTGAAAAAGACATTGCGTTCACATACTCTATGAGATATTTTGGGACAGACATTCTTGTAGACCTCCTCAATAGTAGGACCTCACAGTTCACTCATTTATTTGATTGGAAAAATGTGTGCAAGATCATCTTTAGGTTGACTTTAGATGCCCATTTTTACATAGGACTGTTCTTGTCTACATTTTTAGTAAATTAAGTGGCTGCGAAAACCCCACCCAGAAATGGAGATATCTCCGCTTTTGATTCGAACGAGTCTGTGAAATAAATGGACAGAATAAGGATACCATCCATGCGTCATCCAACTTCTGTAGGAGGGTCGGAGAAGCTCTGGAATTGTTTTATGGATGCAAGAAAAAGGGATGGTAAAAACGGAGACACAGACCTAAAAAAAATATTGGTTAGTGTTTTTTTCGTAAGCAAAAAAAATGAATGAGGCCTTAGGTTTAGTGTCAGTTTAGCCTCTCACACACCGTCCGAACCCTACAGGTGAATGGGTCAACGCTTTCTTTGGCCAAGTCAAATTCTCTTCTGCATTTTTTTTCTATTTCTGCAATGCACATCCGCTCACAGCTCAGACCTCAGAGCTTCAGTGTCCGGCACGCCATTCTCCACGCTGTCCGTAGCCAAGTGTACTCACCGTACTGCGTTACACACTGGCTGCTTCCACTTCACCACAATGAGAGGTGATCCCGGCCAATGCGAGGCAGAAATATATCAGGGTTTTGTCACAGCCAAACCTGTGCTCCTTCACAGCCGCTGAATTGTGTATTTCCTAGCTTCAGAAACTATCTGACAGCCACATTGGCACTGGATCAGTAAAAGGATACGCGTTATTATATATGCCTAGTAAGGACATTGCGCACGGTCAATTACAGCCGTGATCTACTGATCTGAAGCCTTTCCGCTGCATTAGTCCATAGGCAGAGGCTTATTTTTCTTATGCCTATAACCACCACTGCCCGTAACCCCCTCCTCTATTAAAATCCTATCCAGATCGTCGTTCCCAGTGGTCTGGAGTCCTCCCCTCTAGCCAGTGTGCTCTGGTGGATGATGTGAGCCAGTACCCTGCAATGGGCCCCTAGCACTTGTTGGCAGAAATGAGTTGCTCCGATCAGCACAGATAGTACTTCAGAGAAGGAGAGAAAAAAAAATAAAAAAAAAAGAAGGAAAGGAGTGGGAGAAAAAGGAAGGAACACAGGGTGAGAAGTGAGAAAAAAAGACTTAAAGAAGAGAGAGAGGAAAGAAAGAGGTATGTGAGCGAGAAGTAAGACAGGGAGAAGTCAGGCAAGGTGCCTCCAACCCGGGCCAAAATGTAAGGGGAAAGATAAGCGCAGCAAGGCGAGCGGATGAGATGTGCTGTATAGGGAGGAATAAAAGGGACTGTAAATGAAGAGGATATAGTGACAGGTTAACGCAGAGGTGAATGGGAGTAATAATGTCTGCAATGTAGACACAGCACCTGCTGCCAGCCGTCACCGCCTCATTATTACATGGGTTACGTCTGCAGTTTTATGTGGTGGACAAGGTTTTAAAAATGCGGCAAGAATAATGTAGTCTGCGGCACTATTGTTACTGTGAAAATCAAAAGTATTTTATCCATGATGGAAATCTTCCATTTTGTAGTTTATATCTATGCTAAAGGGGTTCTTATTCCCTTTTCGATAGAAAAGGGAATAACTTGCTGATCGCTGGGCGTCCGAATGCTGGGATATTGGGAACGCGGGTCAATAGTCCCATCATAAATGGAGCGGAGGTGCACATGCTCAAATTAATGTCTATGGCTCCGCCAGAGAAGACCAATTACAGCACTTGGGTAATTTAGGCTGGGGTCACATAAGCATGTGTTCTCTCATGCAAGAGAATCGGGCCAGTTATGCCAATGATACTCTGCTCAAATATTATTGTCATCTTAGGCCTCTTTCACACATCAGTTTTTTGCCATCAGTCACAATCCGTCTAATTTTGAAAAAAAACGATCCGGCGACTGATGCAGCTGGATCCGTTTTTTCCCATAGACTTGTATTAGCGATGGATGGCCGCACGTTTCATACGTCGCTCAATGGATCCATAGGAAATTCTTTTTCCGTCGGCCAGAGACAACGGACATAGGAACGCTTTTTGTCTACGCCGAAAAGTCGGAGAGCGACAGATCCGATTTGCTAGAATGGAAGCCTATGGGCGACGGATTCTGTTTTTTTAATCTGCGCATGTGTTGACACTGTGTGCCTGTATTGTGTGTGGGCTATGTGTGTGCGCATGTGGCAAGGCTGTGCGGGGGTCTGCGCGTTGGTAAGCAGGGCTGTGCAGGGGTGTGTGCGGGGGTATGCGACGCTGTGCGAGCGTCTGTGCGGGGTCTGTGCGGGGGTATGTGGGTCTGTCCGGGGTCTGTGCGGGTGTGTGTGCAGGGGTCTGTGGGGGGGTCTGTGCGGGGGTATGCGGGTCTGTGCGGGGCTCTGTGCAGAGGTATGCAGGGCTATGCGGCGGTATGCGGGGGTATGCGGGGGTCTGTGCGGGGGTATGCGGTGGTCTGGGCAGGGGTATGCGGGACTGTGCGTGGGTGACGTCACTGCTCATCACTGAGTCCGAACCGGCTGCTTCCATTCATTTCCCAGTAGTTTACAGTCGGAGCGGCTGTGTTAGCAGCGCTCCGCCTGTAAACTGATTAACCCCCCGAGATGGATTACGCCATGGGAGGTGACTGAGCGCCGGACAGGTAATGTATATTCCAAAAAGATCAAGGAAGCATGATGCCATAAAATGTAATTTACTTTATTGAATGACGTATAACAAAGATAAACATAAAAAATAGACATAAAAAGAGATGGATATATCGGTGGATATCACTGGTACAAGTGTGCTAAACATGTACAGATACACAAAAAATGATATACCTAATAATCCGATGTCGAAGATATCGTGACCAAGTGTATCAATAAGGGGTATAAGAAGTATATAACGTATGTGCATTCTTAGGCGACTGGTTTGTAAAATGCTGTAATAATATTACTATCAAGAAATAGAGCTATAGGCATCCATGGCAGTGATATGGCCACCACCCAATATATATGACCCAAATGGCCAAAAAAAAGCTCTTAGCAGCTAATACATTAATAAGGCCAAATTAAATGCACGACATTACTATAATACTTAGGACAAAAATACATGTCCAAGTAGAGAGGTAATGATATATGTATTCACCCCCTGTCACCGCTATGACACTGCATAGACACATATACTATTATAATATGACACTGCTATAATTTGGACAACCCAGTCCTAAAAAAGTGCTAATAGTGCAAAATGTAAGTCTGCTGTCACAGCTGTAACATAAAGTAAACGTGCAAAAAAAATAGGCCAGAATGTTCAATGATTGTAAATGCGCTATTTTAGGCAATTAAAATGCCAGGTAGCATAAGGTGGTATATACCCACATAGTCATATCACAGACATGGTACAAGGAATGACACAGAGTGTGCATTGCATATAAGTCCCTATAGAAATGCTGATAAGCCCCCTTAATATAGAGCACATATGACCTGAGATACCGCGGTCCCCGACGCGCGTTTCGCCTTAGCTTCGTCCTGGGAGGTAAGTGAGTATGGCTGTGGGGTGTATTAGAGTATATATAGCAACATGATTGCAAATCATTCACCGCTGAGAAATCATCCGGTGCCCGGCGTGTGACGTCATCATGGCGTGCGTCCCCCGGCCGCACAGCCACTCCCCATCATACACGTCATGATGTGGAGACGGCTGAATGAGGCCAGGGTGAGCGCGTTGCCACGGCGACGCACCACGCTGCAGGATAACGCTGCAGATAGGTAAGCCACTCCTCCACCCGACGTGTCAGGGAAGAGAGGTAGGCTTAACCCATCCAACAGACGTATCCGCACAGAGTGTGCACGGTGCTCTGGGAGATGCATAGAGATTAAGGTATAATAAAGTGTCTTGAAATCATGTTGCTCAAATGCATCATTTATAAATAAATGATAGACTTAAATAGCGTCCTGTCAGATTATATATACAGAAATACATGTTTCCAAAATTTTCACCATTAAACCATACAATATACATAGGTGAATATCTATTGATGAGATATAAGGAGAAAATTCTAAAGATTATTAATATAGAGAGAACTGTATGATTAATAAAGATTTAGAAAGTTGAGCAGTAATATATATAGCGGCAAAGTTGAAACTTTCAACTGCATACAATATGAATCACATCGTACACTAGAGAATTGCAATCAAAGGCATATGATGTCATGAATTATCCCCCTAATTGTCAACATAACTAGAGCAACATAACACTGTTAAGTAAAAGATGGCCATATGGAGATGTGAAAATATAACATAACGTATCACTACGTATTCCTTCCCTAAATACTTTGTATGGAAATATAGTTATAACCAGGGTGTCAACCATGTGCAAGTCAATTAGCACATGACTATATTGAAATTACAAAGGTGAGGACTCCAAAACAGGTAATGTGTGAACCCAAGGACGTACATGAATGTACTGATGAGTGCACACTCTATCTAGACATCAGAGTCCACAGTATAGACATACAGCAATCCTGAAAAATAAGTCCCACGATGATCACATTCTCTCTTGATTTCCCATGAGTGTCGACCAATAGATATTCGAGTCCCTCCAATATCAGATGGGATGTAACAGCTTCTCAATCAGTAGGCTTGAAGGTATCATCCTGACCCGATGTCCAAATACACCACACACCAATGTAATACAAAAACTAGAAATAAAATGGGAATAAAATGAGAATAAGATAAAAACAAAGAGAGCCAACCTACACCTTACAACAAGAGCATCCTACAGAAATGGGGCAAAGCTCAGAACCTCATTGAGTCCCCTTGGTTGGACCGTTCCCAGCTTGTATATCCATTCGGCTTCTTTTTGAGCTAATATTTTCTTCCAATTTCCACCACGGTGGTCAATATGAACCTTGTCTATTCCACAGACCTTGAGTAGTTTGGGATTACTCCCATGGACCAATTTAAAGTGTCTCGGAACTGATTTGAGAGTTGTGTTATCCTCGGTATCAGAGGCATTTCTAATGTCCCTAAAGTGCTCCCTAACTCTGATTTTTAGAGGCCTGGAGGTCATGCCAACATATATTTTTTCACATGGACATACAGCATAATATATTACACCAATAGAATTGCAGGTAATGTGCTGCGTGATGTTATATGTTATACCACCATCACTGGATTTGAAAGAAGAAGTCTGTTGCATATTAGGACATGCAATGCATTCCTTACATGGGAAGAAACCCCATTTGGGACCCTTCGATCCAAATGCTCTCTCCGGTTTTAAACCCATATGATAACTGTGCACCAATTTGTCCCGTAAATTGCTGGACCTCCTATATGTAATCGAGGAATATTTGGGGACATATTTCGCTAGAGTTCTATCAGTCATGAGGATTGGCCAGTATTTATCTAACGCCTGTCTCATTTCGTGCCACTTATCATTAAATGAGGAGATAAATCTCACTTTTTGTGTTTCTAGAGGTCTATGTTTAGGAACAAGCAGATCTATTCTCTTCGCCTGATTAGCCCTTCTCATTCCTCTATGGATGCTTCGTCTGGAGTACCCTCTAGACGTGAACCTAGATGTAAGATCTTCTGCTTGTCCCTGATACGCTTCCTCACTCGAACAAATGCGTTTTGCCCTGAGAAATTGTCCTGTTGGAATCCCTTCCACCAGTGATCTGGGGTGTGAAGAAGTGGCGTGTAAGATAGAGTTTACCGCCGTTTCTTTGCGGAACATATCGGTATGTAGAAAGCCGTCTGATCCCTTGAAGATTTTAATGTCCAAAAAGTCTATGTCGGACTGGCTATGCTTACACGTAAGCCTGACATTAATGGAATTATCATTAAGCATACTGAGGAAATTGAGAAGGTCCTGTTCTGTTCCCTGCCAGATGAGAGGATGCCTATAGCTCTATTTCTTGATAGTAATATTATTACAGCATTTTACAAACCAGTCGCCTAAGAATGCACATACGTTATATACTTCTTATACCCCTTATTGATACACTTGGTCACGATATCTTCGACATCGGATTATTAGGTATATCATTTTTTGTGTATCTGTACATGTTTAGCACACTTGTACCAGTGATATCCACCGATATATCCATCTCTTTTTATGTCTATTTTTTATGTTTATCTTTGTTATACGTCATTCAATAAAGTAAATTACATTTTATGGCATCATGCTTCCTTGATCTTTTTGGTATATACAGTAGTTGGGGAGTGCCATGTATTTTCAGGCCCGAATTGTGGATATTTGTATACTCATTGGTTTCTGTACTTTGTTACAGAGCTGTGGGGCCGTTATGGATACTAAAGCTAGAGACCAATGTTGGTTAACGTCTATGGACACTGTTTTTAATGGAGATGGTGTATCTGGTGGTTCTGCAGAGAGTGGGCAAAGATCAGACCTCAAGAGTTCCATTAAGATTTTATTAAAGAAAAGAACTAGGATGTGGTGGACCAAGGCATCATTAGAGAATTACTTGGCGAGAAATCTCATACCCCGTGGTCTAAGGGTTAAAATCATGCCATCATATCCTGTGGAAGATTCCACCTTTCGTACAAGGTGGGAGGAGGCTTGCAATGTATGTTCAAGATCCCTCATAGAATTACTTATTGGTAATAATAAAAAGAGTCTAGATAAAATTGATTCAGAGATTGAGCAGATTCGAATTCAATTACTTGAGAAACTATCTGGATCAGAGGTGGAGGCCTTTAATAAGGAAATTGATGCCCAATTGAACATGTGGGAAAAAGAAGTAAAAGACATTAAGGCCAAAAAATTCCGAAGGGATCTTGATGACTCTAAAAATGGCCGAATATATAGGTGGCAAACTAATACCAAGGGCAGCTTGGAGACTTCTAGATCGTCCTCCATATCCTCTATCTCTTCTAGAGAAGATGAATTTAGATCCAGCAATCGGGTCTATAATCTGAGAAAAAATACCAATAAAAGAAGGAATGAACATTATAGAAAGAGGGATAATAGGATGGATTTATTGACATCCTCTAGACTCCAGGTAATTAATCTTTCAGAGTTCCAGCTGACTCAATCACAGATGGAAGTTTTAAGTTTAGGACTCTCCTTTTCACCTACGGCTCCATTTAATTGTTTTACAGCGGTAAAAGACCTCCACTTATTTGCACGAAAACTAATACTTAAAAAACTACACGATAAGGGCAATGATGGGGATACATGGAGTCCCAAAGAAATGGATGCTATTGCCATCTTAGAGGAACTTAATGAAGAGAATGAAGGACCTGTCAATAAGGGTAAGTTCAAACCTCCGGTTCCAAAAAAATTTCCCCCCCTTAACCTATATTCAAATGTTGAAATGTTTGTACGGCTAGTTACCAATGAATTTGAAAAGATTTCGAGACATGTCTCACATGGTAACCTGTCGTTCGCTCAGAGGGAAGCACTTAAAGAACTTAGTAAGATGAAAGAGGTGGTGATAAAACCTGCCGATAAAGGGGGTAACGTGGTGATATGGCCCGTTATAGCATACGAGAGGGAGGCATTCAGGCAATTGAGGGATGAGAGATGTTATCAGAGAATGACCTTCAATCCCACCATAGCATATCTACAGGAAATCAAAATAATTTTGGAACATGCCTTTGAAGACGGGCTGATCAATCGGGAACTTAGAGACAACCTTGTACCAGAATTTCCTAAGGTGGCATGTATATATTTTATACCAAAAATCCATAAAGATTGTATTACCCCACCTGGACGACCAATCGTGTCGGGCAATGGGAGTCTATGTGAAATTGTGTCCAAGTATTTGGACTTCCATTTGAAACCCATGGTCTTTGACTTGCCATCTTATGTGAAAGACACTAGTGATGTCCTTCGTAAAATCGAAGGCATCCCATTTGAAGAGGACATGTGGTTGGTTAGTCTTGACGTTGAGTCCTTATACACCTCCATCCAACATCAGGATGGCATACGGGCTACTCAGACTTATTTAATGATGGCGCACTATGAAGAGAGGTTTGTTGATTTTCTGGTGACACTATTAAAATTTGCCCTCGAGCACAATTATTTTGTGTTCAAGGAAACTATTTATCTACAAAAACAGGGCACGGCTATGGGGGCAGCGTTTGCCCCATCATATGCCAACTTATTTCTGGGCAAATGGGAGAGGGACATCTTCTTTACCCGCCCGGTTGCCTTTATTGAGAAGGTCCTGTTCTGGGCCCGCTATATAGATGATATTCTTCTCATCTGGCAGGGAACAGAACAGGACCTTCTCAATTTCCTCAGTATGCTTAATGATAATTCCATTAATGTCAGGCTTACGTGTAAGCATAGCCAGTCCGACATAGACTTTTTGGACATTAAAATCTTCAAGGGATCAGACGGCTTTCTACATACCGATATGTTCCGCAAAGAAACGGCGGTAAACTCTATCTTACACGCCACTTCTTCACACCCCAGATCACTGGTGGAAGGGATTCCAACAGGACAATTTCTCAGGGCAAAACGCATTTGTTCGAGTGAGGAAGCGTATCAGGGACAAGCAGAAGATCTTACATCTAGGTTCACGTCTAGAGGGTACTCCAGACGAAGCATCCATAGAGGAATGAGAAGGGCTAATCAGGCGAAGAGAATAGATCTGCTTGTTCCTAAACATAGACCTCTAGAAACACAAAAAGTGAGATTTATCTCCTCATTTAATGATAAGTGGCACGAAATGAGACAGGCGTTAGATAAATACTGGCCAATCCTCATGACTGATAGAACTCTAGCGAAATATGTCCCCAAATATTCCTCGATTACATATAGGAGGTCTAGCAATTTACGGGACAAATTGGTGCACAGTTATCATATGGGTTTAAAACCTGAGAGAGCATTTGGATCGAAGGGTCCCAAATGGGGTTTCTTCCCATGTAAGGAATGCATTGCATGTCCTAATATGCAACAGACTTCTTCTTTCAAATCCAGTGATGGTGGTATAACATATAACATCACGCAGCACATTACCTGCAATTCTATTGGTGTAATATATTATGCTGTATGTCCATGTGAAAAAATATATGTTGGCATGACCTCCAGGCCTCTAAAAATCAGAGTTAGGGAGCACTTTAGGGACATTAGAAATGCCTCTGATACCGAGGATAACACAACTCTCAAATCAGTTCCGAGACACTTTAAATTGGTCCATGGGAGTAATCCCAAACTACTCAAGGTCTGTGGAATAGACAAGGTTCATATTGACCACCGTGGTGGAAATTGGAAGAAAATATTAGCTCAAAAAGAAGCCGAATGGATATACAAGCTGGGAACGGTCCAACCAAGGGGACTCAATGAGGTTCTGAGCTTTGCCCCATTTCTGTAGGATGCTCTTGTTGTAAAGTGTAGGTTGGCTCTCTTTGTTTTTATCTTATTCTCATTTTATTCCCATTTTATTTCTAGTTTTTGTATTACATTGGTGTGTGGTGTATTTGGACATCGGGTCAGGATGATACCTTCAAGCCTACTGATTGAGAAGCTGTTACATCCCATCTGATATTGGAGGGACTCGAATATCTATTGGTCGACACTCATGGGAAATCAAGAGAGAATGTGATCATCGTGGGACTTATTTTTCAGGATTGCTGTATGTCTATACTGTGGACTCTGATGTCTAGATAGAGTGTGCACTCATCAGTACATTCATGTACGTCCTTGGGTTCACACATTACCTGTTTTGGAGTCCTCACCTTTGTAATTTCAATATACACTCACTGGCCACTTTATTAGGTACACCATGCTAGTAAGGGGTTGGACCCCCTTTTGCCTTCAGAACTGCCTCAATTCTTCGTGGCAGAGATTCAACAAGGTGCTGGAAGCATTCCTCAGAGATTTTGGACCATATTGACATGATGGCATCACACAGTTGGCGCAGATTTGTCGGCTGCACATCCCTGATGCGAATCTCCCGTTCCACCACATCCCAAAGATGCTCTATTGGATTGAGATCTGGTGACTGAGGAGGCCATTTGAGTACAGTAAACTCATTGTCATGTTCAAGAAACCAATCTGAGATGATTCGAGCTTTATGACATGGCGCATTATCCTGCTGAAAGTAGCCATCAGATGTTGGGTACATTGTGGTCATAAAGGGATGGACATGGTCAGCAACAATACTCAGGTAGGCTGTGGCGTTGCAACGATGCTCAATTGGTACAAAGGGGCCCAAAGAGTGCCCAGAAAAAATTCCCCACACCATGACACCACCACCACCAGCCTGAACCGTTGATACAAGGCAGGATGGATCCATGCTTTCATGTTGTTTACGCCAAATTCTGACCCTACCATCCGAATGTCGCAGCAGAAATCGAGACTCATCAGACCAGGCAACGTTTTTCCAATCTTCTACTGTGCAATTTCGATGAGCTTGTGCAAATTGTAGCCTCAGTTTCCTGTTCTTAGCTGAGAGGAGTGGTACCCAGTGTGGTCTTCTGCTGCTGTAGCCCATCTGCCTCAAAGTTCGACGCACTGTGCGTTCAGAGATGCTCTTCTGCCTACCTTGGTTGTAACGGGTGGCAATTTGAGTCACTGTTGCCTTTCTATCAGCTCGAACCAGTCTGCCCATTCTCCTCTGACCTCTGGCATCAACATGGCATTTCCAGCCACAGAACTGCCGCTCACTGGATTTTTTTTCTTTTTCGGACCATTCTCTGTAAACCCTAGAGATGGTTGTGCGTGAAAATCCCAGTAGATCAGCAGTTTCTGAAATTCTCAGACCAGCCCTTCTGGCACCAACAATCATGCCACGTTCAAAGGCACTCAAATCACCTTTCTTCCCCATACTGATGCTCGGTTTGAACTGCAGGAGATTGTCTTGACCATGTCTACATGCCTAAATGCACTGAGTTGCCGCCATGTGATTGGCTGATTAGAAATTAAGTCTTAACACACAGTTGGACAGGTGTACCTAATAAAGTGGCCAGTGAGTGTAGTCATGTGCTAATTGACTTGCACATGGTTGACACCCTGGTTATAACTATATTTCCATACAAAGTATTTAGGGAAGGAATACGTAGTGATACGTTATGTTATATTTTCACATCTCCATATGGCCATCTTTTACTTAACAGTGTTATGTTGCTCTAGTTATGTTGACAATTAGGGGGATAATTCATGACATCATATGCCTTTGATTGCAATTCTCTAGTGTACGATGTGATTCATATTGTATGCAGTTGAAAGTTTCAACTTTGCCGCTATATATATTACTGCTCAACTTTCTAAATCTTTATTAATCATACAGTTCTCTCTATATTAATAATCTTTAGAATTTTCTCCTTTTATCTCATCAATAGATATTCACCTATGTATATTGTATGGTTTAATGGTGAAAATTTTGGAAACATGTATTTCTGTATATATAATCTGACAGGACGCTATTTAAGTCTATCATTTATTTATAAATGATGCATTTGAGCAACATGATTTCAAGACACTTTATTATACCTTAATCTCTATGCATCTCCCAGAGCACCGTGCACACTCTGTGCGGATACGTCTGTTGGATGGGTTAAGCCTACCTCTCTTCCCTGACACGTCGGGTGGAGGAGTGGCTTACCTATCTGCAGCGTTATCCTGCAGCGTGGTGCGTCGCCGTGGCAACGCGCTCACCCTGGCCTCATTCAGCCGTCTCCACATCATGACGTGTATGATGGGGAGTGGCTGTGCGGCCGGGGGACGCACGCCATGATGACGTCACACGCCGGGCACCGGATGATTTCTCAGCGGTGAATGATTTGCAATCATGTTGCTATATATACTCTAATACACCCCACAGCCATACTCACTTACCTCCCAGGACGAAGCTAAGGCGAAACGCGCGTCGGGGACCGCGGTATCTCAGGTCATATGTGCTCTATATTAAGGGGGCTTATCAGCATTTCTATAGGGACTTATATGCAATGCACACTCTGTGTCATTCCTTGTACCATGTCTGTGATATGACTATGTGGGTATATACCACCTTATGCTACCTGGCATTTTAATTGCCTAAAATAGCGCATTTACAATCATTGAACATTCTGGCCTATTTTTTTTGCACGTTTACTTTATGTTACAGCTGTGACAGCAGACTTACATTTTGCACTATTAGCACTTTTTTAGGACTGGGTTGTCCAAATTATAGCAGTGTCATATTATAATAGTATATGTGTCTATGCAGTGTCATAGCGGTGACAGGGGGTGAATACATATATCATTACCTCTCTACTTGGACATGTATTTTTGTCCTAAGTATTATAGTAATGTCGTGCATTTAATTTGGCCTTATTAATGTATTAGCTGCTAAGAGCTTTTTTTTTGGCCATTTGGGTCATATATATTGGGTGGTGGCCATATCACTGCCATGGATGCCTATAGCTCTATTTCTTGATAGTAATATTATTACAGCATTTTACAAACCAGTCGCCTAAGAATGCACATACGTTATATACTTCTTATACCCCTTATTGATACACTTGGTCACGATATCTTCGACATCGGATTATTAGGTATATCATTTTTTGTGTATCTGTACATGTTTAGCACACTTGTACCAGTGATATCCACCGATATATCCATCTCTTTTTATGTCTATTTTTTATGTTTATCTTTGTTATACGTCATTCAATAAAGTAAATTACATTTTATGGCATCATGCTTCCTTGATCTTTTTGGTATATACAGTAGTTGGGGAGTGCCATGTATTTTCAGGCCCGAATTGTGGATATAGGTAATGTATATTGTTGCTTTATTATTTTCTTCTTTATTACAGGAGAACAATAGCATCCCTATGGAATTAGGAGTGTAGTAAACTTAAAACAATCTGTGTAGTGTATTCTTTCATTAAAATACTTTGTTCTAATTGTGTGTGTTTATTTAACCCTTTAATTACTATAGGATTAGTAATGGATAGGTGTCTTATTAACACCTTTCTATTACTAATCTGGGCTTAATGTCACCTTACAATAGAAAAGTGGCATTAACACCTTATTAACCCCACTTGCCACTGCTAGAGGGGGTTAATCAGTTGTGACATGCAAAGCTCCAGAATAGGTGTATCTAATAGATGCGCCTTTTCTGGACAGCTGGGGGCTGCTGTTTTTAGGCTGTGGGGGGCCAAGATCAATGGCCCCTTACCAGCCTGAGAATATCAGCCCTCAGCTGTCAGCTTTAATCAGGTTGGTTGTCAAAAATAGGGGGGGACCCCACACCATTTTTTAAAATTATTTATTTAAATAATTAAAAAAACAGCGTGGGGGCCCCTCTATTCTTGAGAACCAACCTTGAAGAAGCTGACAGCTGAAGGCTGCAGCCCCCAGCTGTAAGTGTCGTCTGGTTGGTTCACAAACAGAGGGGGGCCCCACGTCGGGTTTTCATTCATTCTTCTCTACTGCTCGCTGTTGCCGGCAGAGCAGGAGAGAAGAATGACAGCCGCGTTTAGCACCAGCCGCCGGAGAATAGCGCATACTGTAGCGCATCTTCCCCAGCAGCCGTCCTGATCCGGCACACGGTTGCCACACAGAGGTACCACGTATCCACACGGACAAGGATAGCTCTGGTACCATTTTTTCCGGTACCAGAATTATGTGGAAGTGTGAGACCAGTCTTAGCAAGAATTTTGCACCGGTTCATAGTTGTAAACACTAGTGATGAGCAAACATTCTCGAATAAGGTGTTAACATGCTCTGGTGCTAACCGAGTGTCTTCGGCTTGCTTGAAAAATATGTTCGAGGCCCCCTATCTCACTGGTGTTTGACAGCTACAGCACGTGCAGGAATAGCATAAATAAATTAAACATTCACTGCTTCTTCAGTCTCCCCTGGACTCAAACTCACATCTCCATATTTGCAAGCTGCAGCTCTACCAATGAGCCACAGATTATTATGATGCAGGTAGAATTTGGTAATCTTTATCCATGTCCATACTGTAGAGATACATGGTATATATAACCAGAGGTGTATCTAGGCTTTCTGGCACCCAGGGAAAGAATTCGGTTTGGTGCCCCCCCCCCAAGCACACATGAGATTTGCACACTTAGTCATGTACCCACGAGCTGCTCTTCCTAATGCTCTGTGTTCAGTGAAAAACTGAGAGAAGCAGGAAGAGAAGCTTCTTGTCACAAGACCATAACTATGAAAATCGCATACAAGTGAAGTGTCCATGTGATGACTACTGGAACCTGCAGAGCTGAGTCCTGACATTGCAGCTTCTCAATTCTCACAACGAATACACTGCACACTTTTAGTATTCTCCCATACCGGTGGCAAGAGTATACGGTCATGTCAGCACAAGCATGTGATTTATATACTTCTGGCCACATTCTGACTAGACGTGCCCGACCTCCATTCATTTTCATTGAGTGAGGCCACACATGTCTAGTCAGCACGTGACCGCATGTATGTAAATTACCGGCACGAGAGAATCCTAACAGTGTTCACTGAGCACTGTGAGAATTCAGAAGTCTGCAGTCACATAGAATGACTGCAGACTCAGCACAAACCTGGACAACCCCTTTAGGCTGTGTGCCCACGATGCGATTTTTAAGCGTTTTTGCCGCAATTTTCGGCATGAAATCGCTACGAAAACGTTTAAAAAACTCATACAGAACGCACCCCATGCATTCCTATGGCATTCCGCACATGCTGTGCTAATGCTGCATTTTTTTCCACGGCGGAATTGCATCGCGGAAAAAAACGCAGCATGCTCATTCTTTTTGCGGAATCGCAAAGAATTGCCGCGATTCCGCACCCATAGGAATGCATGAGAATCGCTTACTTCCCGCATGTGGCTATGCCCACCATGCGCGAAGTTAAGCGTCTCATGTGCGAATGGTACCCACGGTGTGGAGGAGAGGAGACTGTCCTCCAGGTCCTGGATACCATACCCCTGTAAAAAAAAAAGAATAAAAAATAAAAAATCGGCGTATATTTACCTTCCGGCGTCATGCGCAGCCTTCCCGGGCCTCAGCGTTCCCAGTAATGCCTTGTGGCAAGGACCTGTGATGACGTACTCTCGCGTTACTCTAGCGGTCTCGTGAGATCGCTATAGCAACGCGAGACCAACGTCATCACAGGTCTTGCAAGGCATCGCTGGGAACGGGAGCATCGCTGAGGCTGCGCGGGACGTCGGAAGGTAAATATACCCCGATTTTTTATTTTTATATAATTTTTAACATTCTATCTTTTACTATTGAGGCCACATAGGCGGCCTCACTAGTAAAAAGCTGGTCACACTCGTCAAACACTATGTTTGACGAGTGTGACCAACCTGTCAATCACTTTCCAAGCGATGCTTCAAATCGCTTGGAAAGTGCTTGAATTCCGCACGCGAAAATCGCGGCAAAAACGCGAACATGATCACGGTAAAATCGCGTGGAAAAAAACACACGTTTTCTGGGAAGGAGTCCGGTTTAAAACGCTACGTGGGCACATAGCCTCAATGTTCATAACATAAATAAAAGCATGAGAATTAGTCAGTTTCACAAATAATATTTACATCCAGGTACTTTATAGATGACGTCGTCTCTGGAGTCGTTCTCCTTCTTTTCTTCTTCTTGTCCAGACCCCATGATGAGTTTTCTCATCCACATCTCGTCTCTGCAGACTTCCATCTTCTCCGGTCTTCTGCAGCAAATCTCCACACGATGCCCTTAAAGATAGAAGTGTCATTATAATGCTCCTAAATAAAAATATCTGCAATATACTGTCGCCTCACACTTTTCCTCGCCCTCCTCATACTGTCTCCTGTAACATCCCACCTGTTCACCATACTGTTTCCTCATATATTTACCCCCTCACTCTCTATACTGTCTGCTCACACATACCCGACTCCCCATACTAAGAAAAAAGAGGGGGAGAAGCCAGCGCTGCTTGTGGTCAGAACGTAATACATAAAGTGTGAAAACACACATAGGTTTCAATCTGTATTCAAAAATGAGACATTTAGCAAAAAATTGATCAATTGTTTGAGCTACCCCGCCACGTCAAGGCAGTCTCGTATGGGGAGTCCTACTCTACGTTTTTTATATTCGCTGTGCCATTACGGCCTCCTAAATGTATAAAAGCAAGACCTCATTACATGCACACTGTACCTCAAGCATTTCAGAATCGCTCCTATGGCACCAGAGAGGACAAGCGCAGATAAAGATTAGCCAGGTCCAAGCAGACATTTCAGGTCCAACCTCCACACTGCCTGTCCAGCACCACATGATAAAGGACGATCCAGGCCCAGATACAGGTGCGTAATCAAATAAAGCCTAGGGCAGGGCAGGGCTGCCGTTTAATGTGAACAGCAGCCTAGATCAATCACTGAGAAAACAGAAAGAATGGCGTACATGACCCAGCGCGCACGGCTACAGTGGTGGTCAGCCACAAAACCAATATCAAGAAAAAAGAGGGGGAGAAGCCAGCGCTGCTTGTGGTCAGAACGTAATACATAAAGTGTGAAAACACACATAGGTTTCAATCTGTATTCAAAAATGAGACATTTAGCAAAAAATTGATCAATTGTTTGAGCTACCCCGCCACGTCAAGGCAGTCTCGTATGGGGAGTCCTACTCTACGTTTTTTATATTCGCTGTGCCATTACGGCCTCCTAAATGTATAAAAGCAAGACCTCATTACATGCACACTGTACCTCAAGCATTTCAGAATCGCTCCTATGGCACCAGAGAGGACAAGCGCAGATAAAGATTAGCCAGGTCCAAGCAGACATTTCAGGTCCAACCTCCACACTGCCTGTCCAGCACCACATGATAAAGGACGATCCAGGCCCAGATACAGGTGCGTAATCAAATAAAGCCTAGGGCAGGGCAGGGCTGCCGTTTAATGTGAACAGCAGCCTAGATCAATCACTGAGAAAACAGAAAGAATGGCGTACATGACCCAGCGCGCACGGCTACAGTGGTGGTCAGCCACAAAACCAATATCAAGAAAAAAGAGGGGGAGAAGCCAGCGCTGCTTGTGGTCAGAACGTAATACATAAAGTGTGAAAACACACATAGGTTTCAATCTGTATTCAAAAATGAGACATTTAGCAAAAAATTGATCAATTGTTTGAGCTACCCCGCCACGTCAAGGCAGTCTCGTATGGGGAGTCCTACTCTACGTTTTTTATATTCGCTGTGCCATTACGGCCTCCTAAATGTATAAAAGCAAGACCTCATTACATGCACACTGTACCTCAAGCATTTCAGAATCGCTCCTATGGCACCAGAGAGGACAAGCGCAGATAAAGATTAGCCAGGTCCAAGCAGACATTTCAGGTCCAACCTCCACACTGCCTGTCCAGCACCACATGATAAAGGACGATCCAGGCCCAGATACAGGTGCGTAATCAAATAAAGCCTAGGGCAGGGCAGGGCTGCCGTTTAATGTGAACAGCAGCCTAGATCAATCACTGAGAAAACAGAAAGAATGGCGTACATGACCCAGCGCGCACGGCTACAGTGGTGGTCAGCCACAAAACCAATATCAAGAAAAAAGAGGGGGAGAAGCCAGCGCTGCTTGTGGTCAGAACGTAATACATAAAGTGTGAAAACACACATAGGTTTCAATCTGTATTCAAAAATGAGACATTTAGCAAAAAATTGATCAATTGTTTGAGCTACCCCGCCACGTCAAGGCAGTCTCGTATGGGGAGTCCTACTCTACGTTTTTTATATTCGCTGTGCCATTACGGCCTCCTAAATGTATAAAAGCAAGACCTCATTACATGCACACTGTACCTCAAGCATTTCAGAATCGCTCCTATGGCACCAGAGAGGACAAGCGCAGATAAAGATTAGCCAGGTCCAAGCAGACATTTCAGGTCCAACCTCCACACTGCCTGTCCAGCACCACATGATAAAGGACGATCCAGGCCCAGATACAGGTGCGTAATCAAATAAAGCCTAGGGCAGGGCAGGGCTGCCGTTTAATGTGAACAGCAGCCTAGATCAATCACTGAGAAAACAGAAAGAATGGCGTACATGACCCAGCGCGCACGGCTACAGTGGTGGTCAGCCACAAAACCAATATCAAGAAAAAAGAGGGGGAGAAGCCAGCGCTGCTTGTGGTCAGAACGTAATACATAAAGTGTGAAAACACACATAGGTTTCAATCTGTATTCAAAAATGAGACATTTAGCAAAAAATTGATCAATTGTTTGAGCTACCCCGCCACGTCAAGGCAGTCTCGTATGGGGAGTCCTACTCTACGTTTTTTATATTCGCTGTGCCATTACGGCCTCCTAAATGTATAAAAGCAAGACCTCATTACATGCACACTGTACCTCAAGCATTTCAGAATCGCTCCTATGGCACCAGAGAGGACAAGCGCAGATAAAGATTAGCCAGGTCCAAGCAGACATTTCAGGTCCAACCTCCACACTGCCTGTCCAGCACCACATGATAAAGGACGATCCAGGCCCAGATACAGGTGCGTAATCAAATAAAGCCTAGGGCAGGGCAGGGCTGCCGTTTAATGTGAACAGCAGCCTAGATCAATCACTGAGAAAACAGAAAGAATGGCGTACATGACCCAGCGCGCACGGCTACAGTGGTGGTCAGCCACAAAACCAATATCAAGAAAAAAGAGGGGGAGAAGCCAGCGCTGCTTGTGGTCAGAACGTAATACATAAAGTGTGAAAACACACATAGGTTTCAATCTGTATTCAAAAATGAGACATTTAGCAAAAAATTGATCAATTGTTTGAGCTACCCCGCCACGTCAAGGCAGTCTCGTATGGGGAGTCCTACTCTACGTTTTTTATATTCGCTGTGCCATTACGGCCTCCTAAATGTATAAAAGCAAGACCTCATTACATGCACACTGTACCTCAAGCATTTCAGAATCGCTCCTATGGCACCAGAGAGGACAAGCGCAGATAAAGATTAGCCAGGTCCAAGCAGACATTTCAGGTCCAACCTCCACACTGCCTGTCCAGCACCACATGATAAAGGACGATCCAGGCCCAGATACAGGTGCGTAATCAAATAAAGCCTAGGGCAGGGCAGGGCTGCCGTTTAATGTGAACAGCAGCCTAGATCAATCACTGAGAAAACAGTGTGCATGTAATGAGGTCTTGCTTTTATACATTTAGGAGGCCGCAATGGCACAGCGAACTTAAAAAACGTAGAGTAGGACTCCCCATACGAGACTGCCTTGACGTGGCGGGGTAGCTCAAACAATTGATCAATTTTTTGCTAAATGTCTCATTTTTGAATACAGATAGAAACCAATGTGTGTTTTCACACTTTATGTATCACGTTCTGACCACAAGCAGCGCTGGCTTCTCCCCCTCTTTTTTCTTGATATTGGTTTTGTGGCTGACCACCACTGTAGCCGTGCGCGCTGGGTCATGTACGCTATTCTTTCTGTTTTCTTAGTGATTGATCTAGGCTGCTGTTCACATTAACAGCGGCCCTGCCCTGCCCTAGGCTTTATTTGATTACGCACCTGTATCTGGGCCTGGATCGTCCTTTATCTGTGGTGCTGGTCAGGCAGTGTGGAGGTTGGACCTGAAATGTCTGCATGGACCTGGCTAACCTTTATCTGCGCTTGTCCTCTGGTGCCATAGGAACGATTTTGAAATGCTTGAGGTACAGTGTGCATGTAATGAGGTCTTGCTTTTATACATTTAGGAGGCCGCAATGGCACAGCGAACTTAAAAAACGTAGAGTAGGACTCCCCATACGAGACTGCCTTGACGTGGCGGGGTAGCTCAAACAATTGATCAATTTTTTGCTAAATGTCTCATTTTTGAATACAGATAGAAACCAATGTGTGTTTTCACACTTTATGTATTACGTTCTGACCACAAGCAGCGCTGGCTTCTCCCCCTCTTTTTTCTTGATATTGGTTTTGTGGCTGACCACCACTGTAGCCGTGCGCGCTGGGTCATGTACGCTATTCTTTCTGTTTTCTTAGTGATTGATCTAGGCTGCTGTTCACATTAACAGCGGCCCTGCCCTGCCCTAGGCTTTATTTGATTACGCACCTGTATCTGGGCCTGGATCGTCCTTTATCTGTGGTGCTGGTCAGGCAGTGTGGAGGTTGGACCTGAAATGTCTGCATGGACCTGGCTAACCTTTATCTGCGCTTGTCCTCTGGTGCCATAGGAACGATTTTGAAATGCTTGAGGTACAGTGTGCATGTAATGAGGTCTTGCTTTTATACATTTAGGAGGCCGCAATGGCACAGCGAACTTAAAAAACGTAGAGTAGGACTCCCCATACGAGACTGCCTTGACGTGGCGGGGTAGCTCAAACAATTGATCAATTTTTTGCTAAATGTCTCATTTTTGAATACAGATAGAAACCAATGTGTGTTTTCACACTTTATGTATTACGTTCTGACCACAAGCAGCGCTGGCTTCTCCCCCTCTTTTTTCTTGATATTGGTTTTGTGGCTGACCACCACTGTAGCCGTGCGCGCTGGGTCATGTACGCTATTCTTTCTGTTTTCTTAGTGATTGATCTAGGCTGCTGTTCACATTAACAGCGGCCCTGCCCTGCCCTAGGCTTTATTTGATTACGCACCTGTATCTGGGCCTGGATCGTCCTTTATCTGTGGTGCTGGTCAGGCAGTGTGGAGGTTGGACCTGAAATGTCTGCATGGACCTGGCTAACCTTTATCTGCGCTTGTCCTCTGGTGCCATAGGAACGATTTTGAAATGCTTGAGGTACAGTGTGCATGTAATGAGGTCTTGCTTTTATACATTTAGGAGGCCGCAATGGCACAGCGAACTTAAAAAACGTAGAGTAGGACTCCCCATACGAGACTGCCTTGACGTGGCGGGGTAGCTCAAACAATTGATCAATTTTTTGCTAAATGTCTCATTTTTGAATACAGATAGAAACCAATGTGTGTTTTCACACTTTATGTATTACGTTCTGACCACAAGCAGCGCTGGCTTCTCCCCCTCTTTTTTCTTGATATTGGTTTTGTGGCTGACCACCACTGTAGCCGTGCGCGCTGGGTCATGTACGCTATTCTTTCTGTTTTCTTAGTGATTGATCTAGGCTGCTGTTCACATTAACAGCGGCCCTGCCCTGCCCTAGGCTTTATTTGATTACGCACCTGTATCTGGGCCTGGATCGTCCTTTATCTGTGGTGCTGGTCAGGCAGTGTGGAGGTTGGACCTGAAATGTCTGCATGGACCTGGCTAACCTTTATCTGCGCTTGTCCTCTGGTGCCATAGGAACGATTTTGAAATGCTTGAGGTACAGTGTGCATGTAATGAGGTCTTGCTTTTATACATTTAGGAGGCCGCAATGGCACAGCGAACTTAAAAAACGTAGAGTAGGACTCCCCATACGAGACTGCCTTGACGTGGCGGGGTAGCTCAAACAATTGATCAATTTTTTGCTAAATGTCTCATTTTTGAATACAGATAGAAACCAATGTGTGTTTTCACACTTTATGTATTACGTTCTGACCACAAGCAGCGCTGGCTTCTCCCCCTCTTTTTTCTTGATATTGGTTTTGTGGCTGACCACCACTGTAGCCGTGCGCGCTGGGTCATGTACGCTATTCTTTCTGTTTTCTTAGTGATTGATCTAGGCTGCTGTTCACATTAACAGCGGCCCTGCCCTGCCCTAGGCTTTATTTGATTACGCACCTGTATCTGGGCCTGGATCGTCCTTTATCTGTGGTGCTGGTCAGGCAGTGTGGAGGTTGGACCTGAAATGTCTGCATGGACCTGGCTAACCTTTATCTGCGCTTGTCCTCTGGTGCCATAGGAACGATTTTGAAATGCTTGAGGTACAGTGTGCATGTAATGAGGTCTTGCTTTTATACATTTAGGAGGCCGCAATGGCACAGCGAACTTAAAAAACGTAGAGTAGGACTCCCCATACGAGACTGCCTTGACGTGGCGGGGTAGCTCAAACAATTGATCAATTTTTTGCTAAATGTCTCATTTTTGAATACAGATAGAAACCAATGTGTGTTTTCACACTTTATGTATTACGTTCTGACCACAAGCAGCGCTGGCTTCTCCCCCTCTTTTTTCCGACTCCCCATACTGTGTCTGCACACATCCCATCACCCTCACTCCCCATACTGTGTCCACATACATTTTTCCATCGCTACTCATACTGTGTCCACATAAATTTACCCGTTCGCTCACCATACTGTCTGCACCCATCCTCCCCACTCACCCCACTCACTTTATTTTGTGTCCTCAAATCTCCCCACACACATTAAATCCCCCCATCCCCACTCCAAATCACCCCATCCCCACTCCAAATCCCCATACACACATTAAATCCCCCATCCCCATGCAAATTCCCACCACACATTAAGTACCCTCCATCCCCACTCTAAATCCCCCCACACATTAAGCACCCCCATCCCCACTCTAAATCCCCCACATATTAAATAACCCCCATCCCCACTTCAAATGCCTCCACACATTATATAACCCCCCATCCCCACGCCAATTCCCCCCACACATAAAGTGCCCCCATCCATTAAATAACACCCCCATCCCCACGCCAATTCCCCCCCACACATGGGATGTGATTGTTTCGCCCTCAGGTACATTTCGCCCCCACATAGTTGATAAAGTAGTTCTGTGTAACAACCTTGCTGGCATCACTGCATGGCCTCCCATTCCCCACTCACCAACTTGCTCACTGCTCCAGTCCTTGCTGTGATTTCTGTATACTGTCATCTCCATGCTCTGTCCCTCTAATCTCCTGTCTGCTGTGCTCATGTTTCCGGGCTGTGTGTATAGGGGGGTGGCACCTGAACTCTCTGCTTCTTATGGAGTCAGGGTGCACCTGACTAATGTGTTCCTAACCAATTAGCTAGAGCACTCTACTATTTAAGTCTGCCCCATCCACTGGAACATTGCCTGTGCAATGTCTCAATGCAGTTAGTTTCTTGCTGCTGAGTTAGCCAGGCCCTGTCCTATGTCTTGCCTTCTGTGGAAGCTTTGTGCCTAATCTCTGTGTCTCTGTACCTTGCCTAGTAATTCTCGGTCTGCCCTCCAGGAGGCAGAATATCCTGGTCTCTGTGTCTTGTCTCAGCTTTGTCTTGCGAGGCAGTATTTCCTGGTCCCTGTACCTTGTCTCGTACTGTTTCTCTGTCTGAACTCTGTCCTACCTCTGTCTCAGTCTCCTTGTCTGTGGTTCCTTTCCCTGCTGTGTCTTTCCCTGTGTCCTCTGTCTGTGATCCGCACTCTTGCAGGCTCCGCCTATGCCGCACTCTTGCCCATGCCAATTCCCCCCACACATAAAGTGCCCCCCCTTAATCTTCAGTGGTTCTCCAGCTCCCGAGTGGAGCACGCTTACCACCAGTGTCCTGGGTGCCGGCGAGTGACGTCAGCAGTGTGATCACATGACCTGATCACGCTGCTGACGTCGCTCTGACCCGGCGGTCAGAGCTTCAATTGTACTGGCGTCTGTATAGACGCCAGTAAAATTGCTCCCTGGGAGCCGGCACGCGCAGCTTCTCTGCGCCGGCTGTCAGCTTGATAGAAGACACAGAGAACCACCAACTCCCAGGCCAAGGGGCAGCAGAATGCAGCCACCGGGGGGAGACAGTGTGGACTGCCGCATTAGGCGGCCCGACTGCGCCCCCTCTGCCGGCTGCACCCGGGGCACATGCCCTGGCTGCCCCCCTGGATACGCCTCTGCATGTAACAATGTATTTCCATGTTCCTTGTATACTGAGGTTAAGAAAAATAATTTTTTTTCCTATAAAAGTTGGAAAGCAGCAATTACAAAAACGTCATTTTCTCTAATTTTTTGAGTCTCCCCAGGTCTTGAACCCACAAGCTCAAAATTACAAGCAGGATCCTAAGCTACTGAGACACAAACTCTGATGCTGTAATAGGGTCCATTTTGGGTACTTGATCTGTACTGCAGGCTCTGACTCCACAGGCAAATTGTACTAATACATTGAGCACAGCAGTGGATTTCCATGTATTTTTATTTTTTTCATCATATAAAATTGATTTTTCTTTATCATATAAAATTACTAAAAAATTATGATGAATAACAATTGAAAATGATAAATAATGTAATTTTTATTGCTTTATTTTAAATAATAAACATCACAAATCAGCAAATAACATGGACATATTTGGTGTCCCTATAATTGTAATGATCCATACAACACAATGATAAGATTATTTACGGGGATCGGTAAATGACAAAAAAAATGGAGTGATTGATATTTCTCTATTGCACAAGGAAAGACTAGAAGCAATGGGATGAAACTGAATGGGAGGAGACACAGATTAGATATTAGAAAAAACTTTTTGACAGTTAGAGTGATCAATGAGTGGAACAGGCTGCCACGAGAAGTGGTGAGTTCTCCTTCAATGGAAGTCTTCAAACAGAGGCTGGACAGACATCTGACTGGGATGATTTAGCGAATCCTGCTTTGAGCAGGGGGTTGGACCAGATGGCCCAGGAGGTCCCTTCCAACTCTACAATTCTATGATTCTATGATTCTATTAAACGCATAAAAAAATGAAATAAAGCGCTTAGGGCATGTTCACACGTAGCACAAATGCTGCTTTTTTTTTCTGCAGATCTCCTCACCACACAATGCAATAACAATATTCCCTGATTATTACATGTTTGCTGCGTTTCTTTTATGCGTTTTCCCCCAAATTTGCTGCGATTTTGGGGCAGGTATGAAGCAGAGTTTTTAATGCTTTTTTAATAGTTTAAAAGCTTTGACTCTCCACTTAAAAATGAAACTGGGGTTTTTTTCTTTTTCTTTTTTGCAGAAGAAGCCTATAGGGAGAAAATGCTCCAAAACTGCGGAGTTCAGCAGCTTCTTTAGATGCACCGAGGGTGGAGATTTCATGGAATCACGTTTGCTAAAGAATTTAGACCTTGTTCACATAATGTAAATGTTGCATATTTTCTGCTACTTTTTTTTAACAGAAATTCTGTTTAAAGGGAATCTGTCACCCCATTTTAGCCCTATAAGCAGCTGGCACTGCCATCAGGGGCTTATCTACAGATCTACAGCATTCTGTAATGCTGTAGATAAGCTCCTGATGTAAGGCTAGTTTCACATTAGCTTTTACGGCTGCCGCTAAGCCCTGCCCCCTGCCGCGCCTCTGTCAGTAGCTCCGCCTATGGGCGCATGACATTGTATGCGTCCTGTGTCCCCTATCTTTAGCACTGGGAACGCAGGCCGAGCGCAGGTATGCGTTTTGGCGGCGCATGCGTCCTTTTGACGGTGCGCCGAGAGCACCAAATTGCTACAGGTTGCGTTTGGCGCTGGTCGGCACACCGTTAAAAGGACGCATGCGCCGCCAAATGCATACCTGCACTCGGCCTAAGTCCCCAGTGCTAAAGATAGGGGACGCATGCAGCGTCATGCGCCCGTAGGCGGAGCTACCGGCGGAGGCGCGGTAGGGGACGGGGCTTAGCGGCGGCCGTGCGCAGCCTGACGCTGCGGCCGTAAACGCTAATGTGAGACTAGCCTAACCTGAAAGATAAGGAAAACAAGTTAGATTATACTCACCCGGGGGTCTGGTCCGATGGGTGTCGCGGTCCGGACCGGCGCCTCCCATCTTCTAGCAATGACATCATCTTCCTTGCTTCTGTCACGGCTTCTGTGCAGGCGTACTGTATCTGCCAGGTGCCGGGAAAGGTCAGAGAGGTCCGGTGCCTGCGCACTGCAGTACTTTACTCTGCCCTCAACAGGGCAGATACAGTACGTCTGCGCAGGAGCCGCGGCAGAAGTAAGAAGGAGGATGTCATCGCTAGCAGATGGGAGGCACATGACCGGACCGCGACACCCACCGCACCGGACCCCCGGGTGAGTATAATCTAACTTGTTGTTCTTATCTTTCAGGATACATCGGGAGCTTAGCTACAGCATTACAGAATACTGTAGATAAATCCCTGATGGTTGGGGCTGCACCTCATAGGCCAAAAATGAGGTGACAGATTCCCTTTAACTATCCGAGCAAAGTGGATTTGATTTTATGAGAACTGCGCCCCCTGTGGTCTAAAGACGCTACTGAACTGTGCGGTTTTGGTGTTTTTTTTTCCCCTCTCCTGTCTTCTATACGGAGCCTAAAAAAACACCTGTAAAAAACTGCAGATAGTTTATTCAGTGCAGAAACAGAACTTTTGTTTAAAAACGCAGCTTCACATCTGCACCAAAAACGCATTAAACAAGGGGGAGTAGTTTTGAGTGGATCCTGCACAAAACGAAACAAAATAATTCTGCAATGTGTGAACATGGTCTACAGACACAAAAAAAGCAGGATGTCGTATAGCAAAGCTACATGAAGATGACAAAGTTTTGGCGGCTCTGTTTGTGAATAAAGGAACAAAAATTAAAACCCACAGGTTCTAACTAGAGATGAGCAGGACACACAGATGGCGTTGCACCAGCCCTGGCTAATGAAAAGCCCCACACCTGCATGTCTCTTGGCTGTTTGACAGCTGCAACACCTGCAGGGATTGTCTGTTTGTTAGGTAACCCCTGCAGGTGTTGCAGCTGTCAGACAGCCGCGAGACATGCAGGAGCGGGGATTCGAATATATTATTCGAGCACACCAAAGTCACTCGGTTAGCACCCGGGCATGCTCCGATAACACCTTATATGAGCACATTCACACATCACTATTTTCTATCTAATATTTTCCAGGTCTCCTGTGTTAAAAAGAATTTTCCACTACAGGCAAAGGTGACTGACATATAGCAAAGGTGACTGACATATAGCGGCCATGGTATTCTTTCAACTTATATCTAACTAATAACAGCCTCTAAATATTGACCCCCAAGGGCTGGGCAGGAATAGCCCTGGGTTAATAATGCTGTTTATGGGACATATGTATACATTTACAATGGCTGAGATGGATTGTAAAACTGATTAATTGAAATATATTACACACAATTTACAAGTCAGGGTTAGGCTACATTCCCACGATTAGTACCGTATTTCATGTTGCAGATGTTTCTGCATCATTTCTGTATCTATTATGGATATTACTTTTATGTGCACAAACTGCTGCTAATGCTGAAATGTTGGCAGGAAAAATACTGCAGAAAATGTTTTTTTTTGGGTATGTGCACACGTTGCGGATCCGCAAGTGATTTACAGTACAATGTTATTCTATGGAGAAAAGAAAACGCTGTGCACATGCTGTGGAAAAATCCGCGCGGAAATGCTGAGTTTTTTTCCGCAGCACGTCAATTCTTTGGGCGGAATCCGCAATGTTTTTGCACCCATTCCATCATAGAAATCCGCAGGTGTAAAAACGCAGGGGAAATACACAGGAAAGCCGCAATAAATCCGCATAAAAAACGTGCGGATTTTGACCTGCGGATTCTGCCAAAAGATGCAGATTCTGCGCTGAAAATTCCGCACAGCAATCCGCAACGTGTGCAAATACCCTTTATGTGTTTTTTCCCCCCATTTATGTGAATGGGTGAAAAACGTTGAAAGAATTGATATGCTGCAGATGTAACATTGTTTCAAAAATACAAGGAAAAAATAAGCAGCGTGTACATGAGTTTTCAGGAATCTTATTCACTTTGCTGGGACTGTAAAATGCTTCGTTTTTTCACAGCAGAAAGATGCAGCCGGTAACTTAATTTACGGTACTTGAGTTCTTTTTCAGTATGTTTTATTGTATTTTTTCATTGCGTTTTTTTCTCATTCTTTGTATGTCATCTGTAAAATAATGCTGCTTTGTTTTTGATGGCTGGACAAAACTGTATTGGTACAGTCATGTGCGGATTACATGCGTTTTTCATAAGTTTTTGCAGCGGAAGTGCAATAAAAAATGAGTCTCGTCAAATAGCAAAAATTTTATTTATTTTTTTTAAAACAGGACATATCAAAAGGAGATAAAAACTGCAGAGAAAAAAAACGAATGTAAAACAATGTACTAAAAAAACACAATGAAAAGACGCAAGTAAACCTTAGGGGCTCATTCACATTACCGTTTATTCAGTCCGAGTGCTATCTGTGGAAAAAAACGGATGTCACTCGGACTCTATGCTATTCCATGCGGCAGTGCAGATGAGCAATGTTTTTCACTGACCAAATGTGCATGTGATAAACATCGCACCATGAGCTAATTTCTTCCATAAAGTGGATGAGACTCAACCACTCAAGTCTATGGGTGCGTGAAAAAAATAAATCAGATGTCGTACGGAGCCACAGATTAACATCCGATTTTTATGGATACCTTGCAATTCAGTAACGTAGGAAGCAAAATGATCTAGTAGACGATTAATAGCTGCTACTGTAAAGAATGGACTGTATACGAAGGACAAGCGAGGAAGAAATCGTCCCACTTTTCCGGATGAAAAGGAATGGTTTTGTATATCCCCGTGAGAGCTTGCCCTAAGGGTACCATCACACTTAGCGATGCACCAGCGATCCCGACCAGTGATATGACGCGGTCAGGATCGCTGGTGCATCGCTAAGTGGTCGCTAGTGAGCTGCCACACAGGCAGATCTCACCAGCGACATCGCAGAGGACGGGGGTCGCTACTTATCTGTCAGACGCGGCGATCCTGACGTCCTCCCGCCCGCGTCCACGCGTCGCTTGTCGGCGCCACAGGAAGCCCAGCAGGAATTGGCCGATGAGAAACGGCCCAGGCCGTTCTCGCGCGATCAGCGATAACCAGCGGGGGAGCCGGTCGGAGGTAAGTATCAGACATAGTGATATCGCTAGCAATATCGCTGCTACGTCACAAAATCAGTGACGCTACAGTGATATTGCTAGCGATATCACTACACGTAACGGGCCCTTGAGGGTTGATCTTGATGTGCCGCGTTAGATGCTGTCACAACATCATGGCAGCACATAAAGTCCAATGCTGCTGATTAATGATGAGTGAACGTGTCCGGATAAGGTGTTATTTGAGCATGGTCTGGTGCTACTTGAATGTCTTCGGCGTGCTCGAGTCCCCCGTGGCTGTTTGACAACCGCAACAGATGCAGGGATTACCTGTTTGTTAGACAATCCCTGGATGTGTTGCAGCTGTCAAAAAGCCGTGAGACATGCAACCGCGGGGAGTCGGACATAATATTCGAGCACGCCAAAGACACTGATGCGTTCGGGTGCTATATGTAGAGCTATTTTCCCTTAAGAACATATTTATATACTAGAAGATCTCCATATGTACAGCATGCAATGAAAAGTAGCCTAAAATGCCCCTGTACGCCTCCGTGAAATATCGTGCACGGTCTAATCAATCCAGATGGTAAGTCCATTGCGCACACATTCCCTTAGAGCGTCATACAACATCGGGGCGTACAACTTCCATGTGCATAACTGGAGAGGTGAACTCATGAATTCCTTTTCGATAACATTTTACATGTGGTTGCCATCGTGTAAAGCCATGAAAAAGCTGGAAGTGAGCAAAGCCTACGGGGCAAACTCATAAAACAATAAAACGCTTAGAAGAAAAAGAACATCGGTATAAAAGGATAACAAGTCCATCCTAAAATGCCCTGAGTCTTGTCAGCCGGCGGCTCTGATCCAGTCAGGATTTTATCACCAGGATGATTGATTGTAGCTGAAGATCTATGTCTTAGATTATTGACTTGCACCCAGACTTTTGAGACCTAAATTGGATTTACCTTAGAGAAAGAATGATATGCGGTTCGCTTTGAGTGTTGGATCTCTTTATTGCTTCTACATTTTTTCTGACATCTCTACTAAATTCTTATTTCTACTTGACTTGAAAATGTTCCATTGGCTTTGGAAATACGGATCTCAAGAACAACCATCTATAGCAGTGTCAGTGGCTACATGCACATGGGGAGAATTAGCTGCAGATTTTCCAAGCTCTGTAGAGTTAGGCTGTGTGCACACGTTGCGTTTTTTGCTGCATTTTTTATCAGTGCAGATTTGTCACAAAACCTAAAGGATTTCCCAGTACCAATAAAGTGAATGAGAATCCTGCACACGTTGCTTATTTGTGACTTGCAGATTTGGGCTATGTTCACACGTTGCGTTTTTTGCCACATTTTTTTTCTCTGGAAGCAAAACCTGCTAGAAAAAAAGGATGTTTTGCTGCATTTTTGCTGCGTTTTTGTTGTCTCTTGTGCATGCTGATAAAGTTTAGTGCCCCCCCAAAAAAAAATCATGATGCAACTTCCTTAAGGTTTTTGCACCAAAAATGCAGCAATACCTGATACCTGCATTTTTTTTGCTGCATTTTTGCCTTTACCCAATGTTTCCTATAGGTTATAAAACTCTGCAAATGCGCAGAAAAAAAAAAAACGTTGAACCAAGTGACTTGCTGCAGTTTGAAAAAAATGCAGAAGTTTTCCAAATTAGTCATTAAAATAAAACCAACGTGTGCGCATGAGATTTCTGAAATCTGAGACTTTGCTGGTTCTGTAAAACGCAGCTTAAAATTTGAATTAAAAAAAGCAGGAAAAAAAAGCTGCAAAAACGCAACATGTGAACATAGGCGTGATGAAAAAATGTTGAAAAAAAGCTGCAAAAACGCAGGTATAAGGTTTTGCAGCGTTTTTAATTTTTTTTAAAAAAAAGCAAGCACAGCAGTATATGAAGCCCATTTTTTTTGGTCATTTTTCCAGTTTTACCATATTGTCTTGGTCACCTGCGCTGGCAGTTTGGATTAGTACAGTTTCATTAAGTTAGTGATGTGTACAAAGTAAACATTGGCCAACAAACATGTAAAATTGACCAATGACTGTTGCCGACCAAGGTGTGAGATTGAACAATGCGTAAGCAACTCAATGGCAGACCAAAGTGTGAAAGTAGTTTTTTTTCGGAAAAGGAGAAATGGTCAAAATTAAAAAAAAACCCCGCTGCTTTCAGACCTCAAATAATGCAAAGGAAACAAGTTCATAATCATTTAGAAACAACGATACTAATGTTTTAACTCAGGGAGAGTCCTGAAGTCAATATTTTGTGGAATAACCATAATTTTTATAAACAGCTTTCATGCGTCTTGGCATGCTTTCCACCAGTCTTTCACACTGCTTCTGGCGCAAAAATTTAAGCAGTTCTTCTTTGGTTGATGGCTTGTGACTGTCCATCATCCTCTTGATTACATTCCAGAGGTTTTCAATGGGGTTCAGGTCTGGAGAATGGGCTGGCCATGACAGGAGTTTGATGTGGTGGTCTCTTAATTTTTGCCAGAGCTGTATATTGTAAATGGACATTATATGCATAATGGTAATATACTGTAGCTTAAAGGGGTTGTCCGGCCTTAGGCTACACGTCTTTAGTCACTCTATGTGAAGACTTGTGAATGTTTCGATCCTGCGCAGTGCATGCTTTAAGGATTCTCTGGTGCCGGTGCCAGCAGCGGGCTGTCATGTGACTGCATTTATGCAATATGCATACTACCGGCCACATTCCAACTAGAAGCATCCAGCATTGCTCAATACCATTGCATTGAGTGAGGCTGTGAGCAACTAGTAGGCATGTGACAACATGTATGCAAATTGCCTGCCACGCTCAATGACAGAAAATCCCCACAGTGCGCAGTTCAAAGGATGTAAGGATTCACAAATCTGCAGTCACATAGAGGGACTGCAGACTTGAAGCCTTTGGCCGGACATCCCCTTCAATGGGAATGAGTCTGGTTCTCTGACTCTTTTAAACTGCACCCATGACTTTTTAGTCCTTTATTCTCGTATTATTCTGTTTTCTTTTGTTCAACTGCTTACTGTGTCTTTGAGTAAAATGCACTTATATACATCAACTCGCTGAATGCTAATGAGCCAGGGATTGTCCAGTGAGGCATTTAATTACTGAGAGTAGTCTAGGTTCAGGAGCTGCAGTGACGCAGCCTGACTATGATTGACAGTCGCTGCACCGTTCAATGATGCATTTGAACAAACTATGAGTACAAAGGAGATACAATATATGTGCTGTGGATGTATTACAGTGAGGAACCAGAGAAAAAGGAGCGAGAGGTGACAAGAAATTATAAAAATAGTATAAATTTCTTTATTTAACAGATTTGCTAAAAAACATCACACACAAAAGGTAACAAGAAAAGTGCATAAAGATACATGCCAATAAGATGGGAAAACACCCCTGCAGGAATACCACCACAATGTATGTTAAGGGATCCCCTTGAGAAAGCGGCGTTTTGCCAGCGAAACGCGCGTCGGGGTGGACATCTGGCCCCGGGGTGGACATCTGGCCCCGGGATCACTCCTCTGATGCCCCCACTAGTCTGTAAGCCCCTAGCTATTTAGCTTAAATGATTTTTTTGCTTTAAAATGGAGCTTGCTATGCTCCCTGGTCACTTGACTATGATCTTCTAACATACATTGTGGTGGTATTCCTGCAGGGGTGTTTTCCCGTCCTATTGGCATGTATCTTGGTGCACTTTTCTTGTTACCTAATCTGTTAAATAAAGACATTTATACTATTTTTATAATTTCTTGTCACCTCTTGCTCCTTTTTCTCTGGTTCATCATGCATTTTGGAGTTGGTGAAGTCTATTATAGGGAGGTACGTCACTGGGTGTTTCCTTCCCTTGCATTAATATGCAACTGGGTTTTGTTGCTAATGGATGCATTATAGTCCATCAACAATGCACATCACCGCTGCAGCCAATCACCGAGTTCAGCGGCTCTGCAGATGTAGACGACACAAGCTATTGAGCTCAGTGATTGACTGCAGCGGTGATTCACACTGTTGATTTGATATCACCAGAGATGAGCTCTTCTGGCGAGATTTGACAAACTGCTCGAAATTTACTAGGAAGTCTAATTTGCAGTTATTCTTCATGAATTGAATGCTCCCTATTTTGCTCAGACCCCACAGCATAATAATTGTAACTTGTAAAAAATAAAAAAAATCATCGCTCTTATTGCATTAGCACTAGCATTTTTGCACACGTTGCAAGATTTCATTGTCATTAATGTCTAAGCCGAATTTATCAATTATTTACGCCATTTATTCCGCTAGTTTTTAACACCTATGCCTAAAGTTAAAAATGATGAGAAAAGGGAACGTGGGTAGCATTTTAGGGTAAGGTACAACATATTCATTATTGCATTTCTACGTATAAATCACATATTCCAGGGATGGAACAAGAACATTTATGTGGCAACCATTTTTAACCAAGAATAAAATGTCACAATTTGTGCAAAATTCTACATTAACGTGCGACATTTGACACATTGCTCTCCTGCTCTTACCTAACTTTGGAAAGTGTGCTATCGCTTCCACTACCTGGTGAAATTTACATCAACAAAGGATGAGCCAATCAATTCTAAATGGATCAAATTTGTTTAGAAATTTCTCAACGTCACAGATTCTTGCAAATCCAAATTTTGGGGAGGAAATTAATTAATGTGAATGCAGGAAAATGATATTTTAGTAGATTCTTGAGAGAAGTGAAGAGGTTAAAAAACAATAAAATGTGATACTGACCTTGCCCTTCACCAGTCCTTGTGGCCACAGCTCCCCGCTGGCTTCTTAAGGCTCCCGATCCAGCTCTGGTTTCCTCTGCACCGTTTGCCGTTGCCGGCATGGCTTCGACACACGAAAGCGGTAATGTTTGATAATATCAAATTATGACAGCAACTGCTGCACCTCCTCTTTGCTGCTCCTCTTTAGCAATGATATCTTATCCACAACCCATGATTACTGCAGCTAATCACTCACAAACTCCAGAAGTCTCGTGCCTTCTCCCTCTGCATCTGTGATTGGCTGCAGTGGTAACATGTTGCAGGCAGGACATTGTAAATAAAAAAAACTCTTGGGATCAACAAAAATGAGGCGCTGCAGCGGCAGGGACTTCAACTGATATTTAAAGCTTATTTTATTATCTTCAAACATCACCTAGACGTAAACAATTGTTATTTTTAACGGACAAACCCTTTAAAGGGAGTTTCAGGTCTTAGGATACAAGTATGTGACTGCAGCCTTGTGAATCCTCACTGCGCACGTTCTGCGCGCTGCGAGGATCCTATGGTGCGGGGAGCAGCGGTTGCATGACTGCAAGTATGCAATATTCTTGCTTATGGTCACGTGCCGACTAGACATGCGCATCCAGACACGTCTAGTCTGAATGTAACAGGAAGTATGGAAATCGCATACTTGCAGTCACATGACCACCTGGCTCTGGCACTGGAGAGTCCTATTAGTGCGCACAGCGTGTACAGTGAGGATTTATAACGTTGTAGTCACGTAGAGTGACTGCAAACTTGTTACACAAGATTGTAAAACCCCCTTAGGCCGGAGTCACACACAACGTATAAAAATACGGTATGTATTTTATGGTCGTAATACATAGAAATGTTCCCTGAACAATGATCCATATGGCATCCGTATGCCGACATTTTCTCACAGGCTTGCAAAATGGACATATAATGGATCCCAATGACAGGTTAAAACACAAGCGAAAGAATAGATATAGACACATAGAATACATATATATATATATACAGTGGGGCAAAAAAGTATTTAGTCAGTCAGCAATAGTGCAAGTTCCACCACTTAAAAAGATGAGAGGCGTCTGTAATTTACATCATAGGTAGACCTCAACTATGGGAGACAAACTGAGAAAAAAAAATCCAGAAAATCACATTGTCTGTTTTTTTTTCATTTTATTTGCATATTATGGTGGAAAATAAGTATTTGGTCAGAAACAAAATTTCATCTCAATACTTTGTGATATATCCTTTGTTGGCAATGACAGAGGTCAAACGTTTTCTGTAAGTCTTCACAAGGTTGCCACACACTGTTGTTGGTATGTTGGCCCATTCCTCCATGCAGATCTCCTCTAGAGCAGTGATGTTTTTGGCTTTTCGCTTGGCAACACGGACTTTCAACTCCCTCCAAAGGTTTTCTATAGGGTTGAGATCTGGAGACTGGCTAGGCCACTCCAGGACCTTGAAATGCTTCTTACGAAGCCACTCCTTCGTTGCCCTGGCGGTGTGCTTTGGATCATTGTCATGTTGAAAGACTCAGCCACGTTTCATCATCAATACCCTTGCCGATGGAAGGAGGTTTGCACTCAAAATCTCACGATACATGGCCCCATTCATTCTTTCATGTACCCGGATCAGTCGTCCTGGCCCCTTTGCAGAGAAACAGCCCCAAAGCATGATGTTTCCACCACCATGCTTTACAGTAGGTATGGTGTTTGATGGATGCAACTCAGTATTCTTTTTCCTCCAAACACGACAAGTTGTGTTTCTACCAAACAGTTCCAGTTTGGTTTCATCAGACCATAGGACATTCTCCCAAAACTCCTCTGGATCATCCAAATGCTCTCTAGCAAACTTCAGACGGGCCCGGACATGTACAGGCTTAAGCAGTGGGACACGTCTGGCACTGCAGGATCTGAGTCCATGGTGGCGTAGTGTGTTACTTATGGTAGGCCTTGTTACATTGGTCCCAGCTCTCTGCAGTTCATTCACTAGGTCCCCCCGCGTGGTTCTGGGATTTTTGCTCACCGTTCTTGTGATCATTCTGACCCCACGGGGTGGGATTTTGCGTGGAGCACCAGATCGAGGGAGATTATCAGTGGACTTGTATGTCTTCCATTTTCTAATTATTGCTCCCACAGTTGATTTCTTCACTCCAAGCTGGTTGGCTATTGCAGATTCAGTCTTCCCAGCCTGGTGCAGGGCTACAATTTTGTTTCTGGTGTCCTTTGACAGCTCTTTGGTCTTCACCATAGTGGAGTTTGGAGTCAGACTGTTTGAGGGTGTGCACAGGTGTCTTTTTATACTGATAACAAGTTTAAACAGGTGCCATTACTACAGGTAATGAGTGGAGGAAAGAGGAGACTCTTAAAGAAGAAGTTACAGGTCTGTGAGAGCCAGAAATCTTGATTGCTTGTTTCTGACCAAATACTTATTTTCCACCATAATATGCAAATAAAATGAAAAAAAAACAGACAATGTGATTTTCTGGATTTTTTTTTCTCAGTTTGTCTCCCATAGTTGAGGTCTACCTATGATGTAAATTACAGACGCCTCTCATCTTTTTAAGTGGTGGAACTTGCACTATTGCTGACTGACTAAATACTTTTTTGCCCCACTGTATATATATATATATATATATATATATATACACATGTCACTGAGACACATCTGATATATAAAGCTCAAGTGTGTGCATGTATGTATGTGTGTATGTCCGGGATTGGCATCTGCACCGTCGCAGCTACAGCCACAAAATTTGGCACAGTCACATGTCTGGACCCCGAGAGCATCCTAAGCTATGTTGTGAGGCGAAATTTGAACCCCGCGCATTCCAATTCCCCAAACAATTTTGCCCCTATCAACATAATGGGGAAAAAGTGTGTGCGTATCAAGCCCCGCCCCTCATTATGATGTCATGATGGTTGCCATGGCGACGCTGATGTCATCATAGGTTGAAAGCCCCGCCGCTCATTATGATGTCATAATGGTTGACTATGGGATGGAGGATGCGTGATGGGTATATGGGCACTGGACTATGGGATGGAGGATATGTATGACAGATATATGGGCACGGGACTATGGGATGGAGGATGTGTGATGGGTATATGGGCACTGGACTATGGGATGGCGGATATGTATGATGGGTATATGGGCACAGGACTATGGGATGGAGGATATGTATGAATGATGGGTATATGGGCATGGGACTATGAGATGAAGGATGTGTGATGGGTATATGGGCACTCGACTATGGGATGGAGGATATGTATGATGGGTATATGGGCACGGGCCTATGGGATCGTGGATATGTATGATGGGTATATGGGCATGGGACTATGGGATAGAGGATAGTTATAATTTGCTATAAATAACCACAGTTAGTTACTATGCCCAGGCAGCGCCGGGCTCATCAGCTAGTATATATATATATATATATATATATATATATATATACACTATATATTTCATAGAGTGCTACATAGCATGATAGCCACTAAATCAATTACCGGCTTCTGTTAGATCCATGCAGGGGGTTGGACCAGATGGCCCAGGAGGTCCCTTCCAACTCTACAATTCTATGATTCTATGATTCTATGATTACTAAGCCCGACATGAAATGACACATTATTTACATACAGTAAACCAATTAATTTCATTTATTTTTTTTATATGTCTTTGACTAATAATTAGATTAGTGTATGTGTGTAATAATTCTGGACATGCAAGTGTTAAATTAATGGGTAAATTCGTTGAAAAAATTTGCGTGGGCTCCCACGGTAATTTCTCCGCCAGAGAGGGAAAGCCATTGAGCGAGGGCAGATATTAATAGCCTTGAGAGGGACCATTGTTTTTGTCCCCCCTGGCTAAAAAAATCTTCCCCAAGCCACCCCAGAAAAGTGGTGATCTTGTTTGGCTAGGTGAAAAACGTGTGACTGGAATATAAGGGGTAACTTTTTTCCTTGTGGGGAGTGACATGCCAAGCTTGACATGCCAATGTGAGGAAACTTTTAAGGGTACGTTCCCACGGTCAATAAACGCTGCGGGTTGAACACTGCGTACATCCGCAGTGTCCTACCCGCAGCATCCAGATGTTACAGCATAGTGGATGGGATTTCAACGCTGGAGTCCTGGGTTCGAATCCCAGCAAGGACAACATCTGCAAGGAGTTTGTATGTTCTCCCCGTGTTTGCGTGGGTTTCCTCCGGGTACTCCGGTTTCCTCCCACGCTACAAAGACATACTGAATTTAGGGAATTTAGGTTTTGAGCCCCATCGGGGACAGTGATGATAATGTATACAAACTGTAAAAGCGCTGCGGACTATGTTAGCGCTATATAAAGATTATTATTATTATTTCAAGAAATCCCATGTCCACTATGCGTGCTGAGATGCCTGCGGATCACCCATGGAGATGGATATGCGCAGCCTGCATTCAAAGCACTGCCGATTCCTGACCGTGGTCACATACCCTAAGGCTTGCTATGGCTTAAAAGTCTCATTACATTTGCATGCCTGGCTTGACATGTCACTCTCCACAAGGAGAAACGTTACCCCTTGGATCCAGGTAGTGCTCAATCATGGTTACCTTGCCTAAGCACAATCTCAGGACTAATATTTACTAGCCAAAATGTTTTTTTACAAACAATACTGCAGAAATAACTGTGGGAAAGAGTTTACAAACTATTACTGAAACTAATTTCAACATTTGGGATTTGGGTTCTGAAAATGACCCCTAGTTAGATGGGTTATCTGATAAACAGCACTATTGGCAATGCATAATTGGCTCCTGGAACCTGAACTTGGAATACATAGGGAAAATGTTTTCTGAATTATGCAACAAATACAGGAGAAATTAATAAAAAACACAGATAAAATCCAAAATAATCTCTCCATGGGGTTCCCCTGACATCGTAGAAGAGAGCATGGACTTGAAACACGGAAAGTCGTAAGTATTAAGCATCATGAAAACAGCAAAGCCAGGTGTACTGAGCGTTTCTATGATTCTGTATGATATAGATGTGTGGCGCCATATGGTGCATACATATGTCACATTACTAGGAAGAAAGATAATACAGAGTCTGAGAATAGGCAACAGACTAGACAATTATTTCACACCCCATGTCTAAATTCAGATGCATGCAGAGGTACATAAAAGCCAAGTTGATTTCTGTGAGTGTGGTATTACTGCTCTCACTCTTAGGCCATGTTCACACGGTCAGTATTTGGTCAGTATTTTACATCAGTGTTTGTACGCCAAAGCCAGGAGTGGGTGATAAATACAGAAGTGGTGACGTGTTTCTATTATACTTTTCCTCTGATTGTTCCACTGATTTTGGCTTACTAACACTGATGTACAGTAAAATACTGTTCAAATACTGAGCATGTGAACGTGGCCTAACCTTAGCATTCAAAAATTGAAAAAGTGGCTGATTTAATACTAAAGTCCAGCACTTACAATGGCCGCATAGCTGATGCTCCAATGTGTAAACAGATGATGTTCAGCCAAGAAAAGTGGCAGTCCATGTGCACGGAACAAGTTTCATCCATACTTATGTATGAAACTATCTATATCTTTTAATGGGTTAATTTTATGCATCATTTTCATACCAATAGTCCTAAAAATGCTGTTAATATCTTTTTAAAGCAGTTTTCAGTTTCTCCAGCCTAAGAATGAAAAAAAAAAAAGTCAGCATTTTTTGCTTCCTTCTGATGAACTGAAGTTGCTAATCTGTGCTGATAGAGTGGACACTGGGCTGAATAAGTCTCCTTCCCCATCTGGAAGCTAATACTATATATTTTTTCCCATCTTGCAGGATGAGTCTTCTCAGCTGTACCGCCGTCACAGCATATAAATGACAAACACTATTTATTTTTTATCCATAGAATGAATACCGTTTGGATAAATATCTTCCAAACTCCCCATTTGCTAATATTAATTTTTAGCCTAATTAGAGATCTTGTCTTGATCTTATTAATTCCAGTTAGGGATGTTATAGAGATACATAGGGGTGAGAGGTAGAGTGTAGAATAACAGGTTGTCCGTGAAAATTGGGGCTTGACGGACTCGGTTTTGAACTGTGATCTTTTAGGGCATGTTCACATGTAGCCGGTTTGCTGCTGAAATTGCTGTGGCGTAAACACGGCAAATACATCAATGCTGTAAAACATTATGCAGCAGGAATCCGCTGTGCGTGAACTAATTCCTGTATGTCAAATTTCAGCTTTTAAAATTTTCAGCTTTTGTATGCTAGAAGGATCAAAAGGGGCTCCACACGTTAAACAATTTTTGGACATACTGTATTCACCTGTCCCACTAATGGACTGTCTCATTCTATTGGTAGAACTAGCTAGGCGAGGTGGACACCTACTGGTGACATGCCAATGAATGGACAGACTTTTCTGGTAAAGCCTGGCAATTACAGAAAAGATGACCAAGATTGCCCATGAGCAAGTCTCCTGCTTGATGTGCCTTGTGTGGGTTAATTACGGTCTGTAGATTCCTGTTCCCCCACATATAAGAAATTAGTTTTGAAAAAAGCACTTCTGAAATATGATGTCATGTCGCATGAAGAAAACTGTTTTACCCCTTATTATAATTAAACAAAAGGATGATGGTGTCATTCTTTTTACAGAATGGATAAAGTCCCTATTATTTTCTATCCATGGAGTTACTTAGGATTTAAAACGTACCTCCACTTTCAAAAGAACAATTATTTCAGTGCTGGTTTCTGGTTTGTTGTCGATTTCCTAAATCTCTCTATTGGAAGTTTTTGGTGTTTACATGCAGCATGGACCTCCCAAAGTCTGTTCTTCGGGTTGCGTTAAGCTAACCAGCATCTTGCTCGTTGCTCTTAGCTTCTGTCTACTGTAACATCTCATGACATTGGCACCGCACTGAAGACGACAGCCTGGCAGCAGGAGCAGAACCTTGCCTAGATTAGCACAGCCCACAATCCAGATTTCAGGAGGTCCATGCTGCAGGTAAACAGCAAAAATCCCTAATAGAGTGATTTAGAAAAACGACCGTTTGACATGCAATAATTCAGCTTTAGCAATGTTAGAAAAACTTGAAAAGAAGTAAGTCTAATGATGTCTAAATGTAGAGACAGTGAGTTAGATCTATAGACACCTACATTTTTTTAGACAGATGACCTGTCACCAGATCAAAAGTAGGCATTATTTGTTCTTACTTTATTCTCGATGTTCTTCTGATTATTCCGCTTTTTATTTTAAATGCACCATACGGAGCCACAGATATGTCTTTTTATTTTTTACTAATTTTTACTAATTTTTATGGTCTTTACTAAGGAGCAGTGCTCACGGGTTCCTCTGGGGCGTGTCTTTAGGTGGCTCTGCATTATTACCCTGTGAGCCACACGCCCTTATGCAAATTGGTGAAAAATAAAAAGGACCATATCTCTGGAACCGTATAGTGGATTCCAAAAAACTTTGATTATTAACCTGGTAACAGGTCCTCTTTAAGCACTGATCCTTCACGCAAGGTGACTATAACTTTCTACTAAAGTCTATTTGTATAGATGGTGGTTTTGCTGTTACAAAGGATGCTGCTGTGTATAACACAAATATATTAAAGAATCCAAACTTGACCCAATGAGACTTTTTGTTAATTTATAATGAATTGAATAACTTTGACTAATGCCACTTGGCAAGGGATGGAAGCACAAAGTATATGGCACCTCATTGTGTATTAGGCTGTGTTGCCGATAACTAGTCAGATTGCCCATGATGACCTCTTTCAACGGCAGGAAGTGCCTACAATAGGCACATGAGCATCAGAATGGGACCCTAGAGAAGAAAGTGGCCATGAATGACAAATCACATTTTCTGTTACATCATGTGTCACGTACCTGGGAAAGAGATAGCAGTAAGATGGTCTGGCAATGTTCTGCTGGGAATGCTTGGGTCTATTGTTGTGATTGCTCAGTTTCTTTGTATTCTGTTTTACTGATAATTTGTTTTCTAAAGTATAGTATAGTTTTTTATAGTGTTTTCACTATGAATTGACAGCTATTACATCAGTCATTTCATTAAAGGAATGAGGCAACCATAAGTGTCTCATATGTATGACCTTAGATAACTGTCAGGCTCAGGAGGTGAGGTGAATCCTCTAAGCCCAGGTTTGGTTGGGCCCATGGACCGGAGGCATAGATGCAGAAAGCTGGAAGGCACATGGCAGCGAGGACTTGGCACATTTGAAAATTTAAGGAATGGCAGGACAGAAGAAGTGGAACCCAGCACGGATGGAAGCAAGGAAGTAAAGCACAGTATGCTCAGAAGGTGGAACACTCCCAACATAGAGGTCTTGAAATTCAATCCCAAGACCCAGGTATGTGTCACTGGGCCTTAAATAGGTCTAGGGAGATGATGTCTTTGATCCACATCGGGCAACCTGCCTAACCTTATTGGGATCACAACAGAGGGCAGTGGACCCAGGGGAAGGAAGCAGATCCCCGGGACAGGTGTGTAACAGTAACAAGCGGTCATAGACTTATGACTGCACGACTGTCCTATGACCAGCCTTATTGATGCCGTACAATCTGTGACAGTATTCAGTAAATCCAGGAACAAACTCTCCACACCAAAAAAGTAACATCATCACAATATTTTGGCCTGCATCACCGGTGATCTAAGTACCTGGGAATCCTCACATCAACGCGCAATTTAAGCAAATATTAGTTGAGCCCGTCGACACGCCAGCGTCCTGATATTCTAAACAGAACCAGATAATTGTTCATTCCCATTTTCACCCTAATATAAGGATTTGACAACTGAGCAAAATCTAAGCCTGTGGAAGGCAAAAAAAAAAAATTCTGATAGTGCACTACGTCAACGATAAACTAATATTTTATAAATGAACGTGGCTCTGATAGCTCCCATAAATAACATCCCATTAATGGTGATAAAGCAGAGAAGGATGGTGCAGAGTGAAGAGAGGAAAGGGTGGCCGCAGGAAGGGGAGAGGAGAAGATAGAAGCGCTGAGGAGCAGAATAGGGGATGTAAAAAAAAAGGAATTGTGAGATGAAGAAAACACTGAAATGTTTGAACATTTTTTTTTTTTGTTGTTCACTTTAAGCTGCCAAAATTTGAAGTGGAGAGTGGTGAGCTTGGGAAATGAAAGAGAGAAAAGGGGTGGAGAGTAAAAGAGAGAGGGAGAGAGAGAGTGGAAGAGACAAGAGACTAAACAGCCCGCGATCTTGATGTGGAAATGATCAAACTTGTTATGAATGGATTAGTAGCAACAGCAGGAGAAGCTTCGCAGGCGGATGACGCTGTGCCAATCTAGGTAATATAAGCACTTGCAAGCCTAGGTAAGAGCATGCTGCTGCTTTTATGAATGAGGTGATGTCCTCCCACGCACGGCTGACTGTCTGTGTCTGTGAACTGGTGACCCTGCATCTTAGTCCTAAATGCTGCTCACTACCTTCTTCTTTTCTGCACTTCATTCCTAACCTCCCTCCTGACTTTACATCTATGCCCCTATCCTTACCCTGGTTGGCAGACAAAAGGAACAAGGGTTGCCCCTTGCCACCTTTCTGGTCACCTTGATGCAGTTTTTTTTTATTTTTTGGGACAGATTAGAGTGTGAGCTCTTGGACCCAAATTTGCATTATTTCTTTAGTACTTTCATCAATCACTTCTGTGCCTGGATGGAATGGGCAAATATTTCTCTAAAAATTGGCACTGACTACAAAGCCAGGTCTTAATCCTTATTCTACAGACACAAGGTGACCACTGTGTGTCTACCCTTTCTTTTATTGCCATCAAACACATAATTGCTACGTTCTTAAATTCACTTTTTTTCTTCTCCTCCTCTCTGTTTGTTTTAGCAACACCTCCATGTGTCCGTCTTTTCCAGTATCTTTTTTTTTTTTTTTCTTCCTCTCTCTCTCTGTCTGTCGTTCCCATTTTTTTTTCTCTCTCCGGCAGAATGAATAAAGTAGTACAGTATGTGCAAACGTAAGTCAGAGCTCAGTCTGGGGGTCTGTAGAGGGGCATGGAGGTTTTATTTTTGTACTCTGTAAACCGTGTCTTCTCAGGACAGGCAGGTGTGAAAACAGACGTGTTTTCTGGGATTTTGGAAAAAAAAAAACCCCATAAAATTAAAAAAAATAAAAATTGAAGTCATCAAAACAAGTCGTGAGTGGACGTAGTAAATGCTGAGTGATTTACGGCAAGAGGAAAAGAATTGGCTCATCCTGATATAAAAATCCCACCTGAATGGGGACCTGCTTCAGAAAGAGAGGGGGTTTCATAACGAGTAGGGAGGAGCCTGAAATAAAAAAAAGGGGAAAAAAATAACAGATCCCATTTATGAATAGGAGGAAGGGGAACAGAAAAAGGGGCGCCGGGAGGGGGCAGAGGGAAACACAAGAGGAAAACTGAGATAAAAGGGCAGAGGGATGTGGTCATAGATGAGACAAGAGACCAAAACAAGAGAGCATGCAAGACACCACCTAGCAGGAGTCCCAGGTAGGTGACTTGTAACTTGCGTGCAATATGATGCTGTAACTAATACAAACCCAACGAAAATGAGATGCACTGACTGTTGAGTCATTTTCCAGATGAAGGGAACCAAGTATTGCTTATTCATTTGTATTCTGTCTGTACCGAGAACACTGGTGTTCAGCAAACTGGGAAGGTGTTGAGAGTTTATCAGTCAACTGGAAGAAACGTTTGATGATGGGTATGTAGAAAATATTCTTCCAGACAGATATGAATGCAATTTTTTTTATACGGTCTCAGGGTAAAACTAGTTGTGTGTGATAAATGATGGAAATAATGAAGAAGGGGGATGGGGAGATGCCTTATGGATTTGTGCTACCTGAGCTATTTGGCACAAAGAGGACACGTTGGAATAAGTGACCTGAAGGACAGGACCTGCTAAAACCTTACATACTTAGGCTGCGAGAGCACTGGATGACAACTGACGGGACTGTTATATCATTTCATAAACTTTATTCATTACAATTGATATCCACAAAGGAGAGGTGAACAGACAGGTGTCTTTGCTCCGCTTACTCCTGCTGTACTGAATATATAAAAGTTACTTGAGATGTCTTTAAGATTTTACTTAGATGACTAATGGATGGGTTGACACTTGTAACCCGCTCTGCTATTTATTGGTGACTTTAAATAAATCTCCAGTGCAATGAATGTTGGCAACCATCTGCAAATTCTTGGACAGTCTGTAATATTTGGGCACTTTTTCCAAAGTCTTTAAAATGTGGTAAATTTGTGATTTGAGGAAAATGAAGGAACTTGTGCAGATTATTGTCACTGCAGTTAGAACTCTACAGGTCACTGCAGATGTGGAACATGTGTTTTTATCAGTTTTCTTACTTAATGACATATATTGATAGCAAGAGTATTATGGCTTTCTAATCTGGATCAGTTGAAAAAAAAATCTGGTGTAAGAGACAACATAACTCAAACGAGGAGTAGTTAATAGTAAGGCAGGACCTCTGTGATCGTCTCTGCTCTGAATGTGCTGAAGTTACTAGGACTGGGGAGTAGTTAATAGTAAGGCCGGGGTCACACTAACTGACGCAAAATACGGTCCGTAGTTTACAGGCGTAATACGGATGAATGACCCCTAAATAGTGATCCATATGTCATCCGTAAGCAAGGTGTGGTCGCGTATTTTGCACATGTCAGCATCCGTATGGCATCCGTATGCTGAGATTTTCTCGCCGGCTTGCAAAATGGACATATAATGGAGCCCTATGACAGGGTTTATAACACAAAAGAAAGAGTGGATATAGACACATAGAATATATATATATATATATATATATACACATGTCATTGAGACACATATATATATATTTATATTTCACAGAGTTCTTCATAGCAGAATAGCCGCTAATTCAATTGCCGGCTTTTGTCAAATCATTCCCCAATCCGACATGAAATGACACATGGTTTACATACAGTAAACCATTTCATTTCATGTTTTGTTTTGTATGTCTTTCATTAGTAATTAGATGAGGATTGATGTGTAAAATTTGGGAGGTGTAGGTGTTAATTTAAGGGGTTAATTCATTGTAAAAAAAATGTGTGGGCTCCCGCAGTAATTTGTCAATGCGGGAGCCCAAACATTTTTTTACAACGAATTAACCCCTTAAATGAACACCTACACCTCCCAAATTTTACACATCAACCCTCATCTAATTACTAATGAAAGACATACAAAACAAAACATGAAATGAAATGGTTTACTGTATGTAAACCATGTGTCATTTCATGTCAGGTTGGGGAATGATTTGACAAAAGCCGGCAATTGAATTAGCGGCTATTCTTCTATGAAGAACTCTGTGAAATATAAATATATATATATATGTGTCTCAATGACTTGTGTATATATATGTATTCTATGTGTCTATATCTATTCTTTCGTTTGTGTTATAAAACTTGTCAGTGTGATTTTACTGTATCGCGCACTGAATTGACGGCTTTTCTAAAAGACACTGGGTGCGTATTTCTCGCAAGTCACATATCTGGTCCGTGTGTAATGCGTATTTTTAGCGCACCCATAGACTTGCATTGGCGTACTACGGGCGTAGTACGCTGGCAATCGCAGCATGCTGCGATTGGCACGGACCGTAGAATACAGACTAGAAATATACGACTGATGGGAGCTGCCCCATAGAGAATCATTTGTCCGTGTGTAATGCGTGCTTTTAACGCCTCTCACTCATCCGTATTCCTCTCTAGTGTGACCCCGGCCTAAGGCAGGATCTCTGTGATCTTCTCTGCTCTGAAAGTGCTGAAGTTGCCAAGACTCGGGAGTAGTTAATAGTAAGACAGGACCTCTGTGACCTCCTCTGCTCTGAATGTACTGAAATTACTAGGACTGGGGAGTAGTTAATATTAAGGCAGGACCTCTGTGATCCTCTCTGCCCTGAATGTGCTGAAGTTACCAGGACTGGGGAGTAGTTAATGGTAAGACAGGACCTCTGTGATCTTCTCTGCTCTGAATGTGCTGGGTACCTGGACTGAGGAATAGTTAAAAGTAAGACAGGACCTCTGTGATCATCTCTGATCTGAATGTGCTGAAGTTACTAGGACTGGGGAGTAGTTAATAGTAAGGCAGGACCTCTGTGATTCTCTCTGCCCTGAATGTGCTGAAGTTACCAGGACTGGGGAGTAGTTAATAGTAAGACAGGACCTCTGTGATCTCCTCTGCTCTGAATGTACTGAAATTACTAGGACTGGGGAGTAGTTAATATTAAGGCAGGACCTCTGTGATCCTCTCTGCCCTGAATGTGCTGAAGTTACCAGGACTGGGGAGTAGTTAATGGTAAGACAGGACCTCTGTGATCTTCTCTGCTCTGAATGTGCTGGGTACCTGGACTGAGGAATAGTTAAAAGTAAGACAGGACCTCTGTGATCATCTCTGATCTGAATGTGCTGAAGTTACTAGGACTGGGGAGTAGTTAATAGTAAGGCAGGACCTCTGTGATTCTCTCTGCCCTGAATGTGCTGAAGTTACCAGGACTGGGGAGTAGTTAATAGTAAGACAGGACCTCTGTGATCTCCTCTGCTCTGAATGTACTGAAATTACTAGGACTGGGGAGTAGTTAATAGTAAGGCAGGACCTCTGTGATCTTCTCTGCCCTGAATGTGCTGAAGTTACCAGGACTGGGGAGTAGTTAATGGTAAGACAGAACCTCTGTGATCTCCTCTGCTCTGAATGTGCTGAAGTTTCCAGGACTGGGGAGTAGTTAATAGTAAGGCAGGACCTCTGTGATCGTCTCTGCTCTTAATGTGCTGAAGTTACTAGGACTGGGGAGTAGTTAATAGTAAGACAGGACCTCTGTGATCTTCTCTGCTCTGAAAGTGCTGAAGTTAAAAGGACTGGGGAGTAGTTAATAGTAAGGCAGGACCTCCGTGATCCTCTCTGCTCTGAATGTGCTGGGTACCTGGACTGAGGAATAGTTAATAGTAAGACAGGACCTCTGTGATCGTCTCTGATCTGAATGTGCTGAAGTTACTAGGACTGGGGAGTAGTTAATAGTAAGGCAGGACCTCTGTGATCTTCTCTGCTGTGAATGTGCTGAAGTTACTAGGACTGGGGAGTAGTTAATAGTAAGGCAGGACCTCTGTGATCCTCTCTGCCCTGAATGTGCTGAAGTTACCAGGACTGGGGAGTAATTAATATTAAGGCAGGACCTCTGTGATCCTCTCTGCCCTGAATGTGTTGAAGTTACCAGGACTGGGGAGTAGTTAATAGTAAGACGTGACCTCTGTGATCTCCTCTGCTCTGAATGTACTGAAATTACTAGGACTGGGGAGTAGTTAATATTAAGGCAGGACCTCTGTGATCCTCTCTGCCCTGAATGTGCTGAAGTTACCAGGACTGGGGAGTAGTTAATAGTAAGACAGGACCTCTGTGATCTTCTCTGCTCTGAATGTGCTGAAGTTTCCAGGACTGGGGAGTAGCTAATAGTAAGGCAGGACCTCTGTGATCGTCTCTGCTCTGAATGTGCTGAAGTTTCTAGGACTGGGGAGTAGTTAATAGTAAGACAGGACCTCTGTGATCTTCTCTGCTCTGAAAGTGCTGATGTTAAAAGGACTGGGGAGTAGTTATTAGTAAGGCAGGACCTCTGTGATCCTCTCTGCTCTGAATGTGCTGGGTACCTGGACTGAGGAATAGTTAATAGTAAGACAGGACCTCTGTGATCGTCTCTGATCTGAATGTGCTGAAGTTACTAGGACTGGGGAGTAGTTAATAGTAAGGCAGGACCTCTGTGATCTTCTCTGCTGTGAATGTGCTGAAGTTACTAGGACTGGGGAGTAGTTAATAGTAAGGCAGGACCTCTGTGATCCTCTCTGCCCTAAATGTGCTGAAGTTACCAGGACAGGGGAGTAGTTAATATTAAGGCAGGACCTCTGTGATCCTCTCTGCCCTGAATGTGCTGAAGTTACCAGGACTGGGGAGTAGTTAATAGTAAGACGTGACCTCTGTGATCTCCTCTGCTCTGAATGTACTGAAATTACTAGGACTGGGGAGTAGTTAATATTAAGGCAGGACCTCTGTGATCCTCTCTGCCCTGAATGTGCTGAAGTTTCCAGGACTGGGGAGTAGCTAATAGTAAGGCAGGACCTCTGTGATCGTCTCTGCTCTGAATGTGCTGAAGTTACTAGGACTGGGAAGTAGTTAATAGTAAGACAGGACCTCTGTGGTCTTCTCTGCTCTGAATGCTGAAGTTACCAGGACTGAGGAATAGTTAATAGTCAGAGAGGACCTCTGTGATCTTCTCTGCTCTGAAAGTGCTGAAGTTACCAGGACTGGGGAGTAGTTAATAGTAAGGTAGGACCTCTGTGATCCTCTCTGCTCTGAATGTGCTGGGTACCTGGACTGAGGAATAGTTAATAGTAAGACAGGACCTCTGTGATCGTCTCTGATCTGAATGTGCTGAAGTTACTAGGACTGGGGAGTAGTTAATAGTAAAGCAGGACCTCTGTGATCTTCTCTGCTGTGAATGTGCTGAAGTTACTAGGACTGGGGAGTAGTTAATAGTAAGGCAGGACCTCTGTGATCCTCTCTGCCCTGAATGTGCTGAAGTTACCAGGACTGGGGAGTAGTTAATAGTAAGACAGGACCTCTGTGATCTCCTCTGCTCTGAATGTATTGAAGTTTCCAGGATTGAGGAGTAGTTAATAGTAAGGCAGGACCTCTGTGATCGTCTCTGCTCTGAATGTGCTGAAGTTTCCAGGACCTCTGTGGTCTTCTCTGCTCTGAATGCTGAAGTTACCAGGACTGAGGAATAGTTAATAGTCAGAGAGGACCTCTGTGATCTTCACAGCTCTCAATGTGCTGAAGTTACTAGGACTGAGTACAGGCGTCTTTGATGAACAAATTAATGGAATGGAGGACACAGGGGATAAAGCACAGTAACTAAAAGGACAGGATATAACATGATGTAGTATTTCGGAAGGTGTCTTGCTTTAGTTTACCAAAATAAGTGCGTATAAAGGTGGTAGAGAACACGGGTTGATTCCTTCAATTATAAAGAAAGGACGTGTAGAGTATTGAAAGTGTGCATTGTGTTCTGATCTATTGTTATCTAGACAGGTGGACAATAGATATAGACAAACCAATATATGGAAAAGTAGTATGCTGTGACTTATTAAACTTACCAGAGCAGTGGTTACATTTACGAGTGTTCTTCCTTTAAGGCCATATTCACACTTAGCGTAAATTTTGTGCAGAATATCTGCGCAAGCAAAGTGGATATGACTTCATGAATACTCAGACCACTATACAATTAACAATGCTGTTGAACTATGCATTGTAGAACAGCCATGAGCCATGCAGCCATGGGGACTCATGCCTATTTTTCGAGTATGCCGGGGGCACTCGGTTAGCACCCGAGCATGCTCAGATAACACCTTATGCTACCATGTTCGCTCATCACTATTAGTGGTGTCAAAGCACACAGCCGATATGAATCCATTGGAGCAATATGCTGCTGCCATATCCACGCTGCACGTGTCTTTGGCATAGTCAGTGTTACAGGATGTATTTCTGGAGCACGTGCTGCTATTTGGCACTTTTTTATGAGCGGACAGCCGAGTTGCTGTAAAAGGGTGGTCTCTAACTTGTGGCCTCAGGCTGTCAGTACATGTTGGAGGTTGTAATCTCGCAACAGCTGGAGACCAGGTTGGAGGACCGACTTCTGGAAAGTGTGGAACAATGCTACTGTATGTGTTACAGATAGCAAGCAATCTTCTAGAAAGTTGAGGGGAGGATACAAATTCATGAATGGAGGAGCTGAGGAGTGATCGGCTAAAGTTTGAGGCAAAGAACAAAGTGAATGTATGAGTAACGAGCAAGTTAGAAGAAAACAGACAGAAGCTGAGAGATACAAAACTAACAGCATTATATCCACTGCTGGAGGATAACAGACGTCAATCATTATCAAACATGAGAAAATACTAATTATTACCTGATACCCATTACATCAGCAGTTTCGCCAGGCTTCTCTTCACCAAGAGTTTATAGTGCAGTCTTATAGCTCATTCACATATACATATTTACATATATTTTTATATCTTACTTCCATATTGTATTACTTTTTTAGCAAGTTTTGTTTCATGCCTTGTCCGACTTTCATTCCTCTTCGTTCCGTTTTGTTGTTTTTGTGATTTTGCTGAAATTCACACGGAATATGAGTTTTTTTTTTAAATTTCTTTATCTAGATGTGTTTTTCATATACTGTCCCGAAAGGATTATTATCATCTCAGGCTTTCATGGGTGAGACGAGGGAAACTTGACCACTAGAGGAGAGGCTACAGAATTAGCACAGATTAGCTGACCTACCTTTCTCTGTAACTCCCATAGAAATAAATAGGAGTTATTGAAACGGCGTAGCTCAGCCGCTCTCTGCTATATCCGCCTCTCAACCTTTAGGGATCAGACCCATTAAATATTGACATGTGAATATCATTTAATAAAAAGGTAAAGTAAAATGCACCAAACTTGATAAAGGCAATCTGCCACCAGATTCTTGCTAAGACCCTGATTCCAGTGATGCATCACTAACTGGCCTGCTTACTTACAGTTTTGATATAATCACTGTTTTATCTGCTGCTAATATACCAGTTTCTCTTAATTCTGAGCTCTGTATAACCCACCCACAGCACTGATTGACAGCTGTGTGTACACTGTGCATAGGCAGGAAGCTACCGATCAGTGATGGGGGTGGGGTTTTAGAGAGATCATGAATATGAAGCAGGTGGCATGACAGCAGGTTTACTATGCCTCTAATGATAATGTCCTGCTGATAAAACAGTGATTATATAAAAAATGCAGCAAGCAGCCTAGTAAGTGAAAAATCACAGTATTCAAAGTCTCTGTGTCTACATCATGCTTAGTGGGGAAAAATGTTGACAAATTCTCTTTAAGAGGCTCACACCTTTTAATAAATGTAGTGCTTTTTGATCAGTCTGGGTGCCATAAACTTAAATCTGTTGATTTCTGCTATAAGTTATGGTGTTTCTTGCATAAATTATAGAGAATCCATTGTGCCACTGTTAACCCTGACGAAATCTGGTAAACCCCTTTCACATTTAAAACAATTACCAAGAATGGCAAAAAGTCTTAAAATTTATATATTGGCATCATTTGTTTATATGAAAATCAGAATTAATATGTATCCGTAAGTCCTGTTTCAGGAAAGACTGACCAAAGCACTGGCACCACAACTATGGCACTGACTTTTATATCCTGTATTATTGTGAATGCAGACTGGGAGTTGTAGTTCATAGCAGTTTGATCGTCGGAGGTTAAAGATGACTGTACTGTTTTGTAAAACCTCACATTAGTCAATTGACTAATGTGGGTAATGTAATTAGTGACTCTTTGGGCTCCAACTCTAATTTTGAGTTGTTTCAGAGCAAGCGGGTGTAGACTGGCTGTTATGATGTCTCCCATACACAGCACACATAGGCATGAAGGATCCCCGCTCTCTTGTTTCTATGTAACACATTTAAAAGCAACAATGTTAGCTGCAGAATAGAGGTCATAACAATCAATACTGAGCAGTGTAGCTGTAAATCCAGCACTTACTAGAAAACAGCTGATATTATAAAGCAGTACTGAGCAGTATAGCTGTGATTACATCTCTAAGATTATCTAAATGCCTATTTTGTAGGACCAGAGAATGGTGCTGTTTTTTGTCACAGAGAGAAATCAAGGTGCAGGAAATATAAAAGAACTAAACACTATATACACAACATGTTTCGGCTATTGGCAGCCTTCTTCAGGTGTATGGTGAAAATGAATTTGATCCTTCTTTTATAGTCCTTTCCCAGTGTGAGAGAGGGAGGGGAGACAAAAGAGGAAGAGGAAGAGTGATTCATCCCACACTGTTGTTTTATATATAAAAACATAAAAAATATAAAAAATGTATATAAAAAATAATAACAAACAAAAAAGTGGATAAGTGAAGAAAGAAGCACATTTATCTGATAAAATATATTGCAGCAACTATTCCTTTGATTTTTTTGATTTTTTAAAGAGGTTGTCCACTACTTTATCCTTAGATCATCAATGATATGACAAAGAAACCCAAAACCTGTCTTTATTAGGAGGAGGGGGATAACACTTATAGTTACATAGAATGAAAAAACTTAGGTCCATCAAGTTCAGCCTTTCTCTACCAACTTATTCTCTATTGCTGGATTATCTGCAACAAAAAACATCTGCCCCCTTTACAAATGCTGATGCAACATGGCGTGGGGCGGTAGGCGTGGACGAGGGACTTGTGTTTCATGCCCCGACACGCTACAGAAGGGGATCCTGGCTGGGTGAAGGGACTTTGTCTACTGGGGCGTGTGGTGCCGGTGACTTTGGTTGGCCACGACCAGATGTTGAGAAGTTCAATGAGGGAGACCACCAGTCAGCAATAAACAGTTTTTTACCTAATATGTCCAATAGATGGCGGGTGCATAACTTCACGAACCTTTCCTTTACAACATGGAGCATCTTCACACACAGTCTCTCTACCTCTTCCAGGCTTTCTTGCTTCTGTCCCCAAATTCCTCTGCTTCCACAACAACGCAGTCCAGTAAGTGAGAGTCCTGCCCTCAACCCGCTGTCCTGTGTCTTTTTCCTCTAGGGGAGCTGTTCACCACAATGACCATTACTTAGCTTCTCTGCTTGCTGATGCCTTGAAATTCCTGGAAAAAACAAAAACAGGCAGAGATGCTTACCAGCCTTGAAATTCCTGCCCAGAGCACTCTCTTCATCTCACATTTCCCTGTTCCATCCTGGCCCGTTACCTCTCCGAGTTAGAAATTTGGGGCTGTACTGCTTGGCGTCCTGTCCCAGGACCTGTCTCCACTGCATCACGCTGCCTTTCTGTCTTGCTCTTTTCTAGTTGGGATCTCGCTATGTACTGCCTCAGTCTCCACTCACATCATTAACATCCACATCATGCAGCTCTGCTGACTAGACAGACCTTAGGTGTGCTTTCACTGAAGGCTGAACCCTATCTAACCTCCTGACAAGAAACTGTCTCTTCACTTTAGCCAACCCACTCTGGGCTAGTCTCAAACATTAACCCTAATTTTCCCTACTGTAGGGCAGAACACAACTCTGAACACTGTAACGACTAACGCATTTCACAATACACAGTACGACAATACACATGTCTTCAAGGGGGGAACTTGGCCAGTATGTCCAACTCCTTACACTGGTATAGGTTCTGCCATTCTACCTCTTGCGGTCGGGCATCCCACAGTGTGGCTGCTCTAACTGTAAAGAATCCTTACATATGTAGATGCTGAAGTTGCCTTTCCTCCTCACGTAATGAATGCCCCCGGTCTTTTGTAAGGTCCTTGAATGGAATAAGTCATGTGCCAGTCCTTTGTACTGACCACACATACTGTATATTATACATATAAATGAGATCTCCTCTGAGGCGCCTTTTTTCCAAGCTAAACAAGCCCGACTTTTCCAGCCTCTCACCATATGAGAGGCCTCCATCCCTTGCAATAACCTAGTTGCCCTCCTCTGAACTGATTCTAACTTGCGACTATCCTTTTTAAAATGTGGAGCCCAAAACTGGCTCCCATATTCTAGATGTGGCCTCACCAGTGATTTATAAAGGGGTAACAATACGTTGGGATCACAGGATTTTATACGTCCTAAAATCTTCTTTGCTTTTGCGGCTGCTGCCTGACATTGAGTACTGCTGCTCAGCTGACTTGTCACCAGAATCCTCAGATCCTTCTCCTGTTCTGTAGTCCCGAGTATACTCCCATTACTTTCCAGTCCAAACTTTAATAAGGGGGTAGATAGCAAACTTGCTTGTTTTTACTAAGCACTATTCAAATATAGCCATCGATGAAGACGGGAATGTGACCCACTCATACGTTGCACCTCTACCTTTGCTTCTATCCAAGTATAGACATTCCAAATGAACATGTCTCAGAATTATTTTGACGGTGTGCACAGATCCTAAATGTAACCTCAGATACTGTATAATCCTCTGGAAGCTGTGGTTCAGGGGTGGATTTGACACGCCCCAGAGGCCGTGGGATACTCGGTACCGGGCTGGTCGTCTTAATGGGATGTGTTACAGTGGCGGTGACCCAGTCCGTGGCCCCAGGTGGTCATGTAAAAGGGGAGTATTGATTAGGGATGAAGTTTATGCAGTGATTCGGGACGCCAGTTGGAGTGTTCAACTGTAGTATAGCCGGCACTGCAGATGATCCCTAGGGGAGTAGATGGTGATGGCAGTGCAGATGTTTAACCCTCTCCAACCAGGGCTGACCCCCAGAGATTGTGATGGAAGTAGAAGGCACGGAGTAATAAGACAGGAGACAAGGAAAGTCACTTTATCATTTACTGTAGTTCAGGTGCAGTTCAGAGGAGATATTACAACTCTCACCAGGTTACAGTTTGCTCTGCAGAATGGAAGTTATCCTTCTCTCTGCTGTGACTCAGTGTAAGCTTCCTGCTATTCTAATCCCTTCTGGGACCAAGGCTTCCCGGAGTCTAGAACTTCCAGTATAGCCACTACTCACTGTGTATTCCTCCTCTGGCAACTTGTAGCTTGGATTCTGTGTGAAGCTCAAGTTTCTTCTTGCACACTCCTTCACTGATCCTAGTTTGCTGCTGTCTTCCTGGGGGAAAACACTCTGCTGTTCGTTGTATAAACTCACACAGTCTCTCAGCTTACCACCCTGCTCTGAAAGCATGGATGGCCTAGGGGCTGACTCCCTGATTCTTCTTAGCTGTGCTTCTGGAGGAAGCGCATGTCATGGCTTCCAGGAGCGTTCTCCATTCTCTCCTTCTTCTTCACTGAAAACAACCACTCTGCTCCTCCCCCTCCCAGTTAGGGCATGTCTGCAAAGCTCTACGCTTCAGGCAAGTAAGGGAGTGAGGTAAATTGTGTGTGTGTTGTGGTCTCTAGCAGAGAAAGCATAACTCCCATTGTTCACAAAGCACATACAAAACAGTACATATGTAACCCTTTTGTGGTGGTAAAGACGCAGGGCGCCACAGATGCATCCTATATGAGTTGCATTGCAAACCTCCATATGAGCACGTGGGTTTATATTATGGGCACATAGCAGTCTACCGGCACCGTATTGGATGCATGCCTTAACTGTGTATGGTTCCTAACGTTTTCCAGGTTTCCTATGTGGCTGAATAGAAAGGATTCCTCATCTTCATGTGCTCTTACTTTGCTTCTTTCCCAGTGATTTCATTATCCGCACTGCTTCTCTCTCCAACTATGTCACTTACCTGCTATTACCCAATGTAATGTGTTGGCAAGCGCCGCCGGTGTAGAGCCGTCATTTACTGCGGTAGGAGAAGTAAGAGGCTGTTGAATATTTATGTAACCACATTCACCACATTGTTTGCTTTAATAATTGTGGTTACAGATGGAGCCTTTTTTTAACTGATTGATTTAGAAACTAAATTATTCTTACACTTTTCTAACATTACAGGAGAAATGCTCAGAAAAGCACGGGAGCTTTCTTCCAAACCCAGCGCCTCCCCTCTTTGCGGGAGGAGTCTGATTTTGCAGCTCAGCTTTATTGAAATTAATGAGATAGAATATTACACAAAACCTGCCAACAGGCGTGACGCAAAATATTTTTAGGAAAAAAAACTGCATTTCAATTCACCACAATTTAAACGCATATCTGCCATTTCACACAAAAAAAGCATGAAAAGCATGGTCTAAATGATCTCACCTCCAATAAAAAAATAAAACTACATTTGGTGCTCATATTCATTTAATACGTCCAGGAAATGCCCCTATTCTCATGTTCTGTAACTTGTCATCCACACTTTTGGAGTAGGCTGTTTCTCTTCATCAGCATTTTGCCAGCTCTATAGGTGCAGGAACTTCCCTCGCCTCAATTCCAATCATGTACTGCTCCTGACATTGTCCAATTGCCTGTCCCTGAAATTAAAGCCTGCCTCTTGGATAGGCCTATATGTAGTTTGTCAGACAGGAGAGCAGGAGCAGAGGGACAATAACAGACAGGTAAGGCAAATCTGTCACCAGGTTTGTGCTGCTTAGTGCCTCAATTCAAAGCATGTACTACTCCTGACTTTGTCCAATTGCTTGCCCCCGAAATTAAGGCCTGCCTCTTCGTTAGACCTATATGCAGTTTGTCAGACAGGAGAGCAGGAGCAGTTGGACAGCGACAAACAGATAAGGCAAATCCGTCGCCAGGTTTGTGCTGCCCAAACTGAAAGCAGCATGATTTAGGGGCAGAGATTCTTATTCCAGCAGTGTAATAATTTCTTGACTTCTTGCTGTAGTTTTGATCAAAGACTGTTTAATGTGTTGCAACTGTGCTTGCTCTTTCAGTGAAGCTAAGTTCACACCAGAAAAAAACGGATGATTTTTCATCTGCATTGCCATCTGTTTGCAATCTGCATGGCATCCGTTTTTATTCATCAGTGGTTATTAAAATTTACAATGGGCAAGTCTCATCCAAAGTATAGAACAGACTAATGCACACTGCGATATTTGTCACGCCGAGATTCTTTCCGCGGGTAAAAAGAAAGGTCATTTGAACAGGTACACTGGTTCGAGTGCTGTCACTTTTTTTTCATAGAAAACACTTGGATCGAAAATGCGATCATGTGATCGGAGCCTGATAAGTTCCTGCAAATATAGTTCTCGAAATTCATGAAATCCTGTTATCCCTGGTGGCAGCTTTTTGCCTATGCACAGCGTAGGCAGCAGCTAGGCAGCAGCTGTCAATAAATGGTGGAGCTAAGCAGTGCTCATCATTGAGAAGACTTTCAGATAAAACATTAATGTTAACAAAATGTAAGTGACACATATCGATAATCAGGGTCTCTGTCCCTATTTTATACTGCCCTCAGATTGAAAAGCAGAAGCCTGGTAACAGATTCCCTTTGACAATGGAGAGTGGACAGCAAGTTATACAGAACCGATTTATCTAGTGATGAGCGAGTATACTCGTTGCTCGTTTTCCCGAGCATGCTCGGGTGACCTCCGAGTATTTTGGCGTGCTCGGAGATTTAGTTTTTGTCGAAGCAGCTGCATGATTTACGGCTAATAGAAAGCCTGAATACATGTGGGGATTCCCTAGCAAACAGGCATTCCACACTTGTATTCAGGCTGTCTAGTAGCCGCAAATCATGTAGCTACAGTGACAGAAACTAATCTCCGAGCACGCCAAAATACTGGGAGGACACCCGAGCAACGAGTATACGCGCTCATCACTAGATCTATCTAGTCGCTGACATTTTGGAGTCTTTCTTCAGGCTGAGAATGTAATTTTGGATTCTCATTACAGTGGTCATCAGAAGAGCATAAGTACACTAAAACGATGGCAATTTAAGGCTCAAGGTCAGTGTTTTTATAGGACACATAGCAGATATGATGATCAACCATGCCCCGGTTGATGGTTTGAATGTTACTCAAATCGAGCACTTCAGGCACTCGTACATGCTCGACTAGACCAGCGAGCAGAATTGAAGTGAATGGGGAACTCGAGCAGTTTTTCAGGAGGCTCCTGACTCATGAACTGGTGAGGCCCAGAGACAGTCTCTTTCTCTCTGCACCTCACCAGTCCGCGAGTCAGGAGTGTCTGGAAAACGAGCACTCAAGCACCACACAATACTAAGCACTGCTCAATACACTGACTCTTGATCGAGTGTCGAGAAGTGCTGAGCACGCTTGTTCATCACTAAAAATGATGGGCCACTTAATGGAAACCCAAAAGACCCCATTATCCCATTATATTCAATGGCCTCGATTCATCTAGCCTTGCATTGTACACAACAGACTTAATGAGGGGCATGATGGAGTCAGAGGCGCGTAATTCATTAAAAGCTGCATGCTTCTTAATAAATCATGCTCATCTTAAACTTGATGTACGCCTAGACGGGGGTAAAATTTGTGCCATAGGGTATTCCACAGTTAGTCATGAGCAGGCACCACCACGTTGATGTTACAGATGGTAGCAGTCAGTGTAAGGTGACTTGTAGAGAATGCAATGATTTTAACATGCAAATAGTCTCTTCAATTTGATGAGCCTTGCCACATGACTTAGGATAAGAAGCCACACAAGAAGCTCCATTTGCAGACACTTTCAGGTGTATGCCCATCATCAGGGCAAATCAAGAGTACAGGATTGGCTGGGTGAGAGGCTCTGACAGTAGGTCAAATATGTAGTTTCTCCTTATGGAGGGTGCCAAGCCGGCATGTATGGTCTGTAAGTCTCCTTATGCTCACTTGGATCTCTCCACAATGAGAAACTTTGCCCTTTAAATCCCCTATCAGAATTTTCATCCAGCTAAACCAGTCTTCCCGCTTTACACTGATGAGGGGCAAACACCCCAAAACACATGTCTACAAATGAAGTTTCTCTCTTGACTTCTTATCCTATGTCATATGGCGAGGCCCTTTAATATTGAATTTTAGGATTGCTATCTCCAATATATGGTGAGAATGATACTTTATTTCCATCACACTTTCTTATGCATTAATTCAAGCTTCTTACTGGATTTTTTCCTTTCATTTCCCTTAGGGATTCGAGCATCTCCGATTGATGAGGCTATAGAAGTCTGAAAAAATCTGAAACATAACATTCTGCAAGACCACCCACCCCATGGTCAACACTACTGAAGCACTACTTCTAAAATGCTTCACCTTTGTCTACTTTAGAGTACTGGGCAATAACATTTATAAATTCATATGCAAGATCCCTACGCAAAATGTATTTTTACTCCACTGTATCTCATGCACTAAGTTAGCCGCCATCTTAGTGCTTAATACTATTGGCTATGCATAATTTGCTACATACTGGCGGTGTTAACTTTGCCCATTGTATTTTATATCATTATTTTAGGTAAGGATTTTATATTTCTTTGGAGTATTTATTCCTTATCTTTATCATCACTGTGAACTTGGTCATTGCTGCTTGTGTTGCTCCAATTTACAGTCCTTTAATTCTTTTGGCCCTGTAGAAATTGCTCCGTTTTTTGCCACATACACACACACACACAGTGAAAGGAAGAAAAATACGTTTTATTAATACATATATGAGAAGTAGGAGAAGGGAAATTTTGCAAGAGATGTATGTGAAGTTTGAAAGGTGGAGAAATATGGATATGGAGGGCATGTGTTAGACATATGCTACACATGTGTCCGCTTAACATCTGGCCTGGGAACATATGTTAGGAATCCATTGGGGGTTGTAACATCACATCTACATCAGGCAAAAATCTTCATTCCATAGCTCCTGCATTACGCATAAAAAACTAGAACAGCCTGAAAGAGCTAGAAAATGTAGAGGAAAGAGGGCAAGTATCCTGAAAAGTGGACAATCACCAAACAAATGTACAATAGAGCTAAGACATGAAGGTCCAGTAGATCAGAAAATCCAAGAGTAAATTCTGCAACATGGAGGACAGTCATACATTTATTGATGTAGTTGAAGAAAAGTACCACAAGCTAATAAAACAGACATTGAATAAAGATATATGAATATTCCTTTTCATTGAAGTTGCTGTGGTCATTGTATGTTCCTCCATTGTATTAGTGGTATTTGGGTGGTGAGGACCAAGATGCGATGCTCGAAGATACCTTTTTGGACCTTTTTCTTTTTGACCTGTTGGGGAAGACCCAATAGAGAAGACCCCATCCTTCAATATAAGCAAGAACTGGTTTTAAGAGCTGAAAGGTTGAGATTACTCTCTATGGAAGATTCTTGTAGACTTGGTCAAGAGAGAAGAACCTTGGTTAATCTCCAACTCCATCCCCATGAAGTATACCCTAAACGAGAGTATCGGTTCACGACGTCAGACCGGAGCGTGGAGTGCCTCTCAAAGGATGGATCCGAGGATTGTAGAGTAAAAATGGAAATCGGAGATAAGAGCAGAGATACAACCAGTGACACGTCAGACTCTACCAATGAGTGGAACATGATCAACAACAAAATATATAGACACTTTTCCAAAAAGTCCAGCAGACGGACCCTCAGGAGAAGTACTAAAACAATGTCGGGACATTTCGCTCAACTGAAAAGAAACAGAAGATATCCCAGAGATACAGAGTTAAGTAATATGCAAAGGATATTATCAAATTACTCTGTACCCATTTCACTACAAAAGAACAGTCCTGTTGAAGGCTCCGTCTACTTCTCTGGTGCACACAGCCAGTTGGTGTTAAATCCAGAAGCCAAGCAGCAAATACCTCGAGAAACTTTCACTGTAGAACTATGGGTGAAGCCAGAAGGAGGCCAAAATGATCCAGCGGTCATAGCAAGTAAGATGACATTTTTTTATACATGTTGAATGTCTTTTACATAAATTTTGGACACCTTTTGAAATTTGTACAGAGTTGAAGGATTGATCCAACCAACAATATTTATCAACTATTTATGTATGATTGGTGCCATCCGACAGTCGGAGTCTGATCACAAGAACGAGGGTCCTGTGCCCGTGGTATGAATGGAGCAGTAGTGTACATACGTGGCCATTAATTCTCTGTTTATGGGGGTAGTGGTCACTTTCGTGCTCCTCAGATCCTATAGTTCTATAGAAATAAAAAAATAGTGGTTACGCATGTGCACTGCACTTCTCAAGGAATGTGCACTGCACTTCTCAAGGACACATAAAAGTGACTGGCGCGATGGTTACATATGTGCACTACACCCTAATTCATACAGTTATTTTGGACCCCTAGTCTTAGTGGTTGTCTCATAGGTCAGTTCCCCAATAATCATAGATGTATTCCTTGTCTTGAAAATTGGTGGTACATGTTAGTTGTATAATAAAATAATGACCTATTGTTTAAATGAGGCTTTTATGTAATTTTTGTTTCCATAATTATAAAGAAAAAAAATCTGAAATCTTACAATTTTTATACCAAGTTTATTACTAGACACACATCTCCTGTTCTGTAAAGAATACTTTTCTACAGTCTCATTATCATCACAGACTGGATTACAATGAACTGTATAAGTCAATCAGTCAAAAAGAAATCTAATGCTGCCTGTGTCTACTCAGCTGGTGAAAAAAGCAGGAAGTATGAGTCTAGTATTTGGCCTAGTGACCAGATTAAAAATTGTTTTTAGACTTCTAAACTTTTTTAATGTAGTGATATGTAAAATAAAAACATATGATATATTTTAGAAAAAATGATTAAATGAAAAACTTGATTTAAACAAATAGGTCATTTTCTGATGACACATTCCCTTTAAGTATATAATTATTAGAGATGACCGAATTGATTTTGTCGGAATCGAATTTGTGTCAAATCATTAGGAATTAGCTGAACCCGGTGAACTTTAACAATTTGCAATCTGATTTGCACAAATCAACAAAGAAGGTCGCTGTCATTTTACACATTACAGAAGATTTCACCGGCCATAGAAGGCTCACATGTCCTCGGGCTTCTTTATAATACCTTGCTGCTATCACAATACTTGGCATTAAACAGCTAATCAGGAGGGATTATCATAGCGTATATAAAAGCATAGGCAGGGAATGCAGTAGCCATTTTGTAACGAATCTGGATAGTGAGAGAACGTCACAATTTACAGCTTAGCCATAAACACTGAAGAATCTGTGCAGGTAGTACGTGACAGCATCGAAATGAAAACCTGTTACCATCCATTTACCTCTAGCCATATACTGTCCAAGATCTCTGACTTCATTACTAAGAATGTTTTTTTTGGTTAAAGAGCTTGTAAATGATTGCATACAATCTTAGGAGACTTTAGAGCGTTATGTATGTCTTTTCAGGACTATCGAACTATTGCAAGTCATCGTGAATTGATTCTGAATCTTTGACAAAAATTTGTCCAAAGTTCATGAATTCACATCTCAAACCTCCTTTTATATTCCCATATCTGCTAGGAACAATTTTCATAACCTTTAGAGTACCCTGATTTGGGCATATTTCATCTGTATTCTTGATTTATTCACGTTACGTAGTGTAAATAGTTATTTCTCCAATGCCATAAATAAATCAGCTAAAAGTCAATAATTGATACATTTAATAATAGTAATAATAATATTCAAAATTGTCCAAGATGAGACAAATATTGCTGATTTCTTCCAATACTAGAACCACACCTGGTATATCAGTCACATTTAAGGCGCAGTCAAACGACCATATAAATCCAACTGAGACCGGAAGGCAGTACACGGACCGGCCGACAGCTCTCCCTAGCGCGACAGCTTTATGTATTTCTATGGAGCTGTCGCTCTCTGGTCAGGAGAGCCGCCGGCCAGTCCGTTTGCTGTGTTCCGATCGCCGTCCGATTTATCCGGCTTACTTTAAGCTGAGTTGCAATTCCAGGTAAAACCCACGGACAGGTGTGGTTTCAATTCTGGAGAAAAGCAGTCCTGTATTTCTTATTCTGCAAAATCCTTTTAATGAAAAGTTGGAATGTACATCTTCGAAAACCATTTTGTTTTTATTATTTAAATATTGAAAATGATTAAAATTTTGTTCCGATTCATCTTCATCTAATCAATCGGAGTTCCATTTTTCTCATAAGGAGTTGCTAATCCTCTGGATAGAGAAAAACGATGTAGAAGATAATATGATGGCTACCTGTAGCTGACAGTATCGGGAACATAGGCGCTCACTTTATACTGTTATATATTCAACTTAAAAAGTTATCCTGCAAATCATTTCACACCAATTCTCCGTAAATGTTGTTAATAGCTGTTGTCAAATAATTTGCAGTATATCAAGTGTAAAAATATCTATTTTATCTCCTTAAAACATAAATAAATCTGTAGCTTATAGCAGCTGTACTCACGTTGTTTCTAGTGGAGGTACTGGCATTGGTGTAGATGATGCTTGTCCTGCTGACCGATAGCAAGGGATGATTGCAAGGGCCAGCGGTTTCTTGACCAAGGGGCATTCTGGGTGCTCTAATAAGAAGGGTTGTACCGATATATAATATTGATGACGTATGCTTGTGATAGTTCATAAATATCCAATCTGTGCGGGTCCAGAGCTGGGCACCTCCACAGATCAGCTCTTATTAGTTCTCATGGGAGCTGTATAAAAACATTGAACGGAGATGAAAAATGGGTAGCATCTGCTGCCAGGTACTGCAGATCAGTTCCTATTTACATCCTTAACTAACTTCTCGTGGTTCCATGTGTAAATGAGAATAAAGCCCGCGTTACACATAGCGATATCGCTGGCAATATCGCTGTAACATCACCGATTTTGTGACGTTATAGCGATATTGCTAGCGATATCGCTACATGTGATACTTACCTCCGACCGCTCCCCCCGCTGGTTATCGCTGATCGCACGAGAAGGTCCTGGATCATTTCTCATCGTCAGCTTCTTGTGGCGCCGACGAGCGACGCGTGGAGCCGGGCGAAGGACGTCTTGATCGCCGTGTCTGACAGGTAAGTAGCGACCCCCGACCCCTGCGATGTCGCTGGTGAGATCTGCCTGTGTGGCAGCTCACTAGCGACCACTTAGCGATGCACCAGCGATCCATATCGTTGTCGGGATCGCTGGTGCATCGCTAAGTGTAACGGTACCCTTAGGATGATCTCTCTACACCGTGACAGCCCTTCAAATATTTGTAGACCGCTATTAAGTCTCCTCTTAGTCTTCTTTTTTGCAAGCTAAACATTCCCAGATCCCTTAACCGTTCCTCGTCGGACATACTTTGCAGTCCGCTCACCATCGTGATAGTTCTTTTTTCTCCGAACTTGCTCCAGTTTTTCAATATCTTTTCAAAATGTGGTGCCCAGAAATGGACACAGTATTCCAGATGCGGCCTGACCAAGGAAGAGTAGAGGGGAATAATTACTTCACGTGATTTAGACTCTGCTTCTCTTAATACATCCTAGAACTGTGTTTACCTTTTTTGCTGCTGCATCACACTTCTGACTCTTGTGCAGTCTGATCTATTAGTATACCCAAGTCTGTGTCACACATGCTGTTGCTAGTTCTATTCCTCCCATTCTATACACGTAATTTTAATTTTTCTTGCCCAGCTGTAAAATCTTTCATTTCTCCCTGTTAAATACTATACTGTTAATCACTGCCCATTGTTCAAGCTTATCTAGATGCTTCTGAATCCTTTCTCTGGATTCTCTAGTGTTAAGGGCATGTCACACTAAGCGATATCGCTAGCAATATCGCTATAACTTGTGACGTTATAGCGATATTGCTAGTGATATCGCTGTGTCTGATACTTACCTACGACCGGCTCCCCCGCTGGTTATCGCTGATCGCGCGAGAACGTTCAGGACTGTTTCTTGTCGTCTGCTTCCTGTGGCGCTTCCTGCTGTGACGACGAGCGACGCGTGGAGCCGGGCGGGAGGACGCAGGATCGCCTGGTGTGACAGGTAAGTAGCGACCCCCGTCCCCAGCGATGTCGCTAGTGAGATCTGCCTGTGTGGCAGCTCACTAGCGACCACTTAGCGATGTACCAGCGATCCTGACCACGTCATATCGCTGGTCAGGATCGCTGGTACATCGCTAAGTATGACAGTACTTTAAGCTATCCCTCCTAGCTTTGCATCGTTTGCAAATTTGATTAGTTTACTTTCAATTCCCTTATCTAGATCATTTCTAAAATTTTGAACAATACTGGGGCCAAAACAGAGCTTTGTGATACTCCACTTGAAACATTATTCCAATTGGATGTGCAACCATTTATTACGACTCTTTGAGTATGATCACTGAGCCAATCATGAAATCACCTAACCATAGCCTTGTCAATCCCAAACCATTTTTTCAGTAAGGATTTTACAAGATACTTTATCAAATGCTTTGCTGAAGTCAAGATATACTATATCTACCACCTTTCAATAATCCACCCAGTCAGTGATTCTATCATAAAGTAAATTAGATTAGTCTGGCACGACTTGTTTGCTACAAACCCATGCTGGCTCTGTTTAATTACTGTATTTTTATCCAAGTTCTTTCATACATGCTGTTTAATAATTTGTTCAAAGATCATTCCTGGTATAGAAGTAAGGCTCACTGGCCTGTAATTTCCTGGCTCCATCTTCTTTCTTTTTTTGAAGATAAGGACAATATTTGCCCTTCTCTAGTCTTCGGGGACTTCTCCTGTTCTCCAGGATTTTTCAAAGATTGTGGCTAGTGGTTCTGAAATTTCCTCTGTTAGCTCTTTCAGTACCCTGGGATGTAATTCATCTGGGCCAGGAAATTTAAATTAATTTAAATTAGCTAAGTGTTCCCTCACCATCTCTCTGTTCATAGATAGTGTGGATTATTTTGCTCCTACTATATCACCATGAAGATCAGTTGATGTTTCATTTGCTTTCATGGAGAACACAGATGCAAAATAGTAATTTCAAAGTTTGACCTTCTCAACATCATTTTTGACCACTTCACCCTTTTCATCCTGTATAAATCCTATAGCATCTTTGACATACCCCTAAAGTCTTTTACTGTACATTTCTTTTTCCTTTTTAGCAATTATTTAAGTACTGTGTTCTGTATTCATCCATCCTGGTCTCTTTAAATTATTGCAATTCTTCCTTCTTTTCGGGATTATTACTGATTGTGCTGTGAAAACTTTCTTTAACAAAATCTCCCATCCTTCTTGGATATTTCTGTCCTTTAGAACATCCAGCCATCTTCTCCTCATCCGAGAGAAACGCATCACACTGTGCTGATCAATCATCAAACTCGGATCAGAGTCTGATCAGAGTGTGATCGACATGATTAATCCGAATTTCTCTGACGAAAAAAACAAAACCAAAACGCTCATCTACGCCTGACCTTTGAGATTTACATAAAGATGTAAGCAGTTTGTATTGCATACGTACAGACAAATCCACTTTCTTCGTGACCGGGCCAATTTTTTAAATTCTGACCAATATCACTTTATGTGGTCATAACTCTGGAATGCTTCAACAAATCCCAGTGATTTTGATACTGTTTTTTCGCGGCACATTATAATTTATGATAGTAGTAAATTTAGATTGATATGTTTTGTGTTTATTTATAAAAGTATCAGAAACTTGACAAAAATGTAAAAAAAATTGCAGTTTTCAAACTTTGAATGACTATCCCTTTAATCCAGATAGTCATACCACAGAAAAACATGAATAAACCACATTTCCCACATGTCGGCTTTACATCAGCACAATTTTTTAAACTGTAATTTATTTTGTTAGCCTTTTAGGAGGTTTAAAAATGTAGCAGCAATTTTTCATTTTTTCAAGGAAATTTACAAAATTTATTTTTTTGAGGGACCTATCCAGGTTTGAAGTGACTTTAGGGGTGCTATATATTGGAAAACCCCAAACGTAATACCATTTTAAAAACAGCACCCCCTGACATATTGAAAACCGCTGTAAGGTAGTTTATTAACCCTTCAGGTGATTTTTAGGAATTAATGCAAAGTGGTATAGCCGGAATGAAAAAGTGTTTGTTTACCACCTAAATGTCGCTAACTTCTGAACTGACCGCTATAGCCGGGAGACTCTAAGGCCGCTATTTGGCCATGAACTGCTATGGCAAACATCAGGACCACACAATCATGATCTCGGTGTGTCAATTAGATTAAAGTGCAAGCCCCCACAATCTATTAACCATTTATTTGATGTAGTCACTTTTGACAGCAGCAACTAAGGGGTTAAACAGATATGGACGGTGTCAACACCGATAATTTGTGATACAGCAAGTTGTCAGATATAGTGGACAGCCGACAGCTACTGGATTGTCACCTGTATGGGGATGATATTCCCTTATATCTCAGGTCAGTATATATACGTATTGCGGTCTTGAAGAGGTTACGAGAGATCTCATCATCATAAAGTGTTATAGTTGCAAAGTGCTTGTAAAAGCAGGCACATTTGCAAATTATTTGTTTAAAAAATTCCTTTTGTTCTTAAAAATAGTTTTTTAATTTTATTGTTTATTGCTCATTGTCTCACTTAATAAAACTCTGCAGTTTTTCAGCGCTGGCCAGATTCCTAAGCAAGGTGCATAGGGCTTACAAGCCCTTTTCTGTACATTGTAAGCACTGCTCTAACACAGCCAGCACACTGTATCTGGCTAGCTTCAGAGTTTGTGTGCTGCCTCCGCTTGCAACATTGAAGAGTGCAGAGTTCCAGCCAGCGGCACAACACAACCGCGCTACCGGTCCGAATTGTCAATCATCAGGATCACACCTCCCCAATGCAAGCAATAAGACAAGAGGCGGGGGAGCAATGTGCTCCTGATGACAAATGAAACAATGGAAAAAACCTTCTAATTCAACCTCAATGCTAAATTGTTCCTTGAATACTGATTGTGTCCTTGTATAATTGTGCACTGTATGGCCACAGTATCAGCACTGTTAGAAGAATGATTCATGTAAATCCTTCTCTTCATAATGGAAATTGCCGATTGGTAAAATAGAAGTTAAATGTGCGAAGAACGGATTCTTGATTTTCAGATGAGAAGTGTTAAAAGGTGAGGCGGCCATGGCTATCATCAGTCTCATCTGAGATCGCACAAATGAGTTCCTTGCTCCATCATTTTAATTCCAATTAGCTCTTTTACCTATTCTATGCATCATGTGGGCTTTATAATTTACTTTTTAGGACTTCTGCTGATTAAAACAAGGACGTATCCATTGCTCCGCAATGAATAATTCAGTAGCTATTGATCAAACTACAAATGTTTCTGAGAAATTTAATTCATAGGCCGATGTGCTTTCTTGCATAAAAGCTCTGGAGCAACAGAACATAGCGCTGACATAGACTGTAAGCTGGTACTTAAGGGATATGTCATAAATTCATATCTGTTTAACCCCTTCACCCCCAAGGGTGGTTTGCACGTTCATGACCGGGCCAATTTTTACAATTCTGACCACTGTACCTTTATGAGGTCATAACTCTCGAACGCTTCCATGGATCCCGGTGATTCTGACATTGTTTTCTCGTGACATATTGTACTTCATGTTAGTGGTAAAATTTCATTCAAATAACTTGCGTTTATTTGTGAGAAAAACGGAAATTTGGCGAAAATTTTGAAAATTTCGCAATTTTCCAACTTTGAATTTTTATGCCCTTAAATCACAGAGATACGGCACACAAAAAACTTGATAACTAACATTTCCCACATGATTACTTTACATCAGCACAATTTTGGAACCAAAATTTTTTTTTGTTAGGAAGTTATAAGGGTTAAAAGTTGACCAGCGATTTCTCATTTTTACAACACCATTTTATTTTTAGGACCACATCACATTTGAAGCCACTTTGAGGGGTCTATATGATAGAAAATACCCAAAAGTGACACCATTCTAAAAACTGCACCCCTTAAGGTGCTCAAAACCACATTCAAGAAGTTTATTAACCCTTTAGGTGCGTCACATGAAATTTTTTGAATATTTAAAAAAAAATGAACATCTAACTTTTTTTCATAAAAAAAATACTTCAGGTTCAATTTTTTTTATTTTACCAAGGGTAACAGGAGAAATTGAACTGCAAAAGTTATTGTGCAATTTGTCCTGAGTACGCAGATACCTGATATGTGGGGGGGAACGACTGTTTCGGCGCATGGCAGAGCTCAGAATGGAAGGAGCGCAGTTTGACTTTTTCAATGCAAAATTGGCTGGAATTCAGATTGGACGCCATGTCACGTTTGGAGAGTCCCTGATGTACCTAAACAGTGGAAACCCCCTACAAGTGACCCCATTTTGGAAACTAGACCCCCCAAGGAACTTATCTAGATATGTGGTGAGAACTTTGAACCCACAAGGGCTTTACAGAAGTTTATAACGTACAGCGGTACAATTAAAAAATCATATTTTTTCCACAAAAATGATCTTTTCACCCTCAATTCTTATTTTCCCAAGGGTAACAGGACCCTAAAAGTTATTGTGCAATTTGTCCTGAGTACGCTGATACCCCACATGTGGGGGTAAACCACTATTTGGGCGCATGGCAGAGCTCGGAAGGGAAGCAGCGCCACTTGACGTTTTTGGCTGGAATTGAGATCGGACACCATGTCGCGTTTGGAAAACCCCTGATGTACCAAAACAGTGGAAACCCCCCACAAATGACACCATTTTGGAAAATAGACCCCCTAAGGAACTTATCTAGATGTGTGGTGAGAACTTTGAACCCCCATGGGCTTCACAGAAGTTTATAACATAAAGCCATACAATTAAAAAATCATATTTTTTTCCACAAAAATGATCTTTTCACCCTCAATTCTTATTTTCCCAAGGGTAACAGGACCCTAAAAGTTATTGTGCAATTTGTCCTGAGTACGCTGATACCCCACATGTGGGGGTAAACCACTATTTGGGCGCATGGCAGAGCTCGGAAGGGAAGCAGCGCCACTTGACGTTTTTGGCTGGAATTGAGATCGGACACCATGTCGCGTTTGGAAAACCCCTGATGTACCAAAACAGTGGAAACCCCCCACAAATGACACCATTTTGGAAACTAGACCCCCTAAGGAACTTATCTAGATGTGTGGTGAGCACTTTGACCCCCCCAGTGCTTCACAGAAGTTTGCAACGCCCGGGCGTGAAAATAAAAAAATCGTATTTTTTCCACAAACATGATCTTTTAGTCACCATTTTTTTATTTTCCCAAGGGTACCAGGAGAAATTGGACCCCAAAAGTTGTTGTCCAATTTGTCCTGAGTATGCTGATACCCCATATGTGGGAGAAAACTACTGTATGGGCACACGTCGGGGCTCGGAAGGGAAGTAGTGACGTTTTGGAATGCAGACTTTGATGGAATGGTCTGCGGGTGTCATGTTGCCTTTGGAGAGCCCCTAATGTACCTAAACAGTGGAAACCCCCCACAAATGACACCATTTTGTAAACTAGACCCCCCAAGGAACTTATCTAGATGTGTGGTGAGCACTTTGACCCCCCCAGTGCTTCACAGAAGTTTACAACGCCCGGGCGTGAAAATAAAAAATTCGTATTTTTTCCACAAACATGATCTTTTAGTCACCATTTTTTTATTTTCCCAAGGGTAACAGGAGAAATTGGACCCCAAAAGTTGTTGTCCAATTTGTCCTGAGTATCAATACCCCATATGTGGGAGAAAACTACTGTATGGGCACACGTCGGGGCTCGGAAGGGAAGTAGTGACGTTTTGGAATGCAGACTTTGATGGAATGGTCTGCGGGTGTCATGTTGCCTTTGGAGAGCCCCTAATGTACCTAAACAGTGGAAACCCCCCACAAATGACACCATTTTGTAAACTAGACCCCCCAAGGAACTTATCTAGATGTGTGGTGAGCACTTTGACCCCCCCAGTGCTTCACAGAAGTTTACAACGCCCAGGCGTGAAAATAAAAAATTCGTATTTTTTCCACAAACATGATCTTTTAGTCACCATTTTTTTATTTTCCCAAGGGTACCAGGAGAAATTGGACCCCAAAAGTTGTTGTCCAATTTGTCCTGAGTATGCTGATACCCCATATGTGGGAGAAAACTACTGTATGGGCACACGTCGGGGCTCGGAAGGGAAGTAGTGACGTTTTGGAATGCAGACTTTGATGGAATGGTCTGCGGGTGTCATGTTGCCTTTGGAGAGCCCCTAATGTACCTAAACAGTGGAAACCCCCCACAAATGACACCATTTTGTAAACTAGACCCCCCAAGGAACTTATCTAGATGTGTGGTGAGCACTTTGACCCCCCCAGTGCTTCACAGAAGTTTACAACGCCCGGGCGTGAAAATAAAAAATTCGTATTTTTTCCACAAACATGATCTTTTAGTCACCATTTTTTTATTTTCCCAAGGGTACCAGGAGAAATTGGACCCCAAAAGTTGTTGTCCAATTTGTCCTGAGTACGCTGATTTCCCATATGTGGGAGAAAACTACTGTATGGACACACGTCGGGGCTCGGAAGGGAAGCAGTGACGTTTTGGAATGCAGACTTTGATGGAATGGTCTGCGGGTGTCATGTGCGTTTGGAGAGCCCCTGATGTACTTAAACTATTGAAACTCCCCACAAGTGACCCCATTTTGGACACTAGACCCCCCACGGAACTTTTCTAGATGTGTGGTGAGCACTTTGAACCCCCAAGTGCTTCACAGAAGTTTATAACGCTCGGACGTGAAAATAAAAAAATCATTTTTTTCCACAAAAATGATATTTTTGCCCCCAATTTTTTATTTTCCTAAGGGTAACAGGAGAAATTGGACCCCAAAAATTGTTTTGCAATTTGTCCTGAGTAGGCTGATACCCTACATGTGGGGGTAAAACACTGTTTGGGCGCATAGCAGAGCTTGGAAGGGAAGGAGCACCATTTGACTTTTTCAACTCAGAATTGGCTGGAATTGAGATCAGACGCCATGTTGCATTTGGAGAGCCCCTGATGTGCCCAAACAGTGGAAACCCCCAATTCTAACTCCAACCCGAACCCCAACACGCCCCTAACCCTAGCCCTAACCCTAGCCCTAACCCTAGCCCTAGCCCTAACCCTAACCCTACCCCAACACACCCCTAGCCCTAACCCTAGCCCTAACCCTAATGGAAAAATGGAAATAAATACATTTTTTTATTTTATTATTTTTCCCTAACTAAAGGGGTGACAACGGGGGGTTTGATTTACTATTTATGGCGGTTTTTATGTTTGGCGGCTGTCGCACGCTAAAAGACGCTTTTTATTGTAAAAATAGTTTTTGCATCACCACATATTGAGAGCTATAATTTTTCCGTATTTTGACCCACCGAATCATGTGAGGTTTTATTTTTTGCGGGACGAGTTGACGTTTTTATTGGTACCATTTTCGGGCACGTGAAATTTTTTGATCGCTTTTTATTCCGATTTTTGTGACGCAGAATGAACAAAAACCAGCGTTTCATGAATTTCTTTTGGGGGGGTGCGTTTACACCGTTCCGCGTGCGGTAAAATTGATAAAGCGGTTTTATTCTTCGGGTCAGTACGGTTACAGCGATACCTCATTTAGGTCGTTTTTTTATGTTTTTGTCGGTTTTATGCAATGAAAACTATTTTATATAAAAAATAATTATTTTTGCATCGCTTTATTCTGCGAGATATAACTTTTTTATTTTTTCACTGATGATGCTGTATGGCGGCTTGTTTTTTGCGGGACAAGATGACGTTTTCAGCGGTACCATGGATATTTATATGCGTCTTTTTGATCGCGCGTTATTGCACTTTTTGTTTGGCGGTATGATAATAAATCATTATTTTTTGCTTCGTTTTTTATTTTTGTTTTTTAAGGGGTTCGCTAAAGGGGTTAACTATTGGGACAGTTTTATAGGGCAGGTCGTTACGGACGTGGCGATACCTAATATGTGTACTTTTATTGTTTTTTTTTAATAATTTTCAAAAAATGAATTTATTGGGGAATATTTTTTTTTTTTTTTACTAATTTATTTGGCGATTTTTTTAAATTTATTTTTACACTTTTTTTTAATTTTTTTTTTACTTTATTACATAGTCCCAGGTGGGACATCACTGTCCTGTGACAGATCGCTGATCTGTCACATCACAGATCACTGTGACAGATCAGCAATCTGTCACAGGCAGTGCACAAGGCTTCCTCATGCCTGCGCTTTGCAGGCACTGAGGAAGCCAGCTTCCCCAGGCCCCCGAAGGCCCCCGTCGCCATCTTGGATTCGGGGGCCTGGAGGAAAGGAGCCCCCCGCAGCAGCGCTGCACATTGCGCTGCCGTGGGGGGCTCAGGGAAGCACGGAGGGAGCCCCCTCCCTGCCGATGCTTCCCTTTAACCCCCGGTACACCGCGATCATGTTTGATCGCAGTGTGCAAGGGGTTAACGTGTCGGGGGCGGTCCGTGACCGCCCCTGACACATTGTGCCGGGTGTCAGCTGTAATAATCAGCTGACACCCGGCCGCGATCAGCGGCGCTCACCACGTGGGCGCCGCTGATCGCGGTAGACGTACTATCCCGTCCCCGGTCATACGGGCCCGGGTACCGTGGACGGGATAGTACGTCTCATGTCAGGAAGGGGTTAAAGCTTTTAAGGGAGAGGCAAAGTTTACTTAGACTGTCTGTGACGAGGGACCAACATACAGTTGTGGCCAAAAGTATTGACACCCCTGCAATTCTGTCAGATAATACTCAGTTTCTTCCTGAAAATGATTGCAAACACAAATTCTTTGTTATTATTATCTTCATTTAATTTGTATTAAATGAAAAAACACAAAAAGAATTGTCCTAAAGCCAAATTGGATATAATTCCACACCAAACATAAAAAGAGGGTGGAGAAAAGTATTGGCACTGTTCGAAAAATCATGTGATGCTTCTCTAATTTGTGTAATTAACAGCACCTATAACTTACCTGTGGCACCTAACAGGTGTTGGCAATAATTATATCACACTTGCAGCCAGTTGACATGGATTAAAGTTGACTCAACCTCTGTCCTGTGTCCTTGTGTGTACCACATTGAGCATGGAGAAAAGAAAGAAGACCAAAGAACTGTCTGAGGACTTGAGAAACCAAATTGTGAGGAAGCATGAGCAATCTCAAGGCTACAAGTCCATCTCCAAAGACCTGAATGTTCCTGTGTCCACCGTGCGCAGTTTCATCAAGAAGTTTAAAGCCCATGGCACTGTGGCTAACCTCCCTAGATGTGGACGGAAAAGAAAAATTGACAAGAGATTTCAACGCAAGAATGTGCAGATGTTGGATAAAGAACCTCGACTAACATCCAAACAAGTTCAAGCTGCCCTGCAGTCCGAGGGTACGACAATGTCAACCCGTACTATCCGTCGGCGTCTGAATGAAAAGGGACTGTATGGTAGGAGACCCAGGAAGACCCCACTTCTTACCCCGAGACATAAAAAAGCCAGGCTGGAGTTTGCCAAAACTTACCTGAAAAAGCCTAAAACGTTTTGGAAGAATGTTCTCTGGTTAGATGAGACAAAAGTAGAGCTTTTTGGGCAAAGGCATCAACATAGAGTTTACAGGAGAAAAAAAGAGGCATTCAAAGAAAAAAACACGGTCCCTATAGTCAAACATGGCGGAGGTTCCCTGATGTTTTGGGGTTGCTTTGCTGCCTCTGGCACTGGACTGCTTGACTGTGTGCATGGCATTATGAAGTGTGAAGACTACCAACAAATTTTGCAGCATAATGTAGGGCCCAGTGTGAGAAAGCTGGGTCTCCCTCAGAGGTCATGGGTCTTCCAGCAGGACAATGACCCAAAACACACTTCAAAAAGCACTAGAAAATGGTTTGAGAGAAAGCACTGGAGACTTCTAAGGTGGCCAGCAATGAGTCCAGACCTGAATCCCATAGAACACCTGTGGAGAGATCTAAAAATGGCAGTTTGGAGAAGGAACCATTCTAATATCAGGGACCTGGAGCAGTTTGCCAAAGAAGAATGGTCTAAAATTCCAGCAGAGCATTGTAAGAAACTCATTGATGGTTACCGGAAGCGGTTGGTCGCAGTTATTTTGGCTAAAGGATGTGCAACCAAGTATTAGGCTGAGGGTGCCAATACTTTTGTCTGGCCCATTTTTGGAGTTTTGTGTGAAATGATCAATGTTTTGCTTTTTGCTTCATTCTCTTTTGTGTTTTTTCATTTAAGACTAGAGTTGAGCGAAACGGGTCGAAAAATTTCAAAAGTCGCCGACTTTTGGCAAAGTCGGGTTTCATGAAACGAAACCCGACCCTAGGATGAGGTCGGTCACGAGGTCGGCGACTTACGCGCCAAAGTCGCGTTTCAAAAGTTTGTTTTGCGCTCTTTTTCAGCCAATCAGGATCCACGGACACTGTGGGCAACGTGATGACATAGGCACGGGTCACCACCATCTTTCAGAAGGGCATGCAAGTGATTGGCTTGCTTTGGTGGGCGTCACAGGGGGTATAAAAGGGCGTGCACGCCGACCGCCATCTTACTTCTACCGATCTTAGCATAGGGAGAGGTTGCTGCTGATTCTGTAGGGAGAGCGTTAGGCAGGGAAGAAGAAAAAAAAACTGCTTCTGCTGCTAGCGATTGTGCCTGTACAACACACCAGTCACTGTGTGTGCAGTGCAAGGGGAGGCTATATTGTGGTGTATCAGTGGTGTTGGTTGTTGGGCTGCCTTCTAAGGCTTCCTGACAGCTGCATTGCTGTTTACCCACTGCTCTGCAAACTGCTTTTTTAAAAGCAATCCCAATTTTTTTTTTTTTGTCCTGCTGAGGTACTGAGCTGCAAACTGCTTTTTTAAAAGCAATCCCAATTTTTTTTTTTGTCCTGCTGAGGTACTGATCGTGCATTTTTTCACACCATACAGCGGTGTACGCTCCTCACACAGTACCGTGTAATGGCTGTTATCACAGCCACAGTGAAGCTATCTGTGTCACTCTGTGAGAATAAGTCGAGGACATGTTCCGTTCTTAGAGACCTGCACTCTAGGGAGATTCCTATTCTGCCCAATTCTACATACACCTTGTAGTTTGTGATACACTAGCCAATTTCTGCCTGTGACATAGCGCTGTGATATTCAGTGGGCCTCACACAATCCAAAAGTGTCCAGTGTCCACAAGTGTCTGCAGAAATTCAAAATCTCCCTTATCCTCTAGTCACTTTGGTCACAGCTGTGCCATAGAGCCTGTGACATAGCGCTCAGATATTCAGTGGGCTCACACAATCCAAAAGTGTCCAGTGTCGACAAGTGTCTGCAGAAATTCAAAATCTCCGTTATCCTCTAGTCACTTTGGTCACAGCTGTGCCATCGAGCCTGTGACATAGCGCTCAGATATTCAGTGGGCCTCACACAATCCAAAAGTGTCCAGTGTCCACAAGTGTCTGCAGAAATTCAAAATCTCCGTTATCCTCTAGTCACTTTGGTCACAGCTGTGCCATCGAGCCTGTGACATAGTGCTCAGATATTCAGTGGGCCTCACACAATCCAAAAGTGTCCAGTGTCCACAAGTGTCTGCAGAAATTCAAAATATCACTTATCCTCTAGTCACTTTGGTCACAGCTGTGCCATCGAGCCTGTGACATAGTGCTCAGATATTCAGTGGGCCTCACACAATCCAAAAGTGTCCAGTGTCCACAAGTATCTGCAGAAATTCAAAATATCATTTATCCTCTAGTCACTTTGGTCACAGCTGTGCCATCGAGCCTGTGACATAGCGCTGAGATATTCAGTGGGCCTCACACAATCCAAAAGTGTCCAGTGTCCACAAGTGTCTGCAGAAATTCAAAATCTCCGTTATCCTCTAGTCACTTTGGTCACAGCTGTGCCATCGAGCCTGTGACATAGCGCTCAGATATTCAGTGGGCTCACACAATCCAAAAGTGTCCAGTGTCCACAAGTGTCTGCAGAAATTCAAAATCTCCGTTATCCTCTAGTCACTTTGGTCACAGCTGTGCCATCGAGCCTGTGACATAGCGCTCAGATATTCAGTGGGCTCACACAATCCAAAAGTGTCCAGTGTCCACAAGTGTCTGCAGAAATTCAAAATCTCACTTATCCTCTAGTCACTTTGGTCACAGCTGTGCCATCGAGCCTGTGACATAGCGCTCAGATATTCAGTGGGCTCACACAATCCAAAAGTGTCCAGTGTCCACAAGTGTCTGCAGAAATTCAAAATCTCCCTTATCCTCTAGTCACTTTTGTCACAGCTGTGCCATCGAGCCTGTGACATAGCGCTCAGATATTCAGTGGGCTCACACAATCCAAAAGTGTCCAGTGTCCACAAGTGTCTGCAGAAATTCAAAATCTCCGTTATCCTCTAGTCACTTTGGTCACAGCTGTGCCATCGAGCCTGTGACATAGCGCTCAGATATTCAGTGGGCCTCACACAATCCAAAAGTGTCCAATGTCCATTAGTGTGAGCAGAAATTCAAAATCTCACTTATCCTCTAGTCAATTTGGTCACAGCTGTGCCATCGAGCCTGTGACATAGCGCTCAGATATTCAGTGGGCCTCACACAATCCAAAAGTGTCCAGTGTCCACTAGTGTGTTCAGAAATTCAAAATCTCACTTATCCTCTAGTCACTTTGGTCACAGCTGTGCCATCGAGCCTGTGACATAGAGCTCAGATATTCAGTGGGCCTCACACAATCCAAAAGTGTCCAGTGTCCACAAGTGTCTGCAGAAATTCAAAATCTCACTTATCCTCTAGTCACTTTGGTCACAGCTGTGCCATCAAGCCTGTGACATAGCGCTCAGATATTCAGTGGGCCTCACACAATCCAAAAGTGTCCAGTGTCCACTAGTGTGTGCAGAAATTCAAAATCTCACTTATCCTCTAGTCACTTTGGTCACAGCTGTGCCATCGAGCCTGTGACATAGTGCTCAGATATTCAGTGGGCTCACACAATCCAAAAGTGTCCAGTGTCCGCTAGTGTGAGCAGAAATTCAAAATCTCCCTTATCCTCTAGTCACTTTGGTCACAGCTGTGCCATCGAGCCTGTGACATAACGCTCAGATATTCAGTGGGCCTCACGCAATCCAAAAGTGTCCAGTGTCCACAAGTGTCTGCAGAAATTCAAAATCTCCGTTATCCTCTAGTCACTTTGGTCACAGCTGTGCCATCGAGCCTGTGACATAGTGCTCAGATATTCAGTGGGCTCACACAATCCAAAAGTGTCCAGTGTCCACAAGTGTCTGCAGAAATTCAAAATCTCCCTTATCCCCTAGTCACTTTGGTCACAGCTGTGCCATCGAGCCTGTGACATAGCGCTCAGATATTCAGTGGGCTCACACAATCCAAAAGTGTCCAGTGTCCACAAGTGTCTGCAGAAATACAAAATCTACCTTATCCCCTAGTCACTTTTGTCACAGCTGTGCCATCGAGCCTGTGACATAGCGCTCAGATATTCAGTGGGCCTCACACAATCCAAAAGTGTCCAGTGTCCACAAGTGTCTGCAGAAATTCAAAATCTCCCTTATCCTCTAGTCACTTTTGTCACAGCTGTGCCATCGAGCCTGTGACATAGTGCTCAGATATTCAGTGGGCTCACACAATCCAAAAGTGTCCAGTGTCCACAAGTGTCTGCAGAAATTCAAAATCTCACTTATCCTCTAGGCACTTTTGTCACAGCTGTGCCATCGAGCCTGTGGCATAGCGCTCAGATATTCAGTGGGCCTCACACAATCCAAAAGTGTCCAGTGTCCACAAGTGTCTGCAGAAATTCAAAATCTCCGTTATCCTCTAGTCACTTTGGTCACAGCTGTGCCATCGAGCCTGTGACATAGTGCTCAGATATTCAGTGGGCTCACACAATCCAAAAGTGTCCAGTGTCCACAAGTGTCTGCAGAAATTCAAAATCTCCCTTATCCTCTAGTCACTTTTGTCACAGCTGTGCCATCGAGCCTGTGACATAGTGCTCAGATATTCAGTGGGCTCACACAATCCAAAAGTGTCCAGTGTCCACAAGTGTCTGCAGAAATTCAAAATCTCCCTTATCCTCTAGGCACTTTGGTCACAGCTGTGCCATCGAGCCTGTGACATAGCGCTCAGATATTCAGTGGGCTCACACAATCCAAAAGTGTCCAGTGTCCACAAGTGTCTGCAGAAATTCAAAATCTCCCTTATCCTCTAGTCACTTTTGTCACAGCTGTGCCATCGAGCCTGTGACATAGCGCTCAGATATTCAGTGGGCCTCACACAATCCAAAAGTGTCCATTGTCCACTAGTGTGAGCAGAAATTCAAAATCTCACTTATCCTCTAGTCACTTTGGTCACAGCTGTGCCATCGAGCCTGTGACAGCGCTCAGATATTCAGTGGGCCTCATACAATCCAAAAGTGTCCATTGTCCACTAGTGTGAGCAGAAATTCAAAATCTCACTTATCCTCTAGTCACTTTGGTCACAGCTGTGCCATCGAGCCTGTGACATAGCGCTCAGATATTCATTGGGCCTCACACAATCCAAAAGTGTCCAGTGGCCACTAGTGTGTGCAGAAATTCAAAATCTCACTTATCCTCTAGTCACTTTGGTCACAGCTGTGCCATCGAGCCTGTGACATAGTGCTCAGATATTCAGTGGGCTCACACAATCCAAAAGTGTCCAGTGTCCACAAGTGTCTGCAGAAATTCAAAATCTCCCTTATCCTCTAGTCACTTTGGTCACAGCTGTGCCATCGAGCCTGTGACATAGCGCTCAGATATTCAGTGGGCCTCACACAATCCAAAAGTGTTCAGTGTCCACAAGTGTCTGCAGAAATTCAAAATCTCACTTATCCTCTAGTCACTTTGGTCACAGCTGTGCCATTGAGCCTGTGATATAGCACTCAGATATTCAGTGGGCCTCACACAATCCAAAAGTGTCCAGTGTCCGCAGAAATTCAAAATCTCACTTATCCTCTAGTCACTTTGGTCACAGCTGTGCCATCGAGCCTGTGACATAGCGCTCAGATATTCAGTGGGCCTCACACAATCCAAAAGTGTTCAGTGTCCACAAGTGTCTGCAGAAATTCAAAATCTCACTTATCCTCTAGTCACTTTGGTCACAGCTGTGCCATCGAGCCTGTGATATAGCGCTCAGATATTCAGTGGGCCTCACACAATCCAAAAGTGTCCAGTGTCCACTAGTTTGAGCAGAAATTCAAAATCTCACTTATCCTCTAGTCACTTTGGTCACAGCTGTGCCATCGAGCCTGTGACATAGCGCTCAGATATTCAGTGGGCCTCACACAATCCAAAAGTGTCCAGTGTCCACTAGTGTGTGCAGAAATTCAAAATCTCACTTATCCTCTAGTTACTTTGGTCACAGCTGTGCCATCGAGCCTGTGACATAGCGCTCAGATATTCAGTGGGCCTTACACAATCCAAAAGTGTCCAGTGTCCACTAGTGTGAGCAGAAATTCAAAATCTCCCTTATCCTCTAGTCACTTTGGTCACAGCTGTGCCATCGAGCCTGTGACATAGCGCTCAGATATTCAGTGGGCCTCATACAATCCAAAAGTGTCCAGTGTCCACAAGTGTCTGCAGAAATTCAAAATCTCCGTTATCCTCTAGTCACTTTGGTCACAGCTGTGCCATCGAGCCTATGACATAGTGCTCAGATATTCAGTGGGCCTCACACAATCCAAAAGTGTCCAGTGTCCACAAGTGTCTGCAGAAATTCAAAATCTCCCTTATCCTCTAGTCACTTTTGTCACAGCTGTGCCATCGAGCCTGTGACATAGTGCTCAGATATTGAGTGGGCTCACACAATCTAAAAGTGTCCAGTGTCCACAAGTGTCTGCAGAAATTCAAAATGTCCCTTATCCTCTAGTCACTTTGGTCACAGCTGTGCCATCGAGCCTGTGACATAGCGCTCAGATATTCAGTGGGCCTCACACAATCCAAAAGTGTCCATTGTCCACTAGTGTGAGCAGAAATTCAAAATCTCACTTATACTCTAGTCACTTTGGTCACAGCTGTGCCATCGAGCCTGTGACATAGCGCTCAGATATTCAGTGGGCCTCACACAATCCAAAAGTGTCCATTGTCCACTAGTGTGAGCAGAAATTCAAAATCTCACTTATCCTCTAGTCACTTTGGTCACAGCTGTGCCATCGAGCCTGTGACATAGTGCTCAGATATTCAGTGGGCTCACACAATCCAAAAGTGTCCAGTGTCCACAAGTGTCTGCAGAAATTCAAAATCTCCCTTATCCTCTAGTCACTTTTGTCACAGCTGTGCTATCGAGCCTGTGACATAGCGCTCAGATATTCAGTGGGCCTCACACAATCCAAAAGTGTCCATTGTCCACTAGTGTGAGCAGAAATTCAAAATCTCACTTATACTCTAGTCACTTTGGTCACAGCTGTGCCATCGAGCCTGTGACATAGCGCTCAGATATTCAGTGGGCCTCACACAATCCAAAAGTGTCCATTGTCCACTAGTGTGAGCAGAAATTCAAAATCTCACTTATCCTCTAGTCACTTTGGTCACAGCTGTGCCATCGAGCCTGTGACATAGTGCTCAGATATTCAGTGGGCTCACACAATCCAAAAGTGTCCAGTGTCCACAAGTGTCTGCAGAAATTCAAAATCTCCCGTATCCTCTAGTCACTTTGGTCACAGCTGTGCCATCGAGCCTGTGACATAGCGCTCAGATATTCAGTGGGCTCACACAATCCAAAAGTGTCCAGTGTCCACAAGTGTCTGCAGAAATTCAAAATCTCCCTTATCCTCTAGTCACTTTGGTCACAGCTGTGCCATCGAGCCTGTGACATAGCGCTCAGATATTCAGTGGGCCTCACACAATCCAAAAGTGTCCAGTGTCCACAAGTGTCTGCAGAAATTCAAAATCTCCCTTATCCTCTAGTCACTTTTGTCACAGCTGTGCCATCGAGCCTGTGACATAGTGCTCAGATATTCAGTGGGCCTCACACAATCCAAAAGTGTCCAGTGTCCACAAGTGTCTGCAGAAATTCAAAATCTTCGTTATCCTCTAGTCACTTTGGTCACAGCTGTGCCATCGAGCCTGTGACATAGTGCTCAGATATTCAGTGGGCTCACACAATCCAAAAGTGTCCAGTGTCCACAAGTGTCTGCAGAAATTCAAAATCTCCCTTATCCCCTAGTCACTTTGGTCACAGCTGTGCCATCGAGCCTGTGACATAGCGCTCAGATATTCAGTGGGCTCACACAATCCAAAAGTGTCCAGTGTCCACAAGTGTCTGCAGAAATACAAAATCTACCTTATCCCCTAGTCACTTTTGTCACAGCTGTGCCATCGAGCCTGTGACATAGCGCTCAGATATTCAGTGGGCCTCACACAATCCAAAAGTGTCCAGTGTCCACAAGTGTCTGCATAAATTCAAAATCTCCCTTATCCTCTAGTCACTTTTGTCACAGCTGTGCCATCGAGCCTGTGACATAGTGCTCAGATATTCAGTGGGCTCACACAATCCAAAAGTGTCCAGTGTCCACAAGTGTCTGCAGAAATTCAAAATCTCACTTATCCTCTAGGCACTTTTGTCACAGCTGTGCCATCGAGCCTGTGGCATAGCGCTCAGATATTCAGTGGGCCTCACACAATCCAAAAGTGTCCAGTGTCCACAAGTGTCTGCAGAAATTCAAAATCTCCGTTATCCTCTAGTCACTTTGGTCACAGCTGTGCCATCGAGCCTGTGACATAGTGCTCAGATATTCAGTGGGCTCACACAATCCAAAAGTGTCCAGTGTCCACAAGTGTCTGCAGAAATTCAAAATCTCCCTTATCCTCTAGTCACTTTTGTCACAGCTGTGCCATCGAACCTGTGACATAGTGCTCAGATATTCAGTGGGCTCACACAATCCAAAAGTGTCCAGTGTCCACAAGTGTCTGCAGAAATTCAAAATCTCCCTTATCCTCTAGTCACTTTTGTCACAGCTGTGCCATCGAGCCTGTGACATAGCGCTCAGATATTCAGTGGGCTCACACAATCCAAAAGTGTCCAGTGTCCACAAGTGTCTGCAGAAATTCAAAATCTCCCTTATCCTCTAGTCACTTTTGTCACAGCTGTGCCATCGAGCCTGTGACATAGCGCTCAGATATTCAGTGGGCCTCACAAAATCCAAAAGTGTCCATTGTCCACTAGTGTGAGCAGAAATTCAAAATCTCACTTATCCTCTAGTCACTTTGGTCACAGCTGTGCCATCGAGCCTGTGACAGCGCTCAGATATTCAGTGGGCCTCACACAATCCAAAAGTGTCCATTGTCCACTAGTGTGAGCAGAAATTCAAAATCTCACTTATCCTCTAGTCACTTTGGTCACAGCTGTGCCATCGAGCCTGTGACATAGCGCTCAGATATTCAGTGGGCCTCACACAATCCAAAAGTGTCCAGTGGCCACTAGTGTGTGCAGAAATTCAAAATCTCACTTATCCTCTAGTCACTTTGGTCACAGCTGTGCCATCGAGCCTGTGACATAGTGCTCAGATATTCAGTGGGCTCACACAATCCAAAAGTGTCCAGTGTCCACAAGTGTCTGCAGAAATTCAAAATCTCACTTATCCTCTAGTCACTTTTGTCACAGCTGTGCCAACCAGCCTGTGACATAGCGCTCAGATATTCAGTGGGCTCACACAATCCAAAAGTGTCCAGTGTCCACAAGTGTCTGCAAAAATTCAAAATCTCCCTTATCCTCTAGTCACTTTGGTCACAGCTGTGCCATCGAGCCTGTGACATAGCGCTCAGATATTCAGTGGGCTCACACAATCCAAAAGTGTCCAGTGTCCACAAGTGTCTGCAGAAATTCAAAATCTCCCTTATCCTCTAGTCACTTTGGTCACAGCTGTGCCATCGAGCCTGTGACATAGCGCTCAGATATTCAGTGGGCCTCACACAATCCAAAAGTGTTCAGTGTCCACAAGTGTCTGCAGAAATTCAAAATCTCACTTATCCTCTAGTCACTTTGGTCACAGCTGTGCCATCGAGCCTGTGACATAGCGCTCAGATATTCAGTGGGCCTCACACAATCCAAAAGTGTCCAGTGTCCGCAGAAATTCAAAATCTCACTTATCCTCTAGTCACTTTGGTCACAGCTGTGCCATCGAGCCTGTGACATAGCGCTCAGATATTCAGTGGGCCTCACACAATCCAAAAGTGTTCAGTGTCCACAATTGTCTGCAGAAATTCAAAATCTCACTTATCCTCTAGTCACTTTGGTCACAGCTGTGCCATCGAGCCTGTGATATAGCGCTCAGATATTCAGTGGGCCTCACACAATCCAAAAGTGTCCAGTGTCCACTAGTGTGAGCAGAAATTCAAAATCTCACTTATCCTCTAGTCACTTTGGTGACAGCTGTGCCATCGAGCCTGTGACATAGCGCTCAGATATTCAGTGGGCCTCACACAATCCAAAAGTGTTCAGTGTCCACAAGTGTCTGCAGAAATTCAAAATCTCACTTATCCTCTAGTCACTTTGGTCACAGCTGTGCCATCGAGCCTGTGATATAGCGCTCAGATATTCAGTGGGCCTCACACAATCCAAAAGTGTCCAGTGTCCACTAGTTTGAGCAGAAATTCAAAATCTCACTTATCCTCTAGTCACTTTGGTCACAGCTGTGCCATCGAGCCTGTGACATAGCGCTCAGATATTCAGTGGGCCTCACACAATCCAAAAGTGTCCAGTGTCCACTAGTGTGTGCAGAAATTCAAAATCTCACTTATCCTCTAGTTACTTTGGTCACAGCTGTGCCATCGAGCCTGTGACATAGCGCTCAGATATTCAGTGGGCCTTACATAATCCAAAAGTGTCCAGTGTCCACTAGTGTGAGCAGAAATTCAAAATCTCCCTTATCCTCTAGTCACTTTGGTCACAGCTGTGCCATCGAGCCTGTGACATAGCGCTCAGATATTCAGTGGGCCTCATACAATCCAAAAGTGTCCAGTGTCCACAAGTGTCTGCAGAAATTCAAAATCTCCGTTATCCTCTAGTCACTTTGGTCACAGCTGTGCCATCGAGCCTATGACATAGTGCTCAGATATTCAGTGGGCCTCACACAATCCAAAAGTGTCCAGTGTCCACAAGTGTCTGCAGAAATTCAAAATCTCCCTTATCCTCTAGTCACTTTTGTCACAGCTGTGCCATCGAGCCTGTGACATAGTGCTCAGATATTGAGTGGGCTCACACAATCTAAAAGTGTCCAGTGTCCACAAGTGTCTGCAGAAATTCAAAATGTCCCTTATCCTCTAGTCACTTTGGTCACAGCTGTGCCATCGAGCCTGTGACATAGCGCTCAGATATTCAGTGGGCCTCACACAATCCAAAAGTGTCCATTGTCCACTAGTGTGAGCAGAAATTCAAAATCTCACTTATACTCTAGTCACTTTGGTCACAGCTGTGCCATCGAGCCTGTGACATAGCGCTCAGATATTCAGTGGGCCTCACACAATCCAAAAGTGTCCATTGTCCACTAGTGTGAGCAGAAATTCAAAATCTCACTTATCCTCTAGTCACTTTGGTCACAGCTGTGCCATCGAGCCTGTGACATAGTGCTCAGATATTCAGTGGGCTCACACAATCCAAAAGTGTCCAGTGTCCACAAGTGTCTGCAGAAATTCAAAATCTCCCTTATCCTCTAGTCACTTTTGTCACAGCTGTGCTATCGAGCCTGTGACATAGCGCTCAGATATTCAGTGGGCCTCACACAATCCAAAAGTGTCCATTGTCCACTAGTGTGAGCAGAAATTCAAAATCTCACTTATACTCTAGTCACTTTGGTCACAGCTGTGCCATCGAGCCTGTGACATAGCGCTCAGATATTCAGTGGGCCTCACACAATCCAAAAGTGTCCATTGTCCACTAGTGTGAGCAGAAATTCAAAATCTCACTTATCCTCTAGTCACTTTGGTCACAGCTGTGCCATCGAGCCTGTGACATAGTGCTCAGATATTCAGTGGGCTCACACAATCCAAAAGTGTCCAGTGTCCACAAGTGTCTGCAGAAATTCAAAATCTCCCGTATCCTCTAGTCACTTTGGTCACAGCTGTGCCATCGAGCCTGTGACATAGCGCTCAGATATTCAGTGGGCTCACACAATCCAAAAGTGTCCAGTGTCCACAAGTGTCTGCAGAAATTCAAAATCTCCCTTATCCTCTAGTCACTTTGGTCACAGCTGTGCCATCGAGCCTGTGACATAGCGCTCAGATATTCAGTGGGCCTCACACAATCCAAAAGTGTCCAGTGTCCACAAGTGTCTGCAGAAATTCAAAATCTCCCTTATCCTCTAGTCACTTTTGTCACAGCTGTGCCATCGAGCCTGTGACATAGTGCTCAGATATTCAGTGGGCCTCACACAATCCAAAAGTGTCCAGTGTCCACAAGTGTCTGCAGAAATTCAAAATCTCCGTTATCCTCTAGTCACTTTGGTCACAGCTGTGCCATCGAGCCTGTGACATAGTGCTCAGATATTCAGTGGGCTCACACAATCCAAAAGTGTCCAGTGTCCACAAGTGTCTGCAGAAATTCAAAATCTCCCTTATCCCCTAGTCACTTTGGTCACAGCTGTGCCATCGAGCCTGTGACATAGCGCTCAGATATTCAGTGGGCTCACACAATCCAAAAGTGTCCAGTGTCCACAAGTGTCTGCAGAAATACAAAATCTACCTTATCCCCTAGTCACTTTTGTCACAGCTGTGCCATCGAGCCTGTGACATAGCGCTCAGATATTCAGTGGGCCTCACACAATCCAAAAGTGTCCAGTGTCCACAAGTGTCTGCATAAATTCAAAATCTCCCTTATCCTCTAGTCACTTTTGTCACAGCTGTGCCATCGAGCCTGTGACATAGTGCTCAGATATTCAGTGGGCTCACACAATCCAAAAGTGTCCAGTGTCCACAAGTGTCTGCAGAAATTCAAAATCTCACTTATCCTCTAGGCACTTTTATCACAGCTGTGCCATCGAGCCTGTGGCATAGCGCTCAGATATTCAGTGGGCCTCACACAATCCAAAAGTGTCCAGTGTCCACAAGTGTCTGCAGAAATTCAAAATCTCCGTTATCCTCTAGTCACTTTGGTCACAGCTGTGCCATCGAGCCTGTGACATAGTGCTCAGATATTCAGTGGGCTCACACAATCCAAAAGTGTCCAATGTCCACAAGTGTCTGCAGAAATTCAAAATCTCCCTTATCCTCTAGTCACTTTTGTCACAGCTGTGCCATCGAACCTGTGACATAGTGCTCAGATATTCAGTGGGCTCACACAATCCAAAAGTGTCCAGTGTCCACAAGTGTCTGCAGAAATTCAAAATCTCCCTTATCCTCTAGTCACTTTTGTCACAGCTGTGCCATCGAGCCTGTGACATAGCGCTCAGATATTCAGTGGGCTCACACAATCCAAAAGTGTCCAGTGTCCACAAGTGTCTGCAGAAATTCAAAATCTCCCTTATCCTCTAGTCACTTTTGTCACAGCTGTGCCATCGAGCCTGTGACATAGCGCTCAGATATTCAGTGGGCCTCACAAAATCCAAAAGTGTCCATTGTCCACTAGTGTGAGCAGAAATTCAAAATCTCACTTATCCTCTAGTCACTTTGGTCACAGCTGTGCCATCGAGCCTGTGACAGCGCTCAGATATTCAGTGGGCCTCACACAATCCAAAAGTGTCCATTGTCCACTAGTGTGAGCAGAAATTCAAAATCTCACTTATCCTCTAGTCACTTTGGTCACAGCTGTGCCATCGAGCCTGTGACATAGTGCTCAGATATTCAGTGGGCTCACACAATCCAAAAGTGTCCAGTGTCCACAAGTGTCTGCAGAAATTCAAAATCTCACTTATCCTCTAGTCACTTTTGTCACAGCTGTGCCAACCAGCCTGTGACATAGCGCTCAGATATTCAGTGGGCTCACACAATCCAAAAGTGTCCAGTGTCCACAAGTGTCTGCAAAAATTCAAAATCTCCCTTATCCTCTAGTCACTTTGGTCACAGCTGTGCCATCGAGCCTGTGACATAGCGCTCAGATATTCAGTGGGCTCACACAATCCAAAAGTGTCCAGTGTCCACAAGTGTCTGCAGAAATTCAAAATCTCCCTTATCCTCTAGTCACTTTGGTCACAGCTGTGCCATCGAGCCTGTGACATAGCGCTCAGATATTCAGTGGGCCTCACACAATCCAAAAGTGTTCAGTGTCCACAAGTGTCTGCAGAAATTCAAAATCTCACTTATCCTCTAGTCACTTTGGTCACAGCTGTGCCATCGAGCCTGTGACATAGCGCTCAGATATTCAGTGGGCCTCACACAATCCAAAAGTGTCCAGTGTCCGCAGAAATTCAAAATCTCACTTATCCTCTAGTCACTTTGGTCACAGCTGTGCCATCGAGCCTGTGACATAGCGCTCAGATATTCAGTGGGCCTCACACAATCCAAAAGTGTTCAGTGTCCACAATTGTCTGCAGAAATTCAAAATCTCACTTATCCTCTAGTCACTTTGGTCACAGCTGTGCCATCGAGCCTGTGATATAGCGCTCAGATATTCAGTGGGCCTCACACAATCCAAAAGTGTCCAGTGTCCACTAGTGTGAGCAGAAATTCAAAATCTCACTTATCCTCTAGTCACTTTGGTCACAGCTGTGCCATCGAGCCTGTGACATAGCGCTCAGATATTCAGTGGGCCTCACACAATCCAAAAGTGTCCAGTGTCCACTAGTGTGTGCAGAAATTCAAAATCTCACTTATCCTCTAGTTACTTTGGTCACAGCTGTGCCATCGAGCCTGTGACATAGCGCTCAGATATTCAGTGGGCCTTACACAATCCAAAAGTGTCCAGTGTCCACTAGTGTGAGCAGAAGTTCAAAATCTCCCTTATCCTCTAGTCACTTTTGTCACAGCTGTGCCATCGAGCCTGTGACATAGCGCTCAGATATTCAGTGGGCCTCATACAATCCAAAAGTGTCTAGTGTCCACAAGTGTCTGCAGAAATTCAAAATCTCACTTATCCTCTAGTCACTTTGGTCACAGCTGTGCCATCGAGCCTATGACATAGTGCTCAGATATTCAGTGGGCCTCACACAATCCAAAAGTGTCCAGTGTCCACAAGTGTCTGCAGAAATTCAAAATCTCCCTTATCCTCTAGTCACTTTTGTCACAGCTGTGCCATCGAGCCTGTGACATAGTGCTCAGATATTGAGTGGGCTCACACAATCCAAAAGTGTCCAGTGTCCACAAGTGTCTGCAGAAATTCAAAATCTCCCTTATCCTCTAGTCACTTTTGTCACAGCTGTGCCATCGAGCCTGTGACATAGCGCTCAGATATTCAGTGGGCCTCACACAATCCAAAAGTGTCCATTGTCCACTAGTGTGAGCAGAAATTCAAAATCTCACTTATCCTCTAGTCACTTTGGTCACAGCTGTGCCATCGAGCCTGTGACATAGCGCTCAGATATTCAGTGGGCCTCACACAATCCAAAAGTGTCCATTGTCCACTAGTGTGAGCAGAAATTCAAAATCTCACTTATCCTCTAGTCACTTTGGTCACAGCTGTGCCATCGAGCCTGTGACATAGTGCTCAGATATTCAGTGGGCTCACACAATCCAAAAGTGTCCAGTGTCCACAAGTGTCTGCAGAAATTCAAAATCTCCCTTATCCTCTAGTCACTTTTGTCACAGCTGTGCCATCGAGCCTGTGACATAGCGCTCAGATATTCAGTGGGCCTCACACAATCCAAAAGTGTCCATTGTCCACTAGTGTGAGCAGAAATTCAAAATCTCACTTATACTCTAGTCACTTTGGTCACAGCTGTGCCATTGAGCCTGTGACATAGCGCTCAGATATTCAGTGGGCCTCACACAATCCAAAAGTGTCCATTGTCCACTAGTGTGAGCAGAAATTCAAAATCTCACTTATCCTCTAGTCACTTTGGTCACAGCTGTGCCATCGAGCCTGTGACATAGTGCTCAGATATTCAGTGGGCTCACACAATCCAAAAGTGTCCAGTGTCCACAAGTGTCTGCAGAAATTCAAAATCTCCCGTATCCTCTAGTCACTTTGGTCACAGCTGTGCCATCGAGCCTGTGACATAGCGCTCAGATATTCAGTGGGCTCACACAATCCAAAAGTGTCCAGTGTCCACAAGTGTCTGCAGAAATTCAAAATCTCCCTTATCCTCTAGTCACTTTGGTCACAGCTGTGCCATCGAGCCTGTGACATAGCGCTCAGATATTCAGTGGGCCTCACACAATCCAAAAGTGTCCAGTGTCCACAAGTGTCTGCAGAAATTCAAAATCTCCCTTATCCTCTAGTCACTTTTGTCACAGCTGTGCCATCGAGCCTGTGACATAGTGCTCAGATATTCAGTGGGCCTCACACAATCCAAAAGTGTCCAGTGTCCACAAGTGTCTGCAGAAATTCAAAATCTCCCTTATCCTCTAGTCACTTTGATCACAGCTGTGCCATCGAGCCTGTGACATAGCGCTCAGATATTCAGTGGGCCTCACACAATCCAAAAGTGTCCAGTGTCCACAAGTGTCTGCAGAAATTCAAAATCTCCCTTATCCTCTAGTCACTTTGGTCACAGCTGTGCCATCGAGCCTGTGACATAGCGCTCAGATATTCAGTGGGCCTCACACAATCCAAAAGTGTCCAGTGTCCACAAGAGTCTGCAAAAATTCAAAATCTCCGTTATCCTCTAGTCACTTTGGTCACAGCTGTGCCATCGAGCCTGTGACATAGCGCTCAGATATTCAGTGGGCCTCACACAATCCAAAAGTGTCCAGTATACACTAGTGTGTGCAGAAATTCAAAATCTCACTTATCCTCTAGTCACTTTGGTCACAGCTGTGCCATCGAGCCTGTGACATAGCACTCAGATATTCAGTGGTCCTCACACAATCCAAAAGTGTCCAGTGTCCACAAGTGTCTGCAGAAATTCAAAATCTCCCCTGTCCTATAGACACCTTGTACCTTGTTTTACATTACTATATAGTTTGTTTGATTTTGTCTACATTTCTACCAAAAATGAGGAAGGCTGGTGGAAGAGGCCGTGGAATTGGGCGGGGGTTGGCAGCTGGTAATGATGGTGTTGGTGGTGGATCTGATGGTAGTGGCAAGAGCAAAATAGGACCGAATGCAGGAGGTGTTGAGCCTGCGTCATCGTCTGGCTCCATAAGGCTTCGAAGGCTTAGTTTTCTAGGAGTTGGCAAAACGCTTTTAAAGCCAGAGCATCAGGAAAAAGTTTTGTCTTACATTGCTGACTCAGCCTCCAGCTCTATCGCCTCCTCTTCTTCAGTTGTAAAAAGTAAAAGCACTGAGTCGTCATTGGAGGCTCATGTTCATGAACCACACCTTTCCTTGTGTCCTTCACCCCAACCAAGATTGAAGGATGACGCAGGCCATACTACTGATTACTCCATGGAGCTGTTTTCACATACCATGCCTGGATTATCAAGTGAAATGGTGAATTACCCAGGCCAAGATGAATCTGATATGGAGTGCACTGATGCACAGCCGCTGATGGATGATTCTGCTGGTACATTCACTCAGAGCACTACATTGTCCTCGCAGTGTACAGAGCCAGATTCTGACCCTGATGAGACTTAGGTGCCCCTTCCCGCACACTATATCACCATACACGGTGACACAGAGGAAGGTGCACATGACATTGAAGAGGAGGTGATGGATGACCCAGTTGTTGACCCAGATTGGCATCCATTGGGGGAAGAGGGTGCTGCTTCCAATAGCTCAGATGAGGAGCATCCACAGCAGACATCGACATCGCAACAGCTGTTATCTGGCAGGCCCGGAGCACTCCAAAGACAGGTTCCAAAAATCAAAAGAGTTGCTGGACAGCTTGTCCAGAGGGTCAAAAGATCACAGCGTGCTAGGCCGCAAAATGTCTGCCAAAGTAGGAAGAGTGCAGTGTGGCACTTTTTTGAACAAAATCCTCATGATCAGGCCAAGGTTATCTGTAAGAAGTGCGCAAAGACCTTTAGCCGAGGGAAAAATCTGAAAAATTTGAATACCAGTTGCATGCTTAGACATTTAAACACCATGCACTTGCAAGCGTGGACACAACACCAAACCTCAAGTGCCACATGTGCAACTGATCACAACGAAGGTAGTCAGCAACGCTACATTGTTTCCCCCACTGTAAGCCCACCGATTAGCACAGCAGCAAATGTTGAGGTGTCATTGCAAGGCCACAGAAGTCAGGGAATCCCACTGTTATATCAACGAAAGACTGATTCTAGGCCATCAGAAAGAACAACAACTCCATCACCATCATCAACCCTCTCTCTGTCCGCCCTGTCCACCGCTACTTCCACCATATGCAGCTCTCAAGTCCAGCTCACCCTCCCAGACACTATGAGTAGGGCAAGAAATTACTCAGTCTCTCATCCGCGTACACAGGGTTTGAACGCCCACATTGCCAAACTAATCTCGTTTGAGATGATGCCCTTTCGGTTGGTGGAAAGCGCAGCTTTCCGCGAACTCATGGCCTATGCAATACCACGCTATGACCTACCCAGTCGCCACTTCTTCTCTCGCAAAGCCATCCCAGCCCTCCACCATCATGTGAAAGACCACATTGTCCATGCACTCAAGCAGTCAGTGAGCGGAAAGGTGCACCTCACAACTGATGCATGGTCCAGTCGGCATGGCCAGGGCCGTTATGTGTCCATCACTGCGCACTGGGTTAATGTGGTGGATGCAGGGTCCACAGGGGACAGCGGTGGTGGGACAGTGCTGCCTAGCCCACGGTATAGGAAACAGTTGGCTGTAGGCGTTCGACCCTCCTCCTCCTCCTCCTCCTCCAGAAGCGAAAGCTCATCCACAGAGCGCAGTCGTACGAGCACTCCATCTGCAGCTGCCACTGTTGCACACGAGGTGTCCCCCTATCGAGCAGCTAGTGGAAAGCGTCAGCAGACTGTGTTGCAGATGATGTGTTTGGGCGACAGACACACCGCTGAGGTGCTGGCCGAGTACTTGAAGCGACAAACTGAGTCATGGCTGGGCAGTGTACATCTTGAGGCAGGCAAGGTAGTTAGTGATAATGGCCGTAATTTTGTGGCAGCCATAGCCCTTTCAAAACTCATGCATATACCTTGCTTGGCTCACACCTTGAACCTGGTGGTGCAGTGCTTCCTCAAAAATTATCCGGAGTTAACAGCCCTGCTCCAGAAGGTGCGAAGACTGTGCGCCCACATCCGCCAGTCGCCTGTACACTCCGTTCGTATGCAGAAGCTGCAGCGATTGCTCCACCTTCCCAACCACCGCCTCATTATCGACATTGCAACAAGGTGGAACTCCACCCTGCACATGGTGGAGCGGCTGTGCGAGCAGAGGCAGGCCATAATGCATTTGTGGGAGGATACACGGCCAGGCACTTTGAGAGCAGACATGGAGTTGACAGGTGTGCAGTGGTCGAAGCTGAAAGACCTCTGTAAAGTCCTTCAGTGTTTTGAGGAATGCACACGGCTGGTAAGCGCAGACGACGCCATCCTAAGCATGAGCATCCCACTTATGCGTCTGCTCATGCAAACTTTGATGCACCTTAAGGAGCAGGCTTCTGCAGCCGATGTTGATGAGGAGGAAGAGGAGGAGGGAATCCTTGATGACATTCAGCCATTGTCTGCTCAGGGACCTCTCCTGGACGAGGTGGAGGAAGAAGAGGAGGAGGAGGAGGAGGATGATGGGGATGATTACTTAGGGGAGGAGGATGCATCTCGTGGGGCAAGTGAAAATGTTGGCGTGGCAAGGTCTGGTACAGGGTTTGTGCGTGACTGGAGGGATGTGGATTTGCCAGAAAGTGCTCCTCCAACCAGCACTCGCAGTGCATCATTGACACCGGGAACATAGGCCCACATGTCAGATTATGCCTTGCAGATCCTAAAAAGGGACCCCCGCATTGCCAAAATGATGAACGATGACGACTACTGGTGGGCCAGCATCCTGGATCCACGCTATAAAGGCAAATTACAAAACATCATGCCACAGGACAACCTTGACCTAATATTGGCTAATAAACAAGCAACTCTGGTAAATCGGTTGCTTGAGGCATTCCCAGCACACAGCAGCGGTGATGGTTCTCACACGAGCCGTACGGGCTGGGGGCAGCTTGGCAGAGGTGTTCGTGGTGCACACAGCAGAAGTGGCGTTGGAGACAGGGGTTTCATGACAATGTTGTGGACTGATTTTTCAAGTACCGCTCACACAACTGGTAATACTGCATCGATGGAAAGTGACAGGAGACAGCAGTTGTCAACTATGGTTACAAACTACTTTTCCTCCCATATCGATGTTCTCCCGCACAGGTCATTCCCCTTTGACTATTGGGCCGCTAAACTGGACACCTGGCCTGAATTGGCACAATATGCCTTACAGGAGCTCGCTTGCCCAGCTGCAAGTGTGCTATCGGAAAGAGTCTTCAGTGCAGCTGGATCAATCCTGACAGAAAAAAGGACCCGTCTGTCAACCCAAAATGTGGATGATCTAACCTTCATTAAAATGAACCATGCATGGGTTTCCAAGGATTTTGTCCCACCTTCCCCTGATGACACATAGGGTGACAGACAAATGGCTTGCTTTGGTCCACCTCTTCCTGGGACTTGACCTATTTCACCTTTTGCATCAGCTGAATGTCCAACATCAACATATGCCACTTTCTAAAACTCCCTAACTGTGCTGCCTCCCCCCCCATGGCCGGGGTCACCACCTAGCGCACGACACCGTGCGAGTGCCGTTGCCCTGGACAGGTGGGTAGGCCGACTCTTGGGTGCAGGCACTGGCACGGGGTCCCTCATAGTGCAATCAAGTGTCTCTGATGGTGGTGGTGCACACCCGCCGTCAGACACACCGCCGTACTATGAGGGGCCCAGTGCCAGTACCGACGCCCACGAGTGGGCCCCCCTTGCTTGGGCAGGACCCCAGCATTTGCAATCTTCACCTCTCCCTGCTCCTCCGCTGTGTAGTCTGGGCCGTCAAATCCATACTGTGCCTGACACCGTTTGAGCCTGCCTCCTGATGTATAGACATATATTTTGAATGTGTACGCTATCCATACATGTTATCCAGGGATACGGTACCCTTTCTAACCTTTGTGCAATCACGTGCAATCCATACTGGGCCTAACACCGTCTGAGCCTGCCTCCTGATGTATAGACATATATTTTGAGTGTGTACGCTATCCATACATGTTATCCGGGGATACGGTACCCTTTCTAACCTTTGTGCAATCACGTGCAATCCATACTGGGCCTAACACCATCTGAGCCTGCCTCCTGATGTATAGACATATATTTTGAATGTGTACGCTATCCATACATGTTATCCGGGGATACGGTACCCTTTCTAACCTTTGTGCAATCACGTGCAATCCATACTGGGCCTAACACCGTCTGAGCCTGCCTCCTGATGTATTGACATATATTTTGAATGTGTACGCTATCCATACATGTTATCCGGGGATACGGTACCCTTTCTAACCTTTGTGCAATCACGTGCAATCCATACTGGGCCTAACACCATCTGAGCCTGCCTCCTGATGTATAGACATATATTTTGAATGTGTACGCTATCCATACATGTTATCCGGGGATACGGTACCCTTTCTAACCTTTGTGCAATCACGTGCAATCCATACTGGGCCTAACACCGTTTGAGCCTGCCTCCTGATGTATAGACATATATTTTGAATGTGTACCCTATCCATACATGTTATCCGGGGATACGGTACCCTTTCTAACCTTTGTGCAATCACGTGCAATCCATACTGGGCCTAACACCGTCTGAGCCTGCCTCCTGATGTATTGACATATATTTTGAATGTGTACGCTATCCATACATGTTATCCGGGGATACAGTACCCTTTCTAACCTTTGTGCAATCACGTGCAATCCATACTGGGCCTAACACCATCTGAGCCTGCCTCCTGTTGTATAGACATATATTTTGAATGTGTACGCTATCCATACATGTTATCCGGGGATACGGTACCCTTTCTAACCTTTGTGCAATCACGTGCAATCCATACTGGGCCTAACACCGTTTGAGCCTGCCTCCTGATGTATAGACATATATTTTGAATGTGTACCCTATCCATACATGTTATCCGGGGATACGGTACCCTTTCTAACCTTTGTGCAATCACGTGCAATCCATACTGGGCCTAACACCGTCTGAGCCTGCCTCCTGATGTATAGACATATATTTTGAATGTGTACGCTATCCATACATGTTATCCGGGGATACGGTACCCTTTCTAACCTTTGTGCAATCACGTGCAATCCATACTGGGCCTAACACCGTCTGAGCCTGCCTCCTGATGTATAGACATATATTTTGAATGTGTACGCTATCCATACATGTTATCTGGGGATACGGTACCCTTTCTCACCTTTGTGCAATCACGTGTAATCCATACTGGGCGTGAGAACGGCTGGCGAGCTGTTAAGCAAGCTACAGCACCTGTGGTTTGCACACGTAAGTTTTTCATTTTTTCAGTAATGACGGTTAGGCCTAATTCCGGAACTGCGGTTGACCTGCACTTACTGGGAAATCATTGTTCGCGGGTAATAATTGTAATCAGTGATCCCCATCACTAACGTTGTTCAGCGGGTTATCTGCACCTGTAAGCGACAAACGCTGGCCTTTTTCAGTGTAGCGCACATGCAGCCACGGACATGTAAGGGCATGACACACCAGTTATTGGCCAATCTCATGTGCCAGAGCCTCACGTGTCCCTCTAGTAAGCCGGACTCGGACCGCGGGGCATGACGGAGTCTCGTTCGTTAACGGAATTAAGCTTGCAATGTGTGCATCTGTTCTGTAGCTGGCATGGTTGAGGTTTCCCAGGCGGAGTCGAATTTAACCGTAGGCTCCACTCCTGGTGGTGCCCTTCTGGACATTCCTTTAAGGTTCAGCTTTGCAACCATACTGCCCACGTAAAACAAACACTTTGCCTTCATGAACGCTGTTTGGAGGGTCATGACTCGTGGGAATAACGCCGCCCAATCAGTTAACCTGCTAGAGAGATCGTTCGTTGCTCCCAAGCATGACATCACACTCCCTAGGAGGAAGGTAATGCCCCTGTGGCGACCGTACTCCTGGGGGCGACACAAGTGCACTGATGCCCAGCCACTGCTCGATGAATCTGCTGGTACATTGACCCAGACCACTACATTCCCCTCGCACTCTACACGGCCTGAATCTGACCCTGATGAAACTCAGGTTACCCTTCCCATATACAGTTCCATCTTACACGGTGACAAAGAGGAAGCTGCAGATGAAAGTGCAGGTTCGGCCCACCCGCCATCAGACACACCACCGTACTATCAGGGGCCCTGTGCCAGTGCCATCGCCAACGAGTGGGCCCCCCTGCTTGCTCAGGATCACAGCACTTGCAAAGTTGAAATACTGTGCAGTGAGATGGAAATGGGGCCGACGAGGAGTCCAGACAAGTACAGGGATTCCCTAGCGAGGAGACTTATTTGATTGTTTTCAATGTTGGGACAGCAATTTTTGGGGAGCACTATACTCTGGAGAATGATAGATGGGGCCCACCATACACTGGAACATTCCAAATGTGGACATCAGACACTGGAGCAGCATTTACAGGGCCCATTATACACTAAAGCATTAGAAATGGGGCCCATTATGTTTGGAGCATTATTTGGGCCCATAAGACAGTGGAGCTTCATCCATGGGGACCAACATATACTGTAGCATTATGTGGAGCTCATCATATACTGTTTCAAACATTATATGGGACCAATGATTCTGTATGGAGAAATAGATGGGCCTCGTCATGAGATGTAAAAAGTGAAGTATTTTTCATTGTACTATACCGCTATTTCTCTGCCGTATCGGAGCATGATGAGTTGTGGTATGTGTTAAAGGGGCGCTCTTTCGCCCAGGGCACATGAAAACCTGGAGCCAGCCCTACCCCCCCACAACTGTAGCCAAATAACCCCCATTTTTCAGTGCGTAACTTGTATTATGAAGTTAATTAAGGTTGACAAGCTTAAGTAAGAAGAATTGATGCTTTTGGCATTCAAATGGGCACTGTAGGTGTGTTTCCTGTCCTCCTCTCACTGCCGACTTTTATTCCCCATTGACTTACATTGGGTTTTGTGTTTCGGGACGACCCCGACTTTTCCCTATAATCGGCCGATCTTGCTCGACCCGACTTTTGGAAAAGTCGGGTTTCACGAAACGAAACTCGACCCTAAAAAAACAAAAGTCGCTCAACTCTATTTAAGACAAATTAAATGAAGATAATAATACCAAAGAATTTGTGATTGCAATCATTTTCAGGAAGAAACTGAGTATTATCTGACAGAATTGCAGGGGTGTCAATACTTTTGGCCACAACTGTATCTGTAAAGAACAGTATGTATTACCATGTACTGAAAATAACATTTTATTAATCCTATGCAATTAATTTCAACGTACACCATAGTCTGGCTGCTGTTATCCTTAGAACTGCTTTTGGAGCAAATACCAGTCTCGATTTTCATGGTCTGTAGCTCTCATTTCTTATCCTATATCAGCAATCTTCCAGGACTATAGGTACTGGAACTTCCTCTCCTTAAGTTTCCAGCAAGTATTGACCCTGCCATTGTCGTTTATCCGCTCTGACTGTAAAAGAGTTTTGGTTGACCTGTGGCCCTGAGCTGGGGCCTGTATTGGATGGTCAGGCGTGGATAATAAGATGGGTGTACTAGTTACAGTCTTTCAGAGTGTCAGGAACTATGTATTGCACCGGAAAAGTGCTACAAATATGAGAAATTAAGTCCATGAAAATGTAATTCTTTAAGGTACTGTCACACTTAGCGATGCACCAGCGATCCCGACAACGATATGGATCGCTGGTGCATCGCTAAGTGGTCGCTAGTGAGCTGCCACACAGGCAGATCTCACCAGCGACATAGCAGCGGTCGGGGGTCGCTACTTACCTGTCAGACAAGGCGATCCTGACGTCCTCCCGCCCGCGTCCACGCGTCGCTCGTCGGCGCCACAGGAAGCTCTGCAGGAAGCTGACGACGAGAAACGGCCCAGGCTGTTCTCGCGCGATCAGCGATAATCAGCGGGGGAGCCGGTCGGAGATAAGTATCAGACATAGCGATATCACTAGTAATATTGCTGCTGCGTCACAAAACCAGTGACGTTACAGCGATATTGCTAGTGATATCGCTTAGTGTGACGGGGCCTTTAGACATGAGAAGAGGCGATGGAGAGACATGGACCGTAGATAAAGATCTCTTCAGATGCAAATACAAAGACCTTGTACATTGAAAACATTTGAGTTGCAGATACAGTGACGAAGGAACTATGATAAGGAATCCTGGGTATGGGAGGAAGAGCAGCTCCCTAAATGTCGGGACTGTAAGAAAAGCAGAAACCTAACAAATAGGGGTGTAACATGGCAAGGGCTGTAGCTGTGGGCAAGGTACTTGTCTCGTCAATCCAGGTTGCGTGTGTGGACTTTGTCTTCAGGGGCGATACGCTCTTGCAGGGCACATTGTGCCAGTGACTTCGGCTGCCCAGAAGTGGATGTTATACAGTCTAATGAGGGAAGCCATGAGTATACAATAAACAGTATTTTAACATTAACGTGGTAGAGATTATGTACAATAGGTAGCGGATGAATAACCAACTCTGGTACCATCTGTGATCTGAATCCTGGACTGTACCTACAAAGCACCATAAAAGGTAAAATAAACTGCACCCTGTTGTGTTCTTTGAATCCTTCCTGCAACCCCTTCAGCGCTGCTACATCTCTGTGCTTAACATTACACCATCTACCTCAACACCTATTATTAGTGCCCTGGGACTACAGCTCTACCTGTGGAGAGCTGTTCCCTTATACCATCTGTCCCAGAGGATCTGCATCGCAGCTTCGGCTTAACACCTTCATTGCCGAGTACCACAGGTGGGGTCACAAATTATCTACCTATAAACTTTATTCAGCTTCATTACACCTATTTTACATGTACGCCCAGGGCCACGGACCGGGTCACCACCACCGAGACACATCCCTTTAAGACACCGGCCCGGTACCGAGTTATCCCGCAGCCCTGGGGGTGCTCCATGCTGGTCTCTATCTGTTGTCCTGACAGGCAACTGTCTCTATCTCTTCACCTTGACACCTTACAATGCACTGTGTACCATCTTGTCCATGGATGACTGTACTGGTTGACTCCATTAGGTCTGCAATTTTCAAGGCTCAAGAGCTAAAACTAATTTTTTGTATAAATCAAAACTAATTTTTTTCTCCAATGTCATACATGTGATAAAATCAGAAAAATCAACTGCAATCGGATCCACCAAGAAGGAAGCTTTCCATGAGAGACCATCATTGTTTACTTCATTTCTTCACACCCCGGTGATGGATTTTGATAGGTTGCAACATCTGTGCTGGTTACTGCTTTGTCCAATACGCGGTACCACAGCTTTGTTGCGGATGATGTTGACAGCATCAATCCTATATTATTCCTGGGACTTGTGGCTCAGGACAGTCTACAAGCTATGGGTTAAATCTGGTTAATTTGGGTTTCTATCTGTTGTCTGCACTGGGTGGGGATGTTCTATATAAACCCCTGAGAGCAAGTTCCCTCTTACAGTCAATAGTTTTGCTATCCTACTGTAGTGTACACCACTGTGCCGTGTTCCTGTGTTTTGTTCCGATTATTCCTTTTCTTTGACCTCGTCCTGACATTTAACTCTCCCATCATTTTATGATTCTGTTCTTGACGTGACCTCCTGGATCTGACCCAGAAACCTGACTATCTGTCTTGCCAGCTTGAGCCACCAAACAACTGCTGACTCTGTGGTCCTTGCTCAGGGCCCCCTTTGTAAGTCCAGATCTCTGTACAGGAGTTAAGGGTGAAGGCCAGGGCAACCCTAGGGTCTGGGGACGCCAAGCCTGTTCGTGGTGGCCATTTTGGAGCTGCAAGGTAACTGCAATCAGTGCACTCGTGACATAGGTGCTATCCGTCCTTGGTTTACAGTCTGTCTTACTTATTATGGGGGTACCAGCACTTTTCTTGAGGAGGTTTGTTGGAATACATGGCTTAGAATTGCCAAAATTCTGCTTTGGGACTTTTGTATGTCCCTGTTTCTCGAGGTACAAACAAGTCTTGTATATAGATGACTATTGTCAAAATAGTATCCCCTAAAATGACATCTAGATTTGTTGGTGATATGGATGGGATGTGAGCGCATTTGGTCCTGGTCTGAGATTCTGTCTTTTAAAAATCTTCTAAACAACAATTCTGAAAGACCTGCTCTACAATCAATTGTGACTATGTGTCCCTTTAACACAAGCCTAATATATTTATATCTGGAAAATATTGGGACCACTTGAGGTGAAAATTGAGGCTCACCTCCAGTTGCTTTTCTTAAATTGTTGTTTTAGCTAAGGACGGGTTGCGCTTGGCAGTAGATGAAAATACTATATTTTCCCGGTAACTTAGTAATGAATACAATCTGCAATCTGGAATCATGTTCTTTATTTGTATTCGCTTTTTGCAAATTCCAAACCATAAAATAAGGACCACATAGCGCTAAATGATACTTGTGTTTTTCGTAACACAGAGCATTCCCTACATTCCACATACTTGCAAACATATGTTAAAAACAAAGTTACATTGTACCATTGTTATTAGGGTGATTATCTGCAAAGTTCAGGCAATTTCAAGCTCTGACTGTTGAGCGGTACGGGCTTTGGGCGGCAGTAAATACACACGTTTTCTGTTGGTAAGTTGCAGAACTTGCAAACATTAAAAAAGCCACACCACATAGCTTTGAGGCAGGTGCGAATTGGCATTGGATATTTGTCACTCTGATCAAACAGTGAAACAGTGTAAGGTCAGATATTTGTTTTCAATTTCGGTAATTTGTTTTCCGATTAATGCTTGTTTACTGTCCTGTTTACGGTAATTGAAACAGACGTTCTTACCAATGCTTTTCTGCCAATTCTCTGCCCTTCTTAACGCATATTAAAGGGGTTGCCAACCTTGAGGTACGAGTCTGCAGTTACGAGGCGCTGTGAGGATTCTCGCGTGGCGTCTTCCGGAGGGGGCAATCACGTGACCACAATTATGTGATTTTCATACTTCGGGCAACATCCCGACTAGATGTGACCAGCTTTGCCCAATTTACTTGTTGTGAGTGAGGCTGGACCCGTCTAGTGGGTATGTGACCGACTGACCGCATGTATGCAAATCGCATACTTGCGGCCATGTACCAGCCTGCTCCCGGTGCTGTCACTGGAGAATCCTGACAGTTTGCACTGTGAAGATTCACAAGTCTGCAGTCACATAGAGTATCTGCAGACTTGTATCCCAATGCCAAGCAACCCGTTTAAGACAGAGTTAGCACTTAACACTTCTCTGTGGAAAGCAAAGAGTTATTCCAAAAATATTATCCAAAGGATCATGGTTAACTTACTGATCATTGTGGGTCCAATCACTCAAACCAAAGGCGAGCACAGGATCAGGGCTTCGGCAGTCCCATAATCGATGAACGGATTGAAGGTTGAGCATGAGCTCCTCCACTTCATTCAAGAGAGACTCTGCAGAAACTGATTGCCGGGTTCCAAAACCCTGATTTTAGGATCACCAAGGATCCTATTGTTATGATCGCGGATGCAGCGTGGCTTACCTAGCGAACGCTTCCACATCGTCAAACCATAACATCGACGGGGTGTGCGTCCCTGGTGATCGTGGAATGTGCACCCACTGGGCCACAGGGGGGACCCAGGTCTACCGGACTAGGGAAGGGTAGCGACCGGGGTCTTTGGCAGCTGAGCTTGTGGACAAGATGGCTATATGCAGAACTAAAAGACACCGCACAACTTCAGGTATGAGGAAACATAAAGTTTACTTAAATAAAGCAAAAGACATCAAAACATCAGGTCCCGGATTACGCACATCACGAAGGAAACACATCTCAGGTTGATAGGAGAAGCAAGAGGTCATCACGGGTTGACGTAGTCCAGGGTCATCTGGCACGGGCCTCCTAAGAGGACTTCACTCTTAGGGCTCAGGAGTGGCACAGGCACAGCAGGAGAACATCAGACACCAACCTCGGACTAGCTTCAGACGATGGCAAGAAGTCATCACGGGTTGATGCAGTCCAGGGATGTCTGGCACGGGCATCCTAGGAGGACCTCTCTCTTGGCCCACAGGAGAGGCACAGGCACAGCAGAAGAACATCAGACACTGACCTCAGGCAGACTTCAGATGATGGCTAGGGTCATCAAGGGTTGATGCAGTCCAGGGTTATCTGTCACGGGCATACTAGGATGACCTCTCTTAGGCCTCAGGCATAGCACAAGTACAGCAGGAGAACATCTGACACTGACCTCGGACAGCCTTCAGACAATGGCAGGGGCCAGCATGGGTAAGATCCCAGGGAACCGGCAAGACATCAGAACATAAGCAAGACATGGATTGCACAGGTCCAGGAACGTTGGCACTACTGGCGGGACCGTCACCGGGGAATGAAGCTGGAGACTCCCGGGAACCATGGAGGAGGATTCCTGTTGTGAACTCATTTTCTGGTTTACCTCTGGCTTCTGGTGAGGGTGGTGGAGCTGGCTGTGTTGACAGAGGAGTCATGAGTTTTCCATCCGGGCTCCCACTAGTGGTGACAGTGGGTAATGGGGGTCTTCTAAATGGCAGAGGCCTGCCACCTGAAGAGGAGGACTGTGAGAGGACATCAGGAGTCTCTGACTGGATTTAAGACAGACGACTCCCTAATTTTGTGCTGGTGATTTTTCCTGCCCTGAGGTTCTGGTTTCCAGTTCTGTTCCTGCCTTCTCAAGCTAAGTGTGCTCTGCTATTTTTTCCCATGAGATTTGGTCTGGTTTACTCAGTTTTTGTGGTCAGCCAGCCTCTGCTGGGGCTGTGCTGAATTTCCATTCTTATGTCTCTGTTTATGCCAGTATGCTTTTTGTCCCTGATCAGATTGGTCTCTTTTTGCTCTGTCTTCAGAATATACCAGAGTGTTGATATAGGGAATTGAATTCTAGCGACTTCAGGGTTTTTGTTATCAGAAAGTGTTCGACATTTTTTGGCAGGGTTTTGTGCGTGATTGCAGACAGCATCTTTCCTTTCCTGTCCTTTCTAGTTTTCTAGTTAGTGTGGGCCCCATCGTTTGCTCAGCCTATTTTTCTATCTGTGTTTGTGTTTTCATCTTGTCTCACCGACAATACATGTTTGGGGGCTGTCTATTGCTTTGGGGTCTGCTCTGGGGTAGTTTAGATTTCCCCTTTTCTTGCTTTAGGCTTATTTAGTTCTCCGGCTGTGACGAGGCGTCTAGGATCATCGTAGGTACGCTCCACGGCTACTGTTAGTTGTGTGGATAGGATCAGGGGTCTGCAATCCGCTTAGTTACCAACCTCTCTGGTTTTCTGTGGCTTAGCTTGTTTTTGTTTTTCCTCCTCGGTGACTCATTCATAACAGAATCCATCTAGGAACGGGACCGATTCAAGAACACAAATTGGACCACCAGGACCACGGACTGGACATCTGGACACAGGCTGGGCATTGGAATACGGACAGACATCTGGACTCAGGCAGGACATCAGGACACAGGCGGAACATCCGGACACAGGCGGAACATCAGGACATCAGGAGTCAGGTAGGACATCAGGAAACAGATAGGACATCAGGACTCAGGAAGGACATCTGGACATCAGGACATCGGGACTTGAGACGGACATCAGGACATCAGGTCTCAGGCAGGACATCTGGACATCAGGCCTCAGGCGGGACATCTGGACATCAGAGCACAAGCCGGACATCAGGTCTCAGGCAGGACATCTGGACATCAGGGCACAAGGCGGACATCAGGACATCAGGTCTCAGGTAGAACATCAGAACTCGGATCTCAGAACATCAGAACACTGGCATCGGACTCTGGATATCTGGCAGCGATCGACAGGCTCCGGACATGAGGCCGCAGTCATTAGGCTCCGGACATCTGGCAGCGATCGGCAGGCTTCGGGCATCAGGCAGCAAGGATAGGATCCGGACATCTGGTGGAGGACGTCAGGTATCGGATGTCTGGGAACGGTCGTCAGACACCGGACATCAGGTCGTGGTCATCAGGCTCTGGACAAGAAGCCACGGTCGTCAAGCTCCGGACATCTGGCAGCGACCTAAAAAGGAACTCAAGCGGTCTGGTGCAAGCACCGCCGGGCTGAACTGGAGCTGGCCGGGGATTGCACTGAATAAGAAGCTGAGCAGAGAGTAGTAGAAACTCAGTAGACATACCAGCCTCCTTCCAAGATGAACCCAGGTTATTTCACAGAAAATCAGTTAGCAAAGAGTCACAGTCACTGGTTAGAGGGTTCGAGACACAGAAGGACTTCAGGAACATAACACAGCAGGAATCAGGATTAGGACTTTGGTACCAACACACAAACAGGGCAAGTCCAGGAACTCAGACATCAGCTGTCCTAAAGCTGATAACAGACTGAACAGAAATGGATCTGGGTACTCTGCCCCCAGAGCAGGCGGAAAATGGGCATCAGCTCACCTAGGACTGCAGGCAGGCAGAACAGTTACTGAACACCAAACACACATAGCAAGACTCAAACTTAATGTGAAGCTCTGGCAACACCCCACAGGGCAGAGGAACTTTATATAGGAGCTGCCTCCCAGCGATAGGGTGGGAGCAGCAATTCAAGCATACACCCATTCCTCATAAAAGCAGGGGAGGTGTGGCCGCACACACACTAAGCACAGTGAGAAACAAATCAGCATAGCAAGGGACACCTGGCAGCGGCTGCAAGCCTGAACACACATGGTAAGTCATGCACAACTGCAGAGGACCTTGCAACCCGCGGGTAGCTTCCACAGCAGCAGCAGCCAGGGACCGCATATGTGGGTGGTCATGTAGCGCAGCGGAGACACTCAGGCATGTATGGCTACGCAGCGGAGCCGGGAACTGAGCAGCACCCATACAGGTAACTGACAACAGCATTCCAGTTCATTAGAAGGAAAGGAGCAAAGAGTTAAAGCAGAGATATGCAGAGTAACGCCAGGTAAAAAGAGTACAAACACAGCGGCGTTACACCTGCGGTCTGACCCCAGTGATCAGTAAGTTATCCCCTATTTTATGGATAATGGATAACTTAATTTTTCGTAATAACCCTTACATTCTGATGATATCTATAAGCAATCACTGTTTGTGAATGAAATGTAGAAATCTATTCAATTAATGATATCTACTGTTATTGTGAATTATATCTGACATATTTATTTTACTCACTTATATAGTGCCTCATATTCCACAGCCCTTTACAGACATTATCAGCACTGTCCCCAAAGGAGATCACAATATAAATCCAGGATGTCTTTAGAATGTGGGAGGAAACCGGAGAACACGGTGGAAACTGACGCAAACATGGGGAGAACATGGAAACTCCTTGCAAGTGTTGTCCTTGGTGGGATTTGAACCCAGGACCCCAGCGTTACAGTGCTAACCACTGAGCCACCGTGCTGCCCATATATTGGGTATATTAGATTGGAAAGATTTGTGAAGTCAGTACATGCAACTATCTGTATAGAAATTAATGTGCATAAAACAACCCATTTTAGGGTCCAAATTACTTTTGGATTAACCAGATGTTACAAAGTTCTACTAAAGCAAACTTAGATTTTCATAAAACTTTATCTAGGTTCAGTTCAATAGATTTGCAATAGGGTTCAGGTAATTTTAGGTGATCCTAAAACACATTTATATTGGTGCCCATAGAAATCCTAAAATAAATAAATATAAAACTCTAAGAAAATATATGAAATATCCCTTATACAAGTTCCACATTGTTAAAACGGATACGGGAAAGAGGGTTCCTAGATGTCACTTAGATTATTAAATATGATGAGAATAACTTCTTTTAATAAAAGACTAGAAAATTAAAGTTTGTCCAGCTTGGAAAAAGAAAATATGAAGGTGTCGTGGAGCTTCCAAAAGATCTCCAGAAGATCAGCAGCAACCACACATGGTCACTACAAGATCTGGGGGTGTAGATATATTCAGATTAGAGATAGCAGTTGCACTGGGGCTTATAGAGGCTGTAGGATTTTGGTACTCACTCAGCTGTGGTTGAGGTCGGCACAGGAAGCGGTTTCATAAAAATGTCCAATCAGGTTTATTAAAACTTCATAAACCTGCTTAAGCATAAGAAAAGAAAGGATAGCCTTCTCCGGCACAAAGTAAAAGCAAACAAAAAAATAAACAGTCCATATAATACTGCTGGTCGCCCGCTCAGGTCAGTGTCTTTAAGAAACACACTGGAGGCCTCCACACCTCCACTCACAGACACTGAACGAGACACTCGGTCTTCATTTTATCAGCCAAACCACGCCCCTGGGGTGGGATATGTGAGCAGTCATTCCTGCCCATCTCTTTTGACTGCTCATAAAACCCGGCCCTGATATGGCCTAAAAACTCTCTCGGCACTATATGTGCTGGAGCATGCTTTCTGAGCTCACATCACCAAACCTACCAACCATGATAGTACATATCTCCCCTCATGGACTTGGCCATCATACAAGACCTATTGGCCTCTCGGATACTTTTGAAGATACCAGTATTATGAATGGCACATGGTTTGCTGGGTGCCCTGTTACAGATTTTGAACTGGGGCATTTGCATTTGTAAGAGGGTCGGGAATTCTGTTACCATCTTACAAGTTGTAATTCTGTTGGGTTGGGGCAGGACTGGCCCTGTCAGAGTGGTACACTTGTATATGTCTTGTTTCACCATCATGTTGGTATGAAGTCTAGTTGGACATGTTGCCCACTTAAACTAACGTAAGGATATTTATACTTACCATGCACTATGTTTAATTATTCCTTATGTACAAAACTATGTTTTTAAAGGAAGAAGCTTGTCAGTTCAAGCCAAGGAGCTGAAGAAGGCATCGGAAAGAAGCTTCTGAGTGCCTCCGTAAAGTAACAATGCCGTTGAGTGCCCGTTCAAAAATTCTAATGTCCCAAGTGCGCCCTTATATTATACTTTTCAAGAAATAAACATAATGTAAATACATCATAAAAATAAAGATTATATTCATCCAAATTCCACCGCAGCCTCTGTCTCCTCTTCTGACTGGTATAAACAGGTGGCTGGTGGAAGCAACACAATGGAGTAACTTCATTGCACCGCCTCCGCTTTGTAAGTTGCAGGCCATCAGCAACCTGTGGCCTACAAGATGGAGAGTGATAGGACTGAGAGCTTGTGGCTCCTTCCTCTGTTAGGGGATTCAATTGTGGAGGCATCATGTTGACCCTGAAACAGTTCAAAATAGAATTCCCCAGAGATTCAGTACACCAGCCAAGAATTCTGGGGCCGAAGCCCCGGATCTTTGCTGTGAGCAATGCCACTGCCAAGGCTACAGTTACTTAGAGTGATGTAGAGAGCTGCATTTGTGAGCATGAGCTCAATGGAGGACAACTGGTGTGGTGTTCTGCAGTGGAAAAGAGGATATAAAGTGTTTTCAGAGGAGAGACATAGTGGGGTGTCAGAGTGGTAACAAGAGTTCATATGCACCTGAAAATCTAAAAGTCTAGTGACCACAATGTTTCAAGAACAAATGCCTCCATATTGGAAGTCTGTAGTAAAGAGCGAATTGTATTTTTTCCGTTGAGTTTGTTTTTTGTTGGAAAGCCAACTGCAGAGGGCTTAAAAGGGTTTTCCCAAAAATAAAAGATGATTTTAATCAATAGACCTTGAAATAATAATTTCCACAATTGGATGTGTTTAATTTAAATGTTCCTGTGCTGAGATAATCCTATAAAGGTGCCCCTGCTGTGTACTGCGTAATGGCTGTGTCTGACCGTACAGGGACATGGTTTGATCATGCCACAGGTCCTGGGCAGGGGAGGAAGCAAAAGAGAGTATACAGACATTACAGCACAGGGTCAGAGCTGATTCTTTTTTGTGAGGTAAAACATTTCCCTGCCTGTTTTTAAACAATGTTTTAATCATGTGTGATCCTGGGCTGTAATGTCTGTATACTCTTTTGCTTCCTTTCCTGCCCAGGAGCTGTAGTGTGATCAGACCATGGCCTTGTGCGGTCAGACACAGCCATTACACAGTACACAGCAGGGGCACATTTATAAGGTTATCTCAGCACAGGAACATTTTATTTAAACACATCCAATTGTGGAACTTCTTATTATTCCAAGATCTATTGATTAAAATGAACTTTTATTCATGGGAAAAAAACCTTTTAAGAGTTTCCGTCTTGTGCCATATCAATGTACTGAAATGTATCTGTCCTGTTGCTGGGTTTTTATGAAAATTAAGAAACTTTTCCAACTTTTCTCCATATTTAAAATAATTGAATGTTCTCATATGACAGAAAGGAGCACCTGTTTGGACAGTAATGCATGACCTTAAGAAACAAGTAGTACATTATTAAGGTAGAAGCGTTTTCATCATATTTCATAAATCAAAAAGGTATTTTACTACTATGACTTTACGCATAAATATTGCTAAATATGAAGGCAGTTCAGGCCACTGCTGAGATGTCCTTGAATTGGGAAACTCAGTGATGCACTGCTTGTGATGAACCTCAAGGTCAGATATTTCACAACGCTCACTTGTTGAAGGTCTGTTGCATGATTAACCCTGTAAGACCACACAGAACTCGTGTTGTTTCCATACTCGGCTGGTTCATGGCCAACGAATGTTGTCTTGACAGTGAGGAAAAAAGTTATCGTCTGTTATAAAACTCAATTTCTCAGAAAAATAGCTGTAAGGGAAGCTCCCACGCCAATGTAAGTGATGGCGCTCCTTTATGATAGCTTTGTCTGGTTCGTTGTCTTCTCAATAAGGAAAAGTGAATAGATAAATTATATCTATAGTTGAAGAATAACCTTCAAGTGACTGCAGGAAATCAACAGATAACACATCTGTTTCAAGTAAAGGTTTCCATGCACATTAGATTAATGTTGGCTGAACCCGATTGCTGATTTCAGCAGCCCTGGCCAAACTTCTAGCATATGTGGGCAACCAACTCTCCCACAGTAGCAGATGTCGAGGGGGAAAAGATAAGGACAGTTGTATTTTATCATGGCAGGTCCTTTTGTCTTTGGAGATAAGATGTTGCCAAAGATATCTGTCAGAGCCTTATGGCATTTTTACAAGAGCCGATCCCGGCCATTAAATGACCACGGATTGGCTAAATACAAGCCAACCAGCTGTCATTTACTGACCTGTTTAGCCTGACAAACATTTTGTGGGCACAGAATGATCGCTGCTATGATTCTACTACATACATAGAATAACATGTTATCGGGATAACATCACCTATTTGCACAGTGCCGATCATGATCATTTTTATGTCAGTCGCACCTGATGAACAAGCATCATGCCCTTTTATCTATTGATTCAATAGATTGGCCTGTTTATAAGAGTCAATAGATGCTTCTTACAAATTCTCAATTGCCGATTGGCTTGTATGAACGGTCCATTACTCCCTAGATCACATACATGCTTGATCGATTTGGGTTTACAAGTACACTATACAGGTGAGTTGGGGAAACAGCAGTCAAACAAGCATATGGTCAATAGTAGAGATGGAGGAATCAATTCGTAGGACTGTGGTCTACCGGCCATGTCAGTAATCTGTGACTGCTGCACGGGAAACCTGCGAATCTCCTTACCTCCAGGTTTTCACCACTCTTCTTTTGATTAGCCAGGTGGCGTGATGTTGTGCGTGCTTCATGACATCATTCCCAGCCTGGCCAATCAAAAGAAGATCCAAAGGTGACATAAAGTAAGGAGATTTGGAGGCCTCCCGTGCAGCGGTCACAGATTACTGATTTGGTCGATTTACCAGAGTTCTGCGAATCAGTTCATCTCTAGTAAACAACTATTTTATGTGTATGGCCAATTTTTGTTCCTTGTAGGCAAGAAAGGTGACCTCAACTTAGGGTCTCAAGGACCATCATTGCATACCCCTAGAATTAACTTACACTTGTGCTTTCCAAAGATGAAATGTCTATAATCCTTGAAAGAGGCCCCTAAACACTATCATATACGTTTCGTATTGAACTTGTTGGTCCATTGTTCCTTCGGATGTGTAAGTAAACATTCTTGTTTTTTTTTTGCAGCTTGTATGGACTACAGATTTCTTTATTTGCCGTTTTTCATCATAGGAAAGCCTTTGGCCGGGTACATATCTCCAGTCAGCACAAACAGTCTCAGTACAGCTCTAAATACATAAAAGACTTTTCTGCTCAATAGCACATAACACGCTAATAGCAGCTGAGCAGTCTCCAGTTGGAGGTATCAAGTGCTTGTATGTCACAAAGTGGCTGCAGTTCGTCATTAACTCATTGAGCTATGAGGAAACAGCTTATCCCAATTCCCACCATCACAGAGCAATGTCTAGGCAAATAACGGAACACACATTTTATCAATTGAATATTATTTACGATTTAGCAAACCCGAGCGATGATCAAGTGACAACATTTGCGTGTGACAGTTCTTTTGTTCTGTGTCCACATGTTCTCTTTTCCTTTCCGCTGTGTTCACTCTGACAGGTAGTTAAGGAGACCATTCCAGATTTGGAAAAATAGGGCTGCTTGCTTTCGAAAATGGTGGCGCATCTTGCCATGGATTATGTCTGGTGTTATAAATCTGCTTCAATAAAGTGAATGTGAGCTGAGCTATAACCCATAAACTAGTGTGAAAGTGTTTTTGGAATAAAGCAGCTATGATTTTCTAATTTTGTACAGATCTTTTATTTGGATTATTTAGTCTGGACATCATCTTAGACCAAATCTGGAGCCAAAGACAATCATAGGACTCATTCAGATGTCAGTTTTCTCATACACTGACGATCAAAAGGGCAACAATGCTTTGAACTTTTGACTTTCAGGCTCCATATCTCACCATCCACTAGTGCTTCAAATGTTAGGGTACCGTTACACCTAGCGACTCACCAGCGATCCCGACCAGCGATATGACGCGGTCAGGATCGCTGGTGAATCGCTAGGTGGTCGCTAGTGAGCTGCCACACAGGCAGATCTCACCAGCGACATCGCAGGGGTCGGGGATCGCTACTTACCTGTCAGACGAGGCGATCCTGCGTCCTCCCGCCCGGCTCCACGCGTCGCTTGTCATCACAGCAGGAAGCGCCGCAGGAAGTGGCCGACGAGGAATGGTCCAGCAGCTTCTCACGCGATCAGTGATAACCAGCGGGGGAGGAGGTAAGTATCACATGCAGCAATATCGCTAGCAATATCGCTGTAACGTCACAAAATCGGTGACTTTACAGCGATATTGCTAGCGATATCGCAGTGTGTAACGGGGGCTTTAGACTACCACCTTTCTATAGACAATCATCTTGGCTATCTTTGACTTGCAACTATTAGCATATGATTAGTTATACAGATTCTTGTCATGTCACTGCATTGTTACTATTTTGCTGCTGAGTGGGAAAATCTTTTTCTTCCTGTATACTACAAAATACAACCTGTTCTCACATTCCTTAATAGCTCAGTGTGCTACTAGGAATCCCAAGTGAAAGGTCACTGGTTTAAATTGAAAAGGGACCATGAAGAAGATTTCCCAAGAAAAGTGAAATTATATCATCCAGCTCATTGATAGCAGACTCTCGGCAAAGAAAATTGCCAAACTGCATCATATGAGCGCCATGATGTTTAAGAATACAAAATGAAGTCTCTTCATCCATTTAAAAGCTGAGAGGTGGACGTCCAGGCAAAATATTAGAGTCAACAAGCCAGCTCATCACGAGGGCTATCAGTTCTAGTGTGACAAACACGGCAGTGGAGGTGGCTCGTATGCTTCGTAATAATGAGATTACAGACGTACATGTAAGCACCATACAGCGCTCATTAAACAAGTCTGGAATGGTGGCCCGAAAAAAAGGTGCGGAGGTCTCAACTTCAATATCGCCATAAGAAGGGCTGGCTCGAGTTTGCAGAAAAGTGGAAACTAGAAGATTTTAAAAGGGAGATTTGGAGAAATGAGAGGACAGTCAATGGACTGGGCTCTGATGGGCGCAAATGGATCTGGAAGAAGCCAAGGAAAAAGGGCTAACAGATTGAGAAATTGAAAGAACGGTCAAGTTTGGTGAAGAAGCCTGATCATATGGGGTTGCTTCACAGCCAAAGGCATTGGATACTTGAGCAGGATTGAAGGTGGTCTCAATCCTGAGCTATATGTGAGTATCCTACAAGATGAGTTACTTCAAACACTCAAGTGTTATGGGTATGAAAAGGGGGACTTCGTGTTCCAGCAGGACAAGGACCTAAAGCACTGAAGCATACATCGAGATTGGCAAAGAAATGGTTCAATGACAATGAAGTAGAGATGCTGGATTGGCCTCTACAGTCCTCAGACTTCAACTGAATCAAACACTTGTGGGTAGAGTTGAAGGAAAAGCTGTATTGTGTATATACCCATGTGAGTTGACCAGTATGCATAAATGGTGGGTAGGTGTAGAAGAAACCTTTGATCAGATTTTGGATGAGATACGCTTAAGTATGATCGAGAGCATGCCCGGAAGGATTCAGGCACTGTTGAAGGCCAAAGGTGAATTTACAAAATACTGACAAAATTATATAAATTTTAAATTTAGATTTATAGGAGCAAAACAGTAACAATGGCTGTGATATGACAAGAATCTGCATAACTAATCATGTGCTAAATAGTTGCAAGTCAAATTTATGTGTGAGATATCCAAGATAATGTTATGTAAAATGTTGATATTTTCATGCTCGACGCAGTAATGGATGTTGAGATATGGCTCCTGAAAGTCAAAAGTTTAAAACATTGCTACCCTTTTTCTCGTCAGTGTACGTAAAAGAAAACTGACCGATTTTCATCAGTGGTTTGGATCAGATTTTCATCATTGTTTGGTCAGAGTATCAGTTTTTACTATCAGTGATTTTCTTGTATAAAAAATGAAAAAAATTGTAAAACTTTTGCTATCCATTTAATTAAAAACACACAGCACACAACTGGCACACAAATGCCATCATTGAGCTATCCGTGACTTTCATGGACCCATTCGTGACTTGAATCAAAAAGGTCCTCAAAAAACATGTGACCTGCTAAATAACCTATACTGTGTACATGTTCTGCCTGTTAAAAAGACGTATAGAAAATGTGCGTGAAAAGACATCTAAATTAAGTGTTACCAGCGCAAATTGACCATTCAAACCAAGCACATGACCCTTGGCATTGCCAAACAGTCAGTGAATCTTCCTAGCTACCTGATTTGCATCTGTCTCCGTCCCCATCCTCATTGATGGACAACTCTTACTTTATAGGAGCCAGATAAGGGTGGAGATAGATGGAAAACAAGTAGGTGGGAGGATGCACTGAACTGAACTGTATGGCCACGCTAAGGGTGCACTAAGCGCTGAGTTATTTTGTGTTGACAGTGTCCCTATACTATAGTAATAGAAAACTACCCATGCTCATATAATTCCAAGCTTTAATGGGATTTACTTGGATTTTACAGATGGCTTCATAGTAAAATCCCTGGACATGTCATGCATCAGTACTCAAGCTCGGCCTCACTGAGTCTACTCACTTACACAAGTTTCCTTGTATGGACACATGGAATTTATGTGGAAACCAAGATATCCTGAGCCAGATACCTCAACCAATGCCCCAGTTGGTGTAAAATAAACAAAAAAGTTGCACTCTGTAGTGCTAAAGAATGTCAATATGTAATATATGAACAGCAATACTGCTTTTGGATACTAGAAAAAATGATATGCTTAGCACATAATTCATGCATGCCCATCAACCAACGACAAGGTGGTCTCAAATCTGCTGGGTCCTAATGTGTCTAGTGTCTAATGTCTAGACACGTTAGGGCCCAGCAGATTTGAGACCACCTTGTGGTTGGTTGTTGGGCATTCATGAATTGGCCAAATTATGTGCTAAGCATCTCATTTTTTCCTAGTATCCAGAAACCGTATTGCTATTCATATTTCATATACAGTGGGGAAAAAAAGTATTTAGTCAGTCAGCAATAGTGCAAGTTCCACCACTTAAAAAGATGAGAGGTGTCTGTAATTTACATCATAGGTAGACCTCAACTATGGGAGACAAACTGAGAAAAAAAAATCCAGAAAATCACATTGTCTGTTTTTTTTTTCATTTTATTTGCATATTATGGTGGAAAATAAGTATTTGGTCAGAAACAAAATTTCATCTCAATACTTTGTGATATATCCTTTGTTGGCAATGACAGAGGTCAAACGTTTTCTGTAAGTCTTCACAAGGTTGCCACACACTGTTGTTGGTATGTTGGCCCATTCCTCCATGCAGATCTCCTCTGGAGCAGTGATGTTTTTGGCTTTTCGCTTGGCAACACGGACTTTCAACTCCCTCCAAAGGTTTTCTATAGGGTTGAGATCTGGAGACTGGCTAGGCCACTCCAGGACCTTGAAATGCTTCTTACGAAGCCACTCCTTCGTTGCCCTGGCGGTGTGCTTTGGATCATTGTCATGTTGAAAGACCCAGCCACGTTTCATCTTCAATGCCCTTGCTGATGGAAAGAGGTTTGCACTCAAAATCTCACGATACATGGCCCCATTCATTCTTTCATGTACCCGGATCAGTCGTCCTGGCCCCTTTGCAGTGAAACAGCCCCAAAGCATGATGTTTCCACCACCATGCTTTACAGTAGGTATGGTGTTTGATGGATGCAACTCAGTATTCTTTTTCCTCCAAACACGACAAGTTGTGTTTCTACCAAACAGTTCCAGTTTGGTTTCATCAGACCATAGGACATTCTCCCAAAACTCCTCTGGATCATCCAAATGCTCTCTAGCAAACTTCAGACGGGCCCGGACATGTACAGGCTTAAGCAGTGGGACACGTCTGGCACTGCAGGATCTGAGTCCATGGTGGCGTAGTGTGTTACTTATGGTAGGCCTTGTTACATTGGTCCCAGCTCTCTGCAGTTCATTCACTAGGTCCCCCCGCGTGGTTCTATGATTTTTGCTCACCGTTCTTGTGATCATTCTGACCCCACGGGGTGGGATTTTGCGTGGAGCACCAGATCGAGGGAGATTATCAGTGGTCTTGTATGTCTTCCATTTTCTAATTATTGCTCCCACAGTTGATTTCTTCACTCCAAGCTGGTTGGCTATTGCAGATTCAGTCTTCCCAGCCTGGTGCAGGGCTACAATTTTGTTTCTGGTGTCCTTTGACAGCTCTTTGGTCTTCACCATAGTGGAGTTTGGAGTCAGACTGTTTGAGGGTGTGCACAGGTGTCTTTTTATGCTGATAACAAGCTTAAACAGGTGCCATTACTACAGGTAATGAGTGGAGGAAAGAGGAGACTCTTAAAGAAGAAGTTACAGGTCTGTGAGAGCCAGAAATCTTGATTGCTTGTTTCTGACCAAATACTTATTTTCCACCATAATATGCAAATAAAATGAAAAAAAAACAGACAATGTGATTTTCTGGATTTTTTTTTCTCAGTTTGTCTCCCATAGTTGAGGTCTACCTATGATGTAAATTACAGACGCCTCTCATCTTTTTAAGTGGTGGAACTTGCACTATTGCTGACTGACTAAATACTTTTTTTCCCCACTGTATTTCACATTGACATGCTTTAGAGTGCAACTTTTTTTATGCATTGTACATGGAAGTAGCTGCTCCTAGTATGCACCTGTTCACATTGGCTTGGAAGTGCCAGTCAGTCTTTTTGCCAGCTGGTGTAAAGTCAACTTTTTTTTATAGTGAATAGAAATATGGGTACAAATCGAGTGAGCCCACTTGGCAGTTTCTGTATCACTCATTCAACATATTGATGATTACTACCATTACGTTGGGTCAAGAAAACCTTAATTTCAGGAATGTATAAACTAGTTGATATCCCACCAGTCAGACTCTCCCCTTCCTAGACTCCTTGATTTGCCTCCAGTGTTAGTAACCTAGTCAGGGTTCGATGTTCTCTTTGGCATAGTAACGAGATACTGTATTTCAATTAGAGTGCCCACATGAAGTTCAGCATGTAGACCGTCAGAAGTGCTCAATATGACCTCATGATTTTCTGCCAAAATGTCACACTGGGCTAAAATGATTTTCACACTTTTTGGCTAGATTTAATCTCCCTGCTAAACTTCTTCTCTTTAAGTTGTCCTAACTTGACCCAACAAGTGGTTTCAAAATTCTTTAGTCCATGTAACTTCTATCAAGTGGTCCTCAAGCAAAGGTACTGTAGAGGGCATCCAAAAAATAAACTGACTCGTATGAGTGGTTAAATCCAAGACTGGGCTAATGTTAATACTCGGGCAGCCAAAAGATCTAAATATGACAGCTAGAGTAGGTTTTACTTGCATACTGTATATGTCATGATGCCCTGAAAAACTTTCTGTTGGCTACATTTTGCGTGGCACCTGAATGATGTGTGTTTTTTTTTTGTGCACCCCATCTGCAGCATCAGTTCTCGTAAATGAGGATGTGGGTTGGCAACAAGTGCAATCTAACTGAAATGATCTTTGCCTTTTACACAAACTGCTAATTTTACTTAACAACAGAAACTTTGGCACAGAAGCACGATATTTGTCTAGTAATATTGCCTGTCTGTTGACTTCGCTGGACATTGCCAAAATTACATGAAAAAAGTTGGATGACTTTTCAGTATTCTTGGACAGATGAATATGGAAACAGAAAATGTTGACAGCGGTGGTGATTTTATAATAAGGCGGACCGAGGTACTTGTCTCAGGTAGCAGTAAATTATAGAAAATTAACTTTCAAAATCATATATTTCCTTACTTCCATTGTCTAAATTAGCATTTTCTGCTCTATAAATGAATGATTGATGGCATAAAAAGAAGAAAATAGTTTCCTGGTAAGTATTAACGAGAAACAATGATCAGACTAGGCAACAATATGTTTTACAAAGGCATGCAGAACCCTTTAGGTCTACATAAATCCCATAATTTCACATGATCAGAGAAAGATTGCCAACTTTGAGCAACCCCTTTTTGTGTTGCAGCCTCCGCATGACAGACTAATTAACTAACTGAGGGGTTTCCATTTAAATGACTCATAATTGCTAATGAGACATATTGAGGTGCACTGCATGGTTCGTGACTCACTCAATTTATTAGATTTGAAGCCTATCAAATGCGTTCAACCTGCGCTTTACAGGTCATTGGTTTTAAAAAAAGGGTAAATTTTTGGACACATTTGAGGTCCCAGTGGCTGCATCTGAGCTCGTCTATAGTTCATGACATGACCTATTGACAATAGACTGTTTTTTACAGTACTAATAGTTACTTACTACTCTAGTGCTGTCCTCTTGCATCCTCTTGATGGCTATGATGCTCTTCTATACAACCATTAAATGCAAATTATGTCGTTGCCGTTTTATACAAGAGCCTTTCATTGTTCTTGATTTACTCCTGTGTCTCTGTTACATGAGCACACTGTGATGCCACACCTAAGTAATGGTTAAAGGCGTTATCCAGGACTTAAGCCAGTCTCATTGAACATCTAGGTAGAGCTTCCAGACTCACTCAATTAGCAAAATGCAAAGTGAATGAACTAAAGAAAAATCAAATCAAATCAATATTGGTGGTGATCACTATTTTCTTTCAGAACATCATTTTATTTAGGTACACTTTAAGGATTATAGTCAAGTTTACGAGTAACCAATTATAACAAACAGGTCATAGAGATTATATATGTAGGCTGAAATACAGCAATTAACTAAAGCAGAAACAGCTTCATAGGGGGCTTAAGATTACAGCAAAACTCTGCTACAAAGCTGGAAATAGTTCTATATCATAGCTCATACACCATGACAAAACTGAGCAAAGCAACAAAACACAAGGTAGTTATAATGCATCAGCAAGGTCTCTACCTGGCATAGATTTCAAAACAAACTCGGGTTTCAAGATGTTCTGTTCATGTTCTTTATTAAGAAGCACCAAGATATGGACAATGATAAAGATAACCTGTTACTTGATTCATACTGCCATAGTGAAAGAAATGTCAATCACCTGAAGCGGCAATGGAAAAAACTGGCTGGGTCTCATCTCTGTGTAAGGTCCTCGGCTAGATCTTCTAATTATATTTTTTTCTGTAATGCTCAGAGAAAATGATATCTAGCTCTGATTCATGCTACCCATGGTTTGGGCACTATTAATCAAGTGACAATTTCCCTTTAAAAACCATCAGTGGTCGGTCGGAAACTTAGTGCAGCAGATGAAAGAAACATCAAACAAATTTGCCTTTCAAATCAGAAGATGTCCAGCAGTGCCATCAACTCAGAACTAGCAACAATTAGTGAAACCCAGGTACACTCATCTACTGTTCAAAGAAGTCTGGCCACAAATGGTCTTCAAAGAGCCCATACCTTCGAAGTGGGAACAAGGCAAAGTGACTCAATAATGCACAAAACCATGCCAAGGTGCAGAACCAGAACTAGAGTGCATAACAATGGCCTCAGCTGCTCTGGACTGATGAGTCAAAACGTGAATATCAGCTGTAACAGAAGGCAGTTTGTTCACCAAAGGTCTGGACAGTGGCACAATAATGAGTGTCTGCAGGAACAGTGAGGCATGGTGGAGGGTCCTGACAAGTTTGGGGCTGCATTTCAGTAAATGGAGATGGGTATTTGGTCAGAATTAATGGTGTCCTCAATGCTGAATAATAGAGGGAGACAGTTGTCCATCATGTAATACCATCACGGAGGCATCCTGCTCTGAATTTATTCTGTAGCAGGACAACAACCTCAAACAAGAGCTATTTTCAGTGAAAAGAAGAATAAGAAACCTTGGAAGTGATGATATGGCTCCCACAGAGCCATGATTTCAACGTCATTGAGTCTGAATAGATAGAAGTATGTGTACAAGCCGACATCCACAGAAGATCTGCGGTTCTCCAAGATGTTTTGAATAACCTTCTTGCCGAGTTCCTTCAAAAACTATGTGTAAGTCTGGTCGCACCAAATATTGATTTGATTTATATTTCTCTTTTGTTCGTTCAGTTTCCATTTTATTAATTGTTGTGAATAAAGTATTAACACTTCTATTTTTTTTTTTTTATTCCGAAAGCGTCCGTCGGTTCAGATGGACACAGAAATTAGCAGACGTTTCTGTGTCCGTCAGAATATTCAGACACTTTCAGAAAAAAAAGTGTCTTGTCATTCTGCATTCTGTGCCCACGCTGGGAGTTCATTTGAATCCTGTTTTCAGGCGAGATACCCTAACACACTGCAGAAATATAGTGTGAACAGGGCCCAATGCTATAGAACATTTCCACAACTTAGGCAGCCCCCCTGGCAGTATAAGCCTTTCGCAGGGGGTAAAAGATGCCTTACCAGCCGTAACCTACAGCCATAAGTAGTAGCGATTCATCCAGAAATGCGTATTATTAGTAAACTATAAATTTCATAAAGGAACACAAAATGCTCAGCATATCTATCTTAACCACAAATGCTCTGCTGTTTCTTCCAAGAATTGTTTTCCCTGTTTTCAGCGATTTCTGGGAAGGGGCACAGTTTTATTTTTCAAGCAAGTCGAGAAACTTCCTGAAATTAATTTCTATTACTTTATTTTAGATAACACTTTTTTTTTATATCCTTTGTATCTCGGTTTTAGTACTTTAACCCTTCCTTTTATAGCAATACCCACTTTTATCCACTAGAGGGAATTATTGCTTTAAACATTTCGTTCTGCGAAATTAATATTTCCAGAAATTGGATTTTTTTCTTCTTTTTTTTTTAATGAAAGGGAAGCTCATATAGCTAGTAATGAAGCACGGCCACCATTCTGGGACACTAATATCTATTGCTTTGCTATGACCTTTTCACCAATTCTAATTATGCATGAAAATTGACACAAGTCCCTGGCTTGTTAAGATATCACACATTACCGCCACTGCCAGCCGGGTCCTGTGGGTTTCCTGGTCTGTGGAAGTGGACATTTGGGGGAAGCTCTTGAAGATTTTGACATATTGTGACTTTCATTATTACACAGGCGATATTATTTGTCATTGTCTAAGTGATTCCAGGCTCATCAATAGGTGATGCTGCTATTACAAAGAATACCTCCAGGGGGCAGTATTGGTACTCTTTTTTTTTTGCAGTCACCTTTTCTGTGCAGTCAGGGTTTCTGATACTAGGGATCAGCTTTAGCGACTGTGACTTGTGGCTAATAAGTATTAGGGCTCAGGATATTCAATCAGGTCTGTAAATACACAATTTGTATAGTGACCAGATGTGGTGTGCTGGACATCCGCAAAAACTGCCTTTCGAGTAAATCAACAGTTTGTCTCAGATTAATGGAAAGTACCATGTGAGTTGTTGCTGCCCCAGATGGAGAAGGACATTGACACATGGTAGCATCTTTACAACACAATATGTAAGGCTCTTTTTAGCGTTATCTATGTTGTGCTATTTATTTTGTTCTTAAACTTATGTTGTTTATTTTATGTTTTTTTTTAATGTTGTTGCTATGTTATTCTGTTATCCAGGACTTTGCTGATTTTTCCCTATGTGTCTATGAACTTACAGGTAGGCAGTTACATAATTTGCAGGAATTCTCGTCATTGCCAGCCCCTGCAGATCTCGCTCATGCACGCCGTACATTTCAGCTGCACAGTGCGCCTCTGAAGCTGGGTGTACGCTTCCCGACCTCAGAGGCTCGCACCGGGCATGTCCGGGAGGTTAGAAGATGGCTTCCGGTCATGCATAGCGCGCCTCTGACACCGGGAAACGCACACCAAGCTTCAGAAACGCAGTGATGCTGCCAGAATGAGCGGAAGATTTGCATGAGTGGCGATGACGCCGCTCGTGCAAGTTATGTTATCACGTCCACAGGGGCGTGATAACATAGAAAGAGGGCTGACTAGTCTGGGGAAACTAACATAGACTAGTCAATGCCATAATTAGCATAGCAAACGGGGACAATACAAGCAAACATGTCACAGGTGAGGATGTTACCTTTAGTAGCCATTCAAACCCGTTTGTGCCAACTTCTGTGCATGTTATCAGGTCAAAATCACCAGGGTATGTGAACTTTTGATCAGGGTCATTTGGATGTTTTGGGTTATCATTATGATTTAAAAAGAGAAAACACAGTAGTTTGACAATAAATGGCTTCACCCAACCACTAACCATGAGTGGAGAAAACGTTTTATTGTTATCATTCATATTCTCTGAAAAAAAGGCCAAGAAAGCAAAAATTCTGCCGGGGTATGTAAACTTTTGAGCACCACTGTATCTATCTGTCTGTCTATATCTATCTATCTATCTATCTATCTATCTATCTATCTCTCTGTCTGTTTGTCTATCTATTATCTATCTATTTATCTATCTTACTATATTTCTAGCTTTTTGAGAAAGTCTCAATGTCATTCACCTTAGACAAGGAATAATTTGTCTATTTTTGCCTATATGACAAAGTACTTGCTATCTGTTTTTCATCAATCCTTCCTTCCTTCCCTGTTGCTTTGCAGCGCTGGGGTCCTGGGTTCAAATCCCACCAAGGACAACATCTGCAAGGAGTTTGTATGTTCTCCCTGTGTTTGCGTGGGTTTCCTCCGGTTTCCTCCCCGATTCCAAAGACATACTGATAGGGAATGTAGATTATGAGCCCCAATGGGGACAGTGCCGATAATGTCTGTAAATTGCTGTGGAATAGGATGGCACAATATACTGTAAGTAAAGCATAACAAATAATAATTTTTCTAATTTGATTTTGTTTCTGGTAATGCAGTTGTAGCAACCACAATATTGTCATCCAGCTTTTCCTGTCTCCTAAATGGCATATGCACGGTTATAAATCCTGTAGTGGTTTGTACTACATTGAATTGTGAATTTTACATTGTTACACCTCGATCATTTTATGCAGTGTACATATCATCCATAATTGATTAATAGGCTGGCTAGGATGAGGGATTTATTGGGCCGCTGACACAGAAGAAATTCTAAGACCCAAATGTTTAATTATCAGAGCTGAAGACATTTGCAGTTGCCAGGGGGGTTTCTTTTCTGCTTCACAGATACATTTTGTCATTAACAGTTCTCATAAACTAGTTGTAACTTGGAGGAGTATCTGACCCCGGTCCTGTAAGTGCACCACTTGTCACTCTTGCTCCAAAGTTAATTACCTCTTTTAGGTCCATAAAAAAGGACTAGATGATGTTTCCCCTTACCTTTGCTTCAGGCACAGCTGGATATCCTTATGGGATGGATGTGTCCCACCTCTAGGATCCATACCCATGTTGAAAACGGGGGACCATTAAACATGTGTAAATGTTTCTGGAAATTGCCTCTTCAAAAGGAAAACGACTTGATCTCTAGTGCCAACTATTGGATATAGCATTCCTAAAAGTCAATACCGATCCTTTAAAGAGCCTTGCCACACAATTTAGGATAATAAGCCAAACCTCCATTTGCAGACATGTGTTTTGGAGTGTTGCCCTTCCTCACTGCAAAGCAGGAGATCTGATTTGGCTATGTGAGAGGCCCCTGACTGGGTATCTAAGAGGAAACGTTTCTCCTTGCGGAGAGTGGTATCCCAGTGTAAGGAGACTTACAGGCCATGTAATGTTCCTCTGGTTATATAAATATGCAAAGAGACTCTTCAGAAGATAGCCAAATCAGACCTCCTGCTTTGCACTGAGGAGGGGTGTGGATACACAAGGGTCAGTGGGTGCTCTCATCTGCTGGCCTGGCTGTCTTTAGAAAGACCTCTTGGACTAGGGCTCAACCTACTGAGCGCCCGCTCTCCTTCCCCGTGGGCAGAATACCACTCACAAAACGCAGGGTAAGGTAAAACAGTGCGGTAATACTTTATTGAAACACCAACAATAACTTATAGTACAATCCCAGCAAATACACAAGAAGGTGCAAATTTCTCATCCTTCCTCTGGCTCACTGGGATTAGAGCAGCTGCGACTTCGAGGCTTACAGAGGTGGCTGTCCCCACCACCACAGGTAATGGCAAGCTTAGGAAACTGAAAGTTCATTGAAGTATGTGGCCAGGTGACCGAACGTCTCCATGGGGCCAGGTGACAGGATGGTCAAACCTGACTTCTCCACACATCTCCATGGGGCAGGTGACCGGATTGTCCCAATCTGGCTTCTCCAAATGTCTCCAAGACTTCAGTGATGGTCACTGGATTATATTTGTATTCCTCCAGATTGGAGCCATGGTCACTTAAGCTGAAATCCTGTAGAGTGTTGCAAATCTGTATCTCTCCGGTTGGAGCCATGATGTCCTGGCTGCTGTTCTGTAGAGTCTCTCTGCAGAAGGATAAAGGTCCCTTTTTATTCCCACATCTGTCCTTTAGGCCATCATCTGCAGGTTGGGGAAAGGTGGGATGAGCTCAACTCTCGTTTGGCTTTCTATCATAAGTCATGTGGTAATGCTCTTTAAAGGGTTGATATTGACTTCTAGGATTGTTACATCCGGACATCAAGTTATCTTCCTTATGTAAAGGCTATGTTTCTGTAACTTTTGTTGAAGTGAATGAAGAGAGAGGTTTGTTTAGGCTGCCCGCTTATTCACTGGTAGTGGATCCCATCCTTGAATTAAGTATAGGTCCCAGAGATAAAACATGCATCTCGCAGCAAAGTGCCATTACGCATGCACTGCTTTTTTGGCTGGGGACATTCTCTGCAGGGTGTTAGGTTATATTAATATGTACCTGTAGTTTTAGGTAATTTTTCAGAATAAGCTGTCTTGTGTGTATACATGAGGAATATTGCTATTTGTGATCATTATATGACTTGTAATCTGCATTTATCGCTAGTTTTCCCATCTGCGTGCTCTACAACTAATTACAGTTCTCTCTGATCTAGTTGGTGGAAACTAGCTGCCATGATGTCTCCCACCTACAGTACACAAAGAAAGATGATCTCCTGCTCTTCTTTCCCTGTTGCACAGAGACAGAAGCAGTAGCTCAGCACCACGGAAGACATTGTACAGCAGTACTAAGCTATGTGACTGTGAATCCAGCACTGAAGTGAAATACATTTGCTGAAAGCAAACAGATCTGTGTGTGTCTGCCTAGTATTTTGCAGTGCTGAGTGTTCCTCACTCCTCCTACCTCTCCCCTCTCTCCATAGATTTTAATAGCAGGTGTAACCAGACAACTCACTATACTGGTATTCCTTTTTGTTTTGACCAAGAGAGCTTTTATCTGTTTTAATAGTGAATAATCAGTTCACTAGGTAAGGGAAGGGTCTAGAGGCTCATAAATGGAAAAAGAAGCATATTTATTTGATAAATATATATATTTCAAACTTTCTTGTATTTATTAGTGATGCTTGCTACTAGAGATTTCCGAGCATGCTCTGGTGTTCTCTGAGTATTTTGGGCGTGCTCGGAGATTTAGTTTGTGTTGCCGCAGCTGCATAAGTTGCGGCTGCTAGACAGCTTGAATGCATGTGGGGATTGCCTGTTTGCTAGGAAATTTCCACATGTATTCAGGCTGTCTAGCAGCTACAAATCATGCAGCTGGGGAAACACAAACTAAATCATTGAGCACACCCAAAATACTCAGTGGACACCCGAGCATTCTCGGAAATCTCGAGTAAGGACTCTTTCACATTTCCGTTTTTTCTTGTCAGTTAAAATCCGCCAAAATGGCGGAAAGTGGATCCGTTTGTAACTGATGCCACCGGACCGTTTTTTTGATGGATTCGTTGAATGCAGAATTTTAAAGGAACCGCAGTCCGGGAAGGAGAGAGAGAGAGAATTTTTTTTTTCCACCGCCAGAAAGGATTTCAGGGTTAAATCCCCGGCTGACTTCCTTTCTCCGGGCATGTGCACTGAAAAATGCGGATCCTACAGCCAAAAAAACGTTGCAGGGTCCGTCCAGGCATGCCGGCGGACGCAAACATTTTGGCGGATCCGCAAAAAAAGGCTCCAACGGATGGCCATCCGTCAAGATCTGCCGGTAATGCAACTCAATGGGGAAAAAAACGGATCCGCCAAAAAAATGGCGGATCCGTTTTTTTAAAAAACTGGCGGATTTTGACTGATGGTCAAAAACGGAAGTGTGAAAGAGGCCTAACGAGCACACTCGCTCATCACTAGTATTTATTTGTAATATTGATTTTTGTTGAAATGACAGTGACCCAGGTCATTATTGGATTCAATGGTCCTCTCTTGAAAAGTTATCTCTACACATGGCATGGTTGTCTTCCACAAGTTAAAAATGTCCATTGTTGTGTCACAGCCTGTGCCCACAGCAGAATCCTCCTGATGGCCAGTTAGACCCAGTTCTTAGAAGATTAAGAAAATTTCTATAAAGTCTGGATAAACCAAAAAAGTTAAACTTGTTGCTATTACGGCTTTGAAATTCATGCCTTCCAGACTGGCAGGAGAAATGTTTTGTTTGCTGTCCATCTTCTTCCATTTTGTAACGCCTCGTTCATTAAAGAGTCAGTGGGAATAGGTTGTGCTGTACTTAAGAGGAAAAATAAGTAATTAATGGAAAGGTGATGTTCCTTTCGTGCTCAAATTAGCTTAATTAGTTTCAACAATTTCTCTGCGGTGATGGGTTTTAGGATTTATTTTCTTTAAAGATTAGCACAGAACTCTGACGATTTTCATGAGTCTCTGTGAAAAAAAAAATGTAAATAATCTCCTATAATTACGAAGAACTTAGACAAGTGGTAGAAAGATGGAAACTATTTGAAACGTTAAGGGGAAAAAAGTTCTGTAACCCATAGAAGACACATTCACAATGATTTATTAACACAATATTCTAGTACAGAAATTTGGTGGAGAAACCACCCAACATGTGGACAAGTTGTTTAAAATACACTGAAATGTAAAAGTCTTATATTTTACAAGCATTAGGTAAGTGGATGTCTGTTTACTAGGCAGAATACTGGTCTGAATAAGTCTTGGTTTTATACAGAGAACCAGTCACTTAAGGTTAATTTTCAGAATAAGATGTTGTCTGTGTGTACATGAGGAATAACACTACTTCCGGCCATTTTACGACTTGTATCCTATATCATTCACTAGTTTCACCATCCGCACGCTCTATTTCCAATTATCATTTCTCTCTGCGTTGGTGGCAGGAGATTAGCAGCTATGATATTTACATTGCAGACAAGGATATGAGGGATTCCTGCTCTCTTTTCTCTATGTAGCACGTTCAGAAGCAGCAGCAGCATGAAGGACATTATACAGCAGTGATGGGCAGTGTATCTGTGAATCCAGCTTTAGGACAAATTAGAAAGCAGCAGCCCAATTTGTCTGCTTGTCCTTTCCCTTTGTTTCTCCCTTCTCTTCCTCCTCCATACTCTACTGACTTCAATAGGGAGCTGTATCTTGATCTCTAAATTTGTTTTTTAATGGAAAAAAATTGAGTTTAAGAGGTAGAAGGGAAGAGGAGAAGTTGCTACTTTTTGTGCAAAAAAAGCACATTTCCCTAATAAGACATATTGCAGTTTCCTTTATCTGTTGCTATTAATGATTTATACACACTTGATTATACAAACTTATTCAGGTCATCTATAATGATGGATAACTGGGCCTTTAACCGCTTCCCAACATTGGACAGAGTGGTATGTTCAATTTCAGCTCCTCATGTACGGAGTGGGCTCAGGAGGCGAGCCCTTAAAGGGAATCTGTCACCTCGATTTTACGTTCTGAGCTGCGGCCACCTCCTTTTGGTGCTTATCTACCGCATTACAGAATGCTGTAGATAAGCCCCCGATCTAACCTGAAAGAGAAGAAAAATAAGTTTTATTATACTCACCCGGGGGGCGGTTCGGTCCGATGGGTGTCGCAAGTCCGGGTCCGTCGCCTCCCATCTTCATGCGACGCCGTCCTCCTGCTTCTTCATCACTCCGGGGCCACAGCGCTTCTGCGCAGGCGTACATTATCTGCCCTGTTGAGGGTAGAGCAAAGTACTGCAGTACGCAGGTGCCGGGAAAGGTCAGAGAGGTCCGGGGCCTGCGTACTGCATTCTGTAATGCTGTAGATAAGCCCTGAAAGGAGGTGGCCGCAGCTCAGAACGTAAAATCGAGGTGACAGATTCCCTTTAACATATATGCCGGAATATGCCAGCTAGGCTGCACAACCAGCATTAGCCTCTAACAGAAGCTATTAACTCTATAAATGCCAGGCGGCATGACGAGGGGCCATATTTCATCTGAGTAAGCCGATTGGTCAAGTGAGAACTGAACAGCCAAGGGAACCACTGCAGTGGAGTAGCGGTAGGGCTTGCCAAGTTTATAAAATTGATACCAGTGTGAATTGATTATGAAGTATTACTTACAAAGAAGATGTGCTTTCTGGATATGGTTAAAAATGAAAATGTTAACAGTTACTTTGACTGAAGTAGAGCATTCCAGAACTCAGGCGCAGCACAAGGAATATGAATGGGGACTTTTGCAAACGAAACATTGCTAGACCAAAAAAAGATGATGGTCTGTAGGAGGGTGCAGAATCTTTCGAAATCCTGAGCCTCATGATTTTGCTTGCAATATTTTAATGCTTGTATAAGAATGATTGTCGCCAAGAAGGGAAGACAAACACTTGCAATATACACAGTACTGTATCTATCTATCTATCTATCTATCTGTCTATTTACTATCTATCTTACTATATTGCTATCTTCTCATCTATATCTAACACTGAGGTCACAATTGAGATTTGACAGTTCCTAGATTTTATCAACCTCTGCAAGCAGACAAATGTTACAGACAACTCTTGAGGATCTTACCTTTAGTAAACCATCTCTGTTTATCTCGAGTTTTTTTTTTCACTTAATTTTCGAGTTGCACTTGTCTGTCTATCCTAAGGTGGTGAGAACTTGTGCTTCAGCCTTAATTATAAAGGAGAGGTGGTGTAGAATAGAGAAATCGCTTTTGAAAAAGTCAATTGTCATGCTGCTTTGACTTGCTAGAAAAATGTTTATCAAAATCAGCAAATTGAAAAAAAGCTTTTTTTTTTTTCTTTGGCGTTAATCTGGAAATGCACTTTTTACAATGTGTTGATTAGGTCCTTGAGAAACTAATGATACTATGAATCCTGGAGACTACCTGCAAGTTCATGATAATTGCAGTTTGCAGGAAAGAGATCTTTTTGTGCAGTCTTTGGGACAAAAATCAAATTGGTTTAATTACCCTGCCATCTCTGACTGGTTATGGGTGAAGGTGATTTCGGCTTTACCATGACAGAAATGGATTTAGAGCTGAAGGGAAATATATTGTCAGAAAATGCTCTTCAGGTTACATCTGTTTTTTTTTATGTTAAATACATTTTTTTAAATATAATGTTGGTGATGTTGTTCTCATTTTTCATTTAAATACGTAAGTTATAAAAATTAATCCAGCAGTTTTTACACTAGATACTGAGCCCTCCATAATATACTTTCTGCTCTTTAGAGATTCCTGCTCCATAGTGTTCTCATGACCATCAGAAGCAGAATTACAATGAAGTTTTACACATCTGTTATAGCGTTAGAGGGAAATAAAACAGATTATTCATTAGGAATGGGTAATGGTCACTGCTCACTTCCTCATCCTCCCTGTACCGTGACCTCTGCACAGGTAAAGGAGCATGCTCACGACACTATCGCACAGAAGACATTGATTCATTTCCAGTGTGCAGTTCCCTTTGATCCATATGGCTACTCCTACATCAAATCTCTGCTGTTAACATAACAGAGAAGTAACTTGACTGCCCCCCTTCATCATGTACAAATGTACAAGTCTACAATTGAATTAAAAACATATTAGAAAAAACTAGAATACGTTTCCGTGACTCAAATTAAAATTGATTAGCAAAACGTGGACTTTGTAAGTTCTTTTACCACTTGTTTCTTTTATTTCAGGTATGTTTGATAATTGCTCACACGTGGTCAGTGACCGTGGCTGGTCTGTTGGGATTCGCCCAGCTGTAGTAGATGCAAAGAGAGATGCACGCTTCTACTTCTCACTCCGAACTGACCGTTCTCAGACAGCTACGGTTTTGATGTCTCCACATCCCTACAAGCCTGGTACCTGGACTCATCTGGCTGCCATTTATGATGGACAACAAATTTTGCTCTACATCGATGGAGCTGAGGTTTCTAGGGCCAAAGGTCTCTTGGGTCCCCTGCATAGTCACTTTATTTCATTATGTAGATCCCTTATGCTTGGAGGAGACAACTCAGAAACGGGTCACTACTATCGGGGACACCTTTTCTCCTTACGCCTGTGGTCAGAGGTTAGAACTCAACATGAGCTGAGATCAGAAGCCCTGAGAAGAACTTCTGAAACTTCACCACTAATGCAAAGTCATTCCATACTGTCTAGTAATATATGGAATCTATATAAAGATGGAGTCTATCCAGAAGTTATACTAGGGCTTGTACCAGAAAAGGAAATGATCTCCACTATTTCACTCCCTCTGTGTGGTCGAACATTCTGTGATTTGCCTGAGGTGACTAACGGGTATAGCAGATCGGGAGTAAAATGGGAAAAAGTGGTCCATTATCGGGTGGTAAATGTGTTGGAAGATGATGGATCCAGACCATTGGTAAGCACTGAACAGATTGAGAGACAGCATGAAACCTTGGCCAATGCTTACAGTCCACATGGCATCCATTGGCAACTCAATGTAGTACAGATTCATAATTCCAGCTTACGGAATCGAGTAGTGTTGTCTGGATGTGAGCCAGGCAGAGTTGGCAATTATCAGTGTGACCTTGAGTGTAAACATCCCCTTACTGGCTATGACGGTGGAGACTGTGGTTTCTTCAGGCCTTGTAGTTCCAGTAAGAAGGGTGATGGGGTATGCCACCTTGAATGCAACACAGCAAGGGATGACTATGATGAAGGAGACTGTTGTCCAAACAAAGAATCTGGAAATAGTACAAAGACATGCTTTGATCCTGATGCAAGGGGAAGGTAAGGAATTGATAGTTTTATGTTCATAGATTTTTTTCCAAAAATTGTTAAGGATGCAAAAATGTAAGATAAAGACAACGTGAAGAGTTACAAATGTGAAAAACTTTACCTTATTATCTAAAGGGAATCTGTCAAGTCAGAAATTTGCTTCAAAGTAAGCACAGGTTTTTGTAGAGGACTTTGCGCTAAGAAAAGCCATATCTTTAGTTTAAAGATCTATGAAGAAATTTTTTTGTCTAAATGAGGTGCTTAAAATACTACAGTGTGTGTGGCTGTGCAATCTAGGGCACCTTATCTGTACTTGAGCCTTTTTCTGGGTGCTAGTTGGCTCCCTGTTCTGCTCATGCACCAGTTTTTTAATTATTTATTTGGATAGCAGGCGCTGGTTGATGAAAACTCCCATCAGCTCTCGCTGCAACCCTCAGCTGTCAGCATTAGCAAGGTTGGTTATCAAAAATATAGGGGTCTCCACGCTGTGATTTTAATTATTTATATAAATAATTTAACAAAGCAGCATGGGGTCCTCTCCATTTTTGACAACCAGCCAAGCTAAAGCTGATAGCTGAGGGAGTTTATTCTCAGGCTGATAAAAGGCCATGGATATTGGCACTCTCAGCCTAAAAATAGCAGCCTGCAGCCGCCCAGAAAAGGCGCATGCATTAGATGAGCCAATTCTGGAGCTTTGCCTGGTACTTCCCACTTGCCCTGTGAGGTTGATGTCACCTTTGTATTGTTCGGTGACATCAAGCCCACGGCTTAGTAATGGAGAGGCATCTATAAGACACCTATCCATTACTAATCCTATAGTTATATTGTAAATAAATACATAGCAAGTATAAAGTCTTTTATTTTAAATAAAAAAACACACTTTTGTTTTTTTTATTTAAAATTATCAAACACAGTTATACTCACCTTCATTCCATTGAATTCCTCATCTCCTGTAATAAAACAAAAATTAAAAAACAACGATATCCTTCACCTGTTTGATGCTCTGTTCCATGCCGTAATCCATGTCTGGGGATAATCAGGTTTCAACCTGGATGGTGAAAACGGCCGACTATCGTGAAAAGTCAAAGGTCCGACTGAAACACCAAACCTAATGCAAGTCAATGGGGAAGAAAAGTCGGCAGGGAGTGGAGGACAGTAAACACACCTACATGCCGGACCGCTTTTTTAAAGTGCACAAAATCTCTCTCTCTCTCCCTGGACGCTGCACATGTCATCTCGTTGCCCACAGTGTACATCCTTGCTTAGTGGCTGAAAAAAGTCACCTGCAAGCATTCTGGGAAATCCGACATTGGTGCTCGTTTTGCCGACAGCATGGCCCACTTCACGCTCTGGTCGGGTTTCGGTCGGTGAAACCCGACTTTGCCGTAAGTCGGCGACTTATGAATCAGGCCGACCTGTTTCGCTCAACTCTACTGATGAATGAGCTGCTGTGAGCGCAGCCTCAGTGACTAGCGGTGACATCATCGAGGCTAATGCCAGTCACTGAGGTTGCATTCCCAGCCAGGCCCTGGACTGTGGTGACCTCTGGTGAGATCACCGTTAACACAGTGAGAAAAAGTCTCACGATGCAGCAGTGAGTTCACCACAGTTCATGGGGAGAAATTTCTCATGGTGAAATGTCTGAGCTCAGCGTTCTACCTTGAGACTTTTTATAGTTGAACTAGCGAGGATCTCATGACAGCATAGGAAACACTGGATGTTCGGCCCCCCATTAAAGTGGATGGGGTACAGGTTCAGGTCTAGGTACTGTTCTGGTACCTAAACTTTTTTTAACTGTTCGGCAGAACCTGCCGAACCCGAGCATCCAGAGGTCTGCCCATCTCTATCCAGGACTTTAAATTTGATTAAGGCTAGCCAGGGCCCTTGGCACTTTAGAGTACGTGGGCCCTCTGCATTGAAAGTATCACTTGACATGTCACACTATGTTTTTGGGAGGTCATGTGATAGGTTACATAATGAACACACAGGTGGTCTCATGTACATCTGCAGATGTAATGAGGCAGAAAGAGCAGCATGCTTATTTTTTTGCATTATGTACAGCCTCTATACATAACAATAGAGGATACTATGTAATAAGGGATGACTTTATAAGTAACAAAAGAGGACACAATAAAATACAGGGCGGCAATATACATAACGAGCGGGAATGCTATGTAAGGGACAGCGCTATATATAACAAGAAGGAATGTTATGGAATAAGGGACAATGCTGTACAAAACAAGAGGAAACCCTAAATAATAAGGGATGGCACTATACAAAACAAGAAAGGATGCTAAATACTAAGTGACAGTGCTATACTGTTATGAAACTGGAGTAGCACTACTGGAAATCAGTGACCAAAGGAGCACGAACAGGAGCAGATGTTCTTGGAGATTGCAAAGGGTTATAGGAAACAATCTGGAGATAAGTGAGAACAGTCTCGGTAAGAAAGTTCAGGAGCTGGAGACTTGAACTAGATTAACAGCTAGACCCAATACCCAAGCAATGAGTGAGAGATCATGTGGCTTTAAGTAGGCCCAAACATGAAACAAGATGGATCCCACAGATTCAGTATCTGCCATCCTAGCAAAGGTCAACTGCAGAACAAACAGACTCCAGTGGTAAGAAGTGATATTGCAGCTCAATTATTAAGGTGAACAATAGCAGCCACTAGTGGCCAACCTGTAGAAGGACAGCAGGCATCTTGACATACACATAGTAATAGACTATGCTATATAATAAAGGACAGAACAATACATAACAAGAGAAAACCCTATATACTAAGGGACAGCACTATACATAAGAGTAAACCCTATAAATTAAGGAATGGCATTATACATAGTAAGGGAGGGTTTTATTACAACCAAGACTATCAGTACCATCTCTGAGCAAGTAAAGCTGCATTTACAGTGAAAGATAATCATGAAACAAGTGTTTTTGAGCAAAACGCTCGCTCGTCGGGTGAAAAGATCTTTTGCGCAGCACAAAATATCATCGTTCTCGGCAGCACATCATCCTATGTAGGCAGGATTAACACTAGCAAGAACCATGGCAGCCTATGCACACTGAGAAATCTATTACAGATCTATTACAGGAATTGAGGGTAAACTGATTAAATTTGCTGATGACACAAAGCTAGGAGGGATAGCTAATACTAGAGAAGAGAGAGAGAGGATTCAAAAAGATTTAAATAAACTGGAGAAGTGGGCAGCAACTAACAGAATGGTTTTTAACAGGGAGAAATGCAAAGTACTACATCTGGGCAATAAAAATGAAAAAAGCATATATAGAATGGGAGGAATAGGGCTAAGTGACAGCACATGTGAAAAAGACTTGGGTATACTAATAGATCACAGACTGAATATGAGTCAACAGTGTGATGCAGCAGCAAAAAAGGCAAATGCAATTCTAGGATGTATTAACAGAAGCATGCAGTCTAGATCACGTGAAGTCATTATTGCCCTCTACTCCTCTTTGGTCAGACCTCATCTGGAATATTGTGTCCAGTTTCGGGCGCCACATTTTAAAAAAGACATCAACAAACTGGAGCAAGTTCAGAAAAGAGCGACCAGAATGGTGACCGGTCTGCAAACCCTGTCTTATGAGGAAAGGTTGCAGGATTTGGGAATGTTTAGTTTGCAAAAGAGAAGACTGAGAGGAGACTTAATAACTGTCTACAAATATCTAAAGGGCTGTCACATTGTAGAAGGATCAACTTTATTCTCATTTGCACAAGGAAAGACTAGAAACAATGGGATGAAACTGAATGGGAGGAGACACAGATTAGATATTAGAAAAAACTTTTTGACAGTTAGAGTGATCAATGAGTGGAACAGGCTGCCACGAGAAGTGGTGAGTTCTCCTTCAATGGAAGTCTTCAAACAGAGGCTGGACAGACATCTGACTGGGATGATTTAGCGAATCCTGCTTTGAGCAGGGGGTTGGACCAGATGGCCCAGGAGGTCCCTTCCAACTCTACGATTCTATGATTCTATGATTCTGTCTGTGTGCATCCTTTGCTGAGGTCGTCTGTATACACAGGCCGCCACTAATAGGCTGTAGAGGCACCTGATAATCTGGGCACCTAGAAATAAATCATAGAATTAAAAATTCCTCCATTCTTGAGAATTTTCACTAAAAGGTAAATGATAAAGTCAGTGCTTCTGTTTACTAGCACTTTAGAATTGTACCCATTTTAAAAAGATGGAACACCCCTTTAAGGATTTTCAACAGGAGTCAAGTTTTATATGCTGGACTAAATCTGGACTAAAAAAAAAATGTGCACCAAGAACCTTACAGTTATAATGATGGTAATTATAGCAGTAATGCAATTTTTAATCATCTGTCTCTACAATGCCTGTGTATATCTCAGCACGCACAGAGGGCTTCTGTGCCTTTTGTGTTGCTGATTTCTCATCCCTGCATGTCTTTCTCTATCCGATATCGAGTGTACGTTCGGCAGAAAGGCGCCTTCCCGATACGTTGCATTAGTAACACAGCCCGTCCATTGTTCCTGCCATACAAATAAAGATAAACATATACCCATAAAAGAGATATAAACAAACAATTTTCATATTTGGCCCCTTATTACCATTTAGGACTTATAGTGATTCTACTACACATGGGTGCTTTTTTCTATTGTCCTGAGTGTTGATTGCTGCCAAATGTTGAGAGATTTTTTTCACTCTTTGTCCGTACACTGCTATGGGATATTTTTGATGGCTTTCTTATTACCTTAATGATGTGGTGTTTTTTTGCACATTGTTGTCCCTGTTTTGTACATGTTTTTTAATGTTATTTTTTTACATGTATCTCAATAAAATATTGTAATTTTATTAATAGACATATAGCTTCTTCTGTTATTAGGATCGGTTTTGAATATTGAAGCTGCCTCTAGGCACTTACCTTTTTAGGATTGTTTTATATTACGTATACAAGTATCATGGGGCACTTTCTATATCATGTGTGGCACCTGATATTCTTTTATTAAGGGCTCGTGGACACGACCGATTGTCACGCACAAGGGCTATGCATGATTTTGACAGATTGCACTTGTACCTCTGATAGTCTATGAAGCTATGGACATTTCCGATTTTTTGTTTTGTCCACATTCCAAGCGGTCCGAAGACAAAAATTGACAATACAAGTCTATGTGTCTGTGAAAAACATTGGACTGCACCCATATGATATCCAAGTGTGGTCCGATTTTCACAGAGTGACAGGATGGAGAGGGTGGACAAACTTTATTTTTTCCTCTCCACCTCTGTGAAAAACTGATGCCACTCGGATCAAACTCTGTAGCCATGTTCACACGTTCAGTATTTGGTCAGTATTTTACATCAGTATTTGTAACCAAAACCAGGAGTGGGACAATCAGAGAAAAAGTAAAATAGATACGTGTAACCATGTCTGTATTTTTTTACCCACTCCTGGTTTTGGCTTACAAATACTGATGTAAAATACTGATCAAATACTGACCTTGTGACCGTGACCTAAAAGTTCCCTTTCTGGTTTTGTATTAGAAATACTGATGTCAAATATTGACCAATTACTGAACATGTGAACGTGGCCTTAATGCCGGGGCCACACTTGTGAGAAATTTGCAGGAGTCTTGTGTCTCAATACCCGGCACTGCCACCGGCACTCGGACCGCAGCGCTCAGCAGCATAGAAATACATACAACCACATACTCTGGTCCCGAATGCCGGCGGCAGTGCCAGGTATTGATGTGCGAGACTCATGCGAGTTTCTCACAAGTGTGACCCCGGCCTTAGATGAATATACTGTTTGGGTTTTTTGGTGATGGGGCGTGGGTGGATCAGTCTGACCCTGAATTGATGGTCCTGATACACGTAAGGGATATGGAGACACACCTATGACTATTTGAATCTTTGGAAGTAATTGGAAATTAGATGAATCTGAACAGTTAATTTCGTTTCTTCATCTTTTACATTTGCACAATCTGCTGAAAAAGAACCTCCAATATTTTATGGATATAATTAAAAAATAAAACTCTTTCCTACAGACGTGAATTAATAATATTCTAGCGATAGAGCAGAGGCAGAATCCTTGTAACTAAAGTACTCAGAGCTGAATTGATTTAAAGAACAGCTATGCTAATAAGTCATGTTTCTTTTGTTTAAAAATGTTATTTGAAATCTCAACCAAGTGTTATAAGTCTTGTCCAAAATCCTTGGTAATGTCACAAATATCCATCTGGTGCTCAGTTTGCCAGGCTGGCAAAGGTGGCTCCGTTGAGTCTACTCTTCGGTCCATAGGGTTGTGGTAGGATTAGGGTTTGGGTTTAGTCCCAGTGCTCTTTTTTGTAATTCCCTGGAAGGAGAAATAACCAGCATCCAAAGGAATTTTTGTAAAAGAAAAAAAAGGAGTAATGAAAATCTGACCATATTCTAATACCGCTACAGTTCATCTGAACCTCAAATCCACAGCAGACCTCCTGGAGCCACCTCACCTGGCAGAGTCCATTACATATGACCAAACAATACAAAATCCTAGGCTTTAAAAGAAATGAGATGCCCCCAAATAAACATTAGGCAAAAAAAATTCCTTGTAATTGTAATGTGTGATATATTATTATTTTGTAATAGAAATATGGATGCACATCTAACATTATGTAACACAATGGAGGAATGTGCTGTTGTAATGTTCTACAAGTTGAATTCTGTTCAAAAGAAAAAAAAATAAAATCTAGAACATCTGCTTTTGTATCCAGTGAAGTTTTTCTAGAAGAGAACTTCTGAAATTCAAAAATGAAAAATAACTTCTTGGTGGGAATTTTAGCCGTTTTCTAGGGTTCTATTCAATGGATATTAGCACCTTTTGTGGGTGTCTTTTTTTTTCTTTTAAGCTATTTTCTATGGTCATTTTGACAAATTGTGATACACTCATTGGGTTGTCATGCCGTAGCACCATCCCCATGACCAGCGTTGGTCTTTGCTTTGAAGCAACTGTCCACCATTAAACTTTATGGCATAGTTTACCCATAGTAACTTCCGTTACTATATAAACACTTTGCAATAAAGAGTTATTCCCAAAATATATATATATAGGGGGTAACTTACTAATCACGAATTTCGAGCACTGGGGCCAAATGTAATCTACAGAACAGGGCTCTTGAACATAGGAAACAAGCTCTGCATTGCCCCTTCTTGAATGGAGAGGAGCTGTGCATACTCCATAGACAAGTGGAGCAGATGTCAAGCATGCACATCTCGAATATATTCAAGACGTCATTCTGCAATGTCTGCAATGTCATGTTCTCAAATGGTCCATTACAGGAGGATGGGCCTGCAGTTACTTCCCCTCAGCTTTTATCACCACTAATTAAAAAACTACATCATAAAAGGGTGACTCTGCAGTCACTTACCACAGCTTTTGTCATCACCATCCCCTGATGATGTTCAGGTTCAGGGGGAGTGATGGAGAATTGATCGCTGCTTCAGTAGTCACCACCACACTTTTTCTGGGCCCCCTACTTGCATCTTCAGAGGCCACCACTATACTTTTACTGTGCTTCCATCTTTAGTGGCTGACACCACACTTCTGTCCTCGTGGCATGCAGTCTTCAATCACTGCCGCCACAGTCCCTACTTCTGAGACCACAGTCTCTTTCCCTGAAATGAGATGTTATCAGAGGACAGTGATAGAAGCAGGATGAGTAACAACTGTGCCGCTCTACAGCTTTTGTCACTGCCCTGAAACTAATGGTCATCAGGGGGCATTGATACCAGCACCACCCCCCAATGATGATTTGTTTGAGGGTGATGATAAAAGCTGTGAGGCAGTGCTGCCGTCACTCATCCTGCTTCTTTCACCATCCCCTGATGACATCTCATTTCAGGGAAAGAGGCAGTTGTGTCACAAATAGGGACTTTAGTGGCTGCGTAAGGGATGGTAGGAAGACAATAGAGTGGTGGTGGCAACTAAGCATGTGGATAGAAAAAAATGTTGGGCCAACCATTGACACTGCGGTTACTTTTCCATCACTCCTGCTGTGAACTCATTTTCTGCTCCACCAGTTGAGAGTTCTCTTTCCGTTCTCCCTCTGGTGGTGACAGGAGGTAGTGAGGTTGGTTTAATTGGTAGTGATCTGCCACCTGATGATGAAGATAATGATTGGATCTCTGGAGTATCAGACTGGATATAAGACAGCCGATGCCCTATCCTGGTGCTGGTGATTCAGTCTGATTCTCAGGTCTTGGACTTCAGCTCTGTTCCAGTCTTCTCAAGCTAAGTTTTTTTGCTAATGTTCACACTTGCTTTTGTTTGTCTATTTAGTTTTTTGTGTGGTCAGCCAGCCCCGGCTGGGGCTGTGCTGAATTTCCACTCTTATTTATCTGTATTTGCCAATTTGCCTTTTTGGTCCCTTATTAGATTGGCCTCTTTTTGCTCTGTCTCAGAATATTTCAGAATGCTAATATAGAGGGAGAAGTCTAGTTACTTCAGGGTTAATTTTGCTATCAGAAGTGTTGGACATTATTTTTGTAGGGTTTTTGGCAGATTGCAAACAGTGTCTTTCCTTTCCTGTCCTTTCTAGTTAGTTTGGCCCCATCGTTTGCTCAGCCTATTTTCCTGCCTGTGTTTGTGTTTTCATCTTGTCTCACCGTCAATACATGTGTGGGGGCTGTCTTTCCTTTGGGGTCTGCTCTGGGGCAGTTAGTTTTCCCCTTTTCTTGCTTTAGGCTTATGTAGTCCTCCGGTTGTGACGAGGCGTCTAAATTCATCATAGGTAAGCTCCACGACTGCTGCTAGTTGTGTGGTTAAGATCAGGGATCTGCAATCTGCATAGTTACCAACCTCTCTGGTTTTCTGAGACTTAGCTTGTGTTGTTTTTTCTCCTTGGTGACCCATTCATAACACACTCCCCCTTGAACCTGGAAATCATTAAGGGACGGTGGTGACAAAAGCTGTAGTAAGTGACAGCAGCGCCGCCCCTGATGATGTCCTGTTCCAGTAGATTAGATTATTGCAGAGCAATAATTGCAGGACCACACTCCTGTGATGTCCTATTTGAGATTGCCCTCAAGCAAAACATCACATTATGTAAAGAAAAAAACACACATGGGGAATCATTGTGTAGTTAGAATGATAGGGAATTTTATAATAAAGCTGCTTACAAAACTGGTTAGGGCTTAAAGATAATGAATTAGGCTCACCTTAAGGCCCCGTCACACATACAGATGCACCAGCGATCCCGACAACGATACGACCTTGTCAGGATCGCTGGTGCATCGCTATATGATCGCTGGTGACCTGCCAAACAGGCAGCTTCACCAGCGATGAGCACCAGCGAGGACGTAGGTCTCTAAGGTAAGTATCGGGTTACTAAACGGCGCGTGTCACTTAGTTACCCGATATGTACCTTAGAAACCTGCGTGCTCGCGCCGGGAGCTGCCAGCACGCAGGTATCTAAGGTACACATCGGGTAACTAAGTGACATGTGTCGCTTAGTAACCCGATATTTACCTTAGAGGCCAGCTCCCAGCGCTTGCTTAGACCGCTGGGAGCATCGCTGATTGTTGGCTCCCGCTGCCACACGCAGCGATGTTCGCCGGCCAGCAGGAGAGCAACGATGAAAAAATGGCCCAGGCCGTTGCTGCACGATCAGCGATACCCGGCGGGGGGGAGGGCGGTCGCTGATCCCCGTCGCTGGCGAGATCGCTGTGTGTGACGGGGCCTTTACTCCGGAGGTCCTATTCATTAAAACTGGGGTGCAAAATGCCAGCCTTAATGAATCGGGCCCAATGTATTTACAAAATTGTGACACTTTTTTTGTAGATTATATCTATATGTAAACTGTAAGATTAAGTATATTAACCCTTTTCAACAAATGTTTACAGCTTCAACTTATAATTTTGGGTTGTCTACTTTCATAAAGCTGTCGGTGTGTAATATAGCCACCTGAATGGTAAAAGGAAGTCTTCAGGTTTCTCTCTTAAATGATATGAACACATTCTTGTGGGTTTTTTTGTTAGTTACTGTAAATGTCTTTTTGTGACCTTTTCTGTGTTGATGGATGACTATAAATTACACTGAAGTTGAATTGAAGTTTGATATGGGCAGAAATCATCAGAGAAGAGCTCAGAAAAATACAGATAAAAGAGTTACAAACTCTGGACAGAACAAGATCACTGATAGATTCTTGATTAACTCATTCTGTAGCCAGCAATGTGAAGGGAAAGAAAGAGCCTTTAGATGTCAATATATCAAAATTCGTAACGAAACCCATTTTCAAAAATGATTTTTAGCCCAAAAGATGTGTGATTGAGTAAATAAATAAATGTCCACAAAGGTGTCTATATCCTTGGAGTGAGTGATTCTAAATCTTATATTATATTGTCCAATTATTACTTTTAACTAAAATAACCAATTAATTATTAAGTCTTAAAAGTTGCTCCAGAGGTTGAGCTTCACATCAAACCGAGCCAATGATCCAGACAAGATTCTAAACCTAACTGGAAATGGCTTAATTCCATTTTTCTAGAAATGTTCTGCTCTTCTAGGGTTTCCAAAATCTGCAACCTGGGACGTAAATGAGCATTTTGATTAAATAAGCCTTTTTTTTTAATGTGTACTCAATGGTGAACAGACCTTCATTCCAGCATTCAGCCTCCTTTTCCCTGGATGGCTGTATCTGTCCTAATTGCATTGCTTTTTGCATCACTTCATTGCTTTTCTTTTGCTCTAATGCTTCCTTTTTAGCATATTTATTATTGAAAAATGACACCATATCGACTGTTCTGCTGGTTGACGTTGTTATCGTTATGGCTTGATTTCATTTGAGAGATTGTCACTAGATCTTGTGAAACAAATAAACAACTTTCCTAATTGCAGACTAAATAAAACTGCTCTTTAGAGACATGTTATGTCTAATGATAACGTGCTTCATCTTCTCTTTTGCATCCTAATAGGGCATATATGAGTGTAAAAGAGCTGAGAGATGCCTTGCAGTTGAACGGCACTTCGTTCCTGAATATTTTCTTTGCTGGTTCCGCAGGGGAGGAGCTAGCTGGAGCTGCAACGTGGCCATGGGACAAGGATGCCCTTGGTGTTCAAGGTAATTGGTAGTAATAATTTTCACAATTACAGTTGTGGCCAAAAGTATTGACACCCCTGCAATTCTGTCAGATAATACTCAGTTTCTTCCTGAAAATGATTGCAAACACAAATTCTTTGGTATTGTTATCTTCATTTAATTTATCTTAAATGAAAAAACATGAAAAGAATTGTCCTAAAGCCAAACTGGATATAATTCCAACATAAAAAAGAGGGTGGACAAAAGTATTGGCACTGTTTGAAAAATCATGTGATGCTTCTCTAATTTATGTAATTAACAGCACCTGTAACTTACCTTTTGTACCTAACAGGTGTTGGCAATAACTAAATCACACTTGCAGCCAGTTGACATGGATTAAAATTGACTCAACCTCTGTCCTGTGTCCTTGTGTGTACCACATTGAGATTGGAGAAAAGAAAGAAGACCAAAGAACTGTCTGAGGACTTGAGAAACCAAATTGTGAGGAAGCATGAGCAATATCAAGGCTTCAAGTCCATCTCCAAAGACCTGAATGTTCCTGTGTCTACCGTGCGCAGTGTCATCAAGAAGTTTAAAGCTCATGGCACTGTGGCTAACCTCCCTAGATGTGGACGGAAAAGAAAAATTGACAAGAGATTTCAACGCACGATTCAAAGAGGCATTCAAAGAAAAGAACACGGTCCCTACAGTCAAACATGGCGGAGGTTCCCTGATGTTTTGGGATTGCTTTGCTGCCTCTGGCACTGGACTGCTTGACCGTGTGCATGGCATTATGAAGTCAGAAGACTACCAACAAATTTTGCAGCATAATGTAGGGCCCAGTGTGAGAAAGCTGGGTCTCCCTCAGAGGTCATGAGTCTTCCAGCAGGACAATGACCCAAAACACACTTCAAAAAGCACTAGAAAATGGTTTGAGAGAAAGCACTGGAGACTTCTAAGGTGGCCAGCACTGAGTCCAGACCTGAATCCCATAGAACACCTGTGGAGAGATCTAAAAATGGCAGTTTGGAGATGGCTCCCTTCAAATATCAGGGACCTGGAGCAGTTTTCCAAAGAAGAATGGTCTAAAATTCCAGCAGAGCATTGTATGAAACTCATTGATGGTTACCGGAAGCGGTACATACTTTTGTCTGGCCCATTTTTGGAGTTTTGTGTGAAATTATCAATGTTTTGCTTTTTGCTTCATTCTCTTTTGTGTTTTTTCATTTAAGACAAATTAAATCAAGATAATTATACCAAAGAATTTGTGTTTGCAATCATTTTCAGGAAGAAACTGAGTATTATCTGTCAGAATTGCATGGATGTCAATACTTTTGGCCACCACTGTAGTTGAGACATCCAATCCACTATTGTATGCTTTTTTATTATCATTGCACAGAAAGAACACATCATCATTAAAGAAGTAGTCCGAAACTAAAATTTATTTTACTTGTAAACTAATCTTTTATAGCATACATTACTTAAAAAGTCCTTTTTGCTGCCTCACTATATATCTAACTGCTTTACTTTTTTCACTACTTCCACTTTGATGATGCTTCATTTGAGAATCCCAATGTATGCTGAGGTCATCATCAGGGGCAGAGGCTGCAGTCACTGCTTCTGTCTCTGCCCCCTCCCTGAAATGAAAAGTCATCAGTGACGTCTATTTCAGGGCCTGGGCTTGTCCCTGCCCTACTGAGCATGCGCCAATTGTGAAATCTGGCATATGCTCAGTGAGATCTTGTCACTGTGGAATATGCACAGTGACAATGCACTCGCTCGCCAGCTGAACAGTAAAGAGCCTTCAAGAGAGCTCATTGTCAGTGCTCTTTATAAGAAGAATACCCAGTGTGCAGGAGAAGCAAATACCAGTGCCACTCCCGCAAGTGACTTCACTTATCATCAGGGCTGGCAAGCGAGTGCACTGTTACTATGCATATTCTACTGCACATAAGTTAGAATTTACAACCATTGCATGCTCAGTAAAGAAGGGACTAGTCCAGCCTCTTAAACAGACATCAGTTCCTGTCTGTTGGGTTTTGGATTCTGGATTATCTTTTGCTCCTTTGTTTAAAGGGTTTTTCTCAAGTTATCACCTTATCGTCTATATACAGGATAGGTGATAACACTATGTTTGCTGAGGATGCTACTAATCCCAAAAATGTACTCCGATGCTGTATTGATTGTCTATGGAACTGCAGTAGAATTCTGAACACAGCGCTCAACTGTCTCTGGCAGTACCATACAAAGAAACTCTAGGAGAGAAGAAGTGCACATAGGGTCTTATCCGATAATTTCAGAATCTGTTAATCAGAAAACTGCTCACCTGGTGCCCCTTTAATAAGACATATAAACGTCAACTTCCTCAGATCCACGGGTCAGAAGTTGACCATATCAGGAATCATACAAAGGAATATTGTGGATATCATCTGCGCTGCTGAACAAATAGAAATCCGGACGTATTGATGAAAAGGAATGGTGGTTTTATTCAAAGCGTTTCGAAGTCTATGATATGTATATGGGATTTTCTGAGGAAGAAGTCACTTTTAGACTTCGAAACGCGTTGAATAAAACCACCATTCCTTTTCATCAATACGTCCGGGTTTCTATTTGTTCAGCATCGCGGATGATATCCACAGAATTCCTTTGCATGATTTCTGGCAGTAACATAGACAATTAATGGAATCCTTAAATGGTTATATTATGGACTGACCTGGGTTGGAGTAGTGATATTGCAACCACTATTGGCAGCAGCAGCGTAGTCAGGAAATAGCCAGGAACTGGTACACGGAGAAGCAATGTATTTGAAGTATCAGCAAGTTGCCTAGTCAGGAAATAGCCAGGGGTCGGTACACGGAGTTGAAGTACAATCTTGTAATGAAAGCAGCAGGTGAAAAGGAAGCTAGACTAAAGGCTGGGAGCTAAATAATCTTGCAAGGAAGGACGTGCAATGCCAGGTTTAAGTAGGTTGGAGACTATCAGGAACTCAGGGTGGAGACAATGAGGAACCACACAGGTACTAGAGCTGCTGCCTGGTGCACAAAAGCTGCTGGGCTTCGAGTCTTGATAGGTTATTCTTAGCTCTTCATCTTATCATCTGTCAACAGGATAGGTAAGAACTTTATGTTCGCTGGGGATCTCCACCAATTCCAAGAACGGGACTTTGATGCTCCATTGCTTGTCTATCTGACTTCTGGAGATAACCAAGTACAGAACTTGACTGTCTCTAACAATAACATAAAAAAATTAATGTGGTGGCACTGTGCATGTGATCAGCAAATTATTGGTGTGGTTGGTTAATAACTTGTTGAGCTGGGAATTACTTTTTAATGTAAGAAGTTGCAGGTACAATTGCTTCTCCATAGTTCATGGGGCACATTTACTACCCTGGGTATTGAGTTTAGGGTACTCCTATGAGTAATGTAGAAAGCTGTTTTGTATTTTTGTGTATTTTTTACTACTCCATGATTGATTTTCTGTGGCATGGTGTTTTTTATTATTAAATGCAATGACAGTTTAATCATAGAGTACGTTGGCTATTTTGGATCACACATAAAGCAGTCATTGTCCACAGTTACCAGTCAAATATATTTGCTTGCTTTAAATCATGGTTTTTGTCGGCTCCATCTCAGTGTATATATCAGTTTGCTAGTCTGGTGTGCAAATCCCAAGCCTTTCATCAGATGTTAATTTAGCCGGGCTCCTTCTTTTAAGTGCCAGACATATTAATTACATAGCAATTGCTTTATGCAACTTTGTTCCTTCTTATTTTAAATAAAAAGTAACAGAAACTTCTTGGCAGGCGAGATAACGGCCGAAACAAAACGCTGTTTCTTTAAGTAATGGGTAAACTTCATCCTATAATAAGTAATGGTTTTCTAAGTGTCCGTTGATTTATTTCTTTGTATTATTCAGTCTTCTTTTGGAAACGTCCCTATTTAAATTATAGACACGCTATTTAATTTCACACTCCTAAAAAAAAAAAAAAACACTGACTCTTCTGTAATTACAGCTGGAAGGGAAGTTACTGGAATATGACCAGATCAGTGGACAATGTAGAGCCAATTTAATTACATCAAGAGGGATGGATGCTCGAGACATTAAGCATTTCATTGTGGTTAAAAGTCGCTTTGTATTGCACTAAATGACCATCAGGATGTTTCAGGTTTAAAGCACATGAAGCTTCAATGTCATATGTAGTGTCCCTATCTATATTTATTAGGATACTGGTCAGTTCTAGCTCGCTCTGCAATTTGTGACCGCACTGTCAGGCAAAGAAGTTGCATGCAGTTTTTTCTTCTAGAACTTTGCTCATCTTTTGCTCTCATTTCAATTAGAAGGATCTTATTGTTTTTTTTCTTTTACTCTATTTTAGTCTTTGAGGATTATAACACGTAATTTCTCTGTTTTCGAAAACGTTTTGACCATAAACGTTTTTCGACTCTGTTGGCCTTTGATCTTTCCATGTTTAGTTTTCATATTGGTAAGATCATTAACCAGCTTGACAACCTGTGATTAGACAGGCACATCAGGGTACTAGTGGGTTCTCCAGACTCCGACCCTAAGGGGCTACAAAAGTACAGCAGAAGACTTGCCACTAGGCAAACCTTTAACATTACTAAGAGGTCTAGTACTGGTAACCTCGTCGTGACAATTGCATTAAGGGCTCATGCTCATGACTGTATTTTTGGTCCGAGTGCTATCCGATAAAACATCAGATCCCACTCAGACCAAAGGTATTCTATGGGACAATGCACGCGTCAGATTTTTTTCCCTTCATTCGAGTCTCTCCAAGAAAAATATGCAGCATGCATGTATGGAGAAACGGGATCAGTGGGTGTTCTCGTCCGCTGGCCCGACTGCCTTTAGCAAGCCGGCATGGACCAGGGCTCATATCACTGAATGCCCGCTTTATCTCCCGGTGGGCAATACACCACACAGACAACTGTGACGAAGTGTCAGCTTACGCTGAGTCGTTCTTCTTAGAAACAGTGCACCCTCTGGGCCGTGGCACCCACCCACCTAGGGCGAGCTGACCTAGTGAGAACCACCCCCTATACAGGGAGTGTCAGGGGCAAGACCAAGGGGGTGAGCCTCCACGGCTGCTGGACCAGACGGCCGGCTCAGGGAAACAAGACAAGGCAAGACAAGTCGTTAAATCAAAGGAACTTCATTAAGGAAGACTTCAGGTACAACAGGTGCAAAACGTGACCACACAGAACATAAGACAAGGTGCGTGCAAGGGCACACCGAGGTCCAAAACTCGAGGAACTCTTCAGGGTGCAACAGCAGCAAATGTGAACACACAGAGTTCATGAAACAGGGTGCGTGCAATGGCACGCCGAGGTCCAGGCATGGAACGTGCAGATGGTACACGGACATCGGACTCCGGACAACAGTCCACGATCAACCAGGGCATCAGGATCTGTAGCTCAGAGGGTGATCGGCAGGATCCGGACATCAGAAGTTAGCCAGGGTTCCATGCAAGGAAACAAGAGAGTTAGTGACATGGTGCGTGTCAACGGACACACCAGGATCAGGTTCACAGGACAGAGACCTGCGCATGCCGAGGGGCATGCCAGGAACGGGTCAGGTTCACAGGACGGTGGCCTGCGCATACCAAGGGTCATGCCAGGGACGGGTCAGAGTACGGTGGCATCGGAATCCAAATGCTGGCATCGACCGACAGGGTCCAGGTATCTGGCTATGGACATCAGCTCCGGACATCAGGTCGCAGTCATCTAGGTCCGGACCTCTGGCAGCGGTCGGCAGGTTATGGAATCCGGCAGGCAAACTAGGATACATAAAGGAGCAAAAGGAGACAAAGGCTTTGTGCAAGAGAAGCACGAAAAAGCACAGTGCGAGAAAAAGCACAGTGCGAGAACCAGCGTGCGTGCAAGAGAGCATGGAGACCACGGCTGGGAGCACCGGCAGGTGGTACCGACGATGGCAGTTGCAAGCGGGCATGACTAGAGGCGGTACCGCTGCGGGGCCACGCAGCCAGACCACTATAGCACTGGACGGGGCACGGCTGGGGAACACAGGTGAGCACGGCTAGAGGCGGCACGGCTGAGGCACACCAGGTAGGCATAGGCGACCAGGCACGTGCACGGAGGCACGGAGCCACAAGGCAGGGCTAGGCAAAGACACAGGACAGAGACGCGTACAACCAGTATGGCAAAGCCTAGTGCGAAAAGTGCAAGGGTGCACGAAACATCAGGGATGATACAAAGAACGAGGCAGAGACCTGCGCATGCAAAGAGCATACCAGGGACAGGGACAGTCGAGCAGCGGAGCGCAGGCCGAAGCCCAGAGCCAGGCCAAGGAAGGACCTTGGTACTAGACAGGGTACACAGGCGAGGCAGAGTCCTGCGTGTGCAGAAAGGCACGCCAGGGACAGGCGAGGCAGAGTCCTGCGCATGCAGAGAGGCACGCCAGGGACAGGCAAGGCAGAGTCCTGCACGTGCAGAGAGGCACGCCAGGGACAGGCGAGGCAGAGTCCTGCGCGTGCAGAGAGGCACGCCAGGGACAGGCGAGGCAGAGTCCTGCGCGTGCAGAGAGGCACACCAGGGACAGGGGAGGTAGAGTCCTGCGCGTGCAGAGAGACACGCCAGGGACAGGCGAGGCAGAGTCCTGCGCGTTCAGAGAGACACGCCAGGGACAGGCGAGGCAGAGTCCTGCGCGTGCAGAGAGACATGCCAGGGACAGGTGAGGCAGAGTCCTGCGCGTACAGATAGGCACGCCAGGGACGGGCGAAGCAGAGTCCTGCGCGTGCAGAGAGGCACGCCAGGGACGGGCGAAGCAGAGTCCTGCGCGTGCAGAGAGGCACGCCAGGGACAGAGACAGAGGCAGGGAACCTGAAGCCACAAAGCAGAGCGAGACAGGAAACAAGGAACAGAATCAGAGCAAACAAGGACTACAAGGCAAAGCAAAGCAGGGACAAAACATGGCACGAGAGACAACACAAGACATGGCACAAGACAAGAGACGGAATACGAGCACGGAGCATGTGCAGAGATGCACGACAGAGCAGAGTGCAAGGGCACAGAATAGAGGGAGCGCCCCACAGACCAAGCAGCCATGCAGGGACACCACACAATACTCAGGCCCTGAGCATAGGAAGGGGCGGCCTGATATAGAGCATAGCACCTCCTCTTCCAGGTCAGGACCAGGGGAGCACTTCCGGGTTCAGATCCACAGGATAGCAGAGCGCAGTCACATGATCAGAGTTCCAGGCATGACGAGACGACTGCAGATCCAGTGCTGAAACCTAGACAGGACACATGATCAGAGTTCTAGACATGACGAGATGATTGCAGAACCAGACAGTGCAGGATCTTTAGGAAACGTCACATGATCAGCGTTTCAGACATGACGAGATGATTGCAGAACCAGACAGTGCAGGATCCAGGCAGGGACACATGATCAGGGATTCTAGACATGACGAGAAGATCACAGAAGGCAGAGCAGAAACGCAGGCATCCTGCAGCTCAGACATGAGGTGAGTGTGCACACTGCTCTAGGGAACGAGCAGAATAGCAGACAAGATATGCGCATGCACATCGCTCCAGGAGTTCTTGAGACAAAACAGACATGGCGGACATGGCGGACATGGCGGACATGACAACAACACAGGGTTAAGGTAAATCAGTGTGGCAATACTTTATTGACCACAACACCCAATAGCAAACAGAACAATGCCAGCAGTTACCCCAAGATGGTGCACATTACAGGGTCTCAAACTTCCCTTCCGCTGACTCGCCGGGATAATGGTAGATGTTATGTCAGAGCTCCCAGGGTCACTACTCCACTTGTGATACGCATGCATGGAGGAGGTAAGGACAAGTGTAGGGAGATAACACACAGATCAGTTCTGTGTTCTTTCTCCCGGGTCCGAAGTACCCTGAGCTGAGATCCTGAAGAGTGACCCCAACCAGAAGAAAAGAAGTCTCTTTTATACCCGAGGCAGGTGATCTGTTTTTACATTTACCCAGTGTCCTTCAGTCCACCCTCACAGCCTTTCCCTAGCTACCTTAGAAGTCAACAAACTGGTTATAGAATACAATACACAATAAGCATATCAGCACACAATAAACACAGATAAACACCCACTATGTACAAGTCACTATTACAGACACAGTTTGTTAAATAGTATGAAAGTCTGTCTTCTTGACCCACCAGACATAAACACTTAAATCCATAAGCCAATATACAGATAAAAAGTCAATTCTTCTTGGTTTGCAAAAACATGGTTATCTGGGAAATTAAGATACTATCTGATTTCTTCAGAGCATGATTTGCCACCTCAAGTCAGATTGCACTCGGCCATGCAAGTCGATGGGTCTGTCCAAAAAATCAAACTGAAATCAGATAACATCTGAGTGCAGTCTGATTATGACAGACTGACAGAATTGAGAAGATGGAGACTTTTCTTTTTCCATCTTCTCCACATCTGAGAAAATGGGATCACAATGGGATCAAAGTCTGATCAAACTTCTGATCAGTCTGTTCAGAGTTTGATAAGCCTGTGAGTAGCATAATCAGATCGGATAGATGAGAGAAAATACAATTGTTTGACCCTAGCCTAAGGGTATTGTATTTGTTAGGAAGCAAATGAGCATTTATAGGCCGATTCATTAAGTCTGGTGTTGCACACACAGGTCTTAACGAAGGAGCCCGTTGGAGTAAAATGCACCTAATTCATTAGGAGGGGCGCCACACTTAATGAAACAGGCACCTCTTAAAACTGCCATGCGCCTTTGTGCATCTTGCCAGAAATGAGTACGAGTACATGAGTACATTTTTGTAATAAATTACTCCCCTAAATGAGTTACAGCCCACACCGCCCATAATCCATCTACTTTGATTAGACTAGGCTGGAGTGACATCATTATTGTTGCATGATGCAGAGATGATGTTGCGCCAAGTCTGACAAATAAAAAGTAGCGCCAAGAATCCTGGAAGGTAAGAGATTTGCAAGCCTCCCGTCCCTCAGCCAGAGATTACTGACCTGGCTGATGGACTGGACTTCCACTAACCAATCCGCCCATCTCCAGTCACTTGCCATAAAAAAAAAAAATCTGGGATATTCACCACTGCTCTAGCGAATCTGGCTTTGTTTTTTCTTTTATTCATGCACCTCTCTGTTCCAGAAATGTGGCCACCTCTTCTATGAATGGAAATCTAGACTTGTTAAACCAGTGGGCATGTTTCTCAACTCTTCTCTGTGGGCATTTTCTCTAAGGCCACTCACAACTGGATAAAATAACTAGATTTACATACAAGGAATAAAATACCATATTTCTGGAACATAAAGATGCGGGAACAAAAGAAAAACAGCACTAGATTCAGGAGAAAAGTGGCAAAATTCCACAAATGTACAATTTTCATGGTAAAGAAGTCTTGTTGTCTTATAAGATTAAACTATTTTTTTCTCCAGACCAACTTGTCTATTATATGGAACAGATTTTCATCATATTTTTTCATATTTTTCCATACGGTACACCCACGTTCCCATTTCTCCATACAGTCCTCCCACCTCTCCATAATGTCCCCCACTTCTTCATATGTTCCCCCAATCCTCCATATTGTCCCTCACACTCCCAATTTTCCATACTGTGCCCCCACTTCTCCATACAATCCCCCCACACTCCCACTTCTCCATATAGTTCTCACACACTCCCAATTCTCCATCCAGTTCCCCCATATTGTTCCCTACACTCCCACATCTCCATACTGTCCTCCCACATTTTCATATTGAACACCCACTTCTCTATATGGTCCTCCCACACTCCCTTTTCTCCATATGGCCCCCAACATCTCCATAATGTCCCCTACTTCTCCAAATGGTCCCCCCACTGCTCCATATTGTCCCCCGTGCTCCCTCCTCTCCATACTGTTCCAACTCTTCTCCATGTGGTCCAGCCACCCCCACACTGCTCCCTCTCATAATTTTCCCCACTGTCCCATAATATGCAAGAATGAAGTGACGGCTCAGTGATCACAGCAGAAAAGTGATGAGGTTAGCAGTCTGCAACCTCATCACTCCACCACTTGTTGGGTGGGGACATGATGGGTGCTCCCCAACCTCCCAGCACTGCACTGTTGCTCAGATGTATTCACATCTAAGAGATGAGAATACAAGTGAGCACTGGGAAATGGGAGCCCTGCATGCTGTGTACCCTTGCCTGAACTATATCAGTGCGCTGAGCTCTCCGATATAGTTAAGGGTACCATAGCTCTGGGTGGGTGACCAGTGGTGGGCCCCCTCTGAGCACGGGGCCTTGGGCGATGGACCTCCTGAGCATGTGGCCTTGGGCGAACGCACCCTCTGCCACCCAGTAGCTAAGCTACTGGTCTATGGAATTGGCTACCTTGAGTAGGGAAGTTTAGGACAATAAAATCAGATCTGACCACACAAAAGTAATAGATATAAATGCACAGGAACAAGCACATTTCAACATCAAGAAATCTAATTTGTTGAACGAAGGAGCAAATCTTGCTCTTCCATATATCTTGAAGAATGAATTGGTAATGTTTCATATAAAAATAAAATGAAAATTGCCTCATCAGAGACGAAGCGGATTTGAACTCTAGTGCCACCTATTGAAAGAAGCAATCCTAAAAGTCAATTTCAACCTTTTAGGATTTCTACTTCCAAATGGTAGCACTAGAGTTCAAATCCGCTTCGTCTCTGATGATGAAATTTGCATATTTAATTTCCCAGAGGAACATTGTATTGCTTATAAGTCTCCTTACACTGGCATGTCAGGCATGTCACTCTGCACAAAGAGAGAAGTTACCCCTTAGATCTCATATACCAATTAAAATTTTGTTTTTGCAGGGGGCATAGTCTTGAACCCATCTTATTATGGAATGCCAGGCCACAGCAATACAATGATCCATGAGGTGGGTCATGCCCTGGGACTTTACCATGTGTTTAAAGGAGTCAGTGAACGGGAATCCTGTGATGACCCTTGCAGTGAAATCGAACCTTCTATGGAAACTGGAGACCTGTGTGCAGACACAGCCCCCACTCCAAAAAACAAGCTTTGCCGAGATCCTGACCCAACAAATGACACCTGCGGGCCAATGCTTTACACTGGAACTCCTTATAATAACTACATGAGCTACACAGGTGAGACTGCAATTTTTATATTTATATCCATTTTTCTGTTTATATATATTTATTTCTGCTTGGTATGTTTTTTGTTTGAGGAGATTAGGTTGATAAATGAGCTTTTAGTCTTCTTTTATGGGTGAAAATCTGGCACCGAATGGTTCAAATAGAATGTATTCACACATTGTGGTTGTGACACATTTATGTTTGCTGCAATTTAATTGCAAAACTGTGGAAAAGATATAGCGTTTTATATATACTGCATATTGCCCAGGAAAGCTTGGAAAAGACACAGAATGGACACAAAACGCCCACTTTTGGGAGTGGCTTTAGTAATCCAGCCCATATTATGACCTGATTTGTGATAGCCAAGCCGTAGCACGTATACATCATAAAAGTGATCTACATATTTAGTCCTATTAGCCAGAACAGAAAGCCTTGTAAATAGCAGATTCCTTTACGAGGAGGAAGAAGTAAAATTGATAACGGGAATCCCAACCTACCATATACCATATAATAATGGTGTCTTCTTATATGGCACAGGAGTCTTTTAGTCCCCTCTGCACCAAGGTCCATTTGCAATTGCTACCTGTGCCTCCTCTATCGTTACACACCTGTTAAAAGTAATCTGCCACCTGTTTTTTGCCAGCTAATCTGAGAGCAGCGTAATGAAAAAACAGAGACTCTGATTCCAGCAGTGTGTCACTTACTAGGCTGCATGCTGTAGTTTTGATAAAAATCACAGTTTTATCAGCAGGAGATCATTACCAGCTAGTAAACTAAAGCCCCCGCTACACATAATGATGTCCCAGCGATCCCACCAACGATCCGACATGATGGGATCGCTGGGACATCGTTAGGCTGATCGCTGGTGAGCTGTCACATAGACAGCCCCAGCGATCAGGACCAGCGACGCTGGACGCTGGTTACTAATGTAAACATCGGGTATCCAGGAGCCGCGCTACTCCTGGATACCTTGGAAACCGGCGTACACGCTGGTTTCTAATGTAAACATCGGGTATCTAAGAGCCGCGCGGCTCCTGGATACCCGATGTTTACATTAGTAACCAGCGTCGCTGATCGCTGGTCTCTCGCTGCCATACGCAGCGATGCGTGCTAGGCAGCGGGAGACCAGCAACAGAAAAATGGCCCAGGCCGATGCTGCATGATCAGCGATAACCGGCAGGGGGCCGGTCGCTGATCCCCATCACACACAGCGATCTCGCCAGCGAGATCGCTGTGTGTGACGGGGCCTTAACTGCAAGCTTGTCCTGCATATTCATGAACTCTGTGTAACCCTAACCCCACCAATAATTGGCAGCTTTCTGCCTATGCATAGTGTACAATGGTGTAGGTAGGGTTATACAGAGCTCAGCATTCAGAGAACTGCTAGATCTGCGGCACCTAAAACAGTGATTTTATCAAAACTGCAACAAACAGCCCAGTAAGTGACACATTGCTGCAATTAGGGTCTCTGCCCCTATATTATGCTGTTATCAGATGAGAGAGCAAAAACCTAGTGACAGATTGGTAAAACCAATTTACTTGGTAAAACAATGTATTCTATGGTCACTCATTATAGTTTCATAATTTTTAAGGTATAAGGTAGACTTAAAGGGAATCTGTCACCTATTTTTTTGCATATAAGATGCGGCCACCGCCATCAGGGGCTTATATACAGCATTCTGTAATGCTGTAGATAAGCCCCCGATGTAACCTGAAAGATAAGAAAAACGAGTTATATTATACTCACCAAGGGGCGGTCCAGTCCGGGTTCGATGAATGTTGCGGTCCGGTGCCTCCCATCTTCTAGCGATGACGTCGTCTTCTTTGCTTCCCATCACGGCTCCGGCACAGGTGTACTGCTCTGCCCTGTTGAGGGCAGAGCAGAGTACTGCAGTGCACAGGCACTGGGAAAGGTCAGAGAGGTTCGGCGCCTACATACTGCAAGACTCTGCTCTGCCTTCGACAGGGCAGAGCAGTACGCCTGTGCCGGAGCAGCGATGGGAAGCAAAGAAGACAACATCATTGCTAGAAGATGGGAGGTGCCGGACCGCGACACTCATCGGACCCGGACCGGACCGCCCCCCCCGGTAAGTATAATATAACTCATTTTTCTTATCTTTCAGGTTACATCGGGGGCTTATCTACCGCATTACAGAATACTGTAGATAAGCCCCTGATGGCGGTGGCCGCATCTTACATGAGAAAAAATAGGTGACAGATTCCCTTTAAGTCCATCGAGTTTAAACTATAGCCTAAGATGTTGACCTAGAGGAAGTCAAAAACCCCATGGGGTAAACATTAATGGCTCCATATTTTGGAAAAAAACCTCCATACACATCAATCAGACTAATTCCCTGGATCAATGCCCCATCACCGAATCTAATGCCCATTCATATAAATTCCCCTGTAGGTGCCTGCAGCGCCCTCCCCACCCCTCCATCGTAGCCAATCTTAGCTGATCACCAATTGGGCCTTCATTTACAGATGTTAATGGAAAAAGCTATTTAAGCCCCCTTAGAAAGAAAAACATTTGCAAGTTTTAAATGGATCCATAGGCTAAAAAAAAAAAAAAATCAAAATGAATACGATGGTTAAAAAGAATAAAGCTGACACTTTTATATACCATATCATTGAACTATATGACACTTTCATAGATCCAGTGACACATTACACAATAAAAATGCTTTCATTACAGATTCCCATTAGTGATACACTACAAGCAATAATAGTTTTCATTACCTCTCTGAGCTATTTTAATTTGCCATGCTGTGTTATTTAGATATTACTGAATCCCGGCTTTCTGCAACCCTCGTTTCTATGCCCCCCTTTAGTCTTATTTTTTTTGGACAGAATGGCGTCCCTGCTGCGAAATACAATTGTATTTTGTATAGAAGTATTAAATCAGCGCTGTAGTTATATGATAGAGGTCTTCGATATAAAATATGTTAACATTATGGTCATGGCGTGAGAGCTATAAAAAAATAAAGCTGTGGAATATAGATTTTGGGAAGTTGCACAGGAAAAAAAAGAAAAAGCCTTGGGTTCCACATATGGCTCTCAGACCCCCAACTGTTCTGCCATGTCATATCATAATTCTTATCATCTACCTGCATGGTTGGTGGAAATGAACACACCATGGACATATTTCATGTGTAGACTGACCTAGTTAGTATGAGTAATTATGCTCTAAGTCTTTATGTTTTCCACATGCTTAAGTGCCGTTATTATTTAAAGGGAAGGTATCACCTATTTTTTTCCCCCCTAATTAAAACCAGATACTGGCGTATATTCTATTTAGTCTTGTAAAATTGTAATATCATGGGAAGAATGCTTAGTCCTTATTCTATGCCTTTGTGTCGAGCTGATACTATTGTGGGCCCATGTGAATCAGTATGACAAAATGCTCTTATTTCGTACAACCGATCAATGTGCCCATATCTACCGAGTTGGCAAAGTGACAATTGAGCAAGTTTTATCATATGGAAGCTAGTGCTGGATCTCACCGTGAGTGTGGCTGTACAGGGGAAACTGTGGGACTGGCTGAAGAGGAACGCGTGGTAAGTGGTGGCACGGAACGTTGACTTCCTGGCAAAATGATTCACGTAACAGTCTGAAGAAGATGGAAAAAGGAATTTTTCCACCAAAGTTGAAGAGTAGTGTTAGAGAAGAGAAGGGAAGATTAGTTCCCCAGAAGGTATGGATAGTTGAGGCCACATCAATAACTCCTAAGCGAAAAGGGCTAGTGAGTCATCAGAATGAAGATGGTATAAAGAGCAGGTTGGAGTTTCCTCACAGTGAGAAGTGGTTTAGTTTCAGCCCTGGAACTATGGTCAAAGAGCAGTGGTGGCTTAAAATAGGAGAGCCTAAGGCTGGTAAGAGACAGACATCCAAGAGAAGACGATTTGGAGACCTATGACAGGTAAGTGAATGCCCAATGGAGAGAAAAGGATTGAGTTGTGTGTAAAAAGACTTCCAAGAGTGAAGGGTGTGAGCGTGGGCCTTACAGAGCCCCTTGAAAATGCTGTGAAAGTATACAACAGAGTAGAGGTGATGGCGCAAGCCCTGATGCACCGCAGACCATGGAGCAGGAGAAAGCTGATGATGTGTTGTTCTGAAGTTCTCGGTCTGAATTGTTATCAAGTTTTGCACCTTCATATTGGAAGACCTTTTGCTATATGTTTTCTTCTGCTGTGTTGTGGATAAGCTCTATGGAGGGACAGGAGCTGAGCTGTGGCTATTACTTATTGTGAATGGTGGATGTTGTGATTATATGTATATATAATATATAAAGCTCAAGTGTGTGTATGTATGTATGTATGTGTGTATGTCCGGGATTGGCATCCGCACCGTCAGCTACAGCCACAAAATTTGGCACAGTCACACGTCAGGACCCCGAAAGTGTCCTAGGCTATGTTGTGAGGTGAAATTTTAACCCCGCGCGTTCCAATTCACCAAACAATTTTGCCCCTATCTACATAATGGGGAAAAAGTGTGTGTGCATCAAGCCCCGCCCCTCATTATGATGTCATAATGGTTGCCATGGCGATGCTGATGTCATCATAGGTTGCAAGCACCACCGCTCACTATGATGTCATAATGGTTGACTATGGGATGGAGGATGTGTGATGGGTATATGGGCACTGGACTATGGGATGGAGGATATGTATGACGGGTATATGGGCACGGGACTATGGGATGGAGGATGTGTGATGGGTATATGGGCACTGGACTATGGGATGAAGGATATGTCTGATGGGTATATGGGCACGGGACTATGGGATGGCGGATATGTATGATGGGTATATGGGCAAGGGACTATGGGATGGAGGATATGTATGATGGGTATATGGGCATAGGACTATGAGATGAAGGATGTGTGATGGGTATATGGGCACTCAACTATGGGATGGAGGATATGTATGATGGGTATATGGGCACGGGCCTATGGGATCATGGATATGTGTGATGGGTATATGGGCATGGGACTATGGGATGGAGGATGTGTGATGGGTATATGGGCACTCGACTATGGGATGGAGGATATGTATGATGGGTATATGGGCACGGACCTATGGGATCGTGGATATGTATGATGGGTATATGGGCATGGGACTATGGGATGGAGGATGTGTGATGGGTATATGGGCACTCGACCATGGGATGGAAGATATGTATGATGGGAATATGGGCACTCGACTATGGGATGGAAGATATGTATGATGGGTATATGAGCACGGGCCTATGGGATCATGGATATGTATGATGGGTATATGGGCATGGGACTATGGGATGGAGGATAATTATAATTTGCTATAACTAACCACAGTTAGTTACTATGCCCGGGCAGCGCCGGGCTCTTCAGCTAGTATATATATGTATATAAATATATATTTATATAGTGGGGGGAAATAATTATTTGAACCCTTGCTGATTTTGGAAGATTGCCCATTGGCAAAGACATGGACAGTCTAGAATTTTAAGGGTAGGTTAATTTTAACACAGAGAAATAGAATATCAAAAATAAAATCCAGAAAATCATATTGTAAATTATATAAATGTATTTGCATTTTACAGTGTGAAATAAGTACTTCATCCCTCTGGCAAACAAGACTTAATACTGGGTGGCAAAACCCTTGTTGGCAAGCACAGCAATCAGACGTTTTTTAGTTGATGATGATGTTTGCCCAGATGTCAGGAGGAATTTTGGTCCACTCCTCTTTGCAGATCATCTCTAAATCATTAACATTTTGAGGCTGTCACTTGGCAACTCGGAGCGTCAACTCTCTCCATAAGTTTTCTATGGGATTAAGGTCTGGAGACTGGCTAGGCCACTTCATGACCTTAATGTGCTTCTTTTTGAGCCACTCCTTTGTTGCCTTGGCTGTACATTTTGGTTCATTGTCTTGCTGGAAGACCCAGCCACGCCCCATTTTTAATGTCCTGGCAGAGGAGGGAAGGAGGTTGTCATTCAGGATTTTACGGTACATGGCTCCATCCATTCTCCCATTGATGTGGTGAAGTAGTCCTGTGCCCTTAGTAGAGAAACACCCACAATGCATAATGTTTCCACCTCCATGCTTGACAGTGGGGATGGTGTTCTTTGGGTCATAGGCAGCATTTCTCTTCCACCAAACACGGCGAGTTGAGTTAATGCCAAAGACCTCAATTTTTGCCTCATCTGACCACAGCACCTTCTCCCAATCACTCACAGAATAATTCAGGTGTTCATTGGCAAACATCAGATGGGCCTGCACATGTGCCTTCTTGAGCAGGGGGGACCTGACGGGCACTGCAGGATTTTAGACCTTTACGGTGTAATGTGTTACCAATGGTTTTCTTGGTGACTGTGGTCCCAGCTGCATTGAAATCATTAGCAAGTTCCCCCCATGTGGTTTTAGGCTGATCTCTCACCTTCCTCATGATCATGGATGCCCCACAAGGTGAGATTTTGCATGGTGCCCCAGATCGATGTCGATTGACAGTCATTTTGTATTTCTTCCATTTTCTTACTATTGCACCAACAGTTGTCTCAGTCTCACCCAGCGTCTTACTTATGGTTTTGCAGCCCATTCCAGATTTGTGCAGGTCTATGATCTTGTCCTTGATATCCTTATAAAGCTCTTTGGTCTTGCCCATGTTGTAGAAGATAGAGTATGACTGATTATTTGAGTCTGTGGACAGGAGTCTTTTATAAAGGTGACTATGTAAGACAGTTGTCTATAGTGCAGGTAACGAGTTGATTAGGAGCGTCTAAACTGGTCTGTAGAGCCAGAACGCTTAATGGTTGGTAGGGGATCAAATACTTATTTCTCAATGCAAAATTCAAATAAATCTATATAATTTATACAATGTATTTTTCTGGATTTTATTTTTGATACTCTATCTTTCAATGTTAAAATTAACCTACCCTAAAAATTTTTTTAGACTGTTCAAGTCTTTGTCAGTGGGCAAACTTACAAAATCAGCAAGGAGCAAATACTTATTTCCCCCACTAGATAGATAGATAGATAGATAGATAGATAGATAGATGGTTCGATAGACAGATAGATAGATAGATAGATAGGTAGATAGATAGATATATAGATAGATAGGTAGATAGATAGATAGATAGATAGATAGATAGATAGATAGATAGATAGATAGATAGATAGATAGATAGATAGGTCGATCCATGTGTGTAATCCTGGGTGGAATGACTGCTGAGAAATTATCTTTACAGAATAGAAAGTGTCAGGGTGAAAATTCAAGATTTCCAATTAATTAAACATACAGTATATAGAGAAGTCAAAAATGTTAAAAATCATCAAAAATCATCAAAAATAAAAGTTTAGCATAAAAAAATTAAAGGGAAACTGTAAGTTAATAAAATACTATTTTTTTGCAGACATAGTGGTAATCTTAAACATGTCCAGCTGTTTTAGTGTAAGAGCAGCTACAGGGAGAAAATTAAATTGTATTTTCCCTGCAGCTGCTCGTATCCAGTCATTGGGCTGATGCAGGGGGCAGTGAACAGTCAGGCCTTCCCTTGCACCTTGCTGGACAGCCTGCTCGCAGCATGTGTGCAGAGCACAATGTGCAGTGAGCTGTGACTTGTTACAGCTTAATGCATAAAGTGGCTGCAGGGAGAATAAAACCTAATTTGAGGCTCAGCCATGAAGCAGCCAACTTTTGGTTAATACATAAAATATGATTAACAGATTAAAATTGAATTGTGTTGAGTTTTTTTTTCATTGTGGCAAACTTTTTATAAAGTGTGAAGACCATTCTAGAATGTGGACTTGATACTAAGTGTTTAACCCAATTTTTTTTCTAACATTTTCTATATTAGATGATGACTGTGCCAACAGCTTTACTCCAAACCAGGTTGCCCGCATGCACTGTTACCTTGACCTGAAATACCACGGATGGACAAGATTGCCTAAACCTTCACCCGTCCCTTTGGCGCCAATAGTAATTAATCAGGGTCCAGACTTTCTCACCATTCAATGGATACCTCCTATAAGTGGAGAACTGTATGAGAGGTAATAAAAAAATCTCCATTAGGCAATGTTATGTCTTTTTATGTAATTTTCAATGGACTCAATTGTTCTGAACAGTGATTATTTTAAGAATATGGATATCAATGGAGTAAGGATTTTTTTTGGTAACTCCTTTTGACAGGTTCTCTTTGTACTTTGGTTAGTTTGATATTTTAGCTTCTACTTTTTCCTAAACCTGAGGAGTCTGTAGATAGGTAGACTTTTACTGCCCAGTTTCTTCTCGCACAATCATATAATGTAATCCTATAGTCCTCTGTTAAATATAATAGAGCTATGAAATCTCATCTTACAGTGCTATACAGTATATTGCATTCTACATTAACACAATGGGCAATAATGAAATATTGCGGTAGTAATTAGTATATATTAATAAGGGCCGGACTGGTCATCTGGCAATTCTGGCAAAAGCCCGAAGGGCCTGTCTGGTCGTGGGCTACCTTGTCTGCTACGTTGTTAGCAGAATCGATGTTCCCAAGACACTCATACTGCTAAGAGATGTGACGGAGCATAAAATCACTGACTCCATCACTTCTGGTGCTTGGGAATGGAGGCAACATGCACCTGTGTGGCTTCAAATGCCAGGGCTGAATTTTTAGCTTCAGTCCGCACCTGATTTTAAGTCATGGCTGACATGGCTTGGACACATAGGATATAAAAGGTGGTAGCATAATAATGCCTATATTATTTCTACAGAGAAATTCTATGGACCACTTCATAGCAAATAGATTAAGGCTTCCCATTAGGATGCCATGTTTTTCACACCACGACAGAAGGCTGTGGTCTTAGTTTACACCCCGGGCTCTTCCATAGCTCCTGTACCAATATCTCACCATATAACAATGCAGATCCTCTACAGAGAGGAATCCTGTGCATATTTCTGCCAATAGCAGCAAAGATATAGTGACCAACTAAAGCTGGTACTTTTTTTTCTAAGCGCCCCATAACAGCCACATGATCTCTCCCTCCATGGTATTTACAGTACACCCTGATTGGAGGCGGAGTGATACCTATAAAAATACATACCATAGAAGAGAAAAAGCAGGACAAAGGCACAGCTGTAAGAACTTGGGTTAATGAAGCTGCACACACATCAGGGAACATGGGTGCCACTTCCAAGGAAAATAGTCTGTATATCCATAGAGAAGAAAGTGGATAGGCACATTCCGTCCCGTGCAAAATAATCCTTTATTGTGGCATCAAGTTACCAACAGCAGGCAGATAAAACCATGGAGCAAGTACAGATGATGATTGTTTCGCACTTACATTGCACTTCAACAGGTCATATTGAAGCGCAATGTAAAGGATTATTTTGCACGGGACGGAATGTGCCTATCCACTTTCTTCTCTATGGATATACCTATAAAAATATTTGGTCCTATTACATTTTACAAACACTACTTCATTTTAAATTACGCAAATAATGTTTTTTTTTGTAATGGCCTAATGTTAGTGGCATAAAAAAGATTTCTTATTCTTCTAAATATTTGTTTCTTACATTTTTCCTGATCGAAAATTATTATTTTATTCTTTTACAGGGATTCAGGATCTCTATGTGAGTTTTGCACAGCTGATGGATCTTTCCTACAATATGCACATCAGGCCTCTTCATCCCGTACCTGTGAAAATTCCGAGTACTGGTCTCCTGAGGAGGCAGTGGGTATGTCTTTGATGTACTATGCCGCAGATTGAACCTACACCGTGGTGTAGTGTGGCTTGCCAACGCTGACCCTAACCCTAGTCCCTAGTCCTCTACCTAACCCTAGTCTCTAATTCTAACTCTAGCCACTGTAACCAGAGTGAGAAAAAGTTTGTAATAACTTAGTTAGTTTTTCTTTTCACTGGCGACCACCAATATGGGACAGCACACCTACCAGGCCTTGGTCTCTCCTCTCACTAAATTAGAAGTGGGAGGAGAAATGGCAGCTATAGAAAAACACAATGTAGCCTTTATTATCTCAGTCTCTGCCTATGCAGAGCGCAGGCGTCAAGATGAGTTTGTCATCCGTTGTTATGCTCTGCACAGGCGGCGAATGAGATGACAATGCTAATTTCATCAAACTAAGCTTTGTTATCTTGGTTGCTGAATATACAAAGTGCAACAGCCAGTTACAAACACATTTTAACTGCTGCACTCTGCATAGGAATATATGACATTGATCAAAATGTCAAAGTAGCCCCTGGCTGCTTTACTTATTGAACTCTATGGCTATTGGGCAGACACTCACTGCACTCCTGTGCCACTCATAAAGGAAGTGGCTGTTGAAGTGTAAAGGGGGATAATTTTTGGGCCACCATAAAATTTTCGCCCCCTGGGCACCTCCCATTCCTCACCACTACCCGCCTGATGCTATGGCACTGTATCTAAAACAGAATCGAGTGTAGTTTTACCTGGTTCCCATTGATCTCTACTTCATTGTCCCATCTCTAAATTCCAGCTCAGCTATTGGTGCCACAATGGCTGTGTAACCTCCTTAACTTGCCTCTGCGGCGAGATGGAACTAGGAAGTAAAGACCAGTGACTGGTTCATTATTGGTATGGAAGCTGCAGAGGTCTGTAAAGGTCATTATCAATTATTTGATTTTTTTTTAACAAACCTTGTCCCTGTGAAAAAATATTCTCATTTGCTTCAGTCGTAGCTCTCATTAAAGATGTGGTTTTCCAACTACAGAAGCTTCGAAGTCCAATTTATTAGTAAGGATATGTGCACATGACATCTTCTTCAGAATCCACTTAAGAAGCATTTAATGATGCTAAAAGGAATTAACACATGTATTGCTAGGCACACGTTCAGTCTTTTTGAACTTCTTACAGTCCCCAAAAAAAACTATGAAAAAAAGCAATCTATAAGATGCTAGAAAATGACTCTTCAGGACAGAAGATGCTGAAGATTTTCCTGAAATGTTTTCCTCTGGCAAAACTGAGTGGGTACACCAAAATATGCCATGTTCACATACCCTTATATTGGTCATCTGCTCATTGCTTTGCTCTCACGCAGAGTGATTGAACCATACATGACCATTATTTTCACTGGTCTCCTTCTTGGTCAGGTCCAAATGGGAAAAAGCAGATAAAAAAGACCATCTTAGTTCTTGTTTTGACCTTACTTTCCTAGGCCTCCTCTGATTAAATGTTTATTGACTTGGCATTTGATACTGAGTTTTTTCCTCGATGATGCGCCGTTGCAGCTCATTTCGAGGATAAATGTTTAGCTTAGTTTTATGCTATGAAACAGGGTTTATAAAAGGTAAGGAAAGAAATTGACCACGCTAGCAGAGTTCTTGTATGGACTATGGTTAAGAAAAGGAACTACAGTAGCATAGTAGCATGGGTCCAGAACTAAAAGACAAGAATTATCAGCAGATATAGTCAACACGGGGCTGTTATGCAAGAAAAACAACATAAGGGCCCCATCACACATAGCGACTCACCAGCAATCCTGACAACAATATCAACTTGTCAGGATCTCTGTTGAGTCGCTACATGATCGCTGGTGAGCTGTTAAACAGGCAGATTTCACCAGCGAACAGCAACAGCGACGCCGAGCGCGCGGCGTCATTGTGTACTTTAGTTACCATCGCGCTGATGCAGGGAGCTGGTAACTAAGGTGCACATCGGGTTTCTAAGCGGCGCATGTCACTTAGAAACCCAATGTGTACCTTGGTTACCAGCTCCCTGCATCAGCGCGATGGTAACTAAGGTACACAGAGGGTTTCTAAGCACATCGCGGTGCTTAGAAACCCTGTGTTTACCTTAGTTACTAGAGCGTTGATCGCTGGTCTCTCGCCTGTCACACGCAGCGATGCTGTCACGCTCGCGCCTTGGCTGAATGGCGCGAACCGGGGGGTTGTGGCCCCACTGTGCCACAAACCAGACTACCCTGGAAGGGGCGTGACTACGACAGCTACCTCGGTCTTCACTGGAGCCTCTGATGGTGAGGTCAGGCTTGTGCGGCAGATAGCTGTCGGGTGCCACTCCAGGGTGGTGTCTGGCTGTGGCTGCTGGTCCCACTCGGGGACAAGTCACTTTGACAGAGGCTAGACAGGCAGGCAGGTAGACACGACAGGCACGGCTGAGACACAGGGCAGGCGGGCACGGCTTGGAGACACAGGACAGGCGGGCACGGCTTGGAGACACAGGACAGGCGGGCACGGCTTGGAGACACAGGACAGGCGGGCACAGCTTGGAGACACAGGACAGGCGGGCACGGCTTGGAGACACAGGACAGGCGGGCACGGCTTGGAGACACAGGACAGGTGGGCACGGCTTGGAGACACAGGACAGATTGGCGTGGTATGAGAAGGAGCAGGTAGGGACCTGTTCACACAGCAGGTGTAGGCAGGAGGGAGTGGTGTATGCTGGAACAGGATCTGGACCTGTTCACACAGGAGGTGCAGGTATGGATATAGGCAGGAAGGAGTGGAATATGAAGGAACAGGTTTGGACCTGTTCACACAGGAGGTAGGCAGAGACGCAGGAGTGCGGAGCAGGCAGAGCCACAGGAGTGCGGAGCAGGCTGAGTGGCTAGGGAGCCGTGCAGACAGAGCGGCTAGAGTGCAGATGCACAGATAAAGCTGCGAGGGTGCAGATGCACAGATAAAGCTGCGAGGGTGCAGATGCACAGATAAAGCTGCGAGGGTGCAGACGCACAGATAAAGCTGCGAGGGTGCAGATGCACAGATAAAGCTGCGAGGGTGCAGATGCACAGATAGAGCTGCGAGGGTGCAGATGCACAGATAGAGCTGCGAGGGTGCAGATGCACAGATAGAGCTGTGAGGACACAAGGAAAGACACAGCAGAGAAGGAACCACAAACAAGGAGACTGACAGACAGACAGAGGTAAGACTGAGTTCAGACAGAGACACAGGGACAAAGACACAAGGACCAGGATATTCTGCCTCCTGGCAGGCGGACAGAGTACAGACAAGGTACTGGGAACAAGACTCAAGGGCCAGGATATTCTGCCTCCTGGCAGCCGGACAAGGTACAAAGCGAGACAAAGAGTATTCCTACAGAGAAGGAGATACACAGAACAGGGCCTGGCTTCCTCAGCAGCAAGATACTAACTGAGTATAGACATTGCACAGGCAAAGGTCAGTGGGTGTGGCGAAACTAAATAGTCAAGGGCTCTAGGTGATTGGTAAGGGACAGATTACACAGGTGCACCCTGACTGCATAAGAACCAGAGAGTTCAGGCGCCGCCCCCCTATATACACAGTCTGGAAACATGGAGAGCAGAGGCACAGAGCTGGCAACAGACAAAATTCACAGCATGGCTTGAAGCAGAAAGTAAGTTGGTGTGCGGGGGATGGGAGGCCATGCAGTGATGCCAGCAGGGTTGTTACAGATGCGTGCTGGCCAGCGGTAGACCAGCGATCAAAAAAAAGTCCAGGGCTTTCCATCAACGATCACCAATACCGGCAGGGGGGCCAGTCGCTGATAGGTGTCACACACAGCGATCTCGCTGGTGAGATCGCTGTTGCATCACAAAACTTGTGACTCAGCAGAGATCTCGCTAGCGAGATCGTTATGTGTGACGGGGGCTTAACAGTCTGTGATCCTTCAGGAAAATGGCAACACACTGATGTGTCTCCATATCTTTCACCCTTGCTTGACATGTTCCAAAATTTCAGAATATTCTGTAGGGAGTTGTGCATGCTATATGTGTCCATGTGGCTACCTAGTGGTTGGGATGTGTATTGCAGCTTGTTGAGGGTTTTGTTAGTATTGAGGTCCTAGGGCCCATTCCACCAGCACCTCGCCTTGGGACAGAGTTCAGGCCAATTTACTTAATTTGTTTTTTTCTAGTATGTCGCAAAAATGTACTACATTTTTAAATTAGAGTCTGGGTTGTGGGAATATGAAAAGATTAATAATAACAAAACATTCCCGGTGATCTATTGTTGTGTAGTGAAGGAGTTAATTCCCGGAGAAGAGGTTGACAATCTAAAGGCTGCAGAGCTCCTTTCTCTTGCTACTCCTTTAGTGACTATAGACTGATACTAAATCATCAGTCAATCACGGAGGAGTAAAGACAATCATGGAGGCTTTGTGAATAAACAATGAGGGTGGTGCAATGTGCTTGTTATCTTAGAGATAAAACCCATGTGGTATCAGGCTATGTGTTGAAAGTTGATAAGGAGATGCTTTGGCTCAATTGAATGTATGTGTCTTTGGGAGGATAATTTTAGCTTTCACAATTATCTTAGAAACCATTTGGAAGTTGGTCAATCGCTGAGTTTTCAGAAGTTTTGATGACCTCATAATTTGACCCTAATTGATAAAACCATAAAAAAGCCATAAACACATTGGGCACAATCGATCAAAGTTTTCAAACAGTTCTGGCATAAAAGCTTTGAAAAGTGGCAACTTTTAGGCGAACCTAAATTTTGCAACTTCTGGTGTCTTCACGGCAGTTTCTCACTGCTCTCCTGAAATGGGTGGACCTGGTAGAGCATGAGCATGTGGAAGCCTCCCAGGGGCTGGAGTAGGATGTGTAGCAAGGCCCACACCACTCATCCAGTGCTCCTGATTCATGAAGTGTTTCTCTTTTTGAATCAGGAACATCTGGTTCCAGGAAGCCTCCTCAAGACTGGTTGAAAAAACACCAGTCTAGAGGAATTGCGCCCATTGGCTTAAAAAAAGGATTCCTCTTTAGCCCATGTGCCACCAGTTCGTTTGCATTTTGTATGTTTCCGTAAGTGACATGTATAAATCCCGCAGACCTTTGGTTAGGAGAGCAATAAATGTGAAGGAGATTCTAATATCCTTCTATCTATCGACTTTATTAGGCTTTGTTCACGTCTACTAGTTATTTCCATTTTTGGATCTGTTTTGGGATAATGTATAAATAGAATTTCCCAGTACAGAATCTATTCAATGAGAATGGAAAAATGTCTTCTGTTTGCCTATTTTCAATGTAATATTATGGTTTTAGAGAAAGTGAAAAAGGATACATTAAGAATGGAAAAAAAATACACAAAAAAACGAATGGAGAATGAAAACCAAAGTGTCCATTTTTGAGTTTTTTTTTAAAGATATAGTCACCCAAAACCAGAAACTTTGGTTTCCATTTTGAACTTCTTGTTCCATTTGTAACAAATTCATTTTTCTTTTTAATACTGAATCTATAATAAATGGATGACTACTTGATGTGTGAACAGGGCCTGATACATCTTTCTCCAGGTTCTTTGTCTCTTTTTCTCCTTTCCTAGTAAATGTTATAGAATTCCAGATAATAATTTATCTAAAAGTCTAAAAATGTCCAGAATTCATACTGTATGTATAATTTAGAGTCTACTAAGCATAAATAGGTGATTTAAGTTCACAGAGTTCTGTATTTTTATCCAGGTCCTCCAGATGTGGACCAGCCTTGCCAGCCAAGCTTACAGGCATGGAGTCCTGAAATTCACTTGTTTACCAATATGTCTGTCCCCTGTACTGAGCCTCAAGGATGTATGCTGGAGCTCCACTTCCTAAAGCCTGTTCGACCTCAGGCCCTCACTATATGGATAACCTACCTGTCCCAAAACTTGCCTACCCCCCTTTCAGATATTGAGTTAGTTACAGAACATAATGAATCTTTACACTTGGGAAGTATGGAAGCCTTTTGTGATACACCATTGACGATAAGACTGACCACTGATCAAAAAGTTTCAAAAGTCCGTGTGTATATGTTTGATGCAAGCATGGAGATAGATGCAGCCCTACTTGTGTCCATGTCTCATGATCATCTTTGCTCATCCTGCAGACCTGTGAAATACAAAATAGTCAGGAGCCCTCCTTTTTCGAGAAATTACCAAGCTACAAGGACTCAACGCACTTTCTCGGACACGTGAGTAGAACCAATGATAATGAAGAAGAGTTGTGTCTACATGGAAGGAAGTTTTTCCTACTGGTAACAATATTTTTGGGGCAAGTTTTATTTGCACACTTCGGAAGTAGAGAAAGGGCTCATTTCAGATTATTCTTGTTCCCCATAAATGGGGGGGTCAAAACCTATTCAGGGATGTTCAACGTTAGGAAAAAGTGGCATCAAAACCTTCAGTTCCAGATGGTTTGCAGAGTGGTGGTATCAAGAACTCAAATAACCCCAATAGAGTCCCAATGTTATACAACTCTTTTCAGATTCATATTTGTCTCAGTGTAATGGTTTTGCCCAAATTTGAATTTAAAGTAGCATTCCAAGTTTTTTGTTTAATTCATCCTGCCATGGGTTCCCCCAAATATAAAATTAAATAAGTATTTCCTTATAAAGTTGTCCCTTTTTATATATAAATTCATGGTGTACTTAGTTTCTCGGATCCTGAGAATAATATATCTTTATATTCTCTGAAGGGGGTTACTATGTCGCTCACCAGAACTTTCTGTATGATGAAATTGTACCTCTGAAGGTTTCTATAAGAGGAGAGAAACAGAAATTCATATCACAAATAATGATGATGACTGCACAGTTCCCATCACACATGATAATGTAGCCCTCAAAAGATCCACCTCTTTTACTTATTTACTTGTATCATATTAGTTTATTTTGGGGATTGTAGAGGGAAGAATAATCACAGTGTTATCACAGCATTAGACATGATACTGACTCTAGCTGCAATGATTTAACACGGGATTTTTAGTAGAGCATAGACAAATATCATGCATGACAAAAGCTAGGAATCAAGATGGAGGCTTAAGAGAAGAAAACAAGAATCTAAACTACTATAAAAAAGAATGCCATGTATGAGAAGAATGCTGAGTGTGATAGGCAGTTAGGTGGGAGGTGCAGTTATAAAAAAAATGGGAGTGCATCTTTATTGTCTTATTATTTTAAATGATAGTTTTTGTATTATTATGTATATGTGTGAATATGTACCTCTAGTTTTAATGTATTTTGATTTGAGACACATTTTGGGTAATTGGAGCCTCAACAATTGTCCAGTAGTTTTTCGTGTGCAAACAAATCTTATGTTCTTATTGCCAATGGTAATTTTAGTTTACTGTTAGCATTGCCATTCCCACTGCAAAGGCTGTCTCAGATAAATACTGATGTGTCCTTCCTTACCTCTTGGCCCCATGTACTGTATCCCCAAAATGATTTTTCAACAATGGAGATTTTTATACTATATGTCTTCATGTGTGGCCATCCGGTGGATGCCATTGTTTTTACTAACATGTTCCAAAACTATATTGAATTTGCAATGTGCTAAAGACCTAGCAAAAGTAGCAGAAAGTTAAGGCTAGACATCTATATTTTGAGCTTTTGTGAGCTTGGCTTAGGTTTCTTGTGCTGCTCTCAACAATTTAGAGCTTTGGTTTATTAACTTAGACTACGTTTCTACGTTGCGTTTTTGCTGCATTTTTTTCCTAAGTCAAAACCTGCTGTCTTGGCAGTAAGAAACTTGCCTCAAAAAAGCAGATTTTGTTAAGTTTTTGTTGCTTTTTTTTTTTTTTTTTTGCTGAGGTTTTGGTTTATTTTTTGCAGCATATTTTCAGGGTACGTTTGTCTCTTGTGCATGCTGATAAAGTTTAGTGCAAGAAAAAATCTGATTCTACTTTATCAGGATTTGGCACAACAACGTAGCAAAAATTGATATCTTTGTTTTAGCAGTGTTTTTTTCAGCGTTTTTGTTGCACCACCCATTGCTTTCAATGGGTGAAAAACACTGAAAAAACTCTGAAACAAGTGACATGCTGTATTCTACAAAAAACAAAATTTTGCACAAAATACTGATGACAAAAAAGCAAACTGTGTGCATGAGATTTCTGAAATCTCGTAGACATAGCTGGTACTGTAAAATGCAGCTGAAAATTTGCATAAAAAAGCTGAAAAAATGCAACATGTGAACGTAGACTTAATCTCTTGTACATCCACGTGTAAAAATCTATGAACGATGGATACATTAGCGATCTGACCACATACAGTCCCAGACACACAGGGCTAGCACATCAGACACTGTACGAAATGTAGAACATATGACAGAGATGAATACCGGACTGATGTAAATGACTAATGTGTCAGTGTGCGAGGAACAGTGTATTACACAGTGGGTGGGGATCTGGGCTGAAGATAATAAGTCATTATCCTTGAAACTAATGAACCATACTGAATGTGGGTGGTATATTTTTAAAATAAATTCTGTGATTAATTTCACATTAAACTACAAATTGCATTTTTTTGGGTAAATAACATTTAGTTAAACTGCAGAATGAAGGTTGCATCTCTTACGTGAGCTCAATAAGACACCTCTGGGCAGTTAATGGAAACATACCTTGGTGGGTAGATATATAATAGAGTTAAAAGTTAAGGTTCAGTTGAGGCGGAACTGCAAGATTATGTTAAGTAGCTGCCTAAAAAGCATTTCCGTAATATGGTGTTAATATTAAAATCACTCAATTTATTTATAGGGAGTGTTCATAGGGCATAGAAAACTTATTATCCCCTGCAACTGATTGCCTATGAAAAGGTGTTCACTGTTTTCTGTTTGTGATTGTTTCTAATTCAACCTATAAGGCTGTGTACACACATTGCGGATTTTGATGTGGATCTGCTGCGTTCTTGTATGCGCGGAATTGCATCAAATCCGCAGTGTAGTGCATAGCCAATGTTATTGAATGGTAAAATAAGTATTGCTGTGCACATGTCAATTCTTTTTGCGTTTTTAGACTGGCATATTTGTAGTAGGAAGGGCCCCCGCCGAGTGTCCGGGCCGGAACCAAGGGGACTGTCATCTAGGTTCCTAGGGGGTTTGTTTCCGGGGAGCAGAGTTAGGAGATGGACCGCTGAGACTGACAGGACGGTTGGGGGAGGAGCCTATATAAAAGGGGCAGAGAACGCGAGTCAGAGTGAGTCAGCTGTACGGGAGAAAAGGAGCAGGAGACTGTGGGAGTCCCAGGGAGCCAGAACCACGAGCAGTAACCAGAGGAGAGGACAGCGACAGGAGAGAGACTCACGGTGGACGGCAGGGAGACGTTGCAGAGCCAACCGACAGGAAACCACCGCTTCACTCCGGCGCGCGGCCGTCGCTGCCTCACTTCAGCTCGCGGCTGCGGCCTTCCCGCAACCACCCGTGGCCGTCGCTCCTCACTTCAGCTCGCTGCTGCGGCCTGCCCGCAGCCAACCGCGGCCGTTGCCACCTCACTCCAGCCCGCGACTGCGGCCTGTTCGCGGCCACCCGCGGCCATTGCCACCTCACTACAGCTCGCAGCTGCGGCCTGCCCGCTGCTGCCCGCAGCTGCTACCGCTCCACTCCCGACCGTGGCTGTGGCTTGTCCATTGCCGCCCGCAGCTGCCACCGCCCCGCTCCAGTCCGTGGCAAGGGCCGGGCAGTCGCCTGCTGTGGGCTCCCTAGTGTAGCCGCTGGCTGCGCCGGTGGCCTACCAACCGCCACTCAGCACCACCGCTGCCCGCCCCAGTTTGGTTGCTGTGGCCTCGACACTCCCACTCCTTGGCGGTACCCACTGGGGGACACTCCGCCAAAGAACTCTTCTAGGGCCTGTTGTGCCCCTGCTTCACCTGGGTGCCGGAATGCCCGAAGACTACGCCAGATCCTCAGCAGTTGGGCCAGCGGCTGCGACGCCGAAGCACCATCATCCAGGACACCGAGGGACGTCAGGACGGATAAGTGACATCATATAACTAAGGACCTGTAGTCGGCCATACCGCGGCCCTATAGTGACCGGCCGTTGCTGGAGTAGTTGAGTTCTCATTACCAGTGTTCGCTTGTATTGGGTCCCTGCGAGGACGATTTCTATTATTTTGTTTAGTTGCTTAGTATAGCCCTACCGGCATCAATCCATAAAAGTTACTACCCAAAGTTCAATCCGTCTCGCGTCTCATCACTGCATCCCACGTACCTGCCTTTACCATATATTCTCTCTCTGTCTCTCTGTCTCCAGAAGCACAAGGGAGAAAGCTCACAGACCCAATCCATTCCCAGTACCACCAATCCAAAGCGCATAGCAAAAACGCATTACAATCCGCAAGAAATCCTCATCAATTCCGCATGAAAACCACAAGCGTTTTGCCCTGCGTTTTCTGCCAAGAGATGCAGATTTTCTGCAGAAAATTCCGCAGGCTAATCTGCAACGTGTGCACATACCCTAAGAGTTTATTCTGCAATATTCACTGTTGCCACTAGATGGCTCTGTTGTAGCAGGGACTTGGAGGACTTTATATAATTGAGCTGGTAGCAGGAAGTCAGTCAATGTGTGGCGGAAGCCATTTCATAGGCAGAGCAAACCTCTGTTACTGAGGATGAAAGAGAACTGAACAAGGGACATGGAGCGGTTCCCAAAGTAGATGTCTTAAGCCTCTAGAAAGTCTATAAAAAGTGACTTTTATAGACATGTTTTAGCAGTTTCATCAGGTTTATGTTATGCTTTGTTATGCTTTTCCCTGCAATGACTGTGCACCTTTTGATCCAAAAGTCACGTGAATAAACTGACTGTGTTATAGGGTGATGTCTCATATATTGTCAGAGCAGCTGAGCAGTAGAAATAATATTTTCTGGGCTGTAGGAGGCTATGCCAGCCTTAGTATTGGCCGAGGAAGAGGCCATTGAAGTAGATGTAATCATTGGCCACTGAAGCATTGCAACACAGTGGGCTATTGTGGGTTTTGTGAGATCTTCAACCTTAGAAAGTGCTATAGTTTGGTCACAATATGCTGTGGGAGACTTTATTCCCAGAAGGATCAACAATCAGCAGATAGTGGGAGATGCTCTGTGGTCTCTAATGTGGTCAGTAGTGATGAGCGAGTAGCATTGTTGCTCAGGATTTCCCGAGCAGGCTCGGGTGGTCTCCGAGTATTTTGGCGTGCTCGAGGATTTAGATTTCGTCGTCTCAGCTGCATGATTTGCGACTTGCAGACAGGTTGAATACATGTGTGGAATGCCTGTTTGTTAGGGAATTCCCACATGTATTCAGCCTGTCTACAAGTCGCAAATCATGCAGCTGAGACGACGAAATCTAAATCTCCGAGCACGCCAAAATACTCAGAGATCACCCGAGCATGCTCGGGAAAACCGGATCAACGAGTATACTCACTCATCACTAGTGGTCAGTTTTATGGAGTTCAGTCATGTTCCTTCAATATGAATTGCAGCCATCAAGTGTAACTTGAGTTATGAGAAAATGTAAAGTAGTAATCATCTTCATTATTATAGTCTGTGGTTGTTCCTTAAAAATGGAACAAACCACTAGCGATCCCTAACCTGATAGTTAAGGTAGTAAATATTCTTATTCACTAGATTGCAGACTGACATTTATGGTGGTCTATAATATATGTCCTAATCAAACCACAACAATCAGACTGCAGTCTACGATTGACCCGGCAAGAAAATTTAGACAAGTACTGTAGAACTTCATACAAAGATCAGATGGGTCCATGCAAGTACAAGAAGCTTTTGGAAAGCCAAGTATTTGACACAACAATGGTATTAGTGAAGATTTCTAATGATATGTAATGTGTGTGCAATGATAAGAAGACATTATAGAAAGTGATGAAAAGCTGACATGCTCTTGATCTTTATAGATGGAGAGAAGCCTTCAAAATCATTTCATGTGATAGCCCAGAATGGGAATGCATCTACCTGCAGTGAGCTCTTTGTATTGTGCTTTGCCCTGTCTTAGTGTTCAACTGTATTTGTGTCCTAAGGACATACGGTAGATGCAGAAAAATGGTCACCCAGAGATCTAGGATACCTGTCAAAAATCCATGACCAATAGATACTTCTGACAGATGAATGGGATTTTGGGTATTTTGAGGTTGAAATATTGGCCTGTTGGCTATGTGCTGTTAAAACCACAGTATGTGTATTAACTGTTCTTGTCATCTCCATAGGGAAGTGAAACTGGGTCATAAATATCAATACCAAGTCTATGTGGTTGGTAGGACTTCAATTGGAGAACCTTCCCCTGCACTGACTCACATTCACGGAGCCCCATTTTGTGGAGATGGAGTTGTCAATGAGTAAGTACTTTTTTTTAAAAAAAAGTTTCTGAAAAGGGTATAATGGCATTTAGATGCAACCTGAAGAGACCTGTGACCTGTGTGATAAATGATAAAATTGGTGAATTCTTCTGCAGATTTGGCACTGAGACCCAGGAACTTCAAGTTATTCATCTACCATGGGCAATAAATGTATTTGGTGTTTCTTTGTTTCTACCAAATTCATTTGCCAATGTGTGATATTTTATTAGAGTGGGGAAAAAAGTATTTAGTCAGCCACCAATTGGGTAAGTTCTCCCACTTAAAAATATGAGAGAGGGCCTGTAATTGACATCATAGGTAGACCACAACTATGAGAGTCAAAATGAGAAAACAAATCCAGAAAATCACCTTGCCTAATTTGGCAAGATTTACTTTGCAAACTATGGTGGAAAAAAAGTAGGAACAAAGTGAAGGTTCTGGAGTGGCCATCTCTGTCTCCTGACCTCAATATCATTGAGCCAAAAGAAAAAACAGTAGTTTGACAACAAATGGCTTCACCCAACCACTAACCATGAGTGGAGAAAACGTTTTGATGTTATCATTCATATTCTCTGAAAAAAAGGCCAAGAAAGCAAAAATTGTGCCGGGGTATGTAAACATTTGAGCACAACTGTGTATTAGTATTTTCAGCAAGCAATTAACAAAAAGGTTTAAGCAGATTCATTCCAGCGAGGCTTCACACCTTTATATATTTGTCGCATTCTTCTGCACAGCCTTTACCCCTTGGCACTGAAGAGAAGCCAAATATTCTGTATCCTACATTGTGGCCTTTCCAAATACAGTGATATAACATGATTTCATTGATGTTTTAGGTATTTTTTGTACTAGCTGTTTGCATTGATCTCTATACCTATAAATAATTTAATAACCGTGCACTTTATAAATAATTTATGCAATGGGGTGATATTAATTGCTGGGTTTATGGGGCCTCTTGGACCTAGAACAACTGTCTCCAAGTTTATGTTCTTGTCTTTATGATGACTTCAGGGAGTTGGGAGAAGAATGTGATGATGGAGCAATGCAAAATGGCGATGGCTGTTCTCAAAAGTGTCAACTGGAAGAAAATTTTATTTGCAGAGGTAAGCGATGTGTGTTGTAATGGCAGACAAACTTCTTGTAGGAACTTTTTTTGGGCCGTCTCTTGCTGCTTTATTTACATGGTGTTTTGTGTTGAAAGGAAACCCCAGTCTTTGCTATATACCGAACGAAGACAATGAGTTTCTTGATGATGGCATCGAAATGTCTGCTGATTGTGAGGAGCCTACATCCCAGGGAAACAATGATCTGTGGGCTTCTCATGCTGCTGCCTCACATGAAGACTCAAAGAACTGTCCAATTTCGGCAGTGATTGGAGAACCCATCCAAAAGGTGATACTTCTAAAAAATAACATTACCTTAGTATCTTTTCTAGGCCTCATGCACATGGACATATTGCAGATCACGATTGTTCTGATTCATGTATGGACCCACAAGGTGATTCAGATCTGATACATTGGCACATAGAGGGGTAGATTTAGTAATCCTTTTTAATTTTTGGACTGCACAAACTTAGGACTTATTCAGACATCAGTGATTTTTCGGTCTGAAGTTCATCAGTGTTCTCGATCAGAGTTTCATCAGGGGTTGGTCAATCTTGGTTTTTACCATCAGAGTTTGGTCATCAGTTTTTATCAGATGTAGAAAAAGAACTGATGAAGGTTTCTCAACATTCTCAACAGTCCGTGAAAAATACACAGCGTATGGATGGCATCCGACTGCTGTCCGACCTCAATAGACTTACAACAGCGGGTTAAATCCAACGCTCAGATCAGTAATGGAGAAGTCTTTATGCTTTTGTGCAGACTACTCTAATTAATACGATTGCATCTAAAACGCTAAGATAAATCGCATCATGTAGTACAAATAACGTAATGGCTAAAGAGACGAGTTACGAAGTAAGATCATCACAACAGTGAACGGGATTCATTTTATTAAAATATTTTTCTATAAAGTTAGACGTCTTCCAGGGAAAATATTTGCAAGCTGTCACATAAGTAAAATCTTTCATCTTGTCACAAAACTTGAGGCATTGGAATTGAATATATTTCAACATTCTGGTTCATTTGTGTAGGTTACCCATGGTGCTGTTACTACTGCGTTTCATAACATCTTTCATCAAATTACAGCTAAGACATTGGTGCCCAGCTGGAGACTTTACATACTTTCATGTATCCACCAAAGTTACTTCATCGTCTGTACTTTGTGACACAATTGATTTGATAAAACCATATTTGCTGCTTACGGTATAGCGACCTCCAGGAGAACTTTTTTTCGACAGCAGTAGGAGAGTGCTGCAATAATACTACTGATCATGAAAACCTAAAGTGAAGTAAATGAGTAGACACTGTGCGGATGATGATTCTTCAAATCTAGACTTGTGGGATTCTTCTTTATTGGCTTGAGAGGTTTTCTTTCCAGCTGTGCGTATACTTACAATTTATTTAGCAGCGATACAGCAGTTTTGGAGTTAGCTGTCCTTTTTTAGGGGAAGATGCATTAATAATGGTAGTCAAAAAAGTATAAAGAAGTAAGGAAAGGTGGAAGGAGAGTCAGCTCACCAGTGATCCGTACACCTGTTTCAGAAGTTGGGAGTCATTGAACGGAACATTCCCAAGTCGGGGCTGCAACGATGCCAATTTGAAGAGAAGAAATCCTCCAGCGATCAACAGGTAAGTGTAAGATAAAACTTCCCATTTATTGGGGATACTTTCTAAAAACAGTAGTGATAACCGCTAATCCAAATGGAACCTAATAAGCCTATGTGCTTCGGCAAACAGCCGTAGTCATGGTAAGAATAAGTCATGATAATTCACACCATGACTAAGGTTGTTTTCCGTAACTCGTAGGTTTATCAGGACCATTTGGATTTGCTGTTATCACTACCAAGTGCTTTTTTTTTAAATATCCCTAATAAATGGGAAGTTTTATCTTACATTTACCTGTTCATAGCTGGAGGATTTCTTCTCATAAATTAATAATGTATTTCATAGAGATTTTGGGAATTGATTCACAGGAGCCAGTCCATCGATAGTAATCTGTGGTGTGAGCCCTGAGGACTGCCTCTTACCTGACGTCATCCTTGGCTCTTCTTTTGATTGACCCAGCCTGGTGAGATGTCATCAGGGATGGACTGGCCATCTGGCAATTCTGGCAAATGCCAGAAGGGCCTGTCTGGTCATGGGCTGCCTTGTCTGCTATGTTATTAACAGAATCGGTGTTCTCAAGACACTCTTACTGTTAAGAGTTGTGATGGACTACAAAGTCGCTGACTCCGTCACTTACCCAGTAGGTCACGGGTATCTTTAGAAATATTGGCCTTGCAGTAAATCTTGCTTTCTTCCATCCAAGGTAATATTAGTAATATATCCCCATCTGATACTTGGGGACGGGGACAACATGGGCCTGTGTGATTTCAAATGCCAGGGCTCAATTTCAGCCCCAGTCCGTACCTGGACGTCATAGTTGCAGTGTGATGTACTTGTGATGTTGTACTATCCCTCCTAATCAAAAGAAGAGCCGTAGATGCCATCATGTAACAGGCTTCCACCACTGATTCCCGACATAGTCAATGGACTGGCTCCTGTGAATCAATTTGTACCTACTCTCCCCTACCTACTGTGTGAGTTGTAGAAGTGGAAAGTTACACCCAATTCTTGATGCCTAATGGGACAGAAAGGCCTCTCTGCCACACAATAACACAACAGTTTTATAAATGGGGCATTGGGACACTAGAGCTTGAAGGGATTATTCAGGACTAGTGATGAGCAAACGTGCTCGTTACTCAAGTTTTCCGAGCATACTTGGGTGTTCTCAGAGTATTTTGGGCGTATTCAGAAATAATGCCTGAGTCCCCATAGCTGTGAAGCATGGTGGGGGGGAAACATCATACTTTGGGGGTGCTTTTCTGCAAAGGGGACAGGACAACTTCACTGTATTGAAGGGAGGACAGATGGGGTCATGAATCGCAAGATTTTCCCCAACAACCTGCTCAGTAAGAGCATTGAAGATGGGTTGTGGCTGAGTCTTTCAGCATGACAATGTACATATGTATGAAGAGAGAGAACAGAATTTGCAGGAGGAAGAGCGGAATCTTACACTTCGCAACAGCAGTCTGTCAAAGAAAGGGAAAAGTGGATTTCTGTTCTGAAGGAATATCGAAGGTTGGATTTAATCAGAATTTACTGGGGGACACAGGGTTGACATTGGAGTGAAAGGGCGAGTCTAGGAGGTACCGAGAAGTTTTTATTTATTGAAGGCTGATTTGAGCTATTCCTAAGAGATAATGGGCAACCCCTTTAAAGTTGATTTTTTTTTTCTTTCATCTCAGCATTTCTTACATTGGAAAGCTCATGCACATAATTTGGAAACCTAAACAAAAGCTACAAATAAAGAAAACAACAGATAAAACATAACAAACGCTTATCACCCCACGTCTTGTGTATGCGACAGCTCTTAGTTTCCGTCACAAGTTTTCTATGTTTTCAGCATTTCTCCACACTCCATTTATTAATGTGACTTCACGGTAGATTGATTGAGTTATTCTGAGGCGATCCACTGTTCACAACATTCTTCATGCCTCCACAGACTATGACTTCTTAGGTCATTAAATTGTGGATTTTTGCAGACATCCAAAGACCCCTGTAGAGAAACATGTTCCCTAATTATTTTAATTGCATGCAAGTAATAAGTTGGAATATCAGTGCCCATATAAATGAATTATACCCTATACCAATTCACATCCAAAACTATATAATCTCTCTTCAATAAAATATCAAATACTTCTATCTGAAGACGCACGAAATTATGGAGTATGCAAATCAGCGCCTTCGGTTATTTTGATGTATCTGCATAATTAGGATTGTATATATGTGACTAGGAACCTGTAATCTATGGGATGGTATTCTTTATCCAGTATATTGTTCTTTCATGATTCATTATCACTGTATATGTGTTTTTATTGCTTTTAGATATTGTTGTATGCATGAATAAAGATTTTTGTATTTGAGTTTTTCGGGGGTCTTTTTCTATGCTCGGATAATTATTCATTTGACCCACCCACTTTTTCATGGCCAATTAGGCTTTGTACCTCTATCTGCAGGATGAACTATAAGGCCATGTTTACACTTTGCGTGATTGATGCGTTTTTTTCCGCAGGCAAAACCTGCTCTCCTGGGTAGTAAAGAAGCTACTTACCAAAAAATACATTTTTTTTGCTGCGTTTTTATCTTCTCTTGTGCATGCTCATAAAGTTTAATGCTCCCCCAAAAAAACCATGATGCAACTTCCTTAAGGTTTTTGCACCAAAAACGCGGCAAGACCTGATACCTGCGTTTTTAAACTTACTCATTACTTTCAATGGGTGCAAAAACGCTGAAAAAAGTGACATGCTGCAGTTTGCAAAAACGCAGCAGTCAAGAAAAAAAAGCAAATGTGTGTGCAGGAGATTATAGCTTTTGCTGGTACTGTAAAATGCAGCTTAAAATTTGCATTTAAAAACGCAACGTGTGAACATAGCTTCAGACAGGTATATAGGATAGGACTGATGGGATTTTCAAACTGTATTTTTCAAGATACGCAGATATTATAGAGTTTTTTGTATAAGGCGGCTTTCACACATCCCTTTTTTACATGTGGGCTACCCGTTATTTTCATGGACAGATCACACACCCATTACAACCAATGTACTCTTTTTTTTTTTTTTTTTAGAACCGATTGTCCATCAAAAAAAACCAAATACGGGTTGCCAATCAAACTCGTCAATACAAGTCAATACCCCTAGGAAACAAAAACAGCACATGGATGTCCGCCTTTTCCTGTTTAATGGATAGAAAAAGCTAAGATTTTTCACAAAGAGATGCAACAAGGATCATAAATACTGACACATGGCCCAAAACTTGGACTGTTTTTCACATGTGAGATAAAAAAAGATCTGAGAAACCATAGACTAATGTCACACTTTCTTCTTTTTTGGTCTGATAATAATAATCACTAGAGATGAGCGACTTTGCCTTTTTTAGGGTCGAGTCGGGTTTCATAAAACTTGACTTTCTCAAAAGTCGAGTCGAACGAAATCGGCCGACTATCGGGAAAAGTCGGAGGTCCGACTGAAACACGAAACCCAATGCAAGTCAATGGGGAAGCAAAGTCGGCAGGGAGTGGAGGACAGTAAACACACCTACATGCCGGACCGCTTTTTTAAAGTGCGCGAAAACTCTCTCTCTCCCCGGACGCTGCACATGTCATTTCGTTGCCCACAGTGTACGTCCTTGTTCAGTGGCTGAAAAAAGTCACGTGCAAGCATTCTGGGAAATCCGACTTTGGTGCTTGGTTTGCCGACCGCATGGCCGACTTCACGCTGTGGTCGGGTTTCGGTTGGTGAAACCCGACTTCGCCATAAGTCGGCGACTTATGAATCTGGCCGACCTGTTTCGCTCAACTCTAATAATCACCCTTTGATCAGACCCTCATCAGAGTTGATCAGAGTGTGATATGATTTTCTTGGATAAGTTGAATAAAAAAAAAATATATTGCCCATTCTGACAGTCCGTGAAAATCGGACCGCACTCAGATGTCATCTGAGTGTGGTTCGATTTTATTCACGGACCCATAGACTTGAATGGCTGAGTGTGATGCGATATCGGATGCATCTCGTAGATGTTGTGATTTTTTTCCCCTCTGATCGACTCTGGGTGAGGGCTATCCATCAAATCGATGGCTAGAACTCATATGATCTTACCGTCGTCCTCATGAGGCCTAATAATTACTCCTGTCTGTTAAGTACCTCTTGAAGGACATAAGAACTAGAGAAGCAGACAATGTTCCTGCTATCGGCACCTTATGGAGCCCATACATGTTAGATAGTCGGTGACTAGTCACTCAGCTGATGGCTACCTCTCCGGTTTTTCTTGTGTTTGGCCAAGCAGTTTCAATAGAGAGAGAAGAGTAAGCTCTTTCCTGACACATCTGGTGACTGCATATATCCTGTAGAAACAAAAATATCAGGAGTGGCGATTCAACACGCCCGATCCTTCTCTCCCCAATCCCCATAATATTTTTGGAGAGCAGGGAATGCCCCTTAGGGTGGTTTCACATTAGCGTTTCAGGGCGCAGCGACGGCCTGTGCACGGCCGCCGCTAAGTTCCGCCCCGCCTCCGGTAGCGCCCTGACGGTGCGCCGAGCGCAACCAAATTGCAACAGGTAGCGTTTGGTGCTGGTCGGCGCACCGTCAAAAGGACGCATGTGCCACCAAACGCATACTGCGCATGGCCTGCATCCCCAGTGATAAAGATAGGGGACGCAGGACGCATGCAGCGTCATGCGCCGGTAGGCAGAGCTACCGGAGGAGGCGCGGCAGGGGGCGGCATGCGCAGGCCGTCGCTGCACCCTGAAATGCTAATGTGAAACCACCCTTACACATTAGACAGTGAGACAGTCTTGCTGAAATCAGAAAGTTCAATCAACTTTTAAAAGGGAATCTGTCAGCAAGATTTTTCTATGTAATCTGAGAACAACATGAGGTAAGGGTTAAAATACAGATTTCAGCGATGTGTCACTTATAAAGCTGTGTGCCATTATTTACTTACAATGAAGGTTTTATCACTGGGACACTATCATTGCTGTGGCTAGCTTACTCATGAGCAGCACAGGTCCAACTCCACCCCCCTCCTGTGATAAGCAGCTCACTGTCTATAGACTATATACACGGAAAGCCTGGTGTGGGCGGAGTTAGCTTTCTCACCCCTGCTTCATGCTAAATCTAAGAACTCTGATTGTGTCAGAACGGCTGCACCCAGTAAACTAAGTGACACATCGTTGTATTTCAGGGTCTCTTTACCTACATCATGACAGAGCACAGGACTTATCTGAGCATTACTAAATAATTTGCCATGGGATTGGATTTCGGCCATGAACCCCACTTCCAAATTATTTGTTGGACAGCCGCTATGTGCTTTTGTTACACAGGGGTCCTCTGCTTAACAACATCGTCCAAGTTTTGGCAGTTGTCAGCCCCAGGTAGTCGAGAATTTCTCCCAGGAATATTGCAAAATAAAATTTAGGAATATAATCAGGCTGCGTTTCTATTATTCTAATTATTTGGGTTTCTGTAAATGAATATTTATTCAACGGGATAATTTAAAATGCAAAATACGTCTGGTTGGTAAACATGTTTTGATGGATAGTTTAGCACACCGTGGTCCATTACTAGATAATACAGCTCATTATGTGCTTGAATGCTTTCGTACAGTATTGAAGTGTTCCAGGGAAGAAAAAAAAAATCTAAACTACAGACAATCGAGGTGGAAAATAGGAAGATTATTTTTCTAGACGTGTCTTGTGTTTTCTTTGTAGAGCTGCCTGCCGCTCGATGCGGCGCCTGGACATAAAATGCTTTCATGGGTTCCCTGCAACGCGGCTCTCGAACACACTGTATGGTTAAAGGTAATAGAACTCTTCAGTGCATATATCTACAGTATATATGTATATACCGCATGGGCATTTTTAAAGGTGGACCGTATGTTCATGTAGGTCACGTTATGACAATTTGGTAATCTGGTGATATAGAATTCCGGCTCATTCAGCATAAGGGCTCGTGGACATGACTGTATTTTCGGCCCGAGTGCGATCCGACTAAACAAAACTCAGACCAGTGTTAGCCATTGGGGTGGTGCATATGTCCTGTTTTTTATCTTGGACCGACTTGGTTGGAGAAAAAATTTCAACATGCACGATTTGCATCTGATCTTCGGATGCAGGTCAACGGGTCCATGGAAACCATCGGACTGCACTCGCAGCCGCACACTGCGGTCCCGATTGCCGGTGGCAGTGCCGGATATTGAGGTGTGAGACTTGTGCGAGTTTCTTGCGAGTGTGATCCCGGCCTTACATTAAAGATGGTATGTGAATGTACCGGGGTAGAGTGTACATGTGCTGGCCCACCAGCCCCAATGCACGTTTCACCCAAGGCTTCGTCAGGGGGCATGTCACCCTGGTACATTCACATACCATCCATAATGTAAGTATTAGACTTGGAACTATCATGTAGCTAAAAATTGTTTAGCAATAGTCATTGCTTCCTTTTTTTTCTTTGACTAGGAGTATCTGGTTAGAAGCCATTATGTTGATAGACCCTGATGTAAAATACATATATGAAATGATTCTCTGCTTAGTTTATTTACATGTATGCCGGCACCACCTTTTTTTTATATTTGTTCAGTTATATATTGTTCTTTTAAAAGTATTGAAATAAAATGCTATTTGATATGAGAGCTGTTTTGCACTCGCTTTTCTCATGTTGGTCTGCTGATTCACTTTAGAGTGTGTCTCTTGCAAAGAGGTTGTTGTTGTTGCTCGTTTTTTGGTGGTACTTATTAGCAATTATATATTACCAGATAACATAAGGTGAAGAAGCCAATGGGAAAAGTTTGAGTTTAACTAAAGGGATTCTGTCAGTATATAATGTGGTGTAGTGACCACTATGTCCGCTAGGGGGCGCTGTGTTGGTCTCCCAGGATGGGCCTACAGGCATATCCATTGTGGTAATGGGTATAGGATTCGGAATGACCGTTATGTATCCCAAGACCATAGGTGGCCTTGTGATGGAAGCTTGAATATGTGTATTGATCAGCAGAGGTACTGCTGATATTTCCGTTACAATGTGTCAGGGAAGCCTGTGTGTGGCTGTGTGTGTAATAGGACCTATAGTGAGGTCATAGCCATGTGATCACCTGTGGGTGTGGTTATGGACCATATAAGGTACCTGAGGTCTGGTCACATGGGAGAGAGAGCGCATGGATCTGATTGGGCCATGTGGAAGGTCCCGGCAGGCCTAGGTGGAGGAAGGTGGGCTACCTTCCTGAAGACCACGTGCTGAGGCTGCTGACCCGGTGAGGCCTATGTATGCTGGCTGTATGTGAGGAGGGATAAGCCTCATGTGTTTTGCTGAGGCTCCAGGACTGAGCCTGAAGTAATGGACATTTTTATGTTCTTTTTTGCCTAAGCTAGAGGCTATTTTTTGTGATATGCTGATTTATGGTTTATGACACAAATAAACCGCATGAACTAAGGAACCTGCCTCTTGACTGTCTCCCACTGCACCTGAGCGAGTCGAATCCCTACAATAATCTGAGATCAGCATGGTGTAGGGCCAGAGAGCCTGATTCCAGCAATGTGTCACTTACTAGACTGTGTTTTGCTGTTTCAATAAAAGCAGTATTTTATCAGCAGGAGATTATCAGTAGAGGACTAGATGTTTCGTGCATCCCAGTCTAACCACACTCCCACTACTGATTGGCAGCTTTCTGTCAATATACAGTGTACACAGAAAGCAGCCAATCAGTGATGTGGGTGGAGTTACACAGGGTTTAGCATTCCAAGCTTTGCTAAATCTGCAGCAGCAAAAACAGGGATTCTATCATAACTGGTACATCCAGTAAACTAAGTGATACATCACTGGAATCAGGGTTTCTAGCCCTACATTGCACTGCTGTCAGATTGCATAGCAAAATCCAGATTCCATTTAAGAACTTTTTTTTTCCAATAAAGTAGCATATAGAAATGTACCCATTCTCTAAACATGGCTAAAGTGCCCTATTTGCATTTTGCAAATTATTAGAGAAAATTATTAGATATCATTTTTTTCCTGCATTAGGTACACATTTAGGTTCATATTTATTCCTTGCATTGTACCGAGGACCTGTGCACTCCAATATGTTTACTCACAGAGGAATAAGTTATGATCCATTTGCATTAATTAATGTGGAATAATGAAACTCTCATTTGCTTGATGCAGTAAGATTCAGATCTCATTCACTATATTAGAAATGCCATGTACCATTATTAATCTGTTATCTGCTCGGATTATATTCTGCTCTTTACATGTGTTAACGATTACCTTCTCATTATTAACCCTCCTCTGCTCAGGTCAGCTTTGATAAACCCAGTCTTGCAGATTCATTCCTCGTTTACCTGTCCTCTGACGGCAACCTTCCTACCAGTTCCCCACTGGCCACAGTCACTGCTCACCTGACAGATGTGACAGGACACAACCATTCACTCGGTAAGTAAAGCGGATACAATTATTTTTTTGCACTGTATAATCTAAAAATATATTGAAAATTGCAGTTAATTTAATAATGGAATCAATGATAAACTATACAGCATGCCCATGTGACTTCTATGGAGCACTTGGAGACTAGTATGGAGACTATGGAGACTAGTATGGAGACTGGGAGACTATGGAGACTAGTATGGAGACTACGGAAAATAGTATGGAGACTAATATGAAGACTATGGAAACTTGGAGACAATTGCTACTAGTATGGAGACTATGGAAACTTGGAGACTATGGTAGCTAGTATTGAGACTAGTATGGATACTGGGAGACTAGTATGGAGACTAGTATGGAGACTTGGAGACTTTGGAGACTAGTATGGAGACTAGTATGGAGACTATGGAAGCTAGTATGAAGAGTAGCATGGAGACCAAGGAGACTGGGAGACTATGGAGACTAGTATGGAGACTATGGAAACTAGCATGAAGAGTAGTATGGATACTAAGGAGACTTAGAGACTATGGAGACTAGTAAGGAGACTTGGAGGATATGGAGACTAGTATGGAGACTTAGAGACTAGATGTCCAGGAGGGTAATGCTTTTGTTCCAAACTAAGTGTGCTGTCAACAGATTTTGGACATGGCAATCAGGGACGAAACTATAATGGGTGCAAGAGCTGCAATTGCACCTTGGTCTTGGAGCTTAACAAGGCCCAAAAGATCTCATTGGCCTACAGGAGATGACCAACTCTATTGAAGACCTACAGTTGTGGCCAAAAGTATTGACACTCCTGCAATTCTGTCAGATAATACTCAGTTTCTTCTTGAAAATGATTGCAAACACAAATTCTTTGGTATTATTATCTTCATTTAATTTGTCTTAAATGAAAAAACACAAAAAGAATTGTCCTAAAGCCAAATTGGATATAATTCCACACCAAACATAAAAAAGAGGGTGGACAAAAGTATTGGTACTGTTCAAAAAATCATGTGATGCTTCTCTAATTTGTGTAATTAACAGCACCTGTAACTTACCTGTGGCACCTAACAGGTGTTGGCAATAACTAAATCACACTTGCAGCCAGTTGACATGGATTAAAGTTGACTCAACCTCTGTCCTGTGTCCTTGTGTGTACCACATTGAGCATGGAGAAAAGAAAGAAGACCAAAGAACTGTCTGAGGACTTGAGAAACCAAATTGTGAGGAAGCATGAGCAATCTCAAGGCTACAAGTCCATCTCCAAAGACCTGAATGTTCCTGTGTCTACCGTACGCAGTGTCATCAAGAAGTTTAAAGCCCATGGCACTGTGGCTAACCTCCCTAGATGTGGACGGAAAAGAAAAATTGACAAGAGATTTCAACGCAAGATTGTGCGGATGTTGGATAAAGAACCTCGACTAACATCCAAACAAGTTCAAGCTGCCCTGCAGTCCGAGGGTACAACAGTGTCAACCCGTACTATCCGTCGGCGTCTGAATGAAAAGGGACTGTATGGTAGGAGACCCAGGAAGACCCCACTTCTTACCCCGAGACATAAAAAAGCCAGGCTGGAGTTTGCCAAAACTTACCTGAAAAAGCCTAAAATGTTTTGGAAGAATGCTCTCAGGTCAGATGAGACAAAAGTAGAGCTTTTTGGGCAAAGGCATCAACATAGAGTTTACAGGAGAAAAAAAGAGGCATTCAAAGAAAAGAACACGGTCCATACAGTCAAACATGGCGGAGGTTCCCTGATGTTTTGGGGTTGCTTTGCTGCCTCTGGCACTGGACTGCTTGACCGTGTGCATGGCATTATGAAGTCTGAAGACTACCAACAAATTTTGCGAAAGCTGGGTCTTCCTCAGAGATCATGGGTCTTCCAGCAGGACAATGACCCAATACACACTTCAAAAAGCACTAGAAAATGGTTTGAGAGAAAGCACTGGAGACTTCTAAGGTGGCCAGCAATGAGTCCAGACCTGAATCCCATAGAACACCTGTGGAGAGATCTAAAAATGGCAGTTTGGAGAAGGCACCCTTCAAATATCAGGGACCTGGAGCAGTTTGCCAAAGAAGAATGGTCTAAAATTCCAGCAGAGCATTGTAAGAAACTCATTGATGGTTACCGGAAGCGGTTGGTGGCAGTTATTTTGGCTAAAGGTTGTGCAACCAAGTATTAGGCTGAGGGTGCCAATACTTTTGTCTGGCCCATTTTTGGAGTTTTGCGTGAAATGATCAATGTTTTGCTTCATTCTCTTTTGTGTTTTTTCATTTAAGACAAATTAAATGAAGATAATAATAGCAAAGAATTTGTGTTTGCAATCATTTTCAGGAAGAAACTGAGTATTATCTGACAGAATTGCAGGGGTGTCAATACTTTTGGCTACAACTGTATGATAGTTGGGAATCCTATCGCAAAGTTACATTTTATTAAAGACCTATGATAGCTGAGGACTTTTTGAAGATTTCTGTAATCAAAAATAAATATGCTGTGTAATGTATATATCCTCCCAGAATTCAAGGGGAAAACTATAGAAACTATCCCAAATCTGGGTTTGTTAGATGTCGTGGTAGCTCCAGGCTGACTACCCAGACATGATTGTGTAGGCACAGCACATTCGGCGTGTGATAGGTGTCACCATACGCTCCCGCTCGTATTTCTCATGATGATGTCATGCCATCTGCTGGAGATATTTTGGCTTCCTTAGTGTCACGTTATTATTACTTAACAACTCGTGAAGGTGTTTATAGATATAAAAGTAATAAGAAAACACTGTGTCATTATCAGTGAATCACTAACATTGGCGACATCTGTTCCTTGGATCTGGCTTGCAGTCCAGCAACTATATTATCTGATGTAGATAATCATAGTGAGACGCAAACACTCTACTACATACAGTCAGGGCCGGTTTACACGACTGTATTTTCGTGCGTCATTTTCCAGATCAACAACAGAATGCTCTGGTCTTGTCTGCTTGCTTCAATAGTATCGAATGACACACGGCACATAGGCAAAATATGGAAGAAAATATGCAGACGAGACTGGCCTGAGAATTAAAGGCTATTCCCATGTCCAAGATCCTATCCCAATAAGTAGTTGGTGTAACCATAATATATATTAGCAAATACCTCCAATTAGAAATGTAGAATAGTTCTTCTGATTTGCTATGTTGCTTAACTCATTCCAGCAGCTTTGATATCCATGGTTATGACCACTCATATAGTGAGCTAGATAGCTCTTAGTCGTTGTAGCTATGGATACCTAAGCTACTGCAATGCCTTGCATATGGGGGTAAGTGACATAGTTAATCAGAAGAACTATACTAAATTTCTAATCGGAGGTATTTGCTAATATTGTTATCATTATTATTATTATTACTGATACTGCATATTGGATAGGATCTTGAAGATGGCAATACCCCTTTAATACAATCATGAGACCATGAATTAGACCCATTGTCGTGTCCTGCCACATTCTTACCACTGACCGGGATTCCGCTTGCTTTGTCACATTGATTGGTGCAGCAGAAGTCACAAGACCCTGCAATATGCTTCCTGTTATGATTAGGTAACCAAGGAGGACAACGGGGAATAGACTAGGCAACCAGATAACCAGAGAGGTTGGTAGCTAGCGGATTGCAGACCCTTAAACTGACAACACAACTAGAATTAGCCATGGAAGTACCTACGATGCCCTAGACGCCTCAGCACAGCCACAGAATTAACTAAGCCTAAAGAGAGAAATAGAAACGCTAAACTGCCCCGGAGTAGAACCCCAAAGGAATAGATAGCCCCCGAACATATATTGCCGGTGAGACAAGATGAAGCACAAAACACAGGCAGAGAATAGAGTAAGCAAATGATGGGGCCCAAACTGTCTAGATAGAACAGGACAGGAAAGGATACTGTCTGCAATCACGCAAAAAACCCTAAGAAAAATCCAACACGTCTGATATGCAAAAATACTGAGGCCACACGACCTCTGCCCCACTAAATCAGAACTCTGGTGTGAATTGATTACTAAAATGACTAACATACGCTGTGGCATATGGAACAGGGTCCAGCACAGGTCCCAACAGGCAACCAGGCTGAACACACCAGCTAAGCAAAAACCAGAGACAAGCAAAAATGGATCCAATGCAAAAAAAGATTCAAGAAGACAAATAACTTATCTGAAAGATGCAGGACAGAGCAGGAGACAAGCAGACTTCAAAATGTGCTCAGGAAGCAAACCAAATCACCGGCAAGAGCTGAGGGAAGGTTGTTCACTTAAATCTCCCCAGTCTGTAACACCTGACCTCCAATCATCCTGCTCAGGTGATTGACTTCTGTCAGCTAAACCAGCTCCATTACCAGCAGTAACCACCAGAGGGAGCCCAAGCTCAGAAGCCAGGTGTCACGATACTAGTGGAGACAACTGGACACCAGTGGCTAGGTCAAAGAGACTGCAGACACAATGGGTTGCGCAAGCAATATTGTATTAGTAATCTGATAGCATATAAGTCCAGATAAATGTTCAGTCAATCTGATAAATGGTTATAGCAGAGTTGATACTCTGCGACACAGCATTCAAAGTCACTGAGCAATGCGGGCACAAGACACAGACTCTTGCAGAGCGGAGGAACACACTAGCTGGCTGGAGTTCTTACTTCACCGCAGGTGTAGTCAGGCAGAGGTTTCTGAAGTCAGGTGTTCAGCAATCACTCGATCAGCAGGCAGGGATCCAGACGTGCAGGTTGACGGAGGACTCCGCCGTTAATAGAGGACCAACAGGGATAGTAAGTCCAGGCTTGGGACTGCAGAGGCACAAAGTCCAAAACATAATACTCAAGCAATGAAACAGAACAGGTGCTGGCTTTATATACAGCTTTGGCAGGAAGCAAGATGGCCGACTTGTGAAACATCAAGATCCATGTTAACTAAGGGCAAGTCTAAGGGCAAGAAAAAATAGATTCTAGGACTAGATACTGACATTACTCCCACCTCAAGGACGGCCTCCGGACGACCCTAAACCAGGCTTGCCAGGGTACCTTTGATGGAACTGCTCAATCAGTCGGGAGGCGTTAATATTATCCACGGGTTCCCAGGAATTCTCCTCTGAGGAATAGCCTTGCCATTTAATCAAATACTGCAGTCGATTTCTGTAGATTCTTGAATCCAGAATCCTCTCAATGATGAACTGCTCTTGACCATCCACAAGAACGGGATCAGGAGGAGGAGATGAACGTCCTGGAAAAGGATTTGGTACTACAGTCTTTAGTAGAGAAGTATGAAAGACAGGATGTATCTTCAGTGTTCTTGGGAGTTTTAAGCGACATGCAACAGCACCTACCAGGCCACTGATCCTATAAGGACCGATGTACTTCTGTCCCAACTTAGGGGAAGGGATCTTCATCTTTAAATTTTTTGTAGATAACCAGACTAAATCTCCTACCTTAAATGTTGGTGTTGGTTTGCAAAATCTGTCAGCTGCATTCTTGTACCTCTCTTGTGCGGAACCCAAAGTCTCTTTCAGAAGTTCAAGGTTCTGTTGAAGTGAAGAGATCCTGTCGGCAACTGCTGGTAAAGATGTATCTACCGGTAATCTGGGAAGAATGCTAGGGTGATATCCCAGGTTAGCGTAGAATGGAGACTGTTTGGTGGAGGCACTCTGGGAGTTGTTATAAGAGAATTCGGCCAAGGGGAGTAGCCTTACCCAATCATCTTGCAAATGGCAAACGTAGCAGCGAAGGTATTGCTCTAGTGTTTGGTTGGTACGTTCTGTCTGCCCGTTGGACTGTGGGTGGAAAGCAGGAGATAAGTTAACTTCTATGCCTAATGCTGAACAAAAGCTTCTCCAAAACTTTGAAGTAAATTGAACTCTACGGTCAGAAACAACTTCATCCGGAACCCCGTGCAGGCGAAAGATGTTCTGGATAATTAGGTCAGCAGTGTCCTTCGCAGAGGGTAAACCGGAACAAGGGATGAAATGGGCCGCCTTGGTCAGGCGATCGACCACCACCAAAATCGTACTCTTTCCCTCAGAAAGGGGCAGTTCTACAATAAAGTCCATAGAAATGGATCCCCACGGGCGAGACGGCACCGGCAAAGGCTGTAACAGACCAGTAGGGGAGGCACGTGGAACCTTGAATTTGGCACATACCTCACAAGATGAAACGTACTTCTGGACATCCTTCCGAAAACCTGGCCACCAGAAGAAGCGAGATAAGAATTCTTGAGTCTTCTGAATTCCTCTGTGCCCTGCAACCTTGGAATCGTGAACCAATCTCAACACTCTTAACCTCACGGCTTCAGGAATGTAGAGGCGCCGCTCCCGGGTCCAAACTCCATTCCTAAAAAGAAGGCTTACCTCATCAGATGGCTGAGACAGGAAAAGATCAGAGTTGTAAGCTTCTTTGATGACCTGCAGCAAATCTTGATTCTGAATGACTCCTACAAAATTGCAATCAAAAAGTATGGTCTTAGGTGGAGCATCTGGAACAGCGTCAGTGGAGAACATCCGGGATAGAGCATCTGCTTTTCCATTGCGAGAACCTGGTCTATAAGAGATTGTAAAATTGAATTGATTAAGGAAAAGACTCCAGCGGGCCTGCCGTGGGGTCAGGCATCTTGCTGACCTGATGAACTCAAGGTTGCGGTGATCCGTGAGCACCACGATCGGCTGTGAGGCTCCTTGCAGAAGATGTCTCCACTCCTTGAAGGCGGTGATGATAGCCAGTAATTCTTTATTTCCTACATCGTAGTTCTTTTTGGCAGGAGACAGTCGCTTGGAAAGAAAAGCACAAGGATGAAGTAAATTCTTCTCACCTGTTCTTTGGGACAGTATAGCCCCGGTGGCACAGTTTGAGGCATCCACTTCAATAATGAAGGCGAGTTCCGGGTCAGGGTGGATCAGTACTGGTGCTGACGTGAACTCGGTCTTGAGCCGAGAGAATGCTTCTTGGGCATGAAGGGACCAAATAAATGCTGTCTTCTTCTGTGTCAACCTGGTGATGGGCGAGACGATGTCAGAGAAGTTCTTGATGAAACGTCTGTAGAAGTTAGCAAACCCGATGAAACGTTGGCCCTCTTTGACGTTCTTGGGGATTGGCCACTCCTGAATCGCCTTGATCTTGCTGTTATCCATACTCAGACCCTGTGGAGAAATTACATAACCTAAAAATTGGATCTCTGACTTGTGAAATTCGCATTTCCCCAGCTTGATGTACAGCTGGTGTTCCCTCAACCGCTGCAAGACAGTCTTGACATGTTGCTGATGTTCCTCCATGGAGCTAGAAAAAAATCAAAATGTCATCCAAATAGATTACGACAAAAATATCAAGAATGTCTCTGAAAATATCATTTACGAGATGTTGAAACGTTGCTGGGGCATTGCAAAGTCCAAATGGCATGACCAAATACTCAAAGTGTCCATATCGAGACCTAAATGCTGTTTTCCATTCGTCTCCAGGTCTTATACGGACTAGATTGTATGCCCCGCGTAGGTCCAATTTTGAAAAGACCTTGGCCTGACGAACTCTCTCGAGAAGCTCCGGAATTAATGGCAGAGGGTAGCGGTTCTTGATGGTTACCTTGTTAATTTCCCGGTAATCAACACAGGGTCTGAGGGATCCATCCTTCTTTTTAACGAAAAAGATGGGTGCACCGGCTGGAGAGGATGAGGGGCGTATAAACCCCTTAGACAGGTTTTCGTCGATATATTCTTTGAGAGTCTTGAGCTCAGGACCGGACAATGGATAAATATTACCAAAAGGAATGGTAGCAGCAGGCAGAAGCTCGATTGTGCAGTCATAAGAGCGGTGTGGTGGTAATTTATCTGCATTCTTTTTATCGCACACATCTGAAAATTCTTTATAAACTGCCGGTAACTCTAGGCCCGATGATGGGTTGGCCGGAGATGGATCAGTCGATTTCTCAGAAGTTACCTCTTTAGCTGGGAAGCGCAATCTCTTAGTCTCCCAGTCAATGTTGGGATTTTGAGCCTGCAGCCAGGGTAAACCCAAGATAATAGGGAAATGTGGAGAGGAAATCAGAAGGAAGGGCAATTTCTCCTGGTGATCATCTCCCATGAGGACCTTCAGTGGTTCAGTCTGCTGGTCTACGGGCCCCGAGGTCAAAGGGGACCCATCCACAGTCTCCATCAGAATTGAAGACACTCTTCTTTGTGATCGGATTCCATATTCCTTAGCAAAAGAAGTGTCCATGAAGTTACCGCTAGCCCCAGAGTCTATCATGGCGGAACTGTTCACCCAACGGGAGTCAATCCAGATCTTGATAGGAAGGTAACAATGTGAATCTTTTTTCTTATTGCAAGGGTATGAAACTGCAGAAGATAGAATAACAGCATTAATGGGTAGTATCGTTTCGGATGTAACAGAGTTCATATCTGAAAAGTCATAATCAGGAGCGGTTGCTGCAATTTCGGGTGGCCCTGATTCGGAAGTCATGGAGTATGATTCGGAGAAGTCGCGTTCTACCACGGCTGCGGTTGTTCTGAGAGAACGATTAGGGCAGTTGATAATAAAATGTCCTGACTTCCCACAGTAAAAACATAAATTCTCCTTGAAGCGAAATTCCTTCCGTTCGTCACTTACTCAACTTCGTAGGGAATTTACCTGCATCGGCTCAGGTGTGGACTCCTGGGGACTTGGGTCCGGACTCTCCTTAGGAAGGAAAGGAAGAAGCGATTTATTGCTGCGGTTCATCTCAGACCACCTTTCTAGTTTTCTTTCGGAGATGCGAGCGTCTAGGCGAATACAGTGATTGATGAAATCACCTAGAGCAGTGGGAGCCTCCGCACGTGCAAGCTCGTCCTTGATAGAACTGGACAACCCCTTCATAAATATTGAGTACTTCGCTGCACTATTCCAGGTGGTGTCCTGAGCCCACCTTCTAAAATCCATAGCATACTCAGTCACTGGGCATTTACCTTGACGCAAATTCAGCAGGGCCGTCTCAGCTGTAAGGCCACGGTTCGGATCGTCAAACATCTGCCCCATGGCGGCGATAAACATATTGAAGTCATTCAGACATGCATCCTGTGATTCTATCAGAGGGTTTGCCCAGGCAAGGGCCTTATTTGTCAGCAACATGATGATAGTCAATACTTTGGATCGGTCTGTAGGAAACTGTGTGACATGTGCAGCAAAGTATAAACGACACTGGTTCAGAAGCCCACGGTACTTGTCTCGGTCGCCACCAAACCTAAATGGTGGTAGTTTGGGGATGGTAGGAACAGAAGCCTGAGATTGTGTCTCCAGAGCCGCAACTTGGCCACGCAATTCCTGAAGGGTCTGACTGAGCACTTGTATATCATATTTAGTCTGCCCCTCTAGGCCTTCTATTCTGCTCTTCCATGTCTGCACTTCAGCGTGTACAGTGGCAGTGATATTATTTAGCTTCTTAACACGCACTTCTAAAGTCTCTGACCCAGCGGCATCCATTTTTTAAGGCTTGAGTATCCTGTCACGATACTAGTGGAGACAACTGGACACCAGTGGCTAGGTCAAAGAGACTACAGACACAGTGGGTTGTGCAAGCAATATTGTATTAATGATCTGAATGCAATATAGCATATAAGTCCAGATAAATGTTCAGTCAATATGATAAAAGGTAATAGCAGAGCTGATATTCTGCGACACAGCATGCAAAGTCACTGAGCAATGCGGGCACAAGACACAGACTCTTGCAGAGCGGAGGAACACACTAGCTGGCTGGAGTTCTTACTTCACCGCAGGTGTAGTCAGGCAGAGGTTTCTGAAGTCAGGTGTTCAGCAATCACTCGATCAGCAGGCAGGGATCCAGACGTGCAGGTTGACGGAGGACTCCGCCGTTAATAGAGGACCAACAGGGATAGTAAGTCCAGGCTTGGGACTGCAGAGGCACAAAGTCCAAAACATAATACTCAAGCAATGAAACAGAACAGGTGCTGGCTTTATATACAGCTTTGGCAGGAAGCAAGATGGCCGACTTGTGAAACATCAAGATCCATGTTAACTAAGGGCAAGTCTAAGGGCAAGAAAAAACAGATTCTAGGACTAGATACTGACACCAGGTCACACGTGTTCACAACAGCTTCCTGCTCTCTGATTGGTGGAGCAGTGGTCACAAGAGGCTGCAGAGTGATGCATCTAGTGACAGCTGCTCCACCAATCAGAGAGCAGGAAGCAGATAGCGCTGCACTGATCAGTAGGCTGCCATCTGCTTCACACCATTTGGAAGGACCTTCATACAGATGTGCCAGTAGCTACAGGCAATAAGAGAAGCTTATGATAAGGTCTCAGGCTGCTTCTTAGATGTTTGGAGAGAGCAAAGGGGGAAACTCAATTATAGGGGAGCAGATGGGGCAGACAGATACAGGAGAATAATTTTCAATATGTCTCATTCCTTGTGATTAAATGCAGCCTCAGATTGCCACTGCGGTGTATTCCTGTGACTATGTGCATTTGTGTACATAATGATGAGTGTATGTGTGCGTCCATGTACGTGGTGACGTGTGTCTGTGAGCATTTTTGTATGTGGTGTTTTTCTATGTAAAAAGGTGACTGCCCCATAAACCTAATAACTGGTTGGGCCACCCTTAGCAGCAACAACTGCAATCAAACATTTGCGATAACTGGCAATGAGTCTTTTACACCGCTCTGGAGGAATTTTGTCCCACTCATCTTTGCAGAATTGTTGTAATTCAGCTACTTTGGAGGACTTCGGAGCATGAACCACCTTTTTTAGTTCATGCCACAGCATCTCACTCGAATTAAGGTCAAGACTTCGACTCGGCCACTCCAAAATCTTCATTTTGTTTTTCTTAAGCCATTCAGAGGTGGACTTGCTGGTGTGTTTTGGATCATTATCCTACTGTATAACCCACGTGTGCTTTTGCTTGAGGTCACAAACAGATGGCTGGATGTTCTTCTTCAGGATTCTATTGGTAGACAGCAGAATTCATGGCTCCATTTACCACAGCAAGTCTTCCAGGTCCTGAGGCAGCAAAACATCCCCAGACCATCTCACTACCACCACCATATTTTACTGTTGGTATGATGTTCCTTTTATGAAATTCTGTGTTGCTTCTGTGCCAAATGTAATGGGACATACACCTTCCAAAAAGTTCAACGTTTGCCTTGTCAGTGCAGAAAGAATTCTCCCAAAAGACTTGGGGATCATCGAGATGTTTTCTGGCAAAACTGACACAAACCGTTATGTTCTTATTGCTCAGCAGTGGATTTTATCTTGGAACTCTGCCATGCAGGTGATTTTTGCCCAGTCTCTTTCTTATGGTGGAGTCATAAACACTGACCTTCACTGAAGCAAGTGAAGCCTGCATTTCTTTGTATGTTCTTGTGGGGTCTTTGCGACCTCTTGGATGAGTCGTTGCTGTGATCTTGGGGTAATTTTGGTAGGCCGGCCACTCCTGGGATGGTTCACCACTGTTCCACGTTTTCACCATTTATGAATAATGGCTCTCACTGTGGTTCACTGGACTCCAAAATCTTTTCAAATGGCTTTATAACCTTTTCCAGACTGATAGATCTGGTATGATGTCTAGCTTTTGATGTAATTTTAGTCTATTTCACTTTGTCAGACAGGACCTATTTAAGTGATTTCTTGATTGAGAACAGGTGTTGCAGTAATCAGGCATGGGTGCAGCTAGGGAATTTGAACTTTTGAACTCAGCTTCCCAAAGATGTGATAAACCCAAGTTAATTCATGTTTTAAGGGGGGGGCACTTTTTCACACAGGGCCCTGTAGGTTTGGATTTCTCTTTTCGTTAATAATAAAGACCTTCGTTTAAAACAACTGCATTTTGTGTTTACTTGTGTTATCTTTGTCTAATATTTAAATTTGTTTGGTGATCTGAAACATTTAAGTGTGACAAACATGCAACAGAATGGGAAATCAGGAAAGGGGCAAACACTTTTTCACACAATTGTATAAGATTGTGTTTTTGTGTTTGTGTGAGTCTGTGTACTTGGTGCTGTGTATATGAATGTGTATTTGGTTATGTGTTTGAATTGAGTGTATACATGGTGACGTGTGCGTGTACATAGTGGCGTATGCGTATGAGCGTGTACGTGGTGACGTGTGTATGATTGTGTATGTGGTGACATCTGTGTGTATACATGGTGATGTATGTGTGTATATGGTCACGTGTATAAATATATAGTAACATGAATATGTAGTATGATTATACATGGTGATGTATGTGTGTATGGGGGTATACATAGTGACGTGTGTGAGTGTGTATGAGAGTGAACATGGTGACGTGAGTGTGAATGTGTAAGTATGTGGTGACATGGGTGTGTATGTAAGCAGGTTGCCGGATGCAGTGACAGACAGAAGGCAGAGCAAGGGTTAACAAATTTAACAGCTTTAATTTAACAGGGGTTAACTCCTCGCAGGGAGATAAATGGTTAAATGAGGGTTAAGGCCCCGTCACACTAAACGATGCACCAGCGATCCTGACAATCATACGACCTTGTCAGGATCTCTGGTGCCTCGCTACATGACCGCTGGTGAGCTGCCAAACAGGCAGACACACCAGCGATCAGGACCAGCGAGGACGCTGGTATCCTAGGTAAGTATCAGGTAACTAAGCGCACGCGTCACTTAGTTACCCGCTGTGTACCTTAGATACCTGCGTGCTCGCACTAGGACGCTGGTATCTAAGGTACACAGCGGGTAACTAAGTGACGCGCGCTTAGTTACCCAATATTTACCTTAGATACCAGCTCCCAGCGTCTGCTTACAGCGCTGGGAGCTCGCTGATCGAGCAGGAATGTCCTGGGCCATTTTTTCGTCGGCGGTGTTCTGCTGGCCAGCATGCATCTCTGTGTTTGATCGCTGGACCATTGCTGCGTCGCTGAAGAGATCTGCCTGTTTGACAGCTTACTAGCGATCATTTAGCGACGCACCAGTGATCCCTACCAGGTTGTATCGTTGTTGGGATCGCTGGTGCGTCGCTAAGTGAAACGGGACCCTTACTGTTGTGTCATTTGTGTGTGCTTCTGTGTATGTGTACAAATAGCAGAAAACTGATGAACTGATGGCACATCAAGGACTAGTCTGAACAGGTGCATACCAAACAGCTTACGTATCAAAATAAAGAAATGGTTGCAGTCAATTGCATTAAGGCATGTCAGCGTGAAATACATGAAGTGTGAATAGCATAATGGCTTTTGAAATTTAGGAAAACAAATGAGATACTTAGCCCAAAATTTGGCCACAAAATGTGAGCCCATCCACCAACGTCAAGGTAATCTCATGGATCGGATGGGTCCCTGACCTAACTCTGTGTATGTGGCCACGTTCACACATTCAGTATAATAGAAACACGTCACCACTTCTGTATTTATCACCCACTCCTGGTTTTGGCTTACAAATACTGATATATAATACTGTCCAAATACTGAACGTGTGAACGTGGCCTGAGGATTGGCCACTACTCCTGGTCAAGTGCTTTGTGCTTGCCCCCCCATGCTAAACTTTGTCAGCCAGACCCTTGTCTGTTCCCTGTGCACCGTTCTCCTCTGGGCAGGTCTTCTATGACTTTTCTCTGTGACTGTCCGCCTTGTCTCTTGGCTGCTGCTTTTCATGTGAAAGTCAGGTAGATTTTATATAGCACAGTGTGAACTAAAAATATATTGTAAATTGTAGTAAATTTACTGATACTCAGTAAAACTAATCTAAGAATAGGATCTCGGACATATGCACCATACAGGATGCTCATGTGGGACTTGGAGAGAGGAGTGACAGCCTTTCCCTAATATTTCCGCACCGAAGCAAAATTATTTTTGTTCCTCTACTGTGTTAAAGGGTATTCGGGTACTGTTGGCTTTGCCTTGGCTTTTTCCTGATCATAAATTATTTCCTGCTGCCTGCCTTGACCTCTGCTTGTCTACTGTATATCATAGTAAATCACCTGCTCGCTGACCAATATGTTTTCCCTCCAGCCACTTCCTAGTCATCATGTTCTTCCAAAGGATCTTTCCCTAATATTTCCACACTGCAGCAAAATTATTTTTGTTCCTCTACTGTGTCAATGGGTATTCTGGTACTGTTGGCTTTGCCTTGGCTTTTTCCTGACCATAAATTATTGTCTGCTGCCTGCCCTGACCTCTGCTTGTCTACTGTATACCGTGGTACGCCACCTGCTCTGACCTGTTCCCATCTGATTGCAGATCTGCTTGCTGACTTAATACCTTGAATAAGAGTTATCAATTTTTCTACAAGTAAACTTTTGCTTATGGAGACTACTGTAGAAATAGTGACATGGACCCTGTTTTCAGCGATGTTTCACTTACTGGGCTGTGTTTTGCTTTTTCAATGCAATCAATGTTTTATCAGCAGGAGATTATCAGTAAATGACCAGATGTCTTGTGCCTCTGAGTCCAACCCACCCACCACCATTAATTATCAGCTTTCTGCAATATACAGTGTACACAGTATGCTGCCAATCAGTGGTGTGGGCGGGCTTATACAAGGCTCAGCATTCCAAGCTCTGCTACATATACAGCAGAAAAAACAGGGATTGTGTCACAACTACTGCACCCAGTAAACTAAGTGATACATCATTGGAATCAGGGCCTCTGCCCCTACATCATGCTGCTGTCAGATTACATAGCAGAACCTACTGATAGATATCACAACCTCGCTCTTCCTATTGCACAGTAGTGCTTTTCCCCAGCACTTTTTTCATAGGGACCTTCTCTGATGTTCTCATACTGCTTGTCTCCAGCCATATACATTGATTGATATCAATACTATGTTCTGATGAAGGCCTTTGGGTCGAAAAGTCAAAAATATTTTTTTTGCAACAAAATGGACACAGTGTGAAATAAATCTATTTGCATTACATTCTGGAGTGCCAAATTATTTTGCTTTATTTCAAACCTGGCCAATAAACTCATTTTCTCATTCTTTACTGAATTGATCAGTACATTTCAGATGGTAATTCCCAAGTACAGCGAAATTCTTGACCTTACATGGGATAGCTAGCATTGTGGTATGTTATAATACAAAGCATTCTCTTCTCGGGAATAAATAATTCACGTTCTTCCTCTGGCAACAGCCTGCTTACAATGTAGTCTGAAGATCATTATATAATGGAGATTTAAGCTTGCAGACTTTCAGAAATTGTAGCATTTGTATGCATAAGAATGGAGATCTGAACTGGAAGGTGAATGCTTTATCATGCCTATTCTTTTTTAGGGAAGATATGAGTGATAGAAGGTTTTTCTACGTGACAGTAAAACATTAAAAGGCATTTAACTTGTGATTTAATTTCCTATGTACAGGTTCATAGATCGACTGCCCCCTTCTCCAATAATCAAATGACCTTTTTTCAGATTTAAAGGGGTTACATCAGTGGGGGTCCGACACTTAGTATCCCCACAAGTCAGCTACATTTAGCTTCAGAGTTCAGATGTGAACAGTTTATAGAGCCGGAACAATACAGATCTCTACACAATATACTGGCTGTTCCCAGGTCCTGTAGCTCAAGTCTTATGGAAGTGAATGGCTAATGAGCTGCAGTGCCCGGAAGGATACGAGGAGCACTGTCCACGCGCAAACCAGGAAGTACTGGAGACAGTGTCCAGGAGCAGGTCAGGAGATACCAGGGACAGTGTCCAAGATCAGGTCCAGAGATACTGGGGACAATGTCCAGAAGCAGGTCAGGAGATACTGGGGACAATGTCCAGGAGCAGGTCAGGAGATACTGGGGACAGTGTCCAGGAACTGGCCAGGAGATACTAGGGACAATGTCCAGGATCAGGTCAGGAGATACCGGGGACAGTACCCTGGAGCAAGTGAATAGACACCGGAGACATTGTCCAGGAGCAGGTCAGGAGATACCGTGGACAGTGTCCAGGAGCAGGTCAGGAGATACTGGAAAAAATGTCCAGGAGCAGGTCATGAGATACCAGGGACAGTGTCCAAGAGCAGGTCAGGAGATACTGGGGACAGTGTCCAGGAGCGAGCCAGGAGATACTAGGGACAATGTCCAGGAGACGGTCAGGAGATACTGGGGCCAGTGTCCAGGAGCAGGCCACTAGATTCCAGGGACAATATCCAGAAGCAGGTCAGGAGATACCGGGGACAGTGTCCAGGAGCAGGTCAGGAGATACTGGGAACAGTGTCCAGGAACAGACCAGGAGATACTAGGGACAATGTCCAGGAGCAGGTCAGGAGATACTGGGGATATTGTCCAGGAGCAGGTCAGGAGATACTGGGGATATTGTCCAGGAGCAGGCCAGGAGATACTAGGGACAATGTCCAGGAGCAGGTCAGGAGATGCCAGAATCAGTGTCCTGTAGCAGGTCAGGGATAGGACCATGAGATACAAGGAGCAATATCCAGGAGCAGACCAGGAGATACAAGTATATGGAGCACAGTCCAGGATTATGCAGTAGATGGTGCCAGAAGATACCAAGAGCAGTGGTCAGGAAAAGTCCAGGAGATATGTGGCGCCTCTGAGGCTCAGTCGCCACAGAGGTACTGCACCTCCTCCTGAGGTGTGGTATCCCACCTATCCCACCATCCAGGTAAGGTGGAGACTCCTGACCACACTCCAACACCTGCACCCCACACCACAAAGTAGTGTAGCAAAGCACCTTCGGCGGCTCCCTGCTTGGAGTATAGCAAAGCACCCATTGGTGGCTCCCTGCTTGGAACACGAAACGTGCTGGGAGGTGGGTGGAGTTAGATTACATTACAAGGAGTTTAGGATGAGAGGTCAGTTGGTTGGAGAGCTAGAGAGTAGAGTTGAGCGAAACGGGTCGAAAAAATTCCAAAGTCGCCGACTTTTGGCAAAGTCTGGTTTCATGAAACGAAACCCGACCCTAGGATGAGGTCGGCCACGAGGTCGGCGACTTACGCGCCAAAGTCGCGTTTCAAAAGTTTGTTTTGCGCTCTTTTTTAGCCAATCAGGATCCACGGACACTGTGGGCAACGTGATGACATAGGCACGGGTCACCACCATCTTTCAGAAGGGCATGCAAGTGATTGGCTTGCTTTGGTGGGCGTCACAGGGGGTATAAAAGGGCGTGCACGCCGACCGCCATCTTACTTCTGCCGATCTTAGTATAGGGAGAGGTTGCTGCTGATTCTGTAGGGAGAGCGTTAGGCAGGGAAGAAGACAAAAAAACTGCTTCTGCTGCTAGCGATTTGGCCTGCACAACACACCAGTCACTGTGTGTGCAGTGCAAGGGGAGGCTATATAGTGGTGTATCAGTGGTGTTGGTTGTTGGGCTGCCTTCTAAGGCTTCCTGACATTCCTGCATTGCTGTTTACCCACTGCTCTGCAAACTGCTTTTTTAAAAGCAATCCAATCTCCCTTATCCTCTAGTCACTTTTGTCACAGCTGTGCCATCGAGCCTGTCACATAGCGCTCAGATATTCATTGGGCCTCACACAATCCAAAAGTGTCCAGTGTCCAAAAGTGTGTGCAGAGATTCAAAATCTCCCTTATCCTCTAGTCACTTTGGTCACAGCTGTGCCATCGAGCCTGTCACATAGCGCTCAGATATCAGTGGGCCTCACACAATCCAAAAGTGTCCATCCAGTGTCCAAAAGTGTGTGCAGAGATTCAAAATCTCCCTTATCCTCTAGTCACTTTGGTCACAGCTGTGCCATCGAGCCTGTCACATAGCGCTCAGATATCAGTGGGCCTCACACAATCCAAAAGTGTCCAGTGTCCAAAAGTGTGTGCAGAGATTCAAAATCTCCCTTATCCTCTAGTCACTTTGGTCACAGCTGTGCCATCGAGCCTGTCACATAGCGCTCAGATATCAGTGGGCCTCACACAATCCAAAAGTGTCCATCCAGTGTCCAAAAGTGTGTGCAGAGATTCAAAATCTCCCTTATCCTCTAGTCACTTTGGTCACAGCTGTGCCATCGAGCCTGTCACATAGCACACAGATATCAGTGGGCCTCACACAATCCAAAAGTGTCCAGTGTCCAAAAGTGTGTGCAGAGATTCAAAATCTCCCTTATCCTCTAGTCACTTTGGTCACAGCTGTGCCATCGAGCCTGTCACATAGCGCTCAGATATCAGTGGGCCTCACACAATCCAAAAGTGTCCATCCAGTGTCCAAAAGTGTGTGCAGAGATTCAAAATCTCCCTTATCCTCTAGTCACTTTGGTCACAGCTGTGCCATCGAGCCTGTCACATAGCGCTCAGATATCAGTGGGCCTCACACAATCCAAAAGTGTCCATCCAGTGTCCAAAAGTGTGTGCAGAGATTCAAAATCTCCCTTATCCTCTAGTCACTTTGGTCACAGCTGTGCCATCGGGCCTGTCACATAGCGCTCAGATATCAGTGGGCCTCACACAATTCAAAAGTGTCCAGTGTCCAAAAGTGTGTGCAGAGATTCAAAATCTCCCTTATCCTCTAGTCACTTTGGTCACAGCTGTGCATCGAGCCTGTCACATAGCGCTCAGATATCAGTCGGCCTCACACAATCCAAAAGTGTCTATCCAGTGTCTAAAAGTGTGTGCAGAGATTCAAAATCTCCCTTATCCTCTAGTCACTTTGGTCACAGCTGTGCCATCGAGCCTGTCACATAGCGCTCAGATATCAGTGGGCCTCACACAATCCAAAAGTGTCCAGTGTCCAAAAGTGTGTGCAGAGATTCAAAATCTCCCTTATCCTCTAGTCACTTTGGTCACAGCTGTGCCATCGAGCCTGTCACATAGCGCTCAGATATCAATGGGCCTCACACAATCCAAAAGTGTCCAGTGTCCAAAAGTGTGTGCAGAGATTCAAAATCTCCCTTATCCTCTAGTCACTTTGGTCACTGCTGTGCCATCGAGCCTGTCACATAGCGCTCAGATATCAGTGGGCCTCACACAATCCAAAAGTGTCCAGTGTCCACAAGTGTCTGCAGAAATTCAAAATCTCCCCTGTCCTATAGACACCTTGTACCTTGTTTTACATTACTATATAGTTTGTTGGATTTTGTCTACATTTCTACCAAAAATGAGGAAGGCTGGTGGAAGAAGCCGTGGAATTGGGCGGGGGTTGGCAGCTGGTAATGATGGTGTTGGTGGTGGATCTGATGGTAGTGGCAAGAGCAAAATAGGACCGAATGCAGGAGGTGCTGACCCTGCGTCATCGTCTGGCTACATAAGGCCTCGAACGCTTAGTTTTCTAGGAGTTGGCAAACCGCTTTTAAAGCCAGAGCATCAGGAAAAAGTTTTGTCTTACATTGCTGACTCAGCCTCCAGCTCTATCGCCTCCTCTTCTTCAGTTGTAAAAAGTAAAAGCACTGAGTCGTCATTGGAGGCTCATGTTCATGAACCACACCTTTCCTTGTGTCCTTCACCCTAACCAAGATTGAAGGATGACGCAGGCCATACTACTGATTACTCCATGGAGCTGTTTTCACATACCATGCCTGGATTATCAAGTGAAATGGTGAATTACCCAGGCCAAGATGAATCTGACATGGAGTGCACTGATGCACAGCCGCTGATGGATGATTCTGCTGGTACATTCACTCAGAGCACTACATTGTCCTCGCAGTGTACAGAGCCAGATTCTGACCCTGATGAGACTCAGGTGCCCCTTCCCGCACACTATACCACCATACACGGTGACACAGAGGAAGGTGCACATGACATAGAAGAGGAGGTGATGGATGACCCAGTTGTTGACCCAGATTGGCATCCATTGGGGGAAGAGGGTGCTGCTTCCAATAGATCAGATGAGGAGCATCCACAGCAGACATCGACATCGCAACAGCTGTTATCTGGCAGGCCCGGAGCACTCCAAAGACAGGTTCCAAACATCAAAAGAGTTGCTGGACAGCTTGTCCAGAGGGTCAAAAGATCACAGCGTGCTAGGCCGCAAAATGTCTGCCAAAGTAGGAAGAGTGCAGTGTGGCACTTTTTTGACCAAAATCCTCATGATCAGGCCAAGGTTATCTGTAAGAAGTGCGCAAAGACCTTTAGCCGAGGGAAAAATCTGAAAAATTTGAATACCAGTTGCATGCTTAGACATTTAACCAGCATGCACTTGCAAGCGTGGACACAACACCAAACCTCAAGTGCCACATGTGCAACTGATCACAACGAAGGTAGTCAGCAACGCTACATTGTTTCCCCCACTGTAAGCCCACCGGTTAGCACAGCAGCAAATGTTGAGGTGTCGTTGCAAGACCACAGCAGTCAGGGAATCCCACTGTTATATCAACGAAAGACTGATTCTAGGCCATCAGAAAGAACACCAACTCCATCACCATCATCAACCCTCTCTCAGTCCGCCCTGTCCACCGCTACTTCCACCATATGCAGCTCTCAAGTCCAGCTCACCCTCCCAGACACTATGAGTAGGTCAAGAAAGTACTCAGTCTCTCATCCGCGTACACTGGGTTTGAACGCCCACATTGCCAAACTAATCTCGTTTGAGATGATGCCCTTTCGGTTGGTGGAAAGCACAGCTTTCCGTGAACTCATGGCCTATGCAGTACCACGCTATGACCTACCCAGTCGCCACTTCTTCTCTCGCAAAGCCATCCCAGCCCTCCACCATCATGTGAAAGACCGCATTGTCCATGCACTCAAGCAGTCAGTGAGCGGAAAGGTGCACCTCACAACTGATGCATGGTCCAGTCGGCATGGCCAGGGCCGTTACGTGTCCATCACTGCGCACTGGGTTAATGTGGTGGATGCAGGGTCCACAGGGGACAGCGGTGGTGGGACAGTGCTGCCTAGCCCACGGTATAGGAAACAGTTGGCTGTAGGCGTTCGACCCTCCTCCTCCTCCTCCAGAAGCGAAAGCTCGTCCACAGAGCGCAGTCGTACGAGCACTCCATCTGCAGCTGCCACTGTTGCACACGATGTGTCCCCCTATCGAGCAGCTAGTGGAAAGCGTCAGCAGGCTGTGTTGCAGATGATGTGTTTGGGCGACAGACACACCGCCGAGGTGCTGGCCGAGTACTTGAAGCGACAAACTGAGTCATGGCTAGGCAGTGTACATCTTGAGGCAGGCAAGGTAGTTAGTGATAACGGCCGTAATTTTGTGGCAGCCATAGCCCTTTCAAAACTCAGCCACATACCTTGCTTGGCTCACACCTTGAACCTGGTGGTGCAGTGCTTCCTCAAAAATTATCCGGAGTTAACAGCCCTGCTCCAGAAGGTGCGAAGACTGTGCGCGCACATCCGCCGGTCGCCTGTACACTCCGTTCGTATGCAGAAGCTGCAGCGATTGCTCCACCTTCCCAACCACCGCCTCATTATCGACATTGCAACAAGGTGGAACTCCACCCTGCACATGGTGGAGCGGCTGTGCGAGCAGAGGCAGGCCATAATGCATTTGTGGGAGGATACACGGCCAGGCACTTTGAGAGCAGACATGGAGTTGACAGGTGTGCAGTGGTCGAAGCTGAAAGACCTTTGTAAAGTCCTTCAGTGTTTTGAGGAATGCACACGGCTGGTAAGCGCAGACGACGCCATCCTAAGCATGAGCATCCCACTTATGCGTCTGCTCATGCAAACTTTGACGCACCTTAAGGAGCAGGCGTCTGCAGCCAATGTTGATGAGGAGGAAGAGGAGGAGGGAATCCTTGATGACATTCAGCCATTGTCTGCTCAGGGACCTCTCCTGGACGAGGTGGAGGAAGAAGAGGAGGAGGATGATGATGGGGATGATTACTTAGGGGAGGAGGATGCATCTCATGGGGCAAGTGAAAATGTTGGCGTGGCAAGGTCTGGTACAGGGTTTGTGCATGACTGGAGGGATGTGGATTTGCCAGAAAGTGCTCCTCCACCCAGCACTCGCAGTGCATCATTGACACCGGGAACATTGGCCCACATGTCAGATTATGCCTTGCGGATCCTAAAAAGGGACCCCCGCATTGCCAAAATGATGAACGATGACGACTACTGGTTGGCCAGCATCCTGGATCCACGCTATAAAGGCAAATTACAAAACATCATGCCACAGGAGAACCTTGACCTAATATTGGCTAATAAACAAGCAACTCTGGTAAATCGGTTGCCTTAGGCATTCCCTGCACACAGCAGCGGTGATGATTCTCACACGAGCCGTACGGGCCAGGGGCAGCTTGGCAGAGGTGTTCGTGGTGCACACAGCAGAAGTGGCGTTGAAGACAGGGGTTTCATGACAATGTTGTGGACTGATTTTTCAAATACCGCTCACACAACTGGTTATACTGCATCGATGGAAAGTGACAGGAGACAGCAGTTGTCAACTATGGTTACAAACTACTTTTCCTCCCATATCGATGTTCTCCCACACAGGTCATTCCCCTTTGACTATTGGGCCGCTAAACTGGACACCTAGCCTGAATTGGCCCAATATGCCTTACAGGAGCTCGCTTGCCCAGCTGCAAGTGTTCTATCGGAAAGAGTCTTCAGTGCAGCTGGATCAATCCTGACAGAAAAAAGGACCCGTCTGTCAACCCAAAATGTGGATGATCTAACCTTCATTAAAATGAACCACGCATGGGTTTCCAAGGATTTTGTCCCACCTTCCCCTGATGACACATAGGGTGACAGAAAAATGGCTTGCTTTGGTCCACCTCTTCCTGGTACTTCACCTATTTTGCCTTTTGCATCAGCTGAATGTCCAACATCAACATATGCCACTTTCTAAAACTCCCTAACTGTGCTGCCTCCCCCCCCATGGCCGGGGTCACCACCTAGCGCACGACACCGTGCGAGTGCCGTTGCCCTGGACAGGTGGGTAGGCCGACTCTTGTGCGCGGGCACTGGCACAGGGTCCCTCATAGTGCAATCAAGTGTCTCTGACGGTGGTGGTGCACACCAGCCGTCAGACACACCGCTGTACTATGAGGGGCCCAGTGCCAGTACCGACGCCCACGAGTGGGCCCCCCTTGCTTGGGCAGGGCCTCAGCATTTGCAATCTTTACCTCTCCCTGCTCCTCCGCTGTGTAATCTGGGCCGTCAAATCCATACTGTGCCTGACACCGTCTGAGCCTGCCTCCTGATGTATAGACATATATTTTGAATGTGTACGCTATCCATACATGTTATCCGGGGAAAAGGGACCCTTTCTAACCTTTGTGCAATCACGTGCAATCCATACTGGGCCTAACACCGTCTGAGCCTGCCTCCTGAGACATATATTTTGAATGTGTACGCTATCCATACATGTTATCTGGGGATACGGTACCCTTTCTAACCTTTGTGCAATCACGTGCAATCCATACTGGGCCTAACACCGTCTGAGCCTGCCTCCTGAGACATATATTTTGAATGTGTAAGCTATCCATACATGTTATCTGGGGATACGGTACCCTTTCTAACCTTTGTGCAATCACGTGCAATCCATACTGGGCCTAACACCGTCTGAGCCTGCCTCCTGAGACATATATTTTGAATGTGTACGCTATCCATACATGTTATCCGGGGATACGGTACCCTTTCTAACCTTTGTGCAATCACGTGCAATCCATACTGGGCCTAACACCGTCTGAGCCTGCCTCCTGAGACATATATTTTGAATGTGTACGCTATCCATACATGTTATCCGGGGATACGGTACCCTTTCTAACCTTTGTGCAATCACGTGCAATCCATACTGGGCCTAACACCGTCTGAGCCTGCCTCCTGAGACATATACACTCACTGGCCACTTTATTAGGTACACCATGCTAGTAAGGGGTTGGACCCCCTTTTGCCTTCAGAACTGCCTCAATTCTTCGTGGCAGAGATTCAACAAGGTGCTGGAAGCATTCCTCAGAGATTTTGGACCATATTGACATGATGGCATCACACAGTTGGCGCAGATTTGTCGGCTGCACATCCCTGATGCGAATCTCCCGTTCCACCACATCCCAAAGATGCTCTATTGGATTGAGATCTGGTGACTGAGGAGGCCATTTGAGTACAGTAAACTCATTGTCATGTTCAAGAAACCAATCTGAGATGATTCGAGCTTTATGACATGGCGCATTATCCTGCTGAAAGTAGCCATCAGATGTTGGGTACATTGTGGTCATAAAGGGATGGACATGGTCAACAACAATACTCAGGTAGGCTGTGGCGTTGCAACGATGCTCAATTGGTACCAAGGGGCCCAAAGAGTGCCAAGAAAAAATTCCCCACACCATGACACCACCACCACCAGCCTGAACCGTTGATACAAGGCAGGATGGATCCATGCTTTCATGTTGTTTACGCCAAATTCTGACCCTACCATCCGAATGTCGCAGCAGAAATCGAGACTCATCAGACCAGGCAACGTTTTTCCAATCTTCTACTGTCCAATTTCGATGAGCTTGTGCAAATTTTAGCCTCAGTTTCCTGTTCTTAGCTGAGAGGAGTGGTACCCAGTGTGGTCTTCTGCTGCTGTAGCCCATCTGCCTCAAAGTTCGACGCACTGTGCGTTCAGAGATGCTCTTCTGCCTACCTTGGTTGTAACGGGTGGCAATTTGAGTCACTGTTGCCTTTCTATCAGCTCGAACCAGTATGCCCATTCTCCTCTGACCTCTGGCATCAACATGGCATTTCCGGCCACAGAACTGCCGCTCACTGTTTTGTTTTTTTTTTCGGACCATTCTCTGTAAACCCTAGAGATGGTTGTGCGTGAAAATCCCAGTAGATCAGCAGTTTCTGAAATACTCAGACCAGCCCTTCTGGCACCAACAATCATGCCACGTTCAAAGGCACTCAAATCACCTTTCTTCCCCATACTGATGCTCGGTTTGAACTGCAGGAGATTGTCTTGACCATGTCTACATGCCTAAATGCACTGAGTTGCCGCCATGTGATTGGCTGATTAGAAATTAAGTCTTAACACACAGTTGGACAGGTGTACCTAATAAAGTGGCCAGTGAGTGTATTTTGAATGTGTACGCTATCCATACATGTTATCTGGGGATACGGTACCCTTTCTAACCTTTGTGCAATCACGTGCAATCCATACTGGGCCTAACACCGTCTGAGCCTGCCTCCTGAGACATATATTTTGAATGTGTACGCTATCCATACATGTTATCTGGGGATACGGTACCCTTTCTAACCTTTGTGCAATCACGTGCAATCCATACTGGGCCTAACACCGTCTGAGCCTGCCTCCTGAGACATATATTTTGAATGTGTACGCTATCCATACATGTTATCTGGGGATACGGTACCCTTTCTAACCTTTGTGCAATCACGTGCAATCCATACTGGGCCTAACACCGTCTGAGCCTGCCTCCTGAGACATATATTTTGAATGTGTACGCTATCCATACATGTTATCCGGGGATACGGTACCCTTTCTAACCTTTGTGCAATCACGTGTAATCCATACTGGGCCTAACACCGTCTGAGCCTGCCTCCTGAGACATATATTTTGAATGTGTACGCTATCCATACATGTTATCTGGGGATACGGTACCCTTTCTAACCTTTGTGCAATCACGTGCAATCCATACTGGGCCTAACACCGTCTGAGACTGCCTCCTGAGACATATATTTTGAATGTGTACGCTATCCATACATGTTATCTGGGGATACGGTACCCTTTCTAACCTTTGTGCAATCACGTGCAATCCATACTGGGCCTAACACCGTCTGAGCCTGCCTCCTGAGACATATATTTTGAATGTGTACGCTATCCATACATGTTATGCGGGGATACGGTACCCTTTCTAACCTTTGTGCAATCACGTGCAATCCATACTGGGCCTAACACCGTCTGAGCCTGCCTCCTGAGACATATATTTTGAATGTGTACGCTATCCATACATGTTATCTGGGGATACGGTACCCTTTATAACCTTTGTGCAATCACGTGCAATCCATACTGGGCCTAACACCGTCTGAGCCTGCCTCCTGAGACATATATTTTGAATGTGTACGCTATCCATACATGTTATCCGGGGATACGGTACCCTTTCTAACCTTTGTGCAATCACGTGCAATCCATACTGGGCCTAACACCGTCTGAGCCTGCCTCCTGAGACATATATTTTGAATGTGTACGCTATCCATACATGTTATCTGGGGATACGGTACCCTTTCTAACCTTTGTGCAATCACGTGCAATCCATACTGGGCCTAACACCGTCTGAGCCTGCCTCCTGAGACATATATTTTGAATGTGTACGCTATCCATACATGTTATCTGGGGATACGGTACCCTTTCTAACCTTTGTGCAATCACGTGCAATCCATACTGGGCCTAACACCGTCTGAGCCTGCCTCCTGATGTATAGAGATATATTTTGAATGTGTACACTATCCATACATGTTATCTGGGGATACGGTACCCTTTCTCACCTTTGTGCAGTCACGTGCAATCCATACTGGGCCTAACACCGTCTGAGAATGATAGATGGGGTCCACCATACACTGGAACATTCCAAAGGTGGACATCAGACACTGGAGCAGCATTTACAGGGCCCATTATACACTAGAGCATTAGAAATGGGGCCCATTATGTTTGGAGCATTATTTGGGCCCATAAGACAGTGGAGCTTCATCCATGGGGACCAACATATACTGTAGCATTATGTGGAGCTCATCATATACTGTTTCAAACATTATATGGGACCAATGATTCTGTATGGAGAAATAGATGGGCCTCGTCATGAGATGTAAAAAGTGAGGTATTTTTCATTGTACTATACCGCTATTTCTCTGCCGTATCGGAGCATGATGAGTTGTGGTATGTGTTAAAGGGGCGCTCTTTCGCCCAGGGCACATGAAAACCTGGAGCCAGCCCTCCCCCCCCACAGTCTGTAGCCAAATAACCCCCATTTTTCAGTGCGTAACTTGTATTATGAAGTTAATTAAGGTTGACAAGCTTAAGTAAGAAGAATTGATGCTTTTGGCATTCAAATGGGCACTGTAAGTGTGTTTCCTGTCCTCCTCTCACTGCCGACTTTTATTCCCCATTGACTTACATTGGGTTTCGTGTTTCGGGACGACCCCGACTTTTCCCTATAATCGGACGATCTTGCTCGACCCGACTTTTGGAAAAGTTGGGTTTCACGAAACGAAACGCGACCCTAAAAAACCAAAAGTCGCTCAACTCTACTAGAGAGAAGATCCCCGGAGAGAGGGATAGAAGGATGGAAGTGCTGCAGTAGATCCCAGTGACCTGGATCTGCTGGCACGGGAAAGGGAGTGAGAGAGCAACATAGACTGAAAGCCTGATTCTCCATAGAAAGAAAGGATTAGTACGGAACATGAGGAGTAAAAGAGAACAAAGGACGTGGGTGAGAAGAGAACCCTTCCTAGAAGTTCCTAGCGCAAGGCCAGGGCCCGGTCACCGAGGTTGTATGGATACTAATGGTCCTGTAGCAGACACCGGAGGAATAGAAGTAGTGACCACTCTATTCCCACACTAGACTTGGGGGCACAACAGCAACTTGATAGTGAGCCGGGACTTAGTAGCAAGGAGTCCCCGAAGCAGGCTACAGCTGTCTGCCGTACAAGTAGAGTTCATAGGAATATCAGACAGGAGGAACTCCAGTGTAACTCAGTACTAGGAGTACTTCATCTAAAGGCGCTATAAGAGGAGACGTTCAGAAAGGCACATGTTGGTGGAGTGTTGGAAAGGAGTATTCCATCTGGCCTAGGGGTTGACTGAGTCCCTGACCTGGAGGACACGGCACGGAGGCAGGCATCTGTTTGTACAACAGACTGTGAGTAAAGCTTTGGAACTACATGCCCTGGTGTCCTCCACTTATTCCTGCACCAACCTGTCCAGCACTGCTGCATCCCTTGCGCCTGACACCACACCAACTACGTGTCACTTCACTTACTCTGCCCTGGGTCTACAGCCCTGCCTGTGGAGGGCTATAACATCATTGCTGCATCACACCATCAGTCCCAGAGAATCTGCATGCAGCGTCGGCTTAACACATCCCTTGCCGAACACCACAGGTGGCGTCACAAACTATTCATTTCCATTACAAAACATCATTCAATCTCCCTTTTACTTGGGCGCCCAGGGCCACGGACCGGGTCACCGCTGCTGTGACCATCCCCTCTGAGAGACCGGCCCGGTACCGAGTACCCCACAGCCATGGGAGGGCGACCCAGGTACAGGAGCAGTGTCCAGAAGTAGACCAGGAGACAGAGGAGCAGATGAGGAGATTTAGGAACATTGTCCTGAAACAGGCCAGGAGAAACCAGGAGCAGTGACAAGGAGATACCGGGAACAGCGTTCAGGAGGAGGGCCAGAGATACCAAGAGCAGTACCCAGGAGCTTAGGTCAAGAAATACTAGAGACAGGGTCCAAAAGCAAACCAGGGACACGGCAAGGAGATACCAGGGGCAGTATCCAGAAGTATGTCAGGAAATACCATTAGCAGTGCTCAGACGCCATTAAGGATCGCAGGATGAAAAAAGGAGATGTTGGAAACAGGCATCAGCTAGAACAACAAGAGGTATTGGTTTAAGAGCAGTTAAAATCACTTAAAATGATTATCCAATTGGTATCAATTCTAGTTGATCTGAGCTCAGAAATACTCGAGTCAGTTCTGTTATTCTCTTACCTGTCATTTATATTCTTCGCTTATTGTTGTGTGTGAGTAATTATTTATCATTTTGTTCTGGATGTCACACTGTTTTACATTACGGAAATTAAATCAATATCATGAGATTACACAATAAATCATACGGCATCAGCATTCACTGAACAGATGACATAACTATCATGCACTTTATTTAGGAAAATGCAAAACTAGAAATACAGAATCCTAATTTTCTCAAAGCTCAATAATGATGATGCACTAATTCTCTGGGGAAAAAAAAGATTATTTTTGTTTGTTTTGAAAGAAGTACAAATAATTAATATGATTGGAATTGTTTTTCTTACAGGAATTCTGCCAAAAGGTTCTTGCCATTAATCTCAGACCAGCATGATGTCAGGATAGAGATCTTAATTCCAGCGATGTGTCACTTGCTGATCTGCATAATGTCATTTTGATAACCTCAGTGTTTTCTCCGCTGCAGATGTAGCAGAGCTCAGAATGCTGAGCTCTGTATAACCCCGCCCACACCACTGATTGGCTGCTTTCTTTGTTCACTGACAAAATGCTTTCAGTGGTAGAGGCGGGGTTATACAGAGCAGATGACTAGAAGGCATGAGACACCTAGTCTTCTAGTGATAATCTCCTACTGATAAAACACTGATTGTATTGACAAAACAATACACAGCCTAATAAGTGGCACAAGCTATGTAGGTACTAATAATCTAATATCAGGCAGCTGAAAATGAAGAAAGCTGTTATTAGACTAAAACATAAAAAATGCAGGTCAATTGCCACATGTGAACATACCACATACTTCCTACTATAGTCCAGCCTGTCCTATAAGGCAACATCTGCAAATCACCATATTTTCTGGACTATAAGATGCACCAGACAATAAGACTCTCCCCCAATTTAGGGGAGGAAAATAGGCAAAAAATAATTTTTAATGTGAAAATGGGGGTCCGTATTATAGCCCGAATTTAGCTTACCTTGGGGGCGGTGAAAGGGGAGTGGGGTCACAGGAGACAGGAGCAGGGTTGGTGGGCTTAAGGAAAATGTCAGCGGTGTGAAGCAGGAGCGGAGTCCATGCTGTATACATTGATCTCCTGGTGGTGGGCTATAGGAAAGTGGTACTGGAGGTGAGGCATATGCAGATTGAGATCGAGACCTAAATCTGCACATGTGCCAACATCTGCGCCATATTCCTATAGCCCATAACTGGGAGATTAATGGCTTCTGTCTCAAACCGCCGTTACATCCTCTCCTCCCAAACCAGGACCTGCAGGATCACCTCACTCCTGCCACCTCCAGCGACTTTGCCTCCTTTGACTTCACTCCACCACCACCCCTCCCCCAGTAAGATACATTCGGACTATAAAACACCCCCTCCCATTTTCCTCTCAAATTCTGGGGAAAAATTGCATCTTATAGTCCAAAAAATTCGGTAGTGTTATTAGTACTTAAAAAATTATTCCCACATTTAAAAATGGGTATTACCATTTTGTTTTAATTTCTAATGGGGGAGTTTTTGTTCAGGATCTTGATTTCTTGGTCAAAGTGTAGAGCGATGGAAAAGAGCATCCACCGTGTTACGCACGTAGTTGTGGAACCACTGTGCCATGGTCCGGGGGAGTGACTGGAGGGGTGTAACTAAGTGAGCACCTGACTCTTCGCTAGAGCCCCCGATGGTGGGGTTAGACTTGGCTCTAGGTGCACCCTAGATGTTAAAACCAGGCTAGACCCAAGGAGCCATGGCAGGGTGGCACCAGGAGGACTGGGAATCAGGACCGGCCAGCAACTGGTTAGTTGCATGATATGACACAAGCAGGATTGGAATAGGAACACTGGATGTCATAGTGCGGGATCACAGATGCAGGTTGTCAGGTGCAAGTTTAGACTGGGCAGGTAAGGGGTATGGGTTCAGCAGGGTGAACTGAGATGGGTTCAGACAGTGCGGATCGGATCAGGAGCACGGGGACCTTACAACTAACTAACAGGAATCACAAAGGCTAACTAAAGTTGCTGAGGCACCTCCCAATAGGATAGGATGCCTTATATACAAGATGTCTCGCAGCTATTGGCTGGGGATGTGTTTAGAAACTTGCAGATTGGCTCTTTAAGAGATAGGGAGATGGCGCACAACCTCAGCCTGTCATGATCTCACTGCGGGTTTGACTCGCACACGTGGGGTTAATGTCTGGAACCAGTGCTGATGACTGGCATTTCTGGGATTAAAGGTTGTGATCCCAGTGCTGGCTTACCTGCACACCTGGGGCTATGATTGTGGCCTCTCCCTGGTTCTGGGAGAGACTTCTTATAGCCTCAGGACGCTCCCATCCCCGTCAGTTATACTTTCGCCCTTGGCATTGTGTGGTGACCCCTGAGTGTGTTTGTGCTGTGTTCTGGTTGCTTGATTCTCTGTGTATGACTCGGTCTGTTCTCTGGATATTGCTTTGGATTCTGCTTGGTACCTTCTATGTCTGTTTGGTTTTGACTTCTGCTTGGCCCTGACTATCCGTTCTGTCTCATCCCTGGCACTTTACTGATATCTCTGTGTATGACCTCCGTTTTGCCTGACTCTGAGTATTTCTGTATAGTGTCCTGCCATCTCTGAAAGCAGGACGCTATGCCCCGCCCCCTTGCAGTCACATGACCATAGGTCCTTTGACTGCTTGCTAAACTTCAGCGTCCGCAGGTCCTGTGTATCTGTACTTTCCGGCTGTACCTGACCCCGGGCCCCCCTACAGTGCGGGTGAGTCCCTGCTCAGCGGAGGCTACACGCCGGCGCTGACAGGATCCTGACACAGCCCACTCCAAGGAGACCTGCGTGATGAGCGCAGGTCCTAGGAGCAGAAAGATGCTGAGGGAGTGCAAACAGGTAAGCAGTACGCATGCCGGCATCCTTGCAGGGAGGGGGGAGAGGACACATGTAGGGGCGCCGGCAGTGTCCTAATACGTTGGAGGAGCTGCACCTTCCTGCATTACACAAAGAGACCATTTATTTTAGTAGGCACAATGTAATGCAGAATTTTACCTGTGGTGGCGCCACATGTAAACGTTTTTAACACTTACAGCAATGTTTTCCACCTATTACAATTTATTGCTGGGTTTGCAGCAGTTCTGATCAGATTGTTCATAGGGACCTTTTTTAAAACAAAAAGATTGTCCATAATGGAGAACCCATCTATTTGTCCTGATCCTAAATGTTTAAAGGTAAAATGAGGAGAAAAAATTGTAACTGAAGAAAAGATATTTAGAAGTGATAACAATAATAAAGTGAGGTCCGTTTTATATTTAATATGTACGATTAAAAATGATCACTCAAAGCATTTGCAAAGCACTTCCCAGAGATGGGGAATGGGAGTGAATTGCACTGCAGGTACACAAAAGTGCTCATACAGCATCTTCAGTACAAAGGGATAGACTCCACGCGGAGACCCCATTTCTGCCGCTGCCAAACGACCCTTTAGATTCTGAGGTCTCCTGCAAAAGAAAATAACAGACACATGCCTTAAAATTTGCTTTCTTCATCAAAAATAATAACTTGCAAGTAAAAAGCTTCAATTATATGTATTCTGTTGTGAAATCTATTCATAGTTCTCCCATTGATGAAAACATTAATCTCAGCATTATAAATCGCAAAGTTTCCGCAATTGAGATGTATACCCCAGCATGTATATATTATCACTTTGATATGTGCATACCTCATAGAATAACCAGCTAAAGCCATTATCGTAAATGTGTTTTCCTAGGAACGCATCAGCTTTCATGCCAGAGTAATCCTGTGGTTTTGAGATGTCCCCAAAACCCAACGTACAGAGTGGAGTCACTTACTTTGAAGTTCTCCTCCTCACTCATTGGGGTACATGGAGTCGCCCTTAGATCCCCAGGTACCAGCAGCGATTCATCAGTGGGGAGAAATCAGGAACTTATCAGAAAGAATTGCAGGTAACTGATGAAATTCTATGACGTCTATATACCTTTAAGGCTGACCTATCATTTCGGGTGACTTTTCAAAATAAGATGCCAAGTGTGCACATATGAAGAGTAATATTATGTCTGGCCATTACATCAAGTTGACGGAGCATTGCTCACCACTAGTTTACCCCTCTGAAAGATTTAACTGTAATTTTCAATTGTCTCAGACCTAGTGGGTGCAGGCTAGCTGCTATGATATCTCCCATGTGAATTCACAGAAACATGAGGAATTCCTGCTCCTCTGTCTCTTTGTAGCACATCTTCAAAAGTAGCAGCAGTATGGAGGATTTTAAACAACTGTACTGAGCAATGTAGCTGTGAATGCAGCTCTGAGTTAAAATTAATAGGAATCTGTCAGCAGGGTTTTACCTCCCAAATTATTAATATGCCAATGTAGCTCTTTCAAAGACAAGTTCAGCAATGCCTTTAGCTAGAAAGTCTGTTCCTACCTTCCTGGGAAATCAGCATTTGAATTGATATGTAAATTAGGCTGTAAGTCTGAAGCCTCTGTCATGCCAGCTCTAAGTCTCTTTGCTGGCAAAGGGGCCATCAGTCAAACAGGATGAGGCGGTGCTGGGTGAGGAATAGAGGTGGAGTGACAGAGGCTTTAGATCTAAAACCTCATTTACTTATCAATTTGAACGCTGATTTTCAGTAATAGAGGAACAGACTGGCCATGGTATTACCAGACTTGTCTTTGAAAGAGTTATATGCACAATTTAAAAGTTTTGGGGGAAAAACCCTACCGACAAATTCCTTTTAAGCTCAAGAATGCAGCAGCATTATCTGTGTGTGTCTCTCTGCCTCTCTTTCTCTACTGCTCCCCCTCTCTCCCCTTTTCACGCCATAAACTTTGATAGAAAGTTGTAATCTGACCCATCTTTGAGCTATTGGTCTATTTTATCTTGAACAGGGCAGAATTTTAGCTGCATTTATGAGTAAAAAATGAGTTCAGAACTTGTGGGATGGAGAAGTGGCTCATAGGTGGAGAAAAAAGATATTTTCTCTTAGAAGATTTATGTAATAAAGTTTCCTATGCTTGCTCATACTGTTCATTTATGCAAAATTTGTTGAGACTTTAAAACAGTGATGATTTCAAGCTATGATAACATTGGTGTCGTGGCTTCTTACAGGTTTCCATTGACTTTTTATTGGGGCTTTAAGAGTTTTAAATAAAATAGTTTATTGGGAAAAATAACTTAGTCTTGTAATTTGTGTCCATTTAATTCACCAGCTCATGCCCAACTCTACATGTATTACATGGGACTGCCCAATGTTCGATGGATCAGGATGGAGAGACCCTATGTTCAGTAACATGTGATGAGGGCTATGTTCTCCATACAGTTAGTAAGACAGGACATAGAATCTTACAGGTAGGTAAGAACCTAAGGTATGAATCATTTTCACTAAGAAAAAATGTAATAACTTGCAGTAAAGTGCTAATTAAGGCCCAGCATGGAAGGAAATGAAATTCTCTTATTCCAGAGGTCAGTGGTAACGTAGAGTATCAGCCTTTTCCCTCTAATAACACTAGTCTATGTTATGATAAAGACACTGGACCATATGGCAACCAACTCAGATCAGATTGGTGCAGGTAGCTGCAGTCAGGAGTCAGGGATGGGAGTGATCCTGAACCCTCAATGTGTGTGTGAGGGAGGTACAGGATGGTAGTCGTGGCTCTTAGCATTTGCGTTAGTGCGTTCTGCCCTCCCATCACATACACATACTGTCCATAGCTCTGCATACCTGTGGCTTCTTCACCTGCACCGTCAGGGCCCTCTGTACGTTTCTGGCAGCTTCCTCGGTTCAGTTTTTCACAAAATGAGCCACAGTCTAAATCAACTTGCAAATAACAACTTTACTGATCCTTGTACACAGCATATCTATATTCACTCCAGCATCAGCATCAGATTTCACGTCATGCAACTCTTCCTCTGTCCCTGTCCATTTCTCTGTGTCAATAAGCTCTCTTCTGGGACGAACCATACCTTTTAGCCCTTCAGCGTCCTCCCTGTGCAGGCTTACTCCGTTCGGCAGTTCCCTCGACTGTTTCGCCCCGGTCCTGAGGGCATCAGCCCACGCGATAAGCTGCCACATGGTGAGTGACTTGCCCGTTCTGCTTAGTTTTCCTTAGCAACTGCAGTTACCACTAAGCTGAAATGCTAGCACTGTTGCCGCTGCTTCTTCTGACAATGATGACCTGGCCACAAATACCAGATGGCTGGGCCTTACGCTTACTAACGATGCGCGGCACGGTGTTGCCCAGGGCTAGTTAGCCCATGTGAGCTGAACGGGCGCCCCAGCCCCAACTGAGATATATCAGGAAGCTTTTCCTACCTTATCCACCGTGCCCCTCTAACTATTTACTATATACACTATGTGGATTCCTATCTGTTATGATTGAGTCACCGAGGAGGAAAAAACAAAACACAAGCTCAGTCAGAAAATCAAAGAGGTTGGAAACTAGCAGATTGCAGACCCCTAATCCTATCACACAACTAGCAGTAGCCGTGGAGTGTTCCTATGGTGATCTTAGACACCTCGTCACAGCCGGAGATCTAAATAAGCCTAAAGAGAGAAAAGGGAAAAACTGACTGCCCCAGAGCAGACCCCAAAGCAATAGGCAGCCCCCAACATATAATGATGGTGAAACGAGATGAAAACACTAACACAGATAGAAAGATAGGTTGAGCAAACGATGGGGCCCAAGCTAACTAAAAAGGACAGGACAGAAAAGCTGCTGTCTGCAATCCGAGAAAACCCTGCTAAAAATATTACCAACACAACTGATAAGCAAAAAGGACCCTGAAGTCACTAGACTCAAAACCCTATATCAGCACTCAGAATATTCTGAAAGCCGAGCAAAAGAGAACACTGATCAAGGAATAAGAATCCAGCACATCCCCGGCCGGGGATGGCTGAACTCAAAAAACAAGGTAAACAAAACCAAAACTAATAAGTTCAATAGCAGAGCAAAAACTTATCTTTGGGAAGCAGGAATCAGACTGGTCTCCAAGAATCCAGCAGAGAAATCACCAGCCACTCAGAAGGGCGTCGGCTGCCTTATATCCAATCTGAAGTTCCTGTTACCCAGTCACAATCCACCTGATCAGGTGTTTGGTTTCTTTCATCCAAATCAGCCTCACTACCTTCCTTCACCAGAAGAGGGAGATCCTCGGACACAAAAGGTTAATGTACAGATGAGCTCACACCACCTATCTAATGACTAAACTGCCCCCATCTAGTGGCCAAACTACGGAACTACACTGTCCCTTAGACAACTATGAACATACAGTATTATATTATAAAAGATTAGTACTATATACATAGCAGCATTACAAGGCAGGACAAGAATATGTACATACATGTCACAAGAATATATACACTTATATGTACAGCACTAATTCTTAACAGGGACGTGTTTGGGGAAGACAACAGTCCTTGTAACCCCTTACAAGTGCTCTTCTGCACTGACCTTGTGTGTTGGCCACTGGGATTTAGGGTCAGTGTAGCATGGATTGAGTTCAGGCTGTGCTCGTTGCGGGAAAGTGGTCAATCAGGATCGGGGACAGTGCTCTGAATGCAAATTGAGACCACATAATGGCATACTGAGTTCTTGGCTACACCAAGGTTGCACCAAAACCTAGGAAGAGGACTAGAACTCCAGAGTCACCTATTGACAGCAGCAATCTTAAAAGTCATTATGATGAAACACCATGTCCGAATATTGAGATTCTGGTTTGGCATTTATCCCAAGTCATATTGCAAGGCTCTTTAAAGAGTCGATAGTGACTTTTAGGATCGCTGCTTCCAATAGGTGGTGTACAGTTCTAGCCCTCTTTCTCTCTTAAGAGACAATATACATATTTAATTTCCCAGAGGAGCATGCATGGCCTATAAGTCTCCTTACTTTCACATGCCATGCATGGCTTGTCACTCTCCACAAAGGGAATCGTTAACCCTTAGGCCCCTGCCCTTTATAAAATATATATTTATAAGTTAATACATTTTAATAAATCATATTAGAAACATTTACCTTTGCTTATGTGTCATTTATTTACTATATTTAAATCAGGACGCCTCCTTAAAATGTTTATCCGGACACTGGAATATAAGTGTAACTTGTGAGTTTTTGGATTGTGGACCTCCTCCATCGTCACTGGTATTCCATGCCAGTTTTTATTGTCCAGATGGAACAGGCTTAGAAAACCACTGCATCTTCACGTGCCTTCCTCCTGCCAAATTCCAAGGTATATACATACCGCTGCCATTAAATGTTTGTCCTAATCAAGTGGTAGTTCCTGTAATCAATTACTTGGATGTTGGTGTAATTTTGGCAATTAAGCATGCTAATCTAGGAAAGCAATTTTGGCTTTTATTTAAATAAAAAAATTTTTTTTTTTTAATTAATGTGATTTTCGTGCTGTGAATTTAATATGATGATTTTGACTATTGCTATGGACTGACAGTTTTCGTATTTGTTTGACTTACTAATTGGTGATGAGCGAATGTGCTTTGATAAGGTGCTATCGGAGCATGCTTTGGTGCTAACCGAGTGTCTTCGGCGTGCTCGAAAAATATGTTCAAGTCCCCACGGCTTCATGTCTCGCGGCGGTTCGACAGCAGCAACACATGCAGGGATTGTCCTGTATGCGTTGCGGCTGTTGAACAGCCACGAGAAATCCAGCCGCGAGGACTCAAACATGGTATTCGAGCACGCCGAAGACACTCGGTTAGCGCTTTCCTTTTGTTGATCTATATGTCATATTTTGAGAGCTATCTCTCTTCCATGTGGTTATTTTTGTTTTGATGCCTCTGTGGCTTTTTTGGTGATTTTTACTACCTATGTCAAGCACAAGCTGCCGGGACCCAGGATAAAAGTGGCTACAGTAGGATCGGACACCTGTGGTTACTACAACTATACTAGGAAGTTCTATAGCTTACTAGTTACAAATAGTTTTTATTCTGGAAACTTTCTTAAACTAGTAAGTTTTATTGGTTTCCATTTGTGAAAAATAGAAAACGTTTTATGTCTCTGGACAAACAATTGTCGGGCTTGTGCATTAGTTTTTTTTATTCCTCTGAGCAGGTGTGACTTTACGGGATAGTAGTTAGAAGAGCTATAGATCAGGGGCCATCAAATGTAATTTGGAGAGGAGGATGTAGCACCATTTTGCAGCCTGTAGATGGTACTTTTGTTATTAGTCTGTAAAAATATTTGATTGCTTTTTGAAAAATATCTCGGGTGACAGTAATGGAATGCGGCATCTACTATATGTTATGACAGTGGACTGCATTTAATCAGTGACATTTCTGCAAAACAATGGCAATTTATTTTACGACTTTCAAAACAAGAATTTTCCAGCCCTGGAGTTCTTTGCCTTATAATGATCACAAGGATCACCATTACACCAAGTGACATTATCTTTCAGGATAATTTCCAGTAGCCTCCAGGATTACTAAATGTTTCTATGCTTATTTTAATATAACTCGCACATAAAAATATAATTACTCACCTGCTCCTTCTAGAAGAAATCCAAGACGATGCTGCACCTACCTGTTATATATTGGATGGCCGAAGTTTTCTGTAAACCTATCATAGAATATATTAGCACTATTTCTCACCTCCTCAACTAGTTTTATTGTCATAGTCCTCGTGCTTCTTAAAGGGAATCTGTCACCCAATTTTTGGCCTATGAGATGCGGCCACCGCCATCAGGGGCTTATCTACAGCATTCTGTAATGCTGTAGATAAGCCCCCGATGAAACCTGAAAGATAAAAAAAACGAGTTAGATTATACTCACCCGGGGGTCTGGTCCGGTGTGGTGGCTGTCGCGGTCCGGTCCGGCGCCTCCCATCTTCTAGCGATCACGTCCTCCTTCTTACTTCTGCCGCGGCTCCTGCGCAGGAGTACTTTATCTGCCCTGTTGAGGGCAGAGCATTGTAGTGCAGTGCGCAGGCACCGGGAAAGGTCAGTGAGGTCCGGCGCCTGCGCACTGCAGTACTTTACTCTGCCCTCAACAGGGCAGAGCAGTGCACCTGTATCGGAGTAAGAAGGAGGATGGCATTGCTAGAAGATGGGAGGAGCTGGACCTGACCACCCCGGGTGAGTGTAATATAACTCGTTTTTCTTATCTTTCAGGTTACATCAGGGGCATTACAGAATGCTGTAGATAAGCCCCTGATGGCGGTGGCCGCATCTCATAGGCCAAAAATGAGGTGACAGATTCCCTTTAAATGCAATCACAACAATTGGTCGTAAAGGGGACGTCCAGGACTAAAATTTGTTTTGATCATTAATGCTTGTCTATTTAATGTCGTAATCTAAACTCTTTTCTAATATACTTTAATTAAAATGCCGTACCATTCTCTCACTACTCTAACTGCTTTCTTATTTTTTTCACTACTTCCTCCTTGATGACTCTTCGCTTGAGAATCCCAGTGTATGCCAAACGAGTCGTCTCAGACTCCCGTCCCCATCCCGGAGTGATTTTATTTACATCAGAAACTTTGGTGCAAATTTTGGGCCATATTATGAAATGTGTCTCTGAAAAGTTGCAAAATAGACCAAAGACAAACATAAAGACCACTTTTTTTTACTTTGCACAAAATTTATGAACTGTACTCGCCATTTAGAAGAATTTGGCATAAGAAAATGGTAAAGAATGCCACAAGAAAAAAAAAGGGGAAAAAAACTGCAAATGATGAATCGGGGATTCGGGGCTAGTGATGAGCGAATGTGTTTGGATGACTTGCTATCCGAGTATGCTCGGGTGTCATTCGCGTATTTTGGATGTGCTTGAGTAATACGTTCAAGTCCCTGCGGCTCCATGTTTTGTGGCTGTCGAACAGGCGCGAGATATGCAACTGCAGGGACTCGAACATATTATCCGAGCATGTCCAAGATACTCGGATGACACCTGAGCGTGCTCGGATAACACCTTATCTGAGCACATTCGCTCATCATTAATCGGAGCCAAAAACCTTTGTACAACATACAGTATAACTATTGACTGCACAAAGAGTTATTTGTACTTCTCTGGGTTGTAGGCATGAGCCAGTGGGTAATGTGCATGTGGGATGGCCATTGGTCTCTTCCTGAAGGCTACTGCAAGATTGAATGTGATGCTCCGCCAGCCATACCTAATGCCAGACTACTCACGCCTCGCTGCCATCTGGGAAACCATGACGTTGGATCAATGTGCAGATACCGATGTAAACTGGGCTACCACGTAGCAGAAGTTTCAGAGAGACGACAGCGGAGGTTAGTGATGAAACTGTAACAATTCTGAAATTATATGCTGGTAAAATGCTAAGTGCTTCTCACCTTCGATGATCACATCTGCGCTCTTTATAAAAGTAACAGTAATTTACCATTTCTTTCTATTCTGTGCCGCCAACTGTTAGAAATCATGGCAGAGAACTCATTAACGAGCACAGGATGAACTTTTCTAACTCAGAAGTTTTATCCACTTGTGCTAAAGACTGATGGAAATAACTCGTCCTAAAAACCCACCTCTCAGGCTTACATATATATATATATATATATATATATATATATATATATACAGTCATGGCCAAAAGTATTGACACCCCTGCAATTCTGTCAGATAATATTCAGTTTCTTCCTGAAAATGATTGCAAACACAAATTCTTTGGTATTATTATCTTCATTTAATTTGTCTTAAATGAAAAAACACAAAAGAGAATGAAGCAAAAAGCAAAACATTGATCATTTCACACAAAACTCCAAAAATGGGCCGGACAAAAGTATTGGCACCCTCAGCCTAATACTTGGTTGCACAACCTTTAGCCAAAATAACTGCGACCAACCGCTTCCGGTAACCATCAATGAGTTTCTTACAATGCTCTGCTGGAATTTTAGACCATTCTTCTTAGGCAAACTGCTCCAGGTCCCTGATATTTGAAGGGTGCCTTCTCCAAACTGCCATTTTTAGATCTCTCCACAGGTGTTCTATGGGATTCAGGTCTGGACTCATTGTTGGCCACCTTAGAAGTCTCCAGTGCTTTCTCTCAAACCAATTTCTAGTGCTTTTTGAAGTGTGTTTTGGGTTATTGTCCTGCTGGAAGACCCATGACCTCTGAGGTAGACCCAGCTTTCTCACACTGGGCCCAAAATTATGCTGCAAAATTTGTTGGTAGTCTTCTGACTTCATAATGTCATGCACACGGTCAAGCAGTCCAGTGCCAGAGGCAGCAAAGCAACCCCAAAACATCAGGGAACCTCCGCCATGTTTGACTGTAGGGACCGTGTACTTTTCTTTGAATGCCTCTTTTTTCTCCTGTAAACTCTATGTTGATGCTTTTGCCCTAAAAGCTCTACTTTTGTCTCATCTGACCAAAGAACATTCTTCCAAAATGTTTTAGGCTTTTTCAGGTAAGTTTTGGCAAACTCCAGCCTGGCTTTTTTATGTCTCGGGGTAAGAAGTAGAGTCTTCCTGGGTCTCCTACCATACAGTCCCTTTTCATTCAGATGCCGACGGATAGTACGGGTTGACACCGTTGTACCCTCGGACTGCAGGGCAGCTTGAACTTGTTTGGATGTTAGTGAAGGTTCTTTATCCAACATCCGCACAATCTTGCGTTGAAATCTCTTGTCAATTTTTCTTTTCTGGCCACATCTAGGGAGGTTAGCCACAGTGCCATGGGCTTTAAACTTCTTGATGACACTGCGCACGGTAGACACAGGAACATTCAGGTCTTTGGAGATGGACTTGTAGCCTTGAGATTGCTCATGCTTCCTCACAATTTGGTTTCTCGAGTCCTCAGACAGTTCTTTGGTCTTCTTTCTTTTCTCCATGCTCAATGTGGTACACACAAGGACACAGGTTGAGTCAACTTTAATCCATGTCAACTGGCTGCAAGTGTGATTTAGTTATTGCCAACACCTGTTAGGTGCCACAGGTAAGTTACAGGTGCTGTTAATTACACAAATTAGAGAAGCATCACATGATTTTTCGCACAGTGCCAATACTTTTGTCCACCCTCTTTTTTATGTTTGGTGTGGAATTATATCCAATTTGGCTTTAGGACAATTCTTTTTGTGTTTTTTCATTTAAGACAAATTAAATGAAGATAATAATACCAAAGAATTTGTGTTTGCAATCATTTTCAGGAAGAAACTGAGTATTATCTGACAGAATTGCAGGGGTGTCAATACATTTGGCCATGACTGTATATACAATATGTGTGATTTGTAGCTGTATTTCTATTAATGCATAATTAATGTTTTATAATTAAAGTAAAAGCCCAAAATGTAAAATGTACAGCCTCACCAACTTTTTTTTTTCAAATGTGATAAATGCTTCATTAATAGTTATCCTAACTTTACTAACATAGGAGCAACACACAAGAGAAATGTTCCAAACTTTTTAAATTCAGACTGAGCCTGCATGTAATATACAACAACCCAATGTATGGTTTTATATAATACCGCGCTACGTCACCTGGGACAGGGTTGGATGTCGCATATTGGTCTATAATAGATATAGACTGGCGAGTAATGCCGCAGCTCTGGGAGATCATTACGGTAGCTTGGTAGCTAACTAACTTTGCCCTTATACTTGTTAGCTCCATACACTTTAATCTGCATTAGTCACTGTATTATAATACATAGACTTATGTCTTCTGGTGCAATTTATATTTGGCTACATACAGTATACAGTTATTGCTAAGTTGCATAATGGAGTCATGACTGACACTTCAGGTCTATGGTGATTGGCGAGCATAAAGGAGTTGTGACTGACACTTCAGGTCTATGGTGATTGGCAAGCATAAAGGAGTTGTGACTGACACTTCAGGTCTATGGTGATTGCCAAGCATAAAGGAGTTGTGACTGACACTTCAGGTCTATGGTGTGCATAATAGAGTCATGACTGACACTTCAGGTCTATGGCAAGCAAAAAGTAGTTGTGATTGACACTTCAGGTCTATTGCGAGCATAATAGAATCATGACTGACACTTCAGGTCTATGGCGAGCATACAAGAGTTGTGACTGACACTTCAAGTCTATAGCGAGTATAACTTCAGGTCTATTGTGAACATAATAGAGCCATGACTGACTCTTCAGTTCTATTGTGAGCATAATAGTCATGACTGACACTTCAGGTCTATGGCGATTGGCAAGCATAAAGGAGTTGTGACTGACACTTCAAGTCTATGGTGAGCATAATAGAGTCATGACTAACACTTCATTTCTGCGGTGATCATAATAGAGTCATGACTGACACTTCAGGTCTATGGTGATGATAATAGAGTCATGACTGACACTTCAGGTCTTTGGCAATTGGCAATCATAAAGGAGTTGTGACTGACACTTCAGGTCTATGGTGGGCATAATAGAGTCATGACTGACACTTCAGGTCTATGGCGAGCATAATAGAGTCGTGACTGACACTTCAGGTCTACGGCGAGCATAATAGAGTCGTGACTGACACTTCAGGTCTACGGCGAACATGATAGAGTCATGACTGACATTTCAGGTCTACGGCGAGCATAATAGAGTCGTGACTGACACTTCAGGTCTACGGCGAGCATAATAGAGTCGTGACTGACACTTCAGGTCTACGGCGAGCATGATAGAGTCATGACTGACACTTCAGGTCTACGGTGAGCATAATAGAGTCGTGACTGACACTTCAGGTCTACGGCGAGCATGATAGAGTCGCGACTGACACTTCAGGTCTACGGCGAGCATAATAGAGTCATGACTGACACTTCGGGTCTATTGCAAGCAAAATAGTCATGACTGACACTTCAGATCTATGGTGAGCATTGCAATGGAGCTTCACTTATGATTACTTTTTTAACCTGTTTTACAGGAAGTTCCTGAAAATTCACTGTCTGCAGACAGGACTCTGGGCAGCTGGACGGTGTATTCCTATCATGTGTGAACCATTGCCCCTTATTCTTCGGGGAATGTATAACTGTACCCGTGGTGCGGAGGTGGACAGCAAGTGTACATTGCACTGCAGAACTTACACAGTATGAGACTTTCTTCTACTACGATTCTGAGTTTATGTATGACTAACCAGTGTGTTCATGCTTTTTGTGCCAGTAATGCAAATGTACTCATGTAGTGTATTAACATTTTAGCAAAATTAATCATTTGCATATGATAACTAATAATTCATTTAGCACGGTGCTGATTTTAATAAGCTTCTATCATTTCCAAGTCGCATATGCTAATACAACCCTTGATGATTATATTCTCTGCCTCTATACCACTAATTTAAGCAGAACATAGATACACCCACATGGCATCTCGCTGGCACATTGGCAGATACGTACTCTCACCACAAAGCAATTGTAAATTAATGTTCAAGCATGAATACACATATTTCACCATAAGACTGGTTATACAATTGTGTTTTTAAAGATTTATTTTCTTGAATCTAAATTTTTGCAGCCAAATATAAGATCTTCTGGGATGTCGATGAAAACCGGAAATTAAAGGGGTTGTTCTGGACTGAAATCTGTCACCTTTTATTCGGCTTATCAGCAGCTCCGCAACCAAGCAGTTCCGTCTGACGACGACACCGGGAACAACTGATCGTCCAAAGGATAGGTCATCAATATTAAAGGGAATCTGTAACCCTTTTTTTGCCCTATGAGCTGCCGGCATTGACATCAGGGGCTTATCTACAGCATTCTGTAATGCTGTAGATAAGCCCCCGATGTAACCTGAAAGATAAGAAAAGCACGTTAGATTATACTCACTGGAGGGGGGCGGTCCGGTCCGGTTTTGGTCCGATGGGTGTCGCGGTCTGGTCCGACGCCTCCCATCTTCATATGATGCTGTCCTCTTCTTCCCTTCCTGTAGTAGCTCCAGCACAGGCACACTGCTCTGCCCTGTTGAGAGCAGAGCAGAATACTGCAGTGCGCAGGCGCCAGACCTCTCCCGACGCCTGCGCACTGCAGGACACTGCTCTGCCCTCGTCAGGACAAATCAGTACGCCTGCGCCGGAACCACTACAGGAAGGGAAGAAGAGGACAGCATCGCATGAAGTTGGGAGGCGTCAGACCGGACCGCGACACCCATCGGACTGGACCGCCCCCTCCGGTGAGTATAATCTAACATGTTTTTCTTATCTTTCAAGTTACATCGGGGGCTTATCTACAGCATTACAGAATGCTGTAGATAAGCCCCTGATGTCAATGCCGGCAGCTCATAGGGCAAAAAAGGGTGACAGATTCCCTTTAACACTGATGACCTATTCTTAGGACAGATCATCAATGTCTGATCCGTAGGGGTGCCACCGATCAGTTGTTCCCGGTGTCGTCATCAGACGGAACTGCTTGGTTGCGGAGCTGCACAGCTCCATTGGCGGAATATTGGCCGCGACCAGGTACTGCACATTCACCCCCTATTGATTTGAATAGGTGGTGGATGTATAGTACCTGGCCGCAGCCACTATTCCGCCGATGGAGCTGTGCAGCTTCGTAACTGAGCAGTTCCGGCCACTGCCAACATCGGGAACAGATGATCGACCGGGATGCTGGGTGTTGAACCCCTACTGATCAGACACTTATGACCTATCCCAAGGATAGGTCATCAATATTAAAGTCTGGGACAACCCCTTTAAATTTTGAACCAGGGCTTACAGACAGGATAGACAAAAGACAGTTTACAAGGGACCTCCACCACTTAATGACTGCTTATATTGGACATACATACATAATACCACTTGGCACATATACAGTAGCACTGCAGGGGTGGACATATCATTGGTGCAACCAGGGCCCAAGAAGTAAGAGGGCAACTATTTTCACCACCAAAGCAGGTGGAATTGGGCATTTTTATGAGCTATTGGACTGTAGAGGGCCATATATTGTTCTTACACCAGGGCCGCCTTCTTTCTGTGTCCGCCAGTATGGCACTGCTATGTTGAGAATGTATAGTAGTATTATATAGTCACTTTATGGTAGTATTACGTATACACATTGCACCGTTAAATTATTTTAGGCACCATATGGCAATATCATGTGGGCAGTACTGTGGCAGCTACACGTTGCATTGAAATTACCTGTTGTAGAATTTATAGCTTATAATCAGGGGTGATTACTTTTGAACACAATCTACAATGGGTAATACTGTATTGTATATACACTGCTCAAAAAATAAAGGGAACACTTAATCAACACAATGTAACTCCAAGTCAATCACACTTCTGTGAAATCAAACTGTCCACTTAGGAAGCAACACTGATTGACAATCAATTTGACATGGTGTTGTGCAAATGGAATAGACAACAGATGGAAATTTTTGGCAATTATCAAGACACCCTCAATAAAGGAGTGGTTCTGCTGGTGGGGACCACAGACCACATCTCATTACCAATGCTTTCTGGCTGATGTTTTGGTCACTTTTGAATGTTGATTGTGCTTTCACATTCGTGGTAGCATGAGACGGACTCTACAACCCACACAAGTGGCTCAGGTAGTGCAGCTCATCCAGGAAGGCACATCAATGCGAGCTGTGGCAAGAAGGTTTGCTGTGTCTGTCAGCGTAGTGTCCAGAGGCTGGAGGCGCTACCAGGAGACAGGCCAGTACACCAGGAGATGTGGAGGGGGCCATAGGAGCCCAGCAGCAGGACCGCTACCTCCGCATTTGTGCAAGGAGGAACAGGAGGAGCACTGCCAGAGCCTGGTAAAATGACCTCCAGCAGGCCACAAATGTGCATGTGTCTGCACAAATGGTTAGAGACCGATTCCATGGGGATGGTCTGAGGGCCCGACATCCACAGATGGGGGTTGTGCTCACAGCCCAACACCGTGCAGGACGCTTAGCATTTGCCATGGAACACCAGGACTGGCAAATTCACCACTGACCCCTGTGCTCTTCACAGATGAAAGCAGGTTGACACTGAGCACATATGACAGACGTGACAGAGTCTGGAGAGGCCATGGAGAGTGATCTGCTGGTGCAACATCCTCCAGCATGACCCGTTTGGCAGTGGGTCAGT